>NC_052151.1:45979048-46660720 GCF_902713615.1 Scyliorhinus canicula | reverse complement strand
TCCCCTCTCCTCCCCCTCCCCCCTCTCCTCCCCCCCCCTCTCCCTCTCCTCCCCCCCCCCTCCCCCTCTCCTCCCCCCCCCCCTCTCCCCCTCTCCTCCCCCCCCCCCTCTCCCCACGCCGGTACCCGTCCTCTCTCTCTCAACGCGCCACTTCTGCAGCGCATTAAAATGACACGTATGGCATCGGTCCGATGCTGGCCCCTCCGGGAACGGAGATTAGCGGCCTAAAAGAAGGCCCCGACGCCGGAGTCATCTGCACCGCTTTTGCTCGCCGGAAATCGGCGTCACGACGGTCCGCGGAGAATTTCGCCCCAGGTGAGCCAGGAAGGCAGAGAATGTCTAGATCAATAAGGTCACAAGGGGGTTTGGCAAGATTGGATGGTATTTATTGTAATGCAAGGAGTCTGATGAACAAGGCAGATGAATTGAGAGCACAGATTAAAACATGGGAGTATGATGTCACTGCTGTCACAGAGACATGATTCAGAGAGGGACATCTCATTTGTCCCGGCTACAGGATTTTCAGGCGAGACAGAGAAGGAGGTTAAAAAAAGGAGGGGGCGGTTGCTGTTGCAATTTTGATCAGGGAACCCATGACAGCAGTAATGAGGAATGGCATCTTAGAGGGCTCTTCAACTGAAGCCATATGGGTGGAACTTAAAAACCAAAAAGGAGCAATCACGTGGCTGAGAATGTTCAATCGACCTCAAACATTCTGAGAGAAATGGAAGAGTAGATATGAAGGCAAATTTCAGAGAGGTAAAAGGGTAGTGATAGTGGGGGATTTCAACTTCCATAACATTAACTGGGGTAGCCATAGTGTAAAAGGTTTAGAGGGAGCTGAATTCTTAAAATGCATCTAGGATAACGTTTTAAGCCAGGAGGTCCTACAAGACATTAATCTGCATTTGGAGAGGCAGGAATTAATTGAGAACAGCCAGCATGGTTTTCATAGAATTTAAAGTGCAGAAGGAGGTCATTCAGCCCATCCAGTCTGCACCGGCTCTTGGAAAGAGCACCCTACCCAAGGTCAACACCTCCACCCTATCCCCATAACCCAGTAACCCCACCCAACACTAAGGGCAATTTTGGACACTAAGGGCAATTTATCATGGCCAATCCACCTAACCTGCACATCTTTGGACTGCGGGAGGAAACCGGAGCACCCGGAGGAAACCCACGCACACACTGGGAGGATGTGCAGACTCCGCACAGACAGTGACCCAAGCCGGAATCAAACCTGGGACCCTGGAGCTGTGAAGCATTTGTGCTGTCCACAAGGCTACCGTGCTGCCCCTCACTGAGTTTTGTTCAGGGGAGGTCAAGTCTGACCAACTTGATTGAATTTTGTGAAGAGGCGACAGGTGTGTAGATGAGGGCAATGCATTTACGGTAGACTATTTGAACTTCAGCAAGCCTTTGATCAGGTCCCACATGGAAAACCGATAGTGATGGGATACAAGGGAATTTGGAAAATTGGTTCCAGAATTGACTAAGTGGCAGGAAGCCAGACAATGATGGTCGAGGTGTGTTTTTCTGGGTGTGTTTTTCTGACTACTTGCCCAGTGGGATCCTGCAGGGATCAGTGTTGGTGCCCTTGCTTTTGGTGGTTTGTACAAATAATTTAAACATAAATGTAAGAGGGTTGATCAGTAAGATCGCGGATAATATGAAAATTGATGGGGTGGTAAATCATGAGGAGGATAGCCTTAGATTACATGAAGATATAGACAGGTTGATCAGATAGGCTGATCAGTGGCAAATGGAATTCAATCCAGGTAAGTGTGTGGTGATGCACTTTGGCAGGACAAACAAGGCAAAAGGAATACATGATCAATGGCAAGATTCTAGGTCTCACCGAGGATCAGAGGGACTTGGTGTGCATGTACACTACTCCCTTAATGTAGCAAAGCAGGTGAACACAGTGGTTAAGATGGCATATGGTATACTTGCCTTTATTAGCTGTGGCATAGAATTTAAGAGCAGGTAAGTTATGCTAGAACTGTGGAAAACATTTGTTAGGCCACAGCTAGAGAATTGTGTTCTGGAATGCACATTCTCAGAGATATGTGATAGCACTGGAAAGAGTGCAGAGGAGATTGACCATAATGTTGCCTGGGCTGGAGAATGTTAGTTGTGAAGTGAGATTGGAACACTGGGATTGTTTTCCTTGGGGCAGAGGAGACTGAGGGAGTCTTGTTTTAGATGTATGAAATTATGGGGGGCAGAGGTAGAGTAGATTAGAAGAAACCTTTCCCCTTAGTGGAAGGATCAATGACCAGGGGACATCGATTTAAGGTGAGGGGCAGGTGGTTCAGAGGGGATGTGAGGGAAACCTTTTTCATCCAGACGGTGTTGGTACTCTGGATATCACTGCCTGGAAGGATGGTGGAGGCACGGACCCTCCTAACATTTGAGAAGTATTTAGATGTGTACTTGCAATGCCAATGATTGGATTAGAATTGATTTATTGTTATGTGTACTGTTTCAGATTCCAGCATCTACAGTAATTTGCTTTTCAATAAATTAATAAACGACTAACACTAATCAACTATTGTGGAGCTGCTGCAAATACATCTACCCTCCAGCATGACCTATTCCCAACTCCCAGACCACAAGGTCACGTGTTGTGTTTACAAGGCCACCAAGTGGTCGAAGGTTGGACATAACATTATGTACAAACTTGCCTTATGCATATCATCACGTCCACTTTCTTTTGTAAAAGAAAATTAATTACGTGCATTAAATTACTTCTACATTTCATCATGATATGCATAACTATATACATGTTGAGAATTATTTTTAAAATTTTACAGTGTGTTACAAGTTCAGCCTTTCTGGCTTGAACTTTGGACGGGATTCCCCCGCCGGGTCGGCGTGAATCCCACCCCGCTGCCCTGACGCCGGCTGCCCTATTCTCCAGCGCCATTTTTCAGCAGCCGGTTGGATTCCTCCCACGCCGGTCGGGGGCTGTTGACAGCAACCCCCCTGGCAATTCACTGGGCCCTATGGGCCAATTGGCCATCCAGTTTTGGCCAGTCCCGCTGGCATGAATTACTCACCTCATGCATGACGGGACCTGGCAAGTAATTGTGCGGGGCGGTCATGGGGGGAGTGCGTGGGGATCCGACCCCAGGTGGGCCCTCACAGCGGCCTGGCCCGTGATCGGGGCCTACCGATCCTGCGGGCGGGCTGTTTCCGTTGGGGCCTTTCTTCCTCTGTGCCGGGCCCCTATAGGGCTCTGTCACGTTGCCCGGGGGCCGGCACGGAGAAGAAACCCCGCGGATGCACGGAAATACACCGGCTGGTCCGCACATTTGCAAACGTACGCCAGCCCTTTGGCAGCAGGAACGACTCTGGCAGCAATCTAGCCCCCTGGAAGGTGGGGCTGTTGACGCCGGAGTCATTGGCGCCATTTTTCCCGCCGGCGTGGGGATATAGCCCCATTTTCAGAGAATCCCGCCCCTTATTCTTACAGATCTTCTCAGCACAGGTTCTTCACGTTCTTTAATATTTGTTGCTTGCATTTGATATTCTTCATGTATTGATGTATCATCCTCTTGTTGCGTTTGTTCCGTATATTCTTCAGATGTTTTAGAACTGTTTGCTTCATCTGGTGGCTGCATCACACATGACAATTCTTAGACTCATTGGCAAACCTCATTGTGGATTTGGATTGAAATCTCTCTCTTGCCCCCTTTTTTTTCAGTGTGGTTATTTCTCTGCTTCTGGATGAGCAAAGTTCTCAAACACTTGGAATTGAAGTATTTTGCACTCCATGCCTTTTGTTTGCTTCCTGCACTGTGTGCAGATGTTCACTCTCCTGCACCTTGTGCAGTTTCGTACTGTTGTATTGATGTCCCTGAGGATGCCCGGCCAATCAACTGTGGGCTGGATTCTCTGCTCTCTAACGCTGAAATGACGGCGAGTCTGCACGTTGGGCGACGGGGCTGAGAATCCGTTTTGGTGCCAATATCGGGTGCGGTGCCGTTGTTTGTATTCTCCGACTCCTGAAATGCGGCGGACTCCAGGAGTACACCGCATTGATTATCCACAGCCTCAGGCCATTGCCTGAGGCCCACCCCGTGATCCTCCATCCCCGACTGGCCAGGTTCCCGATGGCGTGGGACTCGCTTGGTCTCACCCCGTGAATGTACTGTGGCGGCTGTGGACTCAGTCCAGGGCCGCCACAGACGGGGGAGCACTGATCCGAGGTGGGTGGGGGGGGAGCTTCATTCAGGGCTGGGGGCAGTCTGGGGCGCGCATGCGGCCGAAGAGTGGCACTACTTTTGCAGTCTGGGTCTGCAGGCTGAGTCCGCCATGGAGCACGGCACGGCTGCTGCAGCCCGCCACTGTGCGCATGTGTGGCCTCGGAACGGGAAGTGCTTAGGTCCGTATTGACAGCTAGAGCTGCGAGCTCGACCCTGCCTCCCTGCTAGCCCCCAGCAAAACGGGGAATCGGTGGCCATTTTGCAGCAGTTTTCCTGGCATAAAAGACCACCGTTTTCACAGCGGCGTGGGGACTTAGTCTCCAAAACGGAGAATCCAGCCCTGTGTATTCTGATTTCTTTTTGCACTTTATCATTCCATAATGCTCACTCAACTTTGCTCTCACGTCGCTGAAACCAGAGCAGGATTCTCTGGGCCATCCTTCGTGAAGATATCCTCTCACCTTCTGCAACATTTGTTCCTTTTCAGTTTCTGTGGTAGTCACTACTGTTGTATATATATCGCATATGAGGTGTATTACGGTAATGCTCCTGTACAACAGGTACAGGGGTATATCCCTGCCTGCTGGCTCCGCCCGTTAGGTGGAGTATAAATGTGTGGGCTCTCCAAGCTGCAGCCATTTCAGCAGCAGCTGCAGGAGGCTCCACATCTCTGCGTAATAAGGCCTCGATTACACTCTACTCTCGTCTCGTCGTAATTGATAGTGCATCAGTTTCTTCTTTTAATTTGACATCGTGAACACAGGAGGTTCTTTGTGAGATTCTTTATTTCGCTTCTTTACACATAGCATCAAATTAACCCAGTCTAATAGCGCTGATAGGTCTTTGTTCAGTGCCTTTTACTTATGTATCATTGCAAAATGATTCCTGCCATTACAGATGTCAAATGTTTTTCTATAAGCAGGGCATTGTTGTGGCATATGCTGTTTGCCACATCACGGATACAAAATGGAGGATCGGGTTGACCGCTCAAAATGGCCACCCACACAGGGACCATGGGCAAAATTCTCCCCACCCAGCGGGGCGGGGGGTCCCGGCGTAGCAGATTGGCGCCAACCACTACGGCGTCGGGCCTCCCCAAAGGTGCGGAATTCTCCGCACCTTTAGGGGCTAGGCCCGCACCGGTGTGGCTCCCGCTCCGCCGACTGCCGCCAACGGCCTTTGGTGCCACGCCGCCCGGCGTCGGGGCTAGCCGAAAGGCCTTCGCCAGTCGGCATGAGTCCACGCATGCGCCGGAGCGTCAGTGGCCGCTGACGTCACCACCGGCGCATGCGCGGTGGAGGGGGTCTCATCCGCCTCCGCCATGGTGTAGGCCGTGGCAGCGGCGGAAGAAAAAGAGTGCCCCCACGGCATAGGCCCGCCTGCTGATCGGTGGCCCCGATCACGGGCCAGGCCACCGCGCCCCCCCCCCCAGGACCCCGGGGCCCACTCGCGCTGCCTGCTCCCGCCGGCATAGAGGTGGTTTAAACCACGTCGGCGGGTGAGGCCTGACAGCGGTGGGACTTCAGCCCATCGCGTCCTGGATAATCGCCACGGGGCGCAATTCCCTGCGGGGGGATGGAGAATTCCGCCCCATGTTTCTTATTCAGTTGCACCATCATATTAATGGCGTCTGCCACCTCTTCTGCCTTCACATCAAAATTAGGGAGATTCAACGTGTCATGCTGCTTTGCGGCAAGCTCACTAGCGTGACATATATGAATCGTACTTTCAAGTTGCAGGTCTGTTTCCAGCAGAAACTGCTCACGCACTTTATTATTGGAGATTACGAAAACTATCTAGTCTCATAGCATTGACGGCAGTGTGTTGAAGTTGCACAACTGCTTTCAATCACAAGTCAGTGAGGAAGCTTTTGAATGCCTCTCCCATGTTCTGGGTGCGCGTACAGAATATATAGCTCTCAATGTTTCGTTTTTTTCTCGGGGAGCAATGCTGATTGAATTGTTAAGCACTTCTTCGAAGATTTTGCTGTTAGCGTCGTTTTCAAATGCAAAAGTGTGAAGATCTCAATTGCTTGGGGACCTGCTACAGTGAGCAGCAATGCAATATGCCTCTCATCGGGCTGTGCCTACAGACTCAGGGCTGTAACATAAGTTTAAACTGTTGTTTAAACATCCTCCAATTCTCGTCTTCATTGCTGGTAAACCAAGACTGGTGAGGTGCCTTGATGCCTTCCATTCCAGTCTTCAAAATTTTACTGCGTGTTCATTAAATTTACAGTGCAGAAGAATGCCATCCGGCCCATCGAGTCTGTGCTGGCCCTTGGAAAGGACACCCTACTTAAATCGACATCTCCACCCTATCCCCATAACCCAGTAACCCCACATACCCTTTTGGACACCAGGGGGAAATTCAGCACGGGCTAATCTGTACATCTTTGGACTGTGGGAGGAAACCGGAGCACCCGGACGAAACGTGCGCAGACACGGCGAGAAGTGTAAACTCCACACAGGCAGTCACCTGAGGTCAGAATTGAACCTGGGACCCTGGAGCTGTGAGGCAGCAGTGCTGACCACTGTGCCACAGTGCTTCCCACATTGAGCACCAGATGCCTGTAGCCTCCAAGGCATTTGGAGCAAAGATGCATTTCCTTCCTTATCCTTTAATGGTTTGGATTCTTTTGTACAGAATTTTCGGGTTTTTGTTAAATAATCAAACCTGGTACCATGTCATGTTCTGTAGACTGGTCGAAGTGAATGATGAACTGCAGTTTAAATAATTTATTGTAGAACAACTGTGATGAGATAACTAGATTAAATAAAATAATAAATGACTAACACTAATCAACAGTTGTGGAACTACTGCAAATAGGTCTATCCTCCAGCACAACCTACTCCCAACTCCCAGACCACAGGGTCAGTGATGGGTTTACAATGCCACCTAGTGGTGGGAGGTCATGCATAACTGTATGTGCAAGCTTGCCTTATTCATACCATCACATCCCATCATGTATGAAAATAGGAAAGCATGCCAGCTGAATACCTCAATGGCCTTGACGACTTATAGGATCAGACAATGAGTTTAATCAGCTGATTGTAAACTGTACAAGGATGTGTGTATCCATATCGTAAATGTGTCTCCAAAGATAGAGAGCATGGTGAATACTGTGAAAGTCACTCAGTCATGTCTGTGATAATATGGAGTATGTCAGTTTGATCACCTATGTTTATGGAAAATTAAATTGAGTTTACACTGCAACATAACCATTGTAAGGAGATAATTAGAAATGATTGAGCATGGTTAAGTAAATTTTTGCAGGGTTTATGTCTGTTGTTCTGTTACCATTGTACATGTCTTTGCTTCATTGGAAATTATTGATGGTATGTGGTGAACAAGGTAAAGGTAGTGTACATGTGAAAGGTAATATACATGTCAAAGTGAATCACTGTATAGTAGGGTTCATACAGAAATCATGTGGATGGTGTCTCAGTAAAGACCTACTTTTGCATTGCTACATCTGCATGTTTTTGCATTGCTACAGCACAGTGGTTTGCACTGTTGCTTCACAGTACCAGGGTTCCAGGTTTGATTCCCAGATGGTTCACTGGCTGTGTGGAATCTGCACGTTCTCCCCGTGTCTGCGTGGATTTCCTCCGGGTGCTCCGTTTTCCTCCCACAAGTCCCGAAAGACTGCTGTTAGGTAATTTGGACATTCTGAATTCTCGCTCTGTGTACCCGTAGAGGTGCCGGAGTGTGGCGACTGAGGGATTTTCACAGTGACTTCATTAGTGGGCAGCACAGTGGTTAGCACATTGCTTCACAACTTCAATTCCCGGCTTGGTTCACTGTGCAGAGTCTGCACGTTCTCACCATGTGCGTGGGTTTCCTCCCGGTGCTCCGATTTTCTCCCACAGTCCAAAGTTGTGCAGGTTAGGTGGATTGCCGATGCTAAATTGCCCTTAGTGTCCAAAAACGGTTAGGTGGGGTTGCTGGGTTACGGGGATAGGGTGGAGGCATGGACTTAAGTGGGGTGCTCTTTCCTAAGGGCCGGTGCAGACTCCTTGGGCTAAATGGCCTCCTTCTGCACTATAAATTCTATGATAATTGTAATATAAACCTACTTGTGACAATAAAGATTATTGTTATTATTATCTACATGCATGTGTATATCTGTGGTTTAAGGTAACAAGATTAATTTATACAAGAAAGCAGCCCAACTGCATCTTATTGTCCAAAAACAATATTCCACAAGGGATTCCAGCCCATCATAAACAGTTCTCAGTCTACAGCTATTGCCACTGAGCCTTATAATTATGTTGAACAAAATGCAACTACATTTAACTATAGCTTCAAGGAGCATCTCCAATTACCTGCCAGGATGGCAGTGCCTGTAAATATTTTGTTTGAATTATGAAGCCAAATAACATTAGTTTCTTCAATGAATATTTATGTTAGTTTTAAAACTGCCTGCGGTGTTCTTTGCTGTTGCCTTGTCGAGATGATTTATGATATGCAGAGAATGCCTTTACTTACTTTTCATCGTGTCAGTATGTAGTGTGACATCTTTAACAGGGCTCTAAAACAGACTTTAGTTATGTTTCATTCTTTACAGACCATCAAAGCAGAGGGAAAGACATGCAGTAGCATCATAAATATATATTAAAACCTCGGCGCTCCAGCATGACGTTTAAAAAAGATTTCCTCTCACAGCCTGCAAAAGCCAAGATGCTTCCAGGAGTTAAGTGTTTTTGGTGTTCTGACTCACACTCTGCTGCAAGGCAGGGGAGCGTGCATGGTAGACCATGTGACAATGTCATTACTTCAGGCTGTTCATTGTCATGTTTCAAGAACCAATTCGCTCGGAGTGTAATGGAGCAAGAAATGGTATCACTAGATGTTGTACACAGAACTGTAACTCGATTGAAAAAGTGAAAGCGGACTACTTGAAACTGACTTAAGGAATTAATTTCCAAATGAGCAAATTCTAAACTAATTCCACTGCAGACCAAGTTGACCAAGTCTGCACAAATGAGGCAGAAAATGAGACCAGTATAACATTGCAATAGATGGCCATGAGACAGATGGAGGCACAATGCAGTGGTTTTGACTGAGGTTCTGCGTTTGCAGTCCATGATTTTCAGTGCATTAGAGTAAATGGACAGTAATTGTAAGCTGATGAGCACAGATGCAGAAAGCCATCCACTTACAACGGACATTGTGATCCTTAGCAGAAGGGTTATGTGTTACATAGACCGCTTCAGTGAATATCAGAGCTTTGTGGGCCACATTTAAAGCTTAATGTTCTCCTATATCTTTAGGAACTAGTATTTTTATTTAGAAAACATCAATACAACCGCTAAGCGCTCTGACTCAAACATTCAGGCTGACTAAATTGAAGTAGAAAAACCAATGACTACAAATTTAGGTCTCAGAGGAGAAGGGGTGCCTGGTTTCATTGTGAGTATTGCAGAGCTGTTGTGATATAATTATACTGATTGGAATCATCCCCTGTCTGCGTGGATTTCCTCCAGTGCACCGGTTTCCTCCCACAGAAGTCCCGAAAGACATGCTTGTTAGGTGAATTGGATATTCTGAATTGTCCCCCAGTGTACCCAAACAGGCGCTGGAGTGTGGCGACTGAGGGTTTTCACAGTAGCTTCATTGTATTGTTAATGTAAATCTGCTTGTGACTCTAATAAAGGTCACTGATGAAGCAAGGATTTTCTTGAAGCAATGCAGCCTATCTGGTGTAGCTGCACATTGTGATTTTGGTGGGGGGGGGGGGGGGGGGGGGGGGGGGAGTTTCAGGATCTCAACCAGCAATAATTAAAGAACTCTGATTTATTTCCCAGTCGAGATAGTTTGTTACTTGGAATAGTTGCAGGTTGTGCTGTTTGCATGTGTCTGCTGCCCTTGTCTTTCTATGTGGTAGAAGTTGTGGGTTTGGAACATGGGATCATAGGAGCAGGATTAGGCCATTCAGCCCATTGAGCCTCTTCCGCCATTCAATAGGATCATGGTTGACCTTTCACTTCAATGCCTTTTCCCCACATCCCTTTGGTTACTGATATTTAGAAATCTGTCAGACTCCGCTTTAAACCTACTCAATAACTAAACTTCCACGATCCTCTGGGGTAGGGCATTCTAAAGATCCACAACGCTCAATTTCAAAAACATTCCCCTCATCTCAATCCTAAGTGGCTTCACCCTCATTTTTAAATAGTTATTTCTCAGAACATAAGAACTCGGAACAGGAGTAGGCAATTTAGCCTCTCACGCCTGCTCCACCGTTCGATATGTTCATGGCTGATCTCATCTCGGCCTCAACTCCACCATCCTGTGCGTTCTCCATAACCCTCAATCCATTACCAATTAAAAATCTATCTAACTCCTCCTTAAATGTGCTCACTGTCACAGCATCCTCCGCACTCTGGGGTAGAAAATTCTATAGATTCACAACCCTTTGGGAGAAGTAGTCATCTCTTTTAAATTTACTACCCCTTTTCCTGAGATTATGACCTCTCATTCTAGAATACCCCACAAGAGGAAACATCTGCTCCACGTCTATTTTATCCATACCTTTTATTACCTCACATGACTCAATTTGATCTCCCCTCATTCTTCTCAACTCTCGAGAGTATAGGCTTAAACTGCTCAATCTCTCTTCAGAAGACAAACCCCTCATATCTGGAATCAATCGAGTGTACCTTCTCTGTACTGCCTCCAATGCCATTACATCTTTTGTCAAATAAGGGGGTTCCAAAACTGTGCACAATACTCCAGGTGCATTCTAACCAAAGCCTTGTTCAGTTGCAACACCACTTCCTTCCCTTTATAATATATTCCTTTTGTTAAAAACGTCAACATTCCATTTGTTTTATTTATAATCTGCTGGATCCGCATCCTAGTTTTCTGCGACTCATGCACGAGGACATCCAATCCCTCTGCACTGGAGCACTCTGAAGTCTCTCCCCATTTAGATAATAGAACAAAGAAATTTGCAGCACTGGAACAGGCCCTTCGGCCCTCCAAGCCTGCACGGACCATGCTGCTTGTCTGAACTGAAAACCCCTATCCTTCTGGGAACCATGTCTCTCTATTCCCATCCTATGCATGTATTTGTCAAGATGCCCCTTAAAAGTCACCATCGTATCTGCTTCCACCACCTCCCCCAGCAGCGAGTTACAGGCTCCCACCAGCTTTTGTGTGAAAAACCTGCTTTGTGCATTTCCTTTAAACCTTGCCCCTTGCACTTTTAACCTATATGCCCTAGTAATTGACTCTTTCACCCTGAAAAAAGCTTCTGCCTATCCACTCTGTCCATGCCCCTCATAATCTTGGAGACTTCTACCAGATCACCTCTCAACCTCCGTTGTTCCAGTGAGAACAAACTAGGTTTCTCCAACTTCTCCTCATAGCTAATGCTCTACATACCAGGCAACATCCTGGTAAATCTTTTCTGTACCCACTCCAAAGCCTCCACATCCTTCTGGTAATATGGCGACCAGAATTGAACACTACATTCCAAGTGCGGCCTAACTAAGGTTCTATAAAGCTGCACCAGCTCTTTAACAATGTGATCCACTATGGACTCTGATCTGGCTCAGGCAAAGTATTATCTCTGTAAATTTCTTCATGGACGACAGGAGATAGACTAGGCAATACATTGATGGGTTCAGTAGAACTAAGATCAACCACGAGAAACACAGCTGAGTCCTCCTAAAACACAACAGAGACTTGATGTGTTCATGACTGTTCCATGAATGGCAATGAGCCATTAAAATGATAAGCATGAGGAGGCAATGGCATAGTTGTGTTGTCACTGGATTGGTAACCCAATGACCAAGTGTAATGTTCTCGGGCCCCTGGTTCGGATCCCACTATGGCAGATGGTGAAATTTGAATTCTGGAATTAAAAGTCTAATGATGACCATGAAGGCATGTTCTTTAATTTCCCTTACCCCTCTTTTAAGAAAATAAGAACATAAGAACTAGGAGCAGGAGTAGGCCATCTGGCCCGTCGAGCCTGCTCCGCCATTCAATGAGATCATGGCTGATCTTTTTTGGACTCAGCTCCACTTTCCGGCCCGAACAACATAACCCTTAATCCCTTTATTCTTCAAAATACTATGTGGGCGGTATTCTCCGTTCCCGATAAAAATCAGGATGGCCGTCGTAAAATCGGCCGAGCTTCACGACAGCCTCGGGGTCTGCTCCCCGCACCTTATTCACCCCCACCCAGGGGGCTAGGAGTGGGCCCCCGTCGCTCCCGGTTGCGACCTTGTCACGCCGGGAAATGACGCGGAAATGGCGCTTTTCTGAAGTCATCCGCGCATGCGCGGGATGCCGGCTCCAACTCGCGTATGCGTGGATGACATCAGCGCGCAGATGGCACGAACCCACGCATGCACGGTGCCGTCTTTCTCCTCTGCTGCCCGGCAAGACGTGGTGGCTTGATCTTGCCGAGCGGCGGAGGGGAAAGAGTGCGTCAATTTTGGATGCTGGCCCGACGATCGGTGGGCACCGATCGCGGGCCTGTCCCCTCCCGAGCATAGTTGCGGTGCTCCCATTCAAATTGGGCCCCTAGATGCCCCAAACGGGCATCTGGCACCCGTTTCACAAATGCAGCGACAAGATGTGGTTGCTGCCGTGGTGAAATGGGCGTGAAGGGCCGGCCCGCTCGGCCCATCGGGCTCAGAGAATCACCGTTCGCCGTGAAAAACGGCGAGCGATGATTTTTCCGAGCGGGGGGAGAATCGCTGGGGCGCCAGGGGATCGTAAAAAATGTCGGAAGGCCCTCCCACAATTCTCCCACGCCACCTGGGGAGTGGAGAATTCCGCCCTCTATCTTTATCTTAAAAATATTTAATGAAGGAGCCTCAACTGCTTCACTGGGCAAGGAATTGCAGAGATTCACAACCTTTTGGGTGAAGAAGTTCCTCCTAAGCTCAGTCCTAAATCTATTTCCCCTTATTTTGAAGCTATGTCCCCTAGTTCTGCTGTCACCCGCCAGTTTGAACAACCTGCCCGCATCTATCCTATCTATTCCCTTCATAATTTTATATGTTTCTATAAGATCCCCCCGCACCCTTCTCAATTCCAACGAGTACAGTCCGAGTCTACTCAACCTCTCCTCATAATCCAACCCCTTCAGCTCTGCGATTAATTTAGTGAATCTTCTCTGCCCACCCTCCAGCGCCAGTATGTCCTTTCTCAGGTAAGGAGACCAAAACTGAACACAATATTCCAGGTGTGGCCGCACTAACACCTTATACAATTGCAGCATAACCTCCTTCGTCTTAAACTCCATTCCTCTAGCAATGAAGGCCAAAACTCCATTTGCCTTCTTAACCACCTGTTGCACCTGTAAACCAACTTTTTGCGACTCATGCACTAGCTCACCCAGGTCTCTGCACAGCAGCATGTTTTAATATTTTATTATTTAAATAATAATCCCTTTTGCTATTATTCCTACCAAATGGATAACCTCACATTTGTCAACATTGTATTCCATCTGCTAGACCCTAACCCATTCACTTCACCTATCTAAATCCCTCTGCAGACCTCCGGTATCCTCTGCACTTTCGCTTTACCACTCATCTTAGTGTTGTCTGCAAACTTGGACACATTGCACTTGGTCCCCAACTCCAAATCATCTATGTACATATTGAACAATTGTGTGCCCAACACTGATCCCTGAGGGACACCACTCGCTACTGATTGCCAACCAGAGAAACACCCATTAATCCCCACTCTTTGCTTTCTATTACTTAACCAATCCTCTGTTCACGCTACTACTTTATCCTTAATGCCATGCATCTTTATCTTATGCAGCAATCTTTTGTGTGGCACCTTGTCAAAGGCTTTCTGGAAATCCAGATATACCACATCCATTGGCTCCCCGTTATCTATGTATTGGTAATGTCCTCAAAAAATTCCACTAAATTAGTTAGGCACGACCTGCCCTTTATGATCCCATACTGCGTCTGCCCAATGGGACAATTTCTATCCAAATGCTGCGCTATTTCTTCCTTGATGATAGATTCCAGCATCTTCCCTACTACCAAAGTTAAGGTCACTGGCCTATTATTACCCGCTTTCTGCCTACCTCCTTTTTTAAACAGCGGTGTCACGTAATTTCCAATCCGCCGGGACCACCCCAGAATCTAGTGAATTTTGGTAAATTATCACTTGTGCATTTGCAATTTCCCTAGCCATCTCTTTTAGCACTCTGGAGTGCATTCTATCAGGGCCAGGAGACTTGTCTACCTTTAGCCCCATTAGCTTGCCCATCACTACTTCCTTTGTGATAATAATCATCTCAAGGTCCTCACCTGTCATAGCCTCATTTCCATCAGTCACTGGCATGTTATTTGTGTCTTCCACTGTGAAGACCAACCCAAAAAACCTGTTCAGTTCCTCAGCCATTTCCTCATCTCCCATTATTAAATCTCCCTTCTCATCCTCTGCAGGACCAATGTTTACCTTAGCCACTCTTTTTTGTTTTATATATTTGTAGAAACTTTTATATCTGAGTAGGAATATTCTATTCCAACTCCCTCTCTCACATGACTGACTATTTATTATTTTATTGAATGAATGTACCAGAGGTTACATATTAGTGCCCTTCCCATATTTTGAGTATGTGTAAAATAAACAAACCCCTTTGAGTTTACCCGATCTTGAGTTTGATGTGGGGTTATTAATAGATATTGGATCACACCATAATTTAGGGTTGGGAAATATTCCACCCTTTTTCCAGGGAAAATTATAAACTAAAAACACTGTTTTGTTTCTGGATTAGTGTTCAGAAGAGAAAGCAAGGCAGTTTAAATTAAACCCCCCTCTTGTCCGTAACACTGCACTGGAAGCATTCTGCACCCCCAACTGGGCAGTCCTGCTGTCTATGTTTGTTTTATGCACAACACTTTTGTGCCTTTTTTCCCAATTTGACAGGCTTTCTTGTGAGTGGAGTCGCTGCCTGTGAGCCTACCCAGTCAATGGAGTCATGTAAAGCCTCCAGGTCTCACTGAATTGTAGCCTGATTTCTTTCTCGGACATCAGCCTGCCTCACATATTGGACCCCTTGTTCAATAACAGGGTTCTTTGGTGGCGAAAGGAAGTTTCAAAGGCTTTGTGAGCAGGCACAATATCTGCTGTGGACTCCTCAATCCATTGCCTTCGGAGAATGTCATCTGGTACTGGACATCCCGTGTAAAGAAAAGAACTGCCTTGAATCTTTTGCTGATTTTTGTGAAGGCCTGGTGTTGTTCTACACCGGAGAAAATGCGGTTTTCATAATTCACACTGCTGGCCTGTCTGAGGGTGCTGCCAACGTGTTCCGAGATTAGATCCTCCGATTTTGGACTTTAGGCATGGGACCTGTTTAGTAGACAAACTGTAGACCTACTCCGGTATCTGCTTAACACTTGTTTATTACCACTACATCTAAAGTGTTACAGAGTCGGAATGTTCGATTCCAACTCTCACTCTCACGTGACTGACTGATATCAGTGGTAAATCATCATCTACTTCATAAATTTGCATTTCTCTTCGGTTAACCCTTTCTATTTCATGTCATGCCTCTAGACAACGACAAGCTCATTCATGGCTGCCAATCTTTTGAAGACACCCTCCATAAATGGGTCCCACTCCCAGCCAACCCCCAGAAAAGGGGGCATTGAGAGTATTTGAAAAACAGTGAATAGATGGCAATGTGAAAATGCCATAAAGAAACATTTTAAGGGTGAGCATTCAAACCGGCAGTCACTAATGGTGAAGGAAGGCACAGAACAACCAGTGGCTGTAATTGTTCAGGAAATAAAATGAAAAAGAATATTACACCATGGGGGATATTAAATCTGTGGAAACAATTAGAACAGGTAAGGAAATGTTAGTTCATGTTTCTGATGAAGTCCGTCACCAGATCAACCTACTTTACATCTTCTTTCAGGTACTTCATTGTATATGTAGAAAGAGAGCAATTGACAGCAGGATTTAATGCTCCCTGCATCCCCCCTGATACATAACTAGTAGCCTGTCCTTTACTCCAATTTTATGATTATATAGTAGCTAGACAGAAAGGGCAGAGGAGTAAGTGAGGCAGAGCTGAAAAAACATTTTTACAATCTTAGAACAATGCGAACAATTAGGAATCATCCTGGGCTATTGAAAAGGCATAACAATACTCCATGTGCAATTGATTGTACACCTGCTATTATTTCAGCTAATGGTTCGCACAAAAGAGAAATGGAAGAGAAAAAGCTTGACATGAACAAGAGATCAATGAATTAATGCTCCGGTTTCTGTGGGATATTCCGCTGGGGATGTTAAATACAGACATCTGCACTTGAATTGTCCCTACTTCAAAATAATGCAAATGAAAAATAAATCCGAAATATATTCTCCGTGCATCATTATGATAGTTATGTATTTGTTCCGATGCAACTCATCCTATCTACCATCATGAGAACGCATAAAGTTAGATTTAAAACTAACAGGGTAGTCTTTTCATTTAAGTTACACACAGTGAAGTAGGCAGAGTGTATTGGATTTATGGGTGGCACAATGGGTAGCACTGTTATCTCACAGCATCAGGGACCCAGGTTCATCTCTGGCCTTGGGCGACTGTCTATGTGGAGTTTGCACTTTCTCCCCATGTCTGCGTGGGTTTCCTCCAGATGATCCAGTTTCCTCCCACAGTCCAAAGATGTGCAGGTTAGGTGGATTGGACATGATAAATTACCCCTTAGTGTCCAAGAATGTGTAGGTTAGGTGGGATTACGGAGATAAGGCGGAGGAATGGGCTTTGGTAGGGTGCTCTTTCAGAGAGTTTGTGCAGACTCAATGGGCCGAATGGCCTTTTTCTGCGCTGTAAGAATTCTATGGTGGTACATGGGAAGAGTTCCATAAAACCAAGTTGGCAGCTTTTTAATGCCCAAATTTTAGGGTATGTTTTATATTGGTGGCTGATTCATCCACAGGGTTGCTGCTAATGATGCAAAAGTTAACTACTGAAGGCATCATTCAGATGTGTAGGCAATTTACCTGCATAAACACCGATATCATGCTCTCTTTAAGCTAGAATGCTCTGTTTAGAGAAACATTTTTCAAAAGCTTGATCAAGTAGCAGCACATTTAAGGAACCCTATCACAATATTGGTAGCTATTTCTGAACTTTTTTCTTACTTTTTTTTGTTCTTTTTTTCCTGTTTCCTCTTCATTGGCTACCAATGGGAAGAAAATAAAGGACACATTTTAGAAAATTGCAACAACTCTAAAGCAGTCATTCAATTATCCTAATATTGGCAAAATATCAGTGTAAAGGGAAAAGAGGGAACGCATTATTTATAACAGCTGGTGCATGTTTAAGTGGGACCACTTTTGGAAAAAAGTGATCACAATATTATTAGGTTTACAGTAGATATGGAAAAAGATGAAAATATTCAACTGAAAGAGAACTAATTTCAGTGAGTTGAAAGGTGTTCTCCGCCAAATATATTGGAATCAATACCATTAAATAAGCAATAGTAATGAGGAGATTGTTTCAACAAGGGCAGAATGTAGCAAGAGCTCCCTGGATGACCCAAAGATTAAAATGTAACAGAAAATGGAGGCTTCTGATAAAATATTTGGTTGATAATACAGGAGAGAATCAAGCTGAATACAAAAGTAAATGGGGAACTGTGCTGGCTCGAGACATACACTGGAGCCTTTCAGTAGTTAACAAAAAAGTTTATTTATGAAAGGCAAAGGCAGTCAAGTAACCTGCACAGAATAATATACAACAGGCCTTAACACTTTGTCTCCCTGGTCCACATTGCCTGGGGTCCTGCTCTCAGGGTGCCATGCAAATTCCCTATTGGCCGCAGTTTATGTGTTCTCAAGTGATTGGCCCTGAGATGGTCATGTGGTCTGTGGATCCCACCTCCCTTAAATGGTCACTCTACCACAGGAACCTACAAAGGAAATAAAAGAAGGGAGTGTACAAGAAAAGATTAACAGATAACATAAAAAGGAAACCAGAAGTCATTTATAAACAATAAATGGTAAAAAGGTAGTCAAAGGAATAATAGGGCTAATTAAGGATGAAAAAGAAGTTCCGCTCATGGCGAACTTTGTTTTTGTCTTCTCTAAAGAGCATTCTGCTAATGTTATAGCAAAGAAGGAGTTAGTAGAGAAATTGGATAGGATAAAATAGGTGGAGAGATACTACTTAAAAGGGTAGCAGCGCTCAAACTAAATAAGTTGCCTGGCCTAGATATGATGCACCCTAGGTTGCTGAGGGAAGTAAAGTGACCACAAATCTCCAGTCTTATTGGATGAAGGAGATCTGGAAGATTGCAAATACCACCTCTTGTTCAAAGAAATAGGAGAGAGTTAAACCCAGCATCTAATGGACAGTCAACCTGTTACAGTAATACCTGTGACTGTAATGTTACAGTAAGAAGTCTCACAACACCAGGTTAAAGTCCAACAGGTTTGTTTCGAATCACTAGCTTTTGGAGCACTGCTCCTTCCTCAGGTGAATGAAGAGGTGGATTCCAGAAACATTTACATATAGACAAAGTCAAAGATGCAATATGATACTTTGAATGCAAGTCTTTGTAGGTAATTAAGTCTACAGGTCCTGAGAGAGCAACTGGAGAGAGGATAATCACAGGTTAAAGAGATGTGAATTGTCTCAAGCTAGGACAGTTGTTAGGATTTTGCAAGCCCCAGCTAGTTGATGGGGGTGAATGTAATGCGACATGAATCCAAAGTCCTGGTTGAGGCCGTACTCATGTGTGCGGAATTTGGCTAAAAGTTTCTGCTCGGCGATTCTACGTTCTCGCGTGTCCTGAAGAATGCTTGTCCTTGGAGAACAATTACCCAAAGATCAGCGGCGGAATGCCCTTGACTGCTGAAGTGTTCACCGACTGGAAGGGAGCATTCCTGCCTAGCAATTGTCACATGATGATCGTTCATCCGTTGTCACAGCATCTGCATGGTCTCGCCAATGTACCATGCTTCGGACATCCTTTCTTGCAGCATATGAGGTAGACAACGTTGGCTGAGTCGCACAAGTATGTACCATGTACCTGGTGGATGGTGTTGTCATGTGTAATGGTGGTATCCATGTCGATGATCTGGCACCCATGGTACCCATGTCAATGACACACGCACCTGCACATCAACCTAATGTTAGTAATTGTCAAGAAGTGATCCAGGATAAAATTAATTGCTGCTGGGAGAAATATGGGTCAATGAATGATAGCTGGGAAGATTTTTTTAAATGGAAAGTGTCTTTCCTAACACATTGATTGACAATGAAGTATAGAGAATGTTGATTAAAGTAGAATGGTTCTGAAGAAAGTTTGTTGACCTGAAAGGTTAACTTTGTATCTTTCTCCACAGATGCTGCCAGACCTTCTGAATATTTCTAGTAATTTTGTATGTCTAATTTCCAGCATCCATAGTTTTGTTTTATTCTACTTTGGTTCATGTTGCCTCTATGTAACTTCAAATGACTTTTGTTAAAATACCATTTAATCTTTTAAAAATGCAGTGTAAAAATAATGGACAAATGTCTAATGCATGAAATTCTGTTATCTGCTATTTTAATGTGTGTCTTATGAAACAGCAGTTCTAATCCAGTAATGTTTGGTGTATAATAAAAATAGAAAATGCTGCAAACACTTGCCGGTTTAGGCAGTATTTGTGGAGAGAATAAGGAAGGGTTAACGTTTCAAGTCACTGATGCATTATTTTGCAACAACACTGTGAACGGAAATGATCTTGGTCATTCATCTCTCAGAAGGTTACATGGGCAACTGATTTACTGTGACTGAATAAGTCAAATTCTAGTCTGCCCATTCAACAAAGTGCTTGTTATGTGAAGTAAATGTGACACACTCAGACACACAAAAAGCTCACATTTACATAGCATCTCCCAGGATGTCCCAAAGTATTTCACAAGCAATTAACTACTTTGAAGGGCATTGATTGTTGTGTCGACAAGTACAGCAGTTATTTTTGGCACGGCAAAGAACATTCAAGCAGCAGTGAGCTGAATGAGCACTTAAAACGGTTTTACTGCAGGAGGGTAAGAGATTAATATTATCAAGAATCGCCGACCCACCAGCTCCATTTTCCGGCGCAGCGCAGCCGGCAGCGGGATTCTCCGTTCCTGCAGCCGGCCAATGGGGTTTCCCATTGTTGCTACCTCATGCCGTTGGGAACCCATGGGTTCGTGCGAGCTGCCGGCGAAGCGGAGGATGCCATTGAAAGAGAATCCCACAACCTGTATTCTTCCTTGAATAGCACCAAGAGCGCTTTATCACCCTCCTTATCCACCAGAATAGAAGGAACAGGCTTAAATGTAAACATCATATCCAGAAGACTGACAGCGCAGCACTCCCTCAGTATAGTAATGACGCGTCAGCCTAGTTCATGCTCTCCAGCCTTTGGAGTGGGATTTGATATCGGCAGCAACTCGCATTTATAAAGCATCTTGAGCAGAATAAAATGGCCCAATGTGCTTCACGAGGCCATTTAGAAACAAAACATGACACCGAACCATATGAGGAGATACTTGAGCAAAGGTTTGATGAAAGAGGTAGGTTTTAAGGAATATGTTTAAAGGAAGAAAGGGAGACACAGAGAGATTTGGAGAAGGAATGCAAGAACATAGGTCTCATGCTCTATAGACTGGCTGAAGTAAATGATAAACTACAGAACATCTAATTCAAATAATTTATTATTGATGTGATTAAGATAACTAAGATAAATAAAATAATGACGACCAACGCTAATTAACTGTTGTAGAGCTACTGCAAAATACAGCTGTCTTCTAGCATGATCTACTCCCAAATCCTAGAACCAGAGTCATTTGGTGGGTTAACACTGCCACCTAGTGGTTGGAGGTCGTGCATAAAATTATGTACATATCTGCATTATGCATATCATCGCAATAGGGTATTGGCAGCCGAAGGCATTGATGGAAGGAATTCAGGGATGTACAAGAGACCTCAAGTGGAGGAAGGTAGAGGATTATAGGGCTAGAGTCAGTGGCAGAGTAAGCAACAGGCAATTTCTTGATGATATTCAAATACAGGAATCCAAATTTGAAATTTGAAGTGCAGCTCGCTTGAAAGCCAAATTGGGTTGGTGCACATATAGTGACTTGGTGCAAGTTAGGATCCATGCAGCAGAATTTTGGGTGAGCTGAAGTTTTGATCAAATTTTGATCACGTTTTGTGGAATGGAATGACTCACAATATGTTGAGTGGGATGAAAATAACATTCCACATTTGCCAATTGTAAGTGTTTCATTTATACAGCTGAAAAATCTGCTTGGTATTTTAAAGTGCTTGTAGTTATTACATTTAACAAGATTAAACATTTTACTCAGTGCCTTCTTTTCCTCCTAGGCTTTGTATAGCTATTTCTACTCCAGAAATTGCAGAAGATAACACAAACGCGCACAAAAATTCTCCCTTTAAAATATATCACTCATGTTGCCCGACAACTGTTTTCAGCGTGTTTTTATTTGGTCTTCAATTATATATCTTCTGCAAATATTTAGGCACTTCCTTTTGTTTACCAAGTAGCATTTTCTCTCTGAAAGAAAATATTCGAAAAGCCTGCAGCTTCTTCCTTCAACCATTTGAGACAAGTTACATGAGACATATTAGGAAGAATGCCAGAAACTATCCAAGGGGCTTTCAATTTAAATATTTTATTCTCATTGGAGAAAAGTATCTACCACCAGTCAGAAAATGTTCTATTGTTTTTTGTGATGCATGTCTATCGGTTGGTTACATTGATGATAATGGAACGCTTTCAGGCTCTGCATTCACAGATCATTCTCAGATACTCTTTTGTCTACTCTCTCATGTGTGGACGTAATCATTCCAGATCATCTACATTGCTGTTTGTTGCAGCTTTCTGTGCACACATTGACTGCCAATTGGCCACGTTGCCAGGGGAGCTTGTGAAAGCAGATACATTAGCGGCATTCAAAAGGCATCTTGACAAATATCAGGAAACAGCCGTCATGGTCACTGAGGGAGAGAGAGAGTGGGTACAAAAAGTGTCCAACATCTCCACAATGTGCTGACAGTTGTGACACTGGCCAGGGGACTTCTGCCAGGGCTGGAGGGAGTAGCGGATGGTGACCAGGAGATGGGTCATGTAGTCGGGGTAGACGGGTAGAGCACCATTGTCGCAGTCTGCATGGCAGCCATGCGGCTATGCATGCATCAACAGGATGGATGCGCTCCAGCAAAACCATAGGATGAGTGTGTGTGGGGAATGGAGTGCTAATGTGCAGCTGCAGTTCGTCAGCCTCTCAAGTGACACATTTTTTCATTGGAATTGATTGTTCCATGTGGCTCCGGTGCGAGCCCCTTAACAGTCAGCGAATTGGTGCAGGTGTAGTGCCAACACTTAGTCTCAGGAATGGGGAATCTGGCCCATGATACAAATGTCAAATCTTTCTTGGTTTCAGTTCAGTGGAATCAGTGACACGGCACACTTCCAAATATGGAAGCGAAATAAGAATGTGTAGAAATAACAACTGATCCTTTTGAATTTGTTCATGTGTTAATCATACAACAGTACCTGTCACACAAGGTGAAAAATGCTGATGATTAACGGTGATGGCTGCATATATATGTTTTTTAAATCTGCCATGCCATGTCCATAAAGATGCCAGTGATAACATAAATGATGCTAATGAAATGTTAAAATGGGAGGCATAGCTCATCGCAGTACTAATTAAATCAAAGTAACTACAATTCAGCTGCCGCTGTAATTAATTCCATTTCCACATTGTGTATGTATGTGATCAAATTTAATCTTTCAATCGACACATCTCCACTCAGTTTTCATTTTCACCTTCTGGGTAGTAAGTTGGTGCTTTATAGGATATATCTGAATTTCATTCCATTGTTATTAAAAATGGTGAGGACAAAAAACTTTCCCCTGTCATGTCCTATCTCAGCCGTTTTTCTGAGGTTTGGTTACTGACCTTACCATTTCAAATGAGGTTAAAATGAAGCATAAAAAACATGGCCTCAAAATACATGAAAAGGAGCTCTTTCGGCTGTAGGCACTGATGGACGGCACGGTAGCACAGTGGTTAGCACCGTTGCTTCACAGCGCCAGGTTCCCAGGTTCAATTCCCGGCTTGGATCACTGACTGTGCGGAGTCTGCAAGTTCTCCCCGTGTCTGAGTGGGTTTCCTCCGGATGCTCCGGTTTCATAGAACAGTACAGCACAGAACAGGCCCTTCGGCCCTCAATGTTGTGCCGAGCAATGATCACCCTACTCAAACCCACGTATCCACCCTATACCCGTATACCCTATACCCGTAACCCAACAACCCCCCCCCCCCCCCTAACCTTACTTTTTACACTACGGGCAATTTAGCATGGCCAATCCACCTAACCCGCACATCTTTGGACTGTGGGAGGAAACCGGAGCACCCGGAGGAAACCCATGCACACAGGGGGAGGACGTGCAGACTCCACACAGACAGTGACCCAGCCGGGAATCGAACCTGGGACCCTGGAGCTGTGAAGCATTTATGCCAACCACCATGCTACCCTGCTGCCCCATAAGTCCTCCCATAAGTCCCAAAAGACGTGCTGTTAGGTGAATTGGACATTCTGAATTCTCCCTCTGTGTACCCGAATAGGTATTGGAATGTGGCAACTAGGGGCTTTTCACAGTAACTTAATTGCAGTGTAAATCTAAGCCTACTTGTGACAATAAAGATTATTATTATTGTGTGCCCACCCCAAACACACTTCAGACTAATCCAAAGTTCATGAGTAATAGATTGGTGTTTTCCTTGAAGTTGCAATTGATTGAGGGCAACCCCACAATTGTGTCGGACAGTTCAGGTACCTGCCTCCACCTAAAGAAAGTCTAGCCAAAAAAGATCATCTTATTAAATCCTCATGCTGTTCTGGACATGTCTAGCTGGCAAGCCCAAGCCAGGCCATTAAAAGAGTGCAAACATCATTTCAAAAACGAAAGGTGTAAGTGTGGATGCATTAAAAAGTCAATGGGATGAAAGGTAATTGGGTGAACCATATTTATCACCAATGTGGATGGAAAGAATAGATCTGACTGGGAATGATGCTTGGGATAATGTTTTGGGAGCTCGGAGATGGTGTTGATGCCCAATTTGTCAGCTGAAGTACAAATCATTTCATTTAATTTCATTTTCAAATCCTGGAAAATGCCCATGATGATGAGATATTGGAATTAGGGATGCCTGGCAAGGAACAGTACTTATTTTTAATCCCTACATTGGATATGAGCATCACTGGCTGAGTCAGTATTTATTGCTAATCCGTAATTGCCCTTGAGAAGGAAGTGGTGAGTTGTCTTCTTTGACTGTTGCAGTTCATGCGGTACACTCACTGCAGTTAGGAAAGAAGTTCCAAAATTTTACCCAGCGACAGCGAAGGAGCAGAGAAAGGGGATTGAATTCTTCGGTCTTGTCCGTGGCGGGAATCATTGCGAGCGAGAATGGAAAGTTTGGTGCTCCAGCCAAAACTCCATTCACTTGTAGCAGCACCAAAAATCCCAGCTGCAAACAAGGAAGGAAGATGTCGGTCATAGTTACAAGTCAGGATGGCGTGTAACTTGGAGGGGAACTTGCAGGTGGTGATGTTGCTAGACATACAATTATACCATTATTCTTGCAAGTGGCAGGTGTCGCAAGTTTGAAAGGTGCTGTCTAAGGAGCCTTGGCAAGTTTCTGCAGTACACCTTGTAGATGCCACTGCTGCTACCATCCTTTGTGTTGGAGGGAGCAAATGAATGATTAAGGTAGTGGATGTGGTGCTGATCAATGGGCTACTTTGTCCTGATGGTGTCGAGCTTCCTGAGTGTTGTTGAAGCTGCACTCATCCAGGCAGTGGAGAGTATTCCATGACACTCTTGACTTGTGCCTTGAAAGCAGTCTTTGGGAAGCAAGAAATTAATGTGAAGATGAGACCTAGTCTCCACAACGACTGCGTTATGGTCACTCCTACCAATACCGTCATGGACATGATCATGTGGGTCTCTGATTTACCAACCCACATCTCTGTAAACGCTGGTTCTTGTTGGGTTCACTTGAGCATGGACTATGCTCAGTGGCTTCAGCTCATGCTGAACTTAATTGAATTAGTGTAATAAGCCAAAGACAAACAGAGCAAAGTGGGAAGGGGGGTTGGTGTTGAAGTGGACATGTACAATCATATTCGCAGAGATGGTGAGTAAAGCTGTCATCAAATATGGATTTGATTTTCTCAATAAACAAAACAATAAGGTTAATGGTGCTTGCCAGAATTTATGTGTAAATGGTACAGCAACATAGGCAAGGGGCTGAACCATAATTAATCATGGATACCCAAAAGTTGTACCTTTCCACTGTTAGCTTTACAAATCTTGCTGCCTGCCTCAGCAGTGAAATGCATTGAACAGCGTGAAGTTGCTGTATTAACATGGTAAATATAAACTAAACTTCCCAAAGTAAGCTATGGGCAGCACAGTAGCGCAGTGGATAGCACTGTGGCTTCACAGCATCAGGGTCCGAGGTTCGATTCCCCACTAGGTCACTGTCTGTGCAGAGTCTGCCCGTTCTCCCCGTGCCTGCGTGGGTTTTCTCTCGGTGCTCTGGTTTCCTCCCACAGTCCAAAGATGTAACAGTTAGGTGGATTGGCCAGGCTAAATTGCCCTAAGTGTCCAAAATGTTTAGGAGGGGTTATTGGGTTACGGAGATAGGGTGGAAGATAGGATGTAAGGGGTCGGTGCAGACTCGATGGGCCGAATGGCCTCCTTCTGCACTGTATGTTCTATGAAGTTTTACCTTAACTAATGCATCGTAAGTCTTCATTACTGCCAATAGACCGGTATGAACGAAACTCACTGCCATGTTTTAGGGATAATAATTATAAGTGTAAGTACTCTTTTAACAGTGTGCTAATTTTTAATTACAGCCTAATAAATTCTTTGGCATCAAAAATCAGTGAATGCAAATGAGGAGCTTCATTTCTTCCAGTTTTATGTGCTCACAGAATCTCAGAGAAATGCAGTGCAAAAAATGCCCTTCGGCCCACCGAGTCTCATGAAAGGCCCTAACCTGCTGACCAAATCCCACTTGCCAGCACTTGGCCCATAGCCTCGAATGTTAAGACATGCCAAGTACTCATCCAGGTATTTTTAAAGTATGTGAGACAACCCATCTCTACCACCCTCCCAGGCAGTGCATTGCAGACCGTCACCACCCTTTGGGTAAATATGTTTTTCCTCATATCCCCCCTGAACCTCCCATCCCTCACCTTGAACTTGTGCCCCCTTGTAACCAACCCTTCAACTAAGGGGAACAGCTATTCCTTATCCACCTTGTCCATGCCTCTCATTATCTTGTACACCTCGATCAGGTCACCCCCTTAATCTTCTCTGCTCCAGCAAAAAACAACCCACGCCAGTCCAGCCTCTCTTCATCACTAAAATGATCCATTCCAGGCCACATCCTAGTGAAACGCCTCTGCACCCTCTCCAGTGCAATCACATCCTTCCTATAATGTGGTGACCAGAACAGCATACAGTACTCCATGGATCATAGAATTTACAGTGCAGAAGAAGACCATTTGGTCCATCGAGTCTGCACCAGCCTATGGAAAGATCACCCTACCTAAGCCCACACCTCCACCTTGTCCCCGTAATCCAGTAACCCTATCTAACCTTTTTGGACACTAAGGCAATTTATCATGGCCATTCCACCTAACCTGCACATCTTTGGACTGTGGGAGGAAACCAGAGCACCCGGAGGAAACCCACGCAGACAAGGGGAGAACGTGCAGGCTCCGCACAGAAAGTGACCCAAGACGGGAATTGAACCTTGGATCCTGGAGCTGTGAAGTAACTGTGCTAACCACTGTGCTACCGTGCCTCCCTCCAGCTGTGTCCTCACCAATGTTTTATATAACTCCAACTTTTGTAATCCATGGCATGATTGATAAAGGCAAGTGCACATATACCTTTTTCACCACCCTATTAACCTGTCTTTCCGCGTTCATTTCGCAACTCACCAAGGTCTCTTTGTTCCTCAGGACTTCCCAATGTGGTGCCATTCATTGAATATTTCCTTGTAACGTTGCTCCTTCCAAAGTGTAACACCTCACACTGTTCAGGATTAAATTCCATCTGCCACTTTTCTGCCCATTTGACCATCCCGTCTATATCTTCCTGTAACCCAAGACTCTAAGCCTCACTGTTAACACCCCGGCCTATCTCTGTGCCATCCACAAACTTACTGATCCTACCCCCATATCGTCATCTAAGTCATTTATATAAATGACTAACAATTGGGGACCTAGCACAGGTCCCTGTGGTACGCCACTGGAGACTGGTGTCCAGTCACTAAAGCAGCCGTCTGTCATCACCCTCTGTTTCCTACAGCTCACCCAGCTTTGTGTCCATCTTATCAAGTTCCCCTGCATCCCATGTGCATTTGCCTTCTTTATGAGTCTCCCATGAGGGACCTTGTCAAATGCTTTACTGAAATCCAGGTAAAACACATCAACTGCAATACCCTCATCTATACACTTAATCACGCGCTCAAAATATTCAATCAAATTTATTAGGCATGACCTCGCTCTGACAAAGCCATGCTGACTATCCCTGATCAAAGCTTGCCTCACCAAGTGGGGATAGGTTCTCTCCTTCAGCATTTTCTCCATTAGTTTCCCAACTGGCCTGTAGTTCATTGGCTTATCCCTACAACCTTTCTTAAATAGTGGGATCACATTTGCGGTTCTCAAGTCCTCTAGCACTTCTCCCATGGCCAGAGAAGATTTTAAAATTTGGATCAAGGTCCCTGCGATTTCCTTCCTTGTCTCCCATAGCAACCTGGGATACAATTTGTTCGGACCTGGAGATTTGTGCACTTTTAAGCCTGCCAACACCTCTTGATCAACGTCTACACCTATGCAGCCTGGTCTTTGTGAGAAGCATCTTCATATTTCTCATGTTAACATGGCACACATTTAACAATAAGATATTGAATTGAGGCACAAGAGCCTTATCAAAGTTTAACTATTCACTATGATGTATTTGAACTAACATTTAGCCAATATAAAATATTAATATTGCTTTCCAGTTACATGCTTTATATGCAGATTTAGGGCCAGAATTCTTCAGCCGTTGGGATTCTCTGTTCCCGCAGGTTTCCCGCTCGTGTAGGGAGGCTTTAATGGGAAATCCCATTGACAAACAACGGGAAGAGAGAACCCCACCGTCAGCGAACGGCGCAACGCCCAGAAACACGTGGATGAGAGACCCGAGAATCTAGCCCCGGATTTCACTTTTTAAACTTTTCCATTCTGTCTGCTTTTTCTCTCTCCTTTTATCTAACGCTTCTTTCCTCTTTCTATTCATTTCTCTGTATCTTGACACTGAATTCATGCACTCTCGTTCACACTGCCTTGCTGAGTCATTTTCATACTCCTTCATTTTGATTGGTGAAGGAAATGCAGTGTCGATTATCCGATTCACTCAGCCCTCAGATGCCCTGTTCCCCTTACTGAGTCATCGTCGACTCACACATGCAGCAACTTGCCGCGTAAAAGAAATGCAGAAAGCTACGTGTTAGAACATAAGAACTAGGAGCAGGAGTAGGCCATCTGGCCCCTCGAGCCTGCTCCGCCATTCAATGAGATCATGGCTGATCTTTTGTGGACTCAGCTCCACTTTCTGGCCCGAACTCCAGAACCCTTAATCCCTTTATTCTTCAAAAAACGATCTATCTTTATCTTAAAAACATTTAATGAAGGAGCCTCTACTGCTTCACTGGGCAAGGAATTCCATAGATTCACAACCCTTTGGGTGAAGTTCCTCCTAAACTCAGTCCTAAATCTACTTCCCCTTATTTTGAGGCTATGTCGCCTAGTTCTGCTTTCACCCGCCAGTGGAAACAACCTGCCCGCATCTGTCCTATCTATTCCCTTCATAATTTTAAATGTTTCTATAAGTTCCCCCCTCATCCTTCTAAATTCCAACGAGTACAGTCCGAGTCTACTCAACCTCTCCTCGTAATCCAACCCCTTCAATTCTGGGATTAACCTAGTGAATCTCCTCTGCATACCCTCCAGCGCCAGTACGTCCTTTTTCAAGTAAGGAGACCAAAACTGTACACAATACTCCAGGTATTGCCTCACTAACACCTTATACAATTGCAGCGTAACCTCCCTAGTCTTAAACTCCATCCCTCTAGCAATGAAGGACAAAATTCCATTTGCCTTCTTAATCACCTGTTGCACCTGTAATCCAACTCTTTGTGAGGGCAAATTTCACAGCAGGCGTTGTTAAATGCCCTGTCACCGAAAAATCTGGACCATTACCTTTCATTCCCACTGAGTATAAATTCAGCAATAAAACAAATCCTTCAGTGTTCCGAAAGAGTTAACAACAATCAAACTTGCGATTGGCAGGTCACTGAATGCAAACCGAACATTATTTATGAAGTTAAAAAAAGAACACTGCTTTCTTAAGCACCTGACATCACAGAAAAGCAGCTAAATAAAAGACTGAGTGAGAGGTAATTAAAGTTTCACATGGCATTGGATGAAGTCTCTAAATTGAACTGCATTCTCTCAGCAGACTAGTGTTTCGTGCTCATATCACTAAAGCTTAAGTACATCTCCAGAAAGAAACTTCAACTGGAAAGGTTATCATGCTTCTTAAAATAGAGAAAAGAGTAACTTTGTGTATGATAATCCATTCGGTCCATCTGTCATTTCTGCCTTTGCATCTGACCTAATTTTTGTTTCCTTCTTTTGTCAAAGTATTCAAGTTTGGAAAAATTGCATATTATAACACCAACATGTATGGTAGCACAGTGGTTAGCACTGTTGCTTCCCAGCGCCAGGGTCACAGGTTCAATTCCCGGCTCGGGTCACTGTCTGTGTGGAGTCTGCACTTTCTCCCTATGTCTGTGTGGGTTTCCTCCAGCTCATCCGGTTTCCTCCCACAAATCCTGAAAGACGTGCTTTTAGGTAATTTTTACATTCTAAATTCACCCTCAGCGTACCCGAACAGGCACCAGAATGTGGCGACTAGGGGCTTTTCACAGTAACTTCATTCCAGTGTTAATGTAAGCTTACTTGTGACAATAAAGATTATTATTATGTTTTTAGTCTCAGAGAGCTCAACTGTCTTGGTTCACTGTTTATTTTCTTTGTCAGCACCTCAAAACTGACAATAGCCATTTCTGCCATCAGGATGGCCTGGGTATGGTGTATTCCTTCATGGCAAGCATTTCTGTCAGTCTTTGATGAGAGGAGATGTGATTTAAGCGGGTGATTCAGCATTCCAACTTCTTGCTTTAAAGTGGCGCTGTATCTGTCAAACCTGCTGGAGGTGTTATTTGAGTGGCAACTGTCTGGGGAATTCAATGCACAACCTTCTTGATGGGAGTCAAGCGTTCAACGTCTTCATCTATGCAGCCTGCTCTTTGTGAGAAACATGTTCATATTTCTCATGTTAACATGGCACACGTTCACAAATTTAACAATAAGATATTGGATTACGGCACAAGAGCCTTATCAAAGTTTCACTATTCACGATGATGTATTTGAACTAACATTTAGCCAATATAAAATATTAATATTGCTTTCCATTTACATGCTTTATATGAAATTAATTAATATAAGCGCTTGCTTCGAAGGTGTAATAACTGAAGGGAAAATAGAGAACAAAAATAAGAGAATAACATCACCTTGTCTGCTCAAACGCAGTGGTTTGAAGTGTATTTATTTCGATGCCAGAAGTGTAGCAGGCAAGGCAGATGAACTTCGAGCATTTATTGGTACTTGGAAATGTAATGTTGTGGCACAGAAAAGTGGTTAAAGGAAAGGCAAGATTGGTAGCTGAACGGTGGAGGATATAGATGCTTCAGGAGAGATAGAGGGGATGTAAAAGGTGTGGGGGAGTAGCATTACTGGTTAAGGAGAATATTATAGTTGTACTGCGGGAGGGCACCTCGGAGGGCTCATACAATGTGCCGCGCTGGGTAGAGCTCAGGAACAGGAAGGGGGCAATCACAATGTTGGGGGTTTATTACAGGCCCCCAACTACTGGCGAGATATAGAGGAGTAGAAAGGTAGAGAGATTTTGGATAGGTGCAAAAGTAACAGGGTTGTTGTGGTCGGGGACTTTAAGTTCCCCAATATTGACTGGGACTCATTTAGTGCACCCCATGTGCAGGGGGCTGCTGCGCATCCTGCAGATCCAGACCCCCATCAGGCTGGGGATAGACCCAGAGGGGAAGGCCAGCGATGGCCCAAGATGTACAGGCATTGTTTGTTGTTCCGGGAGATGCCGCACAGCATGTGCCGCAGGAGGCTCCGCCTCAGCAAGGAGATGGCCGGGCAACTGTGCCACGTCCTCAAACCTGGCACCCTGGGGACGATACCCACTCCTGGTGGCCATGGGGGTCACTGCAGCCTAGAGCTTTTATGCCACCAGCTCATGGTTCGAGAAGGGCGAGAGCGGAGACTTGTGCTGCATATCACACCATATGCAGCGAACCCTAACCCGACAATCCACAACTGCATCCGTGAGATCATGGATGCCTTGTATGTACAGGCAGCTGACTATATAAACTTTGAGCTGGACCAAGCCCACCAAGATGCTCGAGCAGCAGGATTCTCCGCCATCGCCGGGGTGCCCCAGGTCCAGGGGGCAATAGATGGCCCGCATATTGCCTTCCGCGCATCGAGCCCTTCATTAACAGGAAGGTGTTCCAATCAACCACCACCTCTGGATTCTGCACCTCTATGCATGCTTTCCAGGGAGTGTGCTTGACAGCTACATCCTGGGACACTCAGAGATCTCCAGAGTCTTCGAGGACCATAGCAGGATGATGGGTTGACCTCTTGGGGAATAAGGGGTACCACTGAGGTCCTGGCTGATGACACCAGTACAGAGACAGGAGACTGATGCAGAGATGTGATATAATGAGGCCCATGTTACCACCCATGCTGTCATTGAGCGGGGCCTGGACCGCACTGGAAATGAACTGCAGTACACCCCCATCCCCCCCCCCCCCCCCCCCCCCCCCCAAGAGTCTCCCAGTTTGTGGTAGGCTGCTGTGGCCTCCTCAACCTGGCACAACAGTGGGAAGACATGCTGGAAGAAGAGAAGGAGTGACATGCAGCCTCCTCTGAGGAGGACAAGGAGGGGCCTGACCAGGAGGGGCTGGAGGACAAGTCCAGGGGGGAAAGCTGGAGGGAGGAGGACAGGCAGCAGCGGCGCGGTTCCGGTATGCCCGGAAGGTCAGAGAGGCCCTCATCCTCGCCCGCTTCTAATAGGACGGGGCTTTGTCTATCATCTGACCACTCTTCTCCACATCCCCCTCTCACTTACCATTTTAGCTTCCCCCCTCCTTCCACTAACCCCTCACTCCATTGACCACCCCCGCCCGACCACCCATTCCTCACTCCTCCCCCCTCCCCCTAAACACCCCCTCCCCCCCCCCCCCCCCCCGCCCCCCGATTACCCTGTTCCACCCCCCAGCGTCTGTGTAAGATCACTCCAGGATGGTGGACCTGTGTCAGCATTGTCAGATACAATGCAGGAGAGTGATGATAACCCACTGTGAGGTAAGCTCTGTTTATCCTCAATCTATGCCTCGTCTGACTCCTGTCTTTCGGCTGACAGCACGCTCACACCCATCGCCTGCATGTGGTCTGCATCGGAGGCTCCTGATCTAAGGCCACTGACCCGGGTTGGGGAACAGGTGGTGGGGGGAGGAATAGAGGGCAACAAGGGTTTGGGGGAGGAGCGCAGCCCACCATGCGGATTAACGTGACAGAGGCTTCATATGTAACAGATGTAACACATTTTAATTATGAACATTCGCAATCCTAACTGTCCACAGCTACCAGTAGTACCCACCCCCCAACTCCCCAGTGCCTACTCAGTGATCCTCAATCTTCTTAAGGTGGCACAGTGATACCGTGGTTGGCATTGTTGCCCAACAGCGTCCAGGACCCGGGTTCAATTCCTGGCTTGGGTCAATATCTGTGTGGAGTTTGCACATTCTCGCTGTTGTCTGCGTGGGTTTCCTCTGGGTGCTTCAGTTTCCTCCCACAGTCCATAGATGTGCGGGTAATGCACAATCAATTGCACAAAGACTTGAGTTGGGTGCAACTGAGGCTTTATTGCTCTAAGATGTGTGGCCTCCCACAGCAGCTGGCGAAATGGCTGCAGCATGAGGGGGGGCACACATATTTATACTCCGCCTACTGGGCGGAGCCAGCAGTCAGGGACTACCAACGTACCTGTAGTACAGGTCCTACCATACATCACCTAATAGAGGTGCAACAGTGGTTTACCACATTCACCCTCTGTTAAAATTGAGTCCGGCGGGGGTGATGGAGAATAATATACAACAAATGGTTTTCTTTTTACATTTACATTTACAATATTTGATAGAGAGAAAAAAAAGTCTTTTGAAGTCCAGTGGAGCAGTTAGAGGTTTAACCGGTCTGGGGCCTGGATGTGCCGTTGGGAGCGATGTAGTGGTGGCGGCGATGCCATGCTGGTTTGATGTCCGGAGCCTCCGGGAGCGTGCCAAAATCCTCTTCATCCTCAGGCGTTGGCAGGGGGAGGACGGATGGTGCCGGGGGGTTGCTGCTGGGAGCGCCGGGGGAGGGGAGCGCGGTGCCAGGCCAGTGGGGGTGTGATCTGCTGGTGCCAGGTCCGTGACGGCCGTCAGGTATGCCACGTAGGTATACTAGGGGTTTGCGTGGAACAATTAAACCATTTCCACCAACAGGTCCGCCTTGTGGAGTCGGACATGCCTACGGAGTAGGACGGGTCCTGGAGCTGCGAGCCAAGTCGGGAACGACACCCCGGGTGTGTCCCATTCTCCCTCTCTACCTGTCCATTTCCCCGGGGGTTGTCGTTCTGCTGGAGGCGATACCCCTGCTGAGCAGGAACTGACGCAGCTCATCACTCATGAAGGAGGATCCCCGGTCACTGTGGATGTCGGCGGGGAAACTTAACAGAGCGAAGATTGTGTTGAGGGCTTTGATGACGGTGGCAGACGTCATTGTGGTGATATGATTTGCATAGCTGTCTGCCATTGGTGCAGAACACCGGCTTACCATTGGCCCTGGTCGGTCATGTGCCTCTCGACCGATTGGTTGAGACCAGTCATGTGACAGCTCTCCGATTGGTTGAGAGGCTGAGTTAACCATGCCTCCATACCGAGGTATAAATAGTCGGAACGCCAGGCGGTCGTCCATTTTATTGTAGACAACCGCAGGGATAAGTTCTAGCTTATTAAAGCCTAACTTTTGTATAGCAACTCGTCTCTCGTGCAATTGATGGCTCATCAATTTAATAAGCTAGATTTTTGAAGATGGAGTTCCGGATCAAGCCCAAATGCCTCCGCATCAGCCCGCAAACACCGAACTCTGCAGAACATTTTCAACATTGGCTGGCATGTCTCCTAGGATACTGGAGTCTGCAACCAGCCCCCCCACCATGGCACAGAAGCTTCACATCCTCCACTCCAGCGTGGGTATAGCAGCCTACGCGATAAACAAGGGGGAGAATAATTTTGATGCCGCCATGCTAAAGCTGAATGGACAATTCCTTAAACCAGTCAACAAAGTATTTGCCCGACATCTGCTGGCCACCAGACAACAGCTCCCCAGTGAGTCATTAGACCAATTTTACCAGGCCCTCGCCATCCTGGGGAGGAACTGCTCCTGCCTCGCAGTTTCAGCTACGGTACACATGGAACTGCTGATCAGAGATGCTTACGCGGCTGGGATGCAGTCCCCCGCTATCCGCCAGCGGATGCTGGAGAAAAATAACCTCAGATTAACTGAGGCACGGACTCTCTCATGGGATGGCGAAGGGGAATCTGGAGTATTCATCGACCACATTGAGAAAATACGTGTTATGGTCGGTGGAGGGGAGGGCCCCTTTGAAATCCACACTGAGGCGCTCAAAGGGGCGGGAGGCCTTCACCAGGCACGCAATGTCCGGCCGATAGAAGTGCGGCTTGCACTCCGCACAGCCCTGGCAGTCCCTGGTGATTGTCCGTACTTCCTCGACGGAGTAGGGCAGATTGCGTGCCTTTATGAAACGGTACAACCGTGTGACTCCCAGGTGACAAAGGCTGTCGTGCACGGTCCGGAGTCGGTCTACCTGTACGCTGGCTCATGTACCTCGGGATAGGGTGCCTGGGGGCTCGTTGAGCTTACCGGGGCGATACAAAATCTCGTAATTGTAGGTGGAGGTCTCGATCCTCCACCTCAAGATCTTATCATTCTTGATCTTGCGCCGCTGTGTTATTGAATATGAAGGCTACCGACCATTGATCAGTGAGGAGAGTGAATCTCCTGCCGGCCAGGTAATGCCTCCAATGCCGCACAGCTTCAGCGATAGATTGGGCCTCTTTTTCGACGGATGAGTGCCGAATTTCTGAGGCCTGAAGGGTGCGGGAAAAGAATGCCACGGGTCTGCCTGCCTGATTGAGGGTGGCGGCTAGGGCGATGTCTGATGCATCACTCTCTACTTGAGGGCAGTGTCCCGTCTGCTGCGTGCATCCTGGCCTTGGCTATATCGGCTCTGATACGGGCGAAGGCCTGTTGTGCCTCGGCTGTCAGGGGAAAATGGGTTGACTGTATGAGTGGGCGGGCCTTGTCCACATAGTTTGGGACCCAATGAGTGTAGTACAAAAAGAACCTCAGTCAGCGTTTGAGGGCCTTCGGGCAATGGGAGAGGGGGAGCTCCGTGAGGGGGCGCATGTGGTCGGGATCGGGCCCCAGAACTCCGTTCTGTACCACATAGCCGAGGATGGCTAAGCGAGTCATGCTAAACACGCACTTCTCGTTGTTGTAGGTGAGGTTTAGGAGAGTTGCGGTGTGGAGAAATTTGGCAATGTCGGCATCGTGGTCCTGCTGATCATGGCCGCAGATGGTGACGTTGTCCAGGTATGGAAAGGTGACCAGCAAACCGTACCGGTCGACCATTCGGTCCATTTCCCTTTGGAAGACCGAGACCCCGTTGGTGACACTGAAGAGAACCCTGAGGAAGTGATAGAGGCGGCCGTATGCCTCGAAGACAGTGTATGGACGGTCCGATTTACGAATGAAGAGCTGGTGGTAGGCGGATTTCAGGTCTACCATTGAGAAGACCTGGTACTGTGCAATCTAATTGACCATATCAGATATACATGGGAGGAGGTACGTGTCGAGCTGCGTGTACCGATTGATGGCCTGGCTGTAGTCCATGACCATTCTGTGTTTCTCCCCAGTTTTAACTACTACCACTTGTGCTCTTGAGGGGCTGCTGCTGGCCTCGATGATGCCTTCCCGAAGCAGCCGCTGGACCTCGGACCTGATGAAGGTCCTGTCCTGGGTGCTGTACTGTCTGCTCCTGGTGGCAACGGGTTTGCAATCTGAGGTTAGCTTTGCGAAGAGGGAAGGCAGATCGACCTTTAGGGTCGCGGGGCCGCACACAGTGAGGGGTAGTAGGGGCCCGCCGAATTTCAGGGTTAGGCTCTGGAGGTTGCACTGGAAGTCCAGGCCGAGTAGTAGTGCAGCACAGAGGATAGGGAGGACGTGGAGGTGGAAGCCACTGAATTCTATGCCCTGGGCCGTGAGTGTGACCGTACAGTACCCCCGGATCACCATGGAATAAGATCCGGAGGCCAGAGAGATTTTTTGGTTGGCAGGGTGTACCGCGAGGGAGCAGCGCCTTACCGTATCCGGGTGGATGAAGCCTTCCGTGCTCCCGGAGTCCAGCAGGCAAGAGGTCACGTGTCCGTTGATTTTAACACTGGCCGATGCGGTGGCCAGGTTGTGCGGACGAGACTGGCCGATTGTCACTGAGGCGAGTCGTGGTCGGTCGTCGCTGGTGTTGGATGATGGAGAGCCCGGGGGGCACAGGTCCTGGAACGCTTGCGGTGCCCATGTGCCGTGGGGGAGACAAGATGGCGGCGCCTGAAGGTCTTGAGGAGGACAACATGGCGGCGCCTATGGGCCGCACGTGGCGGGGATTGAACAAGATGGCGGCGACACTGGGCAGCACGTGTTGCTTGGAGATGCAGATGGCGGCGCCCACTGGCCGCATTTGGTCTGAGGGGGAGAAGATGGCGGCGCCCACTGGCCGCGAATGGTCTGAGGGGGAGAAGATGGTGGCTCCCACTGGCCGCGCATGGTCCGGGGAGGTGAAGATGGCGGCGCCCATTGTCCGTAAATGAGGGGGGTTGGGGCGATAGTGCTGACTGCGCGGGCCTGGCACACAGTGGCAGATTACCCCTTCTTGCCGCAAGCCTTACAAAGGGCAGCGCGGGCCGGGCAGCGTTGGAGGGGGTGTGTCTGCTGTCCCCAAATGTAAGATCAGGGTCCCCCGGGGTTCACTGGCTGGCGTGTGGTGCAGGTGTATTGGCTGGGTAAGGCCCCCGCTGGGGCGGCCGCCTGTGGGGTCCATGATGCGTAGGAGGGGTGGGCCGCGCAGCTGGGGGTGTAGGCCTGAATGTTGCGCAAGGCGACTGTCATAGAGGGCGCTAGTTTCTTTGTCTCTGTTAGGTCGAGCGTGGCCCTTTCTAACAGTCGATGGCGTATGAGGTCCAACCCAATCCCCTTAACAAACACGTCCTGCATGAGGAGGTTTGAAAGTTCAGTGGCCATAACGGCCTGACAGTCACAGTCCCAGACAAGTGGGATTGGGGCCCGCCAGAAGTCTTCGATGGACTCACCAGGGAGTTGAGAGCGAGTGGCGAGTACGTGCCTGGCGAAGAGCGTATTCGTCTTCTGAGCGTACTTCTCTTTTAGAAGCGTCATGGCTTCGGTGTAGTTCGTTGCGTCCTGGATTAGCGGAAAGACGCTGGAGCTCAACCTTGAGTACAGGATCTGTATCTTCTGAGCCTCCGAGACAGGGCTGGGCGCCGAGTTGATGTACACCTCGAAACAAGCTAGCCTGTGCTGAAAGTCCTTTTTGGCGTCGCTTGAATGCGGATCCAGCTGCAGGCGATCCGGTTTGATACGGAGGTCCACCTTTTTAAAATCTAGAGCAATAAATTGATGCACGATCAATTGCACAAAGATTGAGTTGGGTACAACTGAGGCTTTATTGCTCTAAGATGTGTGGCGTCCCACAGCAGCTGGCGAAATGGCTGCAGCATGGGGGGGACACACATATTTATACTCCGCCTACTGGGCGGAGCCAGCAGGCAGGGACTACCAAGGTACCTGTAGTACAGGTCCTACCATACATCACCTAATAGAGGTGCAACAGTGGTTTACAACAACGGGTTAGGTGGATTGGCCATGAGAAATTGCCCCTTAGTGTCCAAAAGATGTGTATGTTGGATTAAGGGGTTATTGGGATCGAGCGGGAGAGTGAGCTTGGTTTCAGAGGGTGGGTGCAGACACGATTGGTCAAATGGCTTCCTTCTGCAATGTAGGGATTCTATGATTCTATGATTTTTAATATTTCATGCTCTGCTGCTGTGTCTAGTTGTGTCTGCAGGATGCTCATCGGAGGTGAAGGCAGCCTGCTGCCTTTTGAGCCATGTAGCCTTTGATGTCCCTGGCAAGCATCCTCTGGAGGGCCTGGGACCGGAGAGCTCCGGCCACCTTACCAGTTACACAGGCGTCACCATGCCATCCTGTTCTGCACGCTGACCTTGTGACATACTGGGGTAAGGAAGGGGAGACTTGGAAGCACTGGAGACTATGGTCACCTCCCTGGTGGATAGCTCCAGATCCATCTCCCGCACTCCCTCCTCCCGAACGGTGCCCATGGGGCCCTGGAGGACTCGGGATGGAGTGGCAGCTGGTGTGAACTCCAGAGGTCCCTTTGTCATCCGGCCCTGCCGGCCCTGGAAGCTCCCCACTGTCTGTACCATGGTGGCGACACCCTCAGCGATGTTCCTCAGTGATTGGGACATGTTCTGCAGTGCTTCTGCAATGTCCACCTGCCCTGGGACATGTCCCACAGTGACTGCGACATGCTGTCAAGGCCCTCACCGAAGGCCATCACTGTCTGAGCCATGCCTCGGACACCTCCACTCATAGCACTGATGCTCATGGCTTTGGACTTTCCACTGCAGTCGTCAGACTAGCATTGTTGACCTCGGTGCCACGCACTGTCAATGCCATCTTCTGCTTCTGTAGCCTTTGGGACTCCATCAATCAGCTAAGCACTCACCAGAGTGTCGCTGACATCCCCTCCCGAACCTTACGACCATTTTTCCAGCTTCTGCACCAGCTCCGGAATAACCTTGGCCAGAGGCTCGGCCTCTGGCTGGGACCCTGCTGAGTCTGGGGATCCAGCAGACCTCTGACTGCTGACTCCCATGGATATTCCAGCCTCCATCAGATGTGCATCGGTAACTGTGTTTTGCTCACCAAATTGCACACCAGAAGCCTTTCCGCTAATGTTTCACTGAGGTGTGTCTCTGCGCTGATGGAAGGTGGGGTGATAGCTGAGATGCCTTGATGGTGCTTTCCTCAGAGCTCTCCTCCTCTGAGAAGGTCTCTGGGGTGGCTGGGAGGGGAACAGTTCCGGATGGCACGGCACCATCAGATGGAGAACCTTGAGACAATGGACACGTTATCAGTGAGAGAATCATTTTGTTTGATATGAACAACTCACTTGAGACAGGTCATCTGGGTGAAGAGGCAGTGGATCCTCACCTCTGCGGGCACAGGCCAACCTCGCTGTCAGTGATTGCTCTCTCCTCGGTTAATCCCGCAAACTCCTGGACCCGTTCCTCATTGAGGGAGAGGATTGATGTCCGTCACAACACTACCTGTCTGGGCCCTTTCTCATCTCTTATGTGCGAACTTCTCCTGTGGGGACGAAGAGAAGGCATCTGAGCCGTACACTTGACATATCAACGGGGCTCTATGGCAGGTGTCAGGTATGAGCACCGCTGCTGGGCATGTGGGGTTTTGCTGGTGGGTGCTCGGGTGTGCTGGGGCATAGGCTCTGTATTATGTTGGGGGGTAGTAGTATGAGATGCCAGCTGCCAACTCATGGTGGGGGGGGGTTGTGGCAGTGAAACCAATGCCAGGGGCCCGATGTCAGCTTAACTGTGCAGCCTGGTTCTGCCCGAACAGACGGCTGCTTCCACTGCCTCCCCAGTGGCTGATCATCCAACCCCCTCGTGTGTCCCGTCTCGCCGCCATGGCGTACAGTAGCCTGGTCAGGTCGGCATCCTCGTAGCGTGAAGCAGGTCTCCGTGGTGGAGTGGCTGTGTGCTGACTGAAGTGTGTTCAGAGGTAGCGGTTTATGAGCTGCTCCCCTTCTTAGCAGAGAGCAGCCGGGCGCGTTCCAGGAGAATCCGCTGGGGACACAGCCATTTCCACCGTGAAGTCCATATGGGGCCATTTCCGGCACTGATTGCTGTTTTATACGGGCTATAGTTTTGTCAGGTCGGCCGTCGGGAAGTACCTGGGAAGTTGGCCCCACTCCGGCACCTAGTGTTTCTCCCTTTAGAACGCACCCATGTTTCTTGCACCCAATTTAGAGCACCCAATAATTTTTTTCCAATTAAGGAGCAATTTAGCGTGGCCAATCCACCTACCCTGCACATATTTGGGTTGTGGGGGCGAAACCCACACAGACACGGGGAGAATGTTTAAACTCCACACAGTGACCCAGAGCTGGGATCGAACCTGGGTCCTCAACGCCGTGAGGCAGCAATGCTAACCACTGTGCTACCTTGCCACCCCTCATTTAGTAGCAAATGACTCTTTCTTTAACTCAAGAAAGTCTGGTTAAAGTGGCTTTATTTAAGACATAAATATTGGCCTGGGAAAAGGTCTGTCAGGGGAGGGATCCTTTGTCCATTAATCTTGTGAAACTGATTGGGTTGAATAAAGAAAGGGAGCCAGTTCATCCTTCCTCAGCTGGGATACCAAATTTGGGTAACCTTACCTGGGGAGAGGGGGCAGTCATAACAACAGCAATTAGATAATAATGACAATCACATTTTTGCGATGTCGATTGAAGGATAGCTATTGGCCAGGACACTGTGGATAACACCTCGGCCCTTCTGTGGGATAGTGCCTTACGATCTTTCATATTCACCTGAGGGTATGAGATGGGCTTCTGATTGAACACCTGAAAGAGGGCAGTTTTGGAGCCAAGGAAGGTCAGTCGAGATTGTTGTGCTTAAATCCTGAAACCCAGACACAAGAGTTCTACCATCTGAGCCATGACTGACACCGTACCAAATAAAAATCCATGGATTTTCGCTTGCTGAAGTAAAAACTGAAAATGCTGGAAAAAATCAGCAGGTCTGGCAACATCTGTGGAGAACGATATGGATGATATTAGTTATACTGTGGAGTCCAATATGACTCTTCTAACCCTGCACGAGCATAAATTAAAGGGACAGGCACTCATCATGCAGGTGAGATAATATTTTGGAACATCACAATGTGTCTAGACATCATTGGGGGTATTTTGCAGAGCCCCTGGATTTGCATCTGCCCACCCCCCTCACCCCCCAGGCCCCCTCATCCCCCTCAAACCTTCCTCCCCTCCCCCCCATGCACCCCTGACCCCTGGCCCGCATGTCGTCTTCTGTCTTACAGGACCTGACGGATATGGGGTGGGTCCATCCAGAGCCCCCCGCCCCCACACAGGGCCCCCCCAGATGGCCAAGGGGAGAGCAGCCCAAACGCCAGCCCTCCACCCAAGACTCAGGACACCCCGGAGCTCGGGTTGGAGGATGACACTGACGTTCCGTCACAGCAGACTTCTACACCTTCCATCTTCCCAGAGACTATCAGCTCGGTTGGGCACATTGGTGAAGAGGTCCCTGGGCCACCCACTGGTCCGCACCACACATCACATCCGGTACAGCAGGTGGAGGTAGGAGCAGCCGAGGGGCTGGACAGTCGGAGGGCAGCCCGTCCCCAGGAACCAGACGGGTCCTGGACTTTTGGAATATCTGGTCCCAGCCACAGTGCAGATGCAGTCAGACACCCAGGGACCACAGAGGAGATGACGGCGAGCGTCGAGCACCAGCAGGCGCAGATGGAGGACTCCATCCGCGTGCAGGAGCAGGGTGTGGTGCCGATCATGCGTGCCACCCAGGCCAACACCGTAGGGGCAGCGTCCGCAGTGGAGGCATTGGGGGGGGGGGCGATGGTTTCGGCTATGGATCAGCATGTCCAAGGCCTGGGGCATTCTGTGGAGGCGGTTGCCAAGGCTCAGGACAGGACTGACCTCTCACAGGCTGCCATGTGCAAGAACCACCTGGGCATTGCAAGGGCGCTCCTCAGCATGGCCCAGTCACAGCAGGTCATGGCTGAGAACGTTAGCGGCATTGCCTCGGCTCTGGCCAACGTTGAGCAGACACTGGGCAGAATGGCCCTGTCCCAGAGGGAGGTGGCCCAGTCACTGGCTGATGTGGCACAGTCACAGCGTGATGTTGTGCAATCCCAGACAGAGATGGTCTACTCCCTATGCTCCAGGGCCATGAGCGGGCAGGCCCTGGTTGAGACCAGAGCGGGCCTCCAGGACTGGCAGCTCCAGGCGCCGGGAGTCCTAAGGGGATGGCTCTGCTCACACCCCAACGGAGTAGCCCGGGGGCCATCAGGCATCGCGAGGGAGGAGGTGGTGATGGAGCCTTTGCCGGTGACTACCACAGGACAGATGCCGGACTACCGCAGCACCTCGGACTTCCCCGCTCCTGTCCCTGGTGAATCGGATGAGCAGCGGGCAGAACAGGGTGGCACCAAGCCAACCGAGCAGCGACCGGGCCAACCAGGCCAGGTCGTCCAAGGAGATGCGCACCGAGGGAGCCTTGTCGCAGGGCAGGAGTCACAGCTGACTTTTCTGACCATCTTGTCCAGCACTTAGAAAAAAGAAATCCTGGAGAGATGTCCCACGTCGTCACGCTGGCCTGAATGAGCAGGGATCATCGGCTTTCCAGAAATCAGAGTGCCTTTTTTAAAGGGTCAGTGCTGGGGGTACTGCCAGGGCATAACCAAGTCACTGTTTGGCCATGTCACTCACCCACCTGGGGGCTGTACTTACCTGTGCATCCCCAGTGCGGTACCTTCGCCTGGTTCATTTTGCTCCAGAGAATCCCAATGTGGGATTGAAGTTCCTGATCACTCTGGGCAGGGTCCTCATTACGTCAATAGCAGAGAGCGGGGACAATCGCGCGTGGGATCTCGCCGGTTAGAATCTCATTTTTGGCCTCTCATAGGATTTCGCACCCACGTAGCCATTCGCGCCTGCGAGGAGCACAGGAGCAAAACCCTGGCCTCTGTCTCTCTTGCTGGATAAATTCCACACAATTGATGGTCAGCTTTCTGCAGATATCTTGTTCCTCAAAAAACTTACCTACTACAAATAGGTTCGACAAAGTGGCACAGTGTTTAGCACTGCTGCCTCACCCAGGAGTCCATGCCAGGGATTCATTATTGATTCCGCCCTCGGATGACTGTCTGTGTGGAGTTTGCACTTTCTCCCTGTGTCTGCATAGGTTTCCTCCGGGTGCTCCGGTTTCCTCCCACAGATGTACAGGTTAAGTGGATTGACCATGCTAAAACTTGCCTCTTAGGGTGCAGGAATAGGGTGGGGGATTGAACGTAGGTAGCGTGGTCTTTCGAAAGGCCAGTGCAGACCCAATGGGGCAAATGGCCTCCTTCTGCGCTGCAGGAATTCTATGATTCTATGAAATAATGGTGTGATATGCTCAGTTTTCCAATCTGAATGCATAACTCCTGAATCTGTGCAGTGAGCGGCATAATAGAAGAGGGAAGGGGGATAAACGGAGAGGCTGAGAGTAGGGTGGAGAAGAACAGCATGAAATTGAGGCCGAGAGTGAAGCAGCATAAAAGACGAAGCCAAGAATGGAGTGGTACCATAAAAATAAGAGGACAAGAGCAGAGTGGAGCATCCTAAAGGAGAGGCCAGGAGCACAGCAGAACAGTTTCACAGGAGAATTCAGGAGCAGAATGGAGAAGCAGAACAGTTTCACAGGAGAATTCAGGAGCAGAATGGAGAAGCAGAACAGTTTCACAGGAGAATTCAGGAGCAGAATGGAGAAGCAGAACAGTTTCACAGGAGAATTCAGGAGCAGAATGGAGAAGCAGAACAGTTTCACAGGAGAATTCAGGAGCAGAATGGAGAAGCAGAACAGTTTCACAGGAGAATTCAGGAGCAGAATGGAGAAGCAGAACAGTTTCACAGGAGAGTTCAGGAGCAGAATGGAGAAGCAGAACAGTTTCACAGGAGAATTCAGGAGCAGAATGGAGAAGCAGAACAGTTTCACAGGAGAATTCAAGAGCAGAATGGAGAAGCAGAACAGTTTCACAGGAGAATTCAGGAGCAGAATGGAGAAGCAGAACAGTTTCACAGGAGAATTCAGGAGCAGAATGGAGAAGCAGAACAGTTTCACAGGAGAATTCAGGAGCAGAATGGAGAAGCGCTATGTTCTGTGATTGAACAGGGAGAAAAAAATCTAATAAAGTGATGTCATCGGACAAAGAGTCCCATGGGTTTAGCAAACTGGTAAACCTTTAATTTAATTTAAATGAATCAGTTGTAAAGAAAGACTAGGTCTATTAATTAGCACAAGGCCTCAATCCAATTTGATATTTTATCATATAATTACAATCAATGCTCAATTAATTAATCAGATCTCGGTGATGAATTTAAAACTACATTGCAAAAGATTCCGATTTTTCCAGTAAATTAAAGTCTACTGTGTCGAGATGATAAGAATTAAGTAAAAATATTTATGTTAACTTCTTACAAAATCATGTGACATCAGCACCAGGGAAGTGGCTGACTGCTGTGTAGCTGGTACTTATTTAAATGTTGAGTTTATTTCTATTCACTCAGTTAATACTATAATAAATAGAGGTATGGCAGGGTATCTCAGTGCCATGGAGTGCATATCCTGTTCCAGGTGGGAAATACAAGGGGCTGGAAAATATGGCAGGGGAATGAAGGGTGGGGGGGGGGGGCGGAGTCAGACAGGGTATATGGTGCACCCTCCCAGAAACCACATTGGTACAGAGCCAACGCATTCTCTGCCGACTCACTCTGCAGCCATGAAGTGCTGCGGGGCTAATCAATGAGGATTAGGGTTAGGGGCAGAAGTCCCGCCCTCTTGAGCTCCAATTGTCCAGCAGTTTCATCAGTCTTAACAACACCAGGTAGAATTCAATGGCGGCTGCTGGGAAATGAAATGAAATGAAATGAAAATCGCTTATTGTCACGAGTAGGCTTCAATGAAGTTACTGTGAAAAGCCCCTAGTCGCCTGGCCCTAGAGTCCTGGTGAAGAGAGGACCCTAAGATCTTGGATCCCTGAAGCAGGAGGGCCCAGGGCCTTGCGCTAGAGTTGGCTAGGTTAGGGAAAGGGGCAGTGGTGATGAGTTTAAGGGAATAAGTGGGTAGGAAGGGAGCCACAGTGGGTGTGTGGGGAGGGGGGTGCAGATATATCCCACAATCAGGCAGTCAAGTAGGACCAGGCAGATAGTGTAGAAATCCACTGAATGTACCTTACTCTCCAACTATTATTTTCGTTATGAATTCTCGGGAGGGTGATGGTTCTTCTAGAGAGTGCAATCAGAGCTAAATCCATGGCACAGTGGCTCGATCAGCTGTAATGGGTAGCAGGAAGAAAATTGGGAAAGCAACATTGATAAGGAGATTATACAGTAGGAACAGAAAGCTATTTCTGTGGCTTCAGACTTGAATTTGGGATTGCATATTGACCCCCTGGTGCTGGGGTCAAGGGTGTCATTGAATGGTTGTCGAGCACACTGAATAGGGAATGTGAACAGCCAGCAGTCGTACTCTTTATCAGTACCAAGGACATTGGTCGATAAATGGAGGAGGTCCTGTAAATAGATTTAAAGGAAGATAGAAAAGAATCTAGCAAGTAGGACCACCAGGATAGTAGTCTTCAGATTATCTCCAACACCAAGAGGCAGTAAGTATAGAAACAGATGAATGCATGGCTGGAGTGATAGCAGATGAAGGAGGGTTTTAGATTCTTGGGGCATTGGAATGGGTTCTGTGGAATATATAACCTGTACAGGCTGCAGGGGTTGCCACTGAACAGTGTTAAGACATTGTTGGACAGTTTGGCATAGGTATGATTTAAAGAAATGTGGCCGGGGGATGAGAGTCAGGATGTTGCAAAACAAGATGCACAAAGCATTGGGAGAGACAGATAGCTCTGGAGTAAGAAATAGGAAAACAGTTGGTGCGATCAGAGCAAAATGGAATGAAATAAGGCTGAAACTCTGTTGACTGTGTATATGTAAATATGCAGAGTATGGGGAGATGTTGGTGCAGATAGAATGTTGGAATATGAAGGAAAGATGATAATGGAGGTTTGCCTCAATAAAGGACAGAACTAGTTCTAACTATTCCGGAATGCAAGGAAAGAAAGGATGAGGTTTGTTAATACAGAACTGGAGAGAGGATGTCCTACAGGGGGAAAGGGCAGAATCTATTTGATTCGAGTGAAGTACCAAAAGAGGTACTTATATACTACTGGGTACATTTTATAGACCACTAACTGGAGGGAAAGATATAAGGGAACAAATTTTCAAAGAAATTAGAGCGGGACAAAATATAGCGGCATGGTGGCACAGTGCCTCACAGCGCCATGGACCCGTGTTCAATCCCAGCCTTGGGTGACTGTCTGTGTAAAGTTTGTTTCCTGTGCCTGCATGGGTTTCCACCGAGGGCTCCGGCCTCCTCTCACAGTCCAAAGATGTGCAGGTTAGGTGGATTGTCCATGCTGAAAAATTGCCCTCAGTGTTCAACAGTAAGTGGGGTTATGGGGATCGGCGGTGCTCTTTCAGATGGCCAGTGTAGACTCGATGGGCTGAATGGCCTCCTTCTGGGCTGGAGGAATTCTAAGAATATAAAAATTAGAAGAAGGAACAGGCATGCGTCCAATTCAATATGTTCCGCCATTTGATAAGATAATGACGGATCTGATTGTGATTTCAACACCACTTTCCTGTCTGCTCCCTCAACCCAAAACCCTTGGTGATCACAGTCCTAACTCAGTCTTCGATATATTCAATGACCAGGCCTCCACTGCTTTTTTGGGAAGGGAATTCCACAGACTAAGAACTCCCTGAGAGAAAAAAAAATCTCCTTAATCTCAGTCTTAAATAGGAGACTCCTAATTTTTAAATTGTATCCCCTAGTCTTAGGCTGCACCAAAAGTGGAAACATCCTCCCAGCATTCATCCTGTCAAATCCCCTCAGAATTTCATCTGAGTCAAGGGGAAGTGCCAGGGGGTGCCAGGATACTGCCCGGCTGAGATTTTCCTTTCTCACAACCTGGTTGACTTTGCCTGATTATATTATCATTTTCTAAATGTCCTGCTCTTACCTCCTTAACAATGGATTCCAGTGTCTTCCCTATGACAGACATTAGGCTAACCGGACTAAAATCACCTGCTTTCTGCCTCCATCTCTTCATGAACAGAGGTGTTACATCAATGATTTTTCAATCCACTGAGACCTTTCTGGATTCCAAGGAATTTTAAAATATCACAAATAATGCAGCCACATTTCCACCGCCACTTATTTTCAGACTCTTGGATGAAAGCCATCAGGTCCAGGCGACTTGTCAACCTTTGGTTCCAATAGTTTTCCCACCACCCTTTCCCGAATAACTATGATTGTTTTAAATTCCTCACTTCACTTTATCTCTTGATTTTCAAATATTCTTCGGATGTTTTTGTGTCTTCCACAGAGAAGACAAACACAAAATACCCATTCAACGCCGATTATTAATTCCCAATTCTCAACTTCTAAGGGACCGACGCTCACTTTATTTACCATTTTCCTTTTAAAATATTTGAAGAAACTCTTATTATCTTTTATATATGTCGAGCTAGCTTTCTCTCAACTCTAATTCATCCTTCATTAGTTTTTTTAGTCATTCTTTGCTGATTTCTAAAATCTAACCAAATTATCTGAGCTACCACTGATGTTTGCAGGTTAAACTGGCAGATTAAGTATAATGCAGAAAAATGTCCAGTGTGAAGTGCTCCATTTTGGTAGGAAGATTCAAAGAAAGGTTACGACCTGGGGTCATTCTGCACATATTGTAGAAGTTGCCAGGACAGGTGAGATAACAGTTTCTAAGTTATCGGGGATCCTGGTTCTGATAAATAGAGGCATAGAATACAAAAGCAAAGGCGTTATGGTGAAACATTTCTAAAATGTTGGTTAGCCATCAACTCGTGTATAGTATCCAATTCTGGCCACTACACTTTCAGGCAGATATGAAGGCATTAGAGCAGGGGTGGGCAAACTATGGCCCGCGGGCCACATGTGGCCCGCCAAAGGTCTTTATGCGGCCCACCAAGTCATAAAAAAAAAACAAATTTTAAAAATGTTTTTTTTTAAGGTTAATGGGGGGGGGGGGGGGGGGCTGTTGGGTTACTTACTGGTATAGGGTGGATACGTTGACTTGAGTAGGGCGATCATTGCTCGGCACAACATCGAGGGCCGAAGGGCCTGTTCTGTGCTGTACTGTTCTATGTTCTATGTTCTATATGAGGCGCCCAGAATCATAACCGGGTGAAGTAATTATTTTACTTAATATACTATGCAGCCCTTTAAAATTGTGAATTTCTGAATGTGGCCCTTGCACGGAAAAGTTTGCCCACCCCTGCATTAGAGGGTGCACAGAAGAGATTGAGGAGAATGGTTTGAGGGATGACGAACTGGTACATGGTTAGCACTGCTACCTCACAACACCAGGGGCCCAGGTTAAGTTCCAAACTTGGGTGACTGTGGTGAGTTTGCACTTTCTGCCCAGTGTCTGCGGGGGTTTCCTCCATGTGCTCCGGTTTCCTCCCACGGTCCAAAGATGTGCAGGTTTTGGTGGATTGGCCATGCTAAATTGCCCCTTAGTGTCCAAAGGTTAGGTGGGGGAGAATCAGCCTCGGTAGGGAGCTCTTTCAGAGGGTTGGTGCAGACATGATGGCCCATATGGCCTCCTTCTGCACTGTAGGGATTCTATGTGAAGGCAAGCTATTTAATAGAGGTGTTTAAACCCATCAGGGATCGGGATAGAGCAGAAAGGGAGAAATTGGTCTTATTGGTAGAAAGGTTGAAAACCAAAGGACATGGAATTAAGTTGAATGCAAAAGAACCAGAGGTGACATGGGAAATGTTTTTCTTTTTGCAGTGCGTGTATACAATTTGGAATACAGTGCCTGAGTGTGCGATGGAGAATGCTAAATTATAGCTTTCAGAAGGAAATTGGAGAATTATCTGAAGAGAAAGAAATGCAGGGCTATGGGAAAATGCAGTGGAATGCAACTACCTGAGCTGCTCTTGCAGAGAGCTAGCACAAACATGATGGGAAAAAGGGCTTCTACCTGTGCTGTAGCCATTCCAGGATTCTATGGTCTGAACTTTCCTGCGGCGGAGGTGGCTCACCATTGGGAGCCCGAAGATGTTCCGCTCTCACCAAAGTCAAGGGCAGTTTGAATGGCTCACCCGTCCCACCGCCGGGAAGGGCCGGAAAACCCTGCCCTGTGATCTTAACTGTCTCTTACCTCCTCACCAGAAAACCGAAGTACAGAAGTGGAATAGTTTGACACTACTTCTATTGTTACTGATGATGGGATTGAGTCAAAGCACTGCATCTCACTCACCACATTCCAATTAGACTCAAATGCAAATGAACTTGAAGTAAACAGTGTAATTATACCCCCCATGAATGATGATCCCATTTCTGTTTCTTCGTACATAATGCACAAACAGTAAACTAGCACTCTGCTTAATACAGCGTGAGATCGATCATGTCCACGCCCATTTATCAAACTGAATGGTTAAAGCAGGAGTGGTTCTTTGCTGTCGCTTGCCAGACAGTGTGCAAATATCTGTTTAATGATGAGTGTAAGAGCAATGTGTCAGAGCCACAGTGTTGCAGAAAGCCTGCATCATGAATGACTGACACCTTACTACCTGCCAGTACAAGTAAATAGGCTGTCCCATTGTACTATGTTTCACAGTCAACCCTGTTAGTGACAGTGGAACACTTGGTCCAAAAACAAATGAGCGCAATTAATTTACTCTGCCATCATGTGAACACAAAAGGCAGGCATTGCGTTAACGCCGAGGGCTCGATAATATAACAGTTTATGAGGTGTTGCTGCCCTCTGCTGCAGAAGATCTTTGTGATTTGCTGACTGCAATATTGATTGCATGCACAGGCACCAAGGGCAATAACAATAAGACTGCTTTTTTTGCTCCCCAGTGACTACATTTTAAAGACCAAGCTGTAAAGAAAAGTGTTTTAAATAAATATGATGTTGTGCGGTTTCTCTAATGTAATCTTGGCAAATCCTGGAAAACGCTAAGCAACTGTCAGTCAAAAAGATTAAGTGGAATGCGCTGGGCTGGAAGCTCAATGTGTCAGGGTGAAAAATGTATCAGCCATGGCTCAGTTGCTAGCCCTCTCACCTCTGAGTCAGAAGGCTGTGGGCTCCATAGACTTGAGCACAAATTCTAGGCTGACACTCCGGTACTGTACTGAGGGAGTGATGCATTACTGGAGGACAAGATGATAAACCAAGATGTCTGGCTTCTAAAATGGATCTAAAGATCTCATGGCAGTGTTCACAAAAGAGGACGGTCTTTCTCCACTTATCCCTCAATCAGCATATCACAAAAACAGATCATCTGGCCATCAGTGGATTATGGAACCATGCTGTGTGCAAATGGGCTGTACGTTGTCTGGTGCTTACAACTTACACATACAACTGCAATGCTTGTAAAATGCTTTCACGTCTCATGTGGAGACAATAAATAACTGCAAGTTCTTTAAAAATAATTTTGCAAAGTGCCTTGTGCTCAGAACAGAATTTTACAAATAAAGGCTTCTTTTATAATATATTTGAATCAAAATTATATTTTAAACGTTCATCAAAAGTCAAGCATAACTTAAAAAGTATGTAAATTTGTGATGTTCAAAATAAAATTGGTTGATCCAAAGGCTACAACAGAAACATTCTGAACCTGTCTGATTAGTGAGTGCGCAACACAAGTTTAGTTTTTCTCTGTGGAGCAATGTCTGTGCAAGATCCTTTCCGGTACCAATAAGGATCTTAGCAGTCGGATTCAAAGGTAAAGGGGTTCATGCGCATGAACCTACCATCCCCCGACAGCATGAAAAACAAGAAAATCATGGTGTCAATCAGTGTTCAGAACTAAATGGAAGACAGCGTTGCCATTTTGGACCTAGCCAGGTGGAGAGGCTTGACCTCTCCACTGATACCAAGAGCAATGCAATCGGGAGTCTTAAACTCCAGACAGGGCAACCCATCACAATACTGTTGGAGGGAAGGGGCTAGACAAAGCACAATCCAAAACTTGTCCTCTACATTAGATCAGGTAGATCATGAAGATACTCATATGGTATTAATGGATGAAGGCTGCATCAGTAGGGAGATCCCCAGTCGTCGAGGTTCCCTTGCCATTGGAACTGGACCTACCTTCTGTCAATGGCCGTGTGTCTGCTGATGTGCAATGACATACCTATGTTAAAAGATGTCCCGCACCAGGCGTTTAACGAGAGGAAGCCAACACTCCCACCCCCCATCCCCCCCATCCCCCCCCCCTTCCCCACACCCCCCCCCCCACCCCCCCACCCCACAAAGACAAACCCTGCAGTGATTGACAAGAGGTGATGTGGACAGCACCGTGAGATCTGGAAGTCCCTAACTTTGGATCAGCACGTAGGCGGTGGAGTTTGATTCAATTGTGTCCCTCTTGGAATTGGAGCAGGAGAGCATTTTGACAGCTATCTACACAACTGAATAGCCGTCTTCATGATCCACTCTGCTCACCTCGCATAGGAAAAGGCTGGAAAAGGTGCCCTAAAAATCCGCATCCAATCTGTCTGGAAAACCACATCCAGCAGGTTCATCTACCTGTGGTCCGAAAATCAAAGTTAAACTCAATTTTGAAAACTCCTGGAATGTACAAAATGACATGGATGATGAGTAAGACAGTCGACCCGAGCGTAAAACTGCCCTTGTTGCCTGTGAACTCAGGTACTTCATCATCGATGTGACCGCCCTGCAAGAGACTCAAAAGGCAGGTGAATGGCAGCTCAGGCAAGATGGAGAGGGTTCTGGAGAGGAAAACCCGAGGATCATCCCAGGATGCATACAATTGGATGCGCTATCAATAACAGACCCATCAACTGACTCTCGGAGCTCCCAGTCGGCATCAATGACTGCCTCATGATCCTCCATCTACAACCTGCCAGGAACCGGCAGGCGACAGTCATGAATGCCTATGCCCCAACACCCTTGATGTCAGTCATGAGTCCAAAGAAGGCTTCTACTCCATCCTGGACACTATACTCTCCAACATTCCGAAAGAAGATAAGTCCTCCTTCAAAGCCACGGTTGGAAAGCATTCCCAACTCTGGAAAGAAACCATCAGAAAGGGAGGAGTTGAGAATTTATCACTAACAGATGGTCCCACCAAAAAGACAAGTTCAAAGCACTGGCACATGATTGACTTTGTCATTGTCCGATCACGAGACCAAAATGATGTCCTTATGACCAAAGCGATGACCAGCGCAGATGACTGCTGGATAGGCCACTGGCTTATCTGCTCCTCTATGTCTATCAAACTCCACCAGAAGCAATGGAAGGTGAAGAAGCAGCTCAGAAAAAAGATCAACATTGAACGGCTTCAAGAGCCAAGCATGCTAGTGAATGTCCAACAATATCTTCTCCGTTTTCCTCTCACAGTCCAAAGATGCGCACATTAGGTCGATTGGCCACGATAAATTGTCGCTTAGTGTCCAGGGACGTGCAGGTTAGGTTCAGCATAAGGGGGAGTAGGCATGGGTAAAGTGGTCATTCAAAGTGTCGGTGCAGACGCAATGGGCTGAATGGCCTCCTAGGGAGGGATTCTATGAACCATATGGAGAGACGTCACAGGTCAATATCAGTTCTTTAGGTGGGTCTAAGTCTATTAACAGGTTTGAAGAATGCAGAAATTGCTTTACTCAAGAAATTGAAAGCTTCTTCCTGGGGAGCCTCCCAAGACCAACAATGGTGTTTATTTGGAAGAATAAGCAAGGGGGATAATGCCATCAACAAGTTTGGTAAAAAAATGTCCATAGTCGTTTATCATCCCCAAAAGTGATTTACGTTCAGTTGTGTTTGTGGGAGAAAGCCTTTATTGCCATAAGATTGTCTTCCATGGGGTGTAATCCTTGTACATCTACATGTTGCCCCAGGTAAGTCACCTCAGTGGCTTGATGGGCAAACCTCTCTTTTTTGAGGTGAGTTTCAACCTCCTGAAATCTCTTTAAAACCTTCTCTAAGTTTGCTAGCAGCTTGGCCTCTATAGATCCAGTTATGAGACCATCATCAAGAATTACTACAGCCCACAGTAGCCCGTGTAGTGGACTGTCCATTGCTCTTTGAAGTGTTTCACATGCTGAAGACATGGCAAAGGCAGATATGTGTACAAGAACATGCATTTGTGTGTGTTTATCATGACATACCCCTGGGAAGCACCATCTAATTTGAGTTGCTTGTACGCGGTCCTCGTATCCAGCTTTGTGTAAAATGACCTCCTGTCAGCTTTACATGCAGGTCTTCAATTCTTGGGATTGGATATTTGTTCAGCAGGCAGCCTGATTAACTGTTAGCTTATAATTACCACAAATGCAGAAGGTTGTATCCAGTTTCAACACAGGGACTATAGCTCCTGCCCATTCTGAGAACAGAACTAGCTGGATAATGTCTAGTTTTTCCAACTTGTTTAACTCAATATCCACTTTCTCTGGTGAAGCACATGGTACCAGACTTCATGCCTCGCTGTACTGGTGGCAGCCAAGAAGAGCAGGTTCTGGAGACCGCAAAAAGGCCAACACAGACTGGAGGCAGAATCCCATGTGTAGGGGGCCGCCGCACACACTGAAGACCCGGCTACCCATCTGACTGAGGATGAAGCCAAAGGGGGAGGCCAGCCCCAGCCCAAGGTGTGCAGGAGTCGATGGTCCATCCATGAGTTGTCAGAAAGCATATGAGACTGGATCTCACGAGCATGGCACCCATGGAGGATGAAGAAACCCACTCCTGCTGGCTATGAAGGTCATTGCAGCTGTAAACATTCATACCATTGAGTCATTCCTGGGCTGGAGCGGGAACCTGTGATATCATAAGCTTCCGCACAGCGGTACATTCGAGAGGTGACCCATGCCCTGTATGCCTGGACTTCAGGCTGCACCACCTTTGAGATGGACCAGGCCCACCAGGCTGCCTGGGTTCCAGGATTTTCTGCAAATGCTGGGATGCCCCAGGTCCAGGGGCGATCGATGGCATGCATGCCACCCTGTGAGAACTAGGGCATCAAGGAGTACCTATGTTTTTTTTATAAATTTAGAGTACCCAACAAGGGAGAATTTAGTGCGGCCAATCCACCTACCCTTGCACATATTTGGGTTGTGAGGGCGAACCCACGCAAACAGGAGGAGAATGTGCAAACTCCACACAGACAGTGACCCAGATCCGGGATTGAACCTGGGGCCTCGGCGCTGTGAGACAGCAGTGCTAACCACTGCACCACCATGCTGCCCTAGGGAGTGTCCTATGTTAACAGGAAAGGGTTCCACTCCCTGAATGTTCAGATCATGTGCGACCATCATCTCCGAACCATGCACGTAAGCGCCTGCTACCCTGGGAAAATGCATACGAGCTGCGTCCTGGGGTACTCAGAGATCCTCAGTGTCTTTGAGGACCATCCCAGAACGAGTGGGTAACCTCAGATACCCACTGAGGTTTTGGTTGAAAATGGCAGTCCGGAGGCCTGAGACCGAGGCGAAGATCAGTTATAATGAGACCCACACTGCCACCTGCGCTGTGCTGTCTTTGAGCAGTGCATCGGCCTGCTGAAAATGCAGTTCTGATCCCTGGATGACTCTGCTGGTGCCCTGCAGTTTACCCCTCAGAGGGTCTCCCACTCTGTGGTGGTCTGCTGTGCCTTGCACAACCTGCCACAGTAGCTGGGTGACATGCTGGAGGAGGAGGAGCAGGAGGAGGTGGAAGGACATGCGACCTCTTCTGAGGAGGAAGGTGGTGGACCAGGAAGGGGTACAGGCAAGCCCAAGGAGGAGCCAGAGGGTGGAGGATGGGAGGCGGCAAGGCTCTGACATACGCGGACGACCAGGAAGGCCATCATCGTCTCCAGATTTCCGTAGGTTGCGTCAGTCAGCTCAACCCACCCATTTCCCACCCTCCTCCCTATCCGCTCTATTCCCCCCATTTCCCTCCCTCCACTCTTCCACCATTTTCTTCCCTGCCCCTCCTCCTCTTCTTTCCCCCATTTTCCCTCACCCAAATTTCCTTCCATCTCCCCGTCCTCACCATTTCCCTTCCAGTGACCCCAGGATGTACATCAGAGGCTGTGGCAAACCTCTGCCTTCTGCGTGCTGAGGCCTTTGATGCATCTGAAAGGCCTGGAGCCGGGGTGGGGGTGGGGGATCTGTCCGACTTACCGGTGTCTCTGGCATCACCTTGCCACTCCGTTCTGCCCACTGCCCTTGGGATTCACCAGTGTCAGGACAGGTGGGATTCGGAAGAACTGGAGACTGCCGTTGTCCCCTTGGTGGCAGGCCCTGGGTTGGCCCCCAGCACTTCCTCTCTGACGATTCCCGTATGCCCCTGGGGGACTGCATGGGAAGAAGGGGCAACTGAAGTAAGCTATAGAAGTTTCTGTGTGATCTGGAGCTGCCAGTGCTGGAGGCTCCCAACCGTCTCCACCATAGTGCTAATTTATAATAATCTTTATTAGTCTCACAAGAAGGCTTACATTAATACTGCAATGAAGTTACTGTGAAAATTCCCCAGTTGCCACACTCTGGCGTGTACACTGAGGGAGAATTCAGAATGTCTAATTCACCCAAAAAGCACGTCTTTCAGGACTTGTGGGAGGAAACCAGAGCACCTGGAGGAAACTACGCAGACAGAGGGAGAACGTGTAGACTCCGCATAGACAGTGACCCAAGCCGGGAATCGAATCCGGGTCCCTAGCGCTATGAAGCAACCATGCTAACCACTGTGCTACTGTGCCGCCCATAATTGTAATTGATAAAAAAAGCATTTATCGAAGCCGATGCTTTTTTCTAAATATTGATCTTTCGTTCCTGAAAGTGCGAACTATTGTTAGGGGTCCAGACCCCTAGTAACCCAGGCAAATGTTCCTTTATTCTGTTTGAGGCACTCAGTGCAGGGGCATCTGGAAAAGACAGCGGAATAGCAGAAAGCCATGATGCTCAGTTGCAGACACACTGGGGAAAATAATGATGAGCCAAATGAACTCCTTCTGCATCGTAACATTTCTGTGATTCTGGGTGTTAATTGATTGACTGTTGGTTAATACTGGACAGAGTCCTCCTTTTCTTCAATGGAGAAGGGGTGCAATGGGAAGCTGCTAACAAACCATTATGAGGAATAACACTCCTGATCGGGCCGGACCAGCATGGATAGGGAGTGGAATCCAACTCTGGTACAACCTTAAAACAGCCACAATCAGGTGAACAAGCAGCAGCATGAAGATTTCCAAGGTTGCATCCTTGGAGATGTTGCTGGTCTGAGCTATTGGGTGCTTAGGGCAGGAAGCCCCATAAGTTGTTGTCTTTATGGAAGGAGGTGACAGATCGATCGGTGCAACCCCAACCACTTCTCTCACACAGTTTCACTGACTGCACAAGGATACTTGATAAATCTGGTACTGAGGCCATTTTTACATTGTTTAGGACTCTTGATGCTTTCATTCACCTCATTAGCAATTGTCCTCTTCCTGTTTCAGCAGCAGGGGTCTAGAAAATCCATTAATGCAAAGGGCAACCGTAAAACACTCAAGCAACTTCTTAATCGTCAGCCAGCCAATCACTTCGCCTTTTACTGATGTTCTGGCTACCTTTTAACGGCACACCTTTTAAAGGGGTAATGCACCCTTCACTTGTCATCAGCATGGGATGCAGGCATTCATATGGGCCAAATGTGTAAACCACCTGCTCTCTCCTTCCAAAGGCTCACCCATAACCATCACATGAGAAGTACAAATAGTGAATGAATATCATCACTCAAAAGTTTGAACGACAGTAAGAGGAGGACTTGTAGACAGGCAGGAGAGGGTCGGAGAGATGTTGACGTAACAGGCCAGGTGAGGACAGAGGATTGGTAAAGAGCAGTACAAGGGTCATCCTATACAGTCTCAGCTTCACGTACTTTCTAAAAGAATTGTAACACCCTAAGCAGGAGAATGTGTTGTACATAATGGACAGGAGCACAGTCATGGTTATTGTGAGTGGAGACAGAGGAGGCATCCAATAGTATCACTTCACACCGTGCCTTCTTTTCCTCTTCTCATTTCTGCCTTGTCCTGTCGACTCTTCACGCCAAACTACAGTTGTTTTTTGCCAGCCATTCATCTCTCTATGCTTCACACCAAAAGCTGTTCTTTGCCCTCCTCAATTATTTCAAGCTCTGAAAACATTGTGTTCCCCCATTCCAATAAAGGAAAAAGAAGACAGCTGAAGGGTTCATGGAGTCATAGATGTTTACAGCATGGAAACAGGCCCTTCAGCCCAGCTTGCCCATGATGCCCAGTTTCCTTCACTAAGCTAGTCCCACTTGCCCGCATTTGGCCCATAACCCTGTATACCCACCCTGCCTATGTAACTGTCTAACTGCTTTTTAAAAGACTAAATTGTACCCACCTCTACCACTGCCTCTGGCAGCTCATTCCAAATGCTCACCACCCTCTGTGTGAAGAAATTTCCCCTCTGGCCTCTTTTGTATCTCACCCCCTCCCCTTAAACCTATGCCCTCTAGTTCTAGACCCCTCTACCTTTGGGAAAAGATGTTGACTATCAACCCTATCTATGCTCCTAATTATTTTATGGAATTTTATTTTAAGCCTCCTATAAGTGCTCTATGGGAAATAAGTCCCAACCTATCCAGCCTCTCCTTATAACTCCTGGTAGCCTCCTCGGCAGACCATCAAGTCCTGGTAGCATCCTCGGAAATCTCTTCTGCACTCTTTTTAGCTTAACAATATCCTTCCTATAATAGGGTGACCAGAACCGAACACAGTATTCCATGAGTGGTCTTACCAATGTTTTGTACAACTTCAACAAAGCGCTCCAACTCCTGTATTCAATATTCTGACCAATAAAACCTCACATGCTGAATGCCTTCTTCACCACCCTGTCCACCTGCGACTCCACCTTGAAGTAGCTGTGAACCTGTGCTCCTCGATCTCTTTGTTCTGTAACTCTCCCCAATTCCCTACCATTAACTGAGTAGGTCCTGCCCTGATTTGATCTACCAAAATGCACCACCTCACATTTATCCAAATTAACCTCCATCTGCCATTCATCGGCCCACTGGCCCAATTGGTCAATCCTGTTGCAATATTATATAACCTTCTTCACTATCCACTATGCCATCAGTCTTGGTGTTATCTGCAAACTTACTAACCATGCCTCCAACTTTCTCATCCAACTGTCTAACTGACCACAGCAAACACCAGCTCAGTGCCTGGCTCCACACTAACTCGAGAGGGAGTCAGAGGAGGAGTCATCAAATGATCAATGGTTGAAGGTGGGGGACACGATGCCACAGGCATCAGTTCATTCGGGAGTGAGATTGTATACTAGCTCTAAGAATGTGGCTGCTGAATTCAAGGACTACCCTACTGAAGAAGGCTAAAGGGCAGGAAGCAGGATATGTTAGATGCACTCGAGGGGGGCACAATGGCTAAGAAGCAGGAAGGTGCTCAGTTTCAGCTTGTGTCAGGTCGGACCATGGAGAAGCTTTTGTCGAGCACACAGTGAGTGATCAGCTCCATGAATAGAGGCACGAAGGTGCCACTAGTGTCAGTTCTAACCATTTCATGGCAGCTCACAATACTACCACAGAAGCAAAGACCATTGTCATATTGACTCAAGGGATTGGCATTGACAGGGGCTCCCAGAGAGGCATATGCTGTAGGAGCCGTTGTGGGCAAAACAATCATCAGAGCTTCCACAGAAGAGGGACCAGCTGTCCTGTTTCAGGATAACATCCACTCTCCTGCCACCCAGTGTTCTTGTCAGTGCTACATGAACAGAGGGACCGGACAGACTTAAAATGCAGCCAGCTCCTCGGGGCCCAGCTGAGATGTTTTCAGTGGGACTCAGCAGCTTTCCACCTTCCCAGCTGAAACCATTGGGGAAGCAATTTGTAAAATCACCAGGAGGGGTAATCCAACACACAAGTCAGGCACAAGGAGATTGCAGGAGGATAGGTTTTCATTCATCTGTTGTTATTCAGATGTGAAGTGAGCTGTCGTAGTGAAGTTTCTGCTTTCTGCATTTGGTGTTATCTTACAGAACGGACAGTAGCTTTTACGAGGCTAGACCGACAAGATGCAGTCTGATGGTACTACTAAGGACAATGGGGGAGGCAGCGGTATATTGGTGCTGTCACTGGACTAGTAATCCACGGACCCAAGATAATGCCAGGTAACCCAAGGACCCGGGTTCAAACCCCACCGTAACAGATAATGACATTTGAATTCAATAAATGTTTGGAATTAAAAGATGGCCATGAAAGTGGTTAGCACTGTGGCTTCACAGCGCCAGGGTCCCAGGTTCGATTCCCCGCTGGGTCACTGTCTGTGCAGAGTCTGCACGTTCTCCCCATGTCTGCGTGGGTTTCCTCCGGGTGATCCGGTTTCCTCCCACAGTCCAAAGATGTGCAAGTTAGGTGGATTGGCCATGATAAATTGCCCTTGGTGACCAAAAAGGTTAGGAGAGGTTATTGGATTACGGGGATAGGGTGGAAGTGAGGGCTTAAGTGGGTCGGTGCAAACACGATGGCCCGAATGGCCTTCTTCTGCACTGTATGTTCTATATTCTATGAAGCCACTGTTGATTGTTGTAAAAACCCATCCGGTTCACTGATGCCCTTTAGGGAAGGAAAGAAATCTATCATCCTTACGAGGTTCACAATGTGGTTGACTCTTAAAATGCCCCCTGAAATAGCCCAGCAAGCCAGTCAGTACAGAGGCAATTCGGAATGAACAATAAATGCTGGCCCCATCAACGGCACCCACATCCATTAATTAATTAAATAAAATGGTTATGCAAGTAGTTATGCTTCAGATGAAATGTTGATGATGAGTTTTTCTTTGGGAGCTCTTGAAGGTAGGGCATTGGCGAGTGATGCTGTTCCAGCCCCTCCTCTTCCTCTACTTCTTGCTGCCCAGGTAATGGTAATTAGCTAACACTTCCTGCAGATCTTCTCCCAAATGGCCCGGGTCCAGAATCATTACTTGTAAATGCCAATAGTTATGTTTGCTGATATTGTTGGGGAGGCATGACTTTTGTTGGAGGTTTGTTCTGCCTTTCTGCCTGGGTTATTGACAGGAGTCATGAGGGACATCCAGTGAAGCTGTTCCTTGACACCAATAGACTTGGTGACCTAGTTGCAATAAATGCTACACAGTGCAGGATGAAGGAACCACGAATGGTGCCAGGAAACAAGGTGAAGACCTAAATGATGTGCAGTAACAAACAAAACTGTCAGTGTCTCTTACTGTTGCAAAATATTGCCAGACTGCCAATTGGCATCATACAGTGCCATGTGAATGCAGCCAATGGCACTGGGGAAGTCGGCAGTGTGGGAAAAACCTAATGCTCTTGGGGTCTTCAGCACTCTGCCGATGGCCAAAGCGATGTGTGGACATGTTTCATTTGTTTATGGGATGTGTACATTGCTGGCCTGGAAACCCAGTATTTTAATTGTCCATGGCTAATTTGATGGCGATTCACCTGTAATGATATGCAGTAACAGTGTATATAAAAGTGTATATAGCCTCCAACCATTAGGTGTCATGTCAGAGGAACACTGGAACCGGACAGAGCCAGTCTTGATCAGTGTTGGTAGCATGGTAAAAATATCCAGTTAGGTTAGCAACAGTTTAGTTTGCCCAGAGTTTATTTAACATTAAATAACTCGCCTTGAACTAGATGTTTTGTTGCAAACTGATTCATTTATTATCATAGTGCACAAACATAACACCACCCTCTTGAACCGCTGCAGTCCATGTGGTGTGGGGATAGGGCTGTTGCCGATTTCAATCCAGCAATAGTGAGGAAATATTTTCACACTCCTAAGTCAGGATGGTGCGTGGCGGAAGGGAACTTGCAGGTGACGGATTCCCATGCACCTGCTGCCCTTGTCTTTCTGGGGGGTAGAGGTCACAGGTTAAGTTGGTGTCAAAGGAGCCTTGATGAGATTCTGCAATGCAAATAAACTGGAAGAATTTCCATACAGCTCGCAAAATAAGACAGAACTCCGTTCATCAGATGCAATCCTCAGTATACCAATGAAACTCTTTCAACACTCATGTACAAGACAGATTATGTGAATTTATTTAAATGTCAATTATATTGGAAGCATATAAGTGATAGAGTCCCTTCTGAACAAAAATAATAGTTAATCCTAAATCCATTATTTATAATTGCGTGTTTTACAAAGGTAATGGCTGATACACTTTGAGGTCTGATAACAGCTTCCACTGAACTAAAGTGCGAAAGAATGACTTAAAATCTTTCCTTTTAGTTAACTTCAATAGCAATGAGGCTCACCAAAAGAATTATGCAGCTGTTTTACTGCCAGACAGTGCTAATCAGGATATTCTTGACAATATTAATTTGCAGATATTAAAGTAATGTAAAATTTAGTGGACTGTGAAAATTCTGCAGCAACTGAATGTGTTTTATGTCAAATTTTTAAACACTGAAAGATTTAGTGAAAGATATTGGAAAATCGGTATGGGAAGGGATTGACAAGGGGGAACTGTGCCAATCTAGCTTTTTTATTGCCAAACAGACATCATTACACCTCAATTCAGGAATTTTGCACAATGAAAATATATGAAGTAAACTATGAAGTAATAAAATAATTTCATTAACTGAACCACATGCATAGAGCGAAAGATCTTCTGCAACACTTTTCGCCGTGAGTTAGAATGTAACTTGCAAATTCCGAAACTCCTCAATGTAGAAATTAAAATAAATCAGAAGCTGCCAGTGGACCTGAGTTTTGGAAAAGGTTTGGTGAAGAAGGAGACAGTGAAATAAGCTTTTAACCGGTTTCTGGAAAACTGAAAGCTAAAAACCATGGCAGATTTATTGCTTTGGCTACAAGAATGCTCAATGCGTATGCGTTAAGTAAGAATTTTGATTTATTGCCAATGGATCATAAATACTCTGCTTGCAGTAAATTCGATGAGAAGCTGCTTTATGTGAGCAGGAATGTTGTGCCATGTGATCTGCAGGAAGTGCTAGCTAATTACCATTAATCTATAATATATTATCCTGCTTCAGAAAAGTAGTCCTGAGATCAGAGTGTGTGGTCTAGACTGTTCTGAGCACTAGGTCCTGCACTTTCTCCAAAGTTAGTGGTGCAGCGTTGGGGGAGTCTCTTCGGCTCCAGTAAGTTCTTTTGGAGCTGATGTGCCAGATCAGTTGACGTATACCGCACTCATGAACGACATTAGCGGCAGGAACGATGTGGCATACGATCATGAGGAGGTGGCTGAACTACAGACGACACTACGTCGGGCATGCTGGCACCGAGAGAGACTGGAGGCATCACCGCAGGCTGGTCCGGCAATGGAGCCGGAATATCCAGGGCAGGCTCCTTCTGAGGGAGTAACCGCCACGAGCGAATGAGATTCAGGAGTTGCTTCATTAGTTGCCGCCGGACCCAAACTTGGTATGAAACTGGTCCCGTTTGACAGATGACAATCCTAGAGAGCCAGCGAGCACCGTGGTTGAAGTTGCGAATTAAAAACCGTGGCATCAGGTGCGAAGCGGCAAAAGGTTGGCGTCAAACCGGGAAATGCCCTTCAAAATCCTGGTTATGACGCACCTTTGCGCCGATGTCCAGTAGAATCAAACTGAGTCATGTACAAAGTCTATGACCTATTCACATCTCAGCGGGGGCTACACCAGTTACTGCGTGTGGTCTGATCCTGTGCGACAATAAAAATCTATCCGGTCGTGTGACCATTGAGCCGAACGTATGTTTCTTGAGCCCCTGTTTAACCATCTGCATGGCCCTCTCTGCCAATCCATTTGAAGAAGGATGGTATGGGGCAGGTATGGCGAATGATGTTGCTCTTCACAAAAGTGGCAAACTCTTCACTCAGGGAAGAGGCCCTGTTATCGCTCACGGGAATCTTCGCAACCCAGGAAGGGACCGGCAAAATCTGAATGTATCCAAGCCCAAGGGCACCCAGGCCACTCCCAAGGTTGTAGAGGTGCTGCTGCGGGGAGTTTCTGGTGCTCTTGGCAGATGGAGCACTGCTGGGCCAACATCACAATATCGTGTCTAACCCAGGTCATCAGATGTAACTCCTCGCCAGCATCTTCAGCATCTTCTGGGATGTCTGTTGTGAAAGTCCTTCAGCAAGACAGCCTGTCCCTTCGCTGGGGCAACAACTCTGGTGCCGCACAGGAGGATGCCGTCCTCCCCAGTCAACTCTGAAAATTTTGAGGATAAATCTTCAACTCCACTTGTAGCTGCCAATGCTGCCCACCGTATAGCACCAGATGACGCACCTTGGCAAGTCCAGGGTTGCTTTGCATCCAGACATGAACACATGAGGCAGTGAAAAGCAAGGAATCTATGTAGTTCAGGACAGCAATCACTTTATCTGCCATAGGAGTGTTCACAGATTCGTCTTTCAGGGGAAATTGGCTCAACGCATCAGTATGCGCGATCTGGGCCCCTGGGTGATGCACGATCTGGGTCCCTGGGTGATGCTCGAAAGAGTATTTGTAAGCAGCCAATAACAGAGCCCATCACTGAATCCTTGCAGATGCGATTTGAGATCACTTTGTCTTCACGGAAGAGGCCTAGCAATGGTTTGCGATCAGCCATGATATACAAATGGTGGCCACAAACGTATTGATGGAATCACTTTACAACGAATACGACCGCTTGAGCTTCTTTTTCGATCTGGGCGTACTTTACCTTGGCCGCAGCCACAGCTCTATCGACAACAGCTTCCAAACCTGTAACCTCCAACACCGAAAGGACAAAGGTGGCAGATGTAGGGAAAAAACATGATCTGCAACTTCCCCATTAAGTCATAGATCCTGGTTTGAAACTATATTGCTGTTTCTTCACCGTCACTGGATCATAATCCTGGAACTCCCTGAAACAGCACTGTGTATGTGTACCTCTATTAGGTGGACCGCAGCATTTCAAGAAGGTACCTCAACATCCCATTTTCAAGGATCATCAGAGATAAGCAACACATGCTGACCTTGCCAACAATGCTTCCATCCCATTTAGAACTGAAACAAACTCCGTTGCTTTTACTTCCATACTTTCATTAACATTTGTTCTGGCACTCCGGTTCACTATATACATTATTTTTACAAAGAGAACATTCCATTCTGACCACATATGTTCTATTACTTCACAGTAAAATGTATTATTCATTGTTGTACTCTTGTTAGGTTGTGCACCTTTTTCTTTCACTGTTGACGCCGAATCCTTTATCTCCATCCAATGATCAAGCTTTTATTACCTCTTTTACCTATTTAAAGTTGTCCTCCCTCATCATAAAATCTTCTGCAAAGTTCCTTTGAAATGCTCACCAGGACTTGTCACACCTAGTTGGTAAATTGGTACAGACTCAGCGAGCAGTGATAATATGATTGCACACTCCGCAGCTGCTTTAATGAACTTCTCAACATTTATACCCATTAGCAGTTCATTAGCTGATTGAGAAACGTTAACATATCGTTATTGTGGTTTGGTCACGATTGGCTGAATTTCCTCATCACCAGCATTGCAATTGCTCTCTCTGGAAGTGTACATTTGAAAAATGTATATCACTGCAGTCTCATTAGTAGGTCATCAATTTGAACAGAAACAAATGCGTTACCCGTTTTTTTTTCTAAAGTAAATTAGGTATTTCAGCCCTTGACTTGGCAGGAAGTGTCAAGTATTTTGTGCTTATCATAAAGAACCCGGCATCAACTACCTCATGAAAAATTCAACAAAGAAATCATCCAACTGTGTAAAGGAAGAATATCTTTCTTGTGACCACTGTTGGAGAGAGAAAAACAGAGAGCTTGGTGTAAAGCTACATTCCCGCTAGTCTGGCTTTTATTGAACAAGTGCAATGGAAGCAAGTGCAATCAGTCAAAAATCTCACTACCAAACATCAATCCAGATGTCACAAATGTGTTCATGCTACGTCTGCATCAAACAATGGTTAGATATACATCAATAAACATCACATCACTGGAGTCTTTGCATTGGTTCTTTTGAGTCTCATGTTGCGCTTTCTCTACCACAAGCCCGTCATGAATATTTGACATGTTGCAGGTCTTCTCACAGACCATGCCTCACTGACAAATGCTGATCAGGAATTAAGCCATTTCCTTGCTACTTAAATGAGCCCTTAAATATACTGGCAACAGAAGTCGACAATGCTAATGTGTTCTGACAATTCAAGGCACCAGCTAAGGCTGCTTTTTGGCTGGACTTTGTGCTACATAGTCACATCTTATTCTTGTATTCTTGCTGTGTAAGATACTTAGGTGAAGTGTGTAAAATTAAGAAGCCTCCTGCAAAGCTAGCGATAAAAGTTTGTTTTGCTTTACAATATTGGACATGTCTTCCAGAAATAGTAGTTGATGTAATACACATTAAGCTGCAAAAGTGTTAGATAAGTAGCTGATTGTAAAATGGAATACAGTATTGCACTAAAAATAACGGAAGGAATGAAAAAAAACACTTGCGTTTCTATTGCATTTTCTTTGCACCTCAGGATGTTGTAAAACATTCTGCAGTGAAGGAAACACATTTAGTAGAACTTGCAAGGTTTTACAGACTGACGACAAGCGACTAATGAGCAGAAAGGTTTATTCAACAATCTTAGCAGCTCCTACATTCCCATGCTGAGGGAGAACTTGCTTACTGCTCACACGTCACTTCTTATGTCCACATCCCAATGTGCACATGACCACCCAAGTCTACATCTTCCCCATTTAAGTAATATGACAATGGAAGCCAGCAGTGACAAGTTATAAACTACTCACGATGTACAGAGCACAAATTTGGGCAACAGAAATTAAACTATTTAAAATATGCAGAGGAAGGAGCAGTGCTCCGAAAGCTAGTGTTTGAAATAATCCTGTTGGACTTTAACCTGGTGTTGTAAGACTTCTTAAAGAACAATACAGCACAGGTACAGGCCCCTCAGCCCTCCAAGCCTGCGCCGACCATGGTACCTGCCTAAACTAAAACCATATGCACATACGGAGTACGTATCCTTCCATTCCCACCCTATACATATATTTGTTTAGATGCCCCTTAAATGCTGCTATCGTACCTGCTCCCACCACCTTCCCAGGCAGCGCGTTCCATATATTTACGACCCTCTGTGTAAAAAACTTGCCTCACACATCAGGTCTAAACTTTTCCCCACGCACTGTAAACCTTTGTCGCCTCGTACTTGACAGGTCTACCCAAGGTAAGAGCACCTGACTACCCACTCTGTCCATGCCACTCATAATCTTGTCGACCATTTTCAAGTCACCTCACAACCTCCGTCGTTCCAGTGAGAACAGACCGAGTTAGTTCTTCATAACTAATGCCCTCCATTCCAGGCAACATCCTTGTAAACCGTGTCTGTACCCTCTTCTGGTAGTGTGGCAACCAGAATTTTACACAATATTCCAAATGAGGCCTAACTAATCCCACCCCATGCAAATGTGAAAATTACACTGGACGAAATTTTCACCACTACAAATAGTCTTGAAACGAAACATCCCAAGGCTTTGTTCATTGTAGCTGGGGACTTCAATCAGGCCAAGCTCAAGAGCATACTACCAAGTTACCACCAACACGTCACCTGTTCCACCAGAGGCCCAAACATCCTGGACCACTGCTACACAAATATCAAACATGCCGACTGCTCTATCGCCCGCCCACACTTTGGCAAATCTGACCACAAGGCTGTGCACCTGCTCCCGGCTTATAAGCAAAAACTGAAGAGGGAGAATCCGTCAAAGAAAGTTGTGCATTGTTGGTCTGAGGAATCGGATGATCTTGTATGGGACTGCTTAGAGTCAGTGGACTGGTCAGTATTTTAAAACTCTGTGACCAGCCTGAACGAGTACACCACTACAGTACTGACTTCATTAGTAAGTGTGTAGAAGACTGTGTGCCAAAGAAGCAAATTTGCGTGTTTCCCAACCGGAAACCCTGGATGAACAGGGCTATCCACTGCTTGCTGAAGTCTAGGTCTGAGGCGTTCAAGTCAGGCGACCCTGACCTATACAAGAAAGCCGGATGTGATCTAAGGAGAACCGTCAAAGATGCCAAAAGACAGTACCGGACCAAGCTCGAGTCACACAAGGACCCCTGCCGACTTTGGCAAGGTCTGCAAGACATAACAGGCTACAAGATTAAGGCATGTAAAATCGTCGGCTCCAATGCACTCCTCCCTGATGAGCTCAAGTCATTCTGTGCACGCTTTGAGCAAGAGGTCAGCGAGAGCGAGCTCTCCACCACAGAAGCCGCGGATGAACTTGTGTCTGAGATCACCACTGCAGACGTCAGAGCAGCTTTCGCGAATGTCAACCCATGGAAAGCCACTTGCCTGGATGGGGTACCCGGATCAGCACTCAGGTCTTGCGCAGATCAGCTTGACAACAATCTGTGGTCCTTATCTGCTTCAAGAAGACGACCATCATCCCTGTACCCAAAAAAAGCCAAGCAGCGTGCCTTAATGACTATCGTCCAGTGGCTCTGACATCCATCATCATGAAGTGCTTCGAAAGGTTAGTCATGGCATGAATCAACTCCAGCCTCCCAGATTGCTTTGATCCACTACAGTTTGCCTACCGCTGCAACAGGTCCACAGCAGACACCATCTCTATGGCCCTGCACTTTACCCTGGAACACCTAGATAACAAAGACACCTATGTCAGTCTCCTATTTATCGACTACAGCTCAGCCTTCAACACCATCATTCCTACGAAACTCATCTCCAAACTCTGTGGCCTTAGCCTCGTCTCCTCCTTCTGCGACTGGATCCTGAACTTTCTAACCGACAGACCACAATCAGTAAAGATAGGCAACAACACCTCCTCCACGATCATCCTCAACACTGGTGCCCCACAAGGCTGTGTCCTCTGCCCCCTACTATACTCCTTAAACACCTATGACTGTGTGGCCAAATTCCCCTCCAACTCGATTTTCAAATTTGCTGATGACACCAGCGCAGTGGGTCAGATTTCAAACAATGACGAGACAGAGTATAGCAATCAGATAGAGAATCTGATGAACTGGTGCAACGACAATAATCTCTCCCTCAATGTCAACAAAATGAAGGAGATTATCATCGACCTCAGGAAGCGTAGAGGAGAACATGCCTCTGTCTACATCAATGGGAATGAAGTAGAAAGCGTTGAGAGCTTCAAGTTTTTCGGTGTACAGATCACCAACAGCCTGTCCTGGTCCCTCCATGCCAACACTATTGTTATGAAAGCCCACCAATGACTCTACTTTCTCAGAAGACTGAGGAAATTTGGCATGTCAGCTAAGACCCTCACCAACTTCTACAGGTGCACCATAGAAAGCATTCTTTCTGGTTGTATCACAGCTTGGTATGGAACCTGCTCTGCCCAAGACCGCAGGAAACTACAAAAGGTTGTGAATGTAGCCCAGTCCATCACGCAAACCAGCCTCCCATCCACTTACTCTATCTATAATTCCCGCTGCCTCAGAAAGGCAGCCAGCATAATTAAGGACCCCTCGCACCCCGGACAGATTCTCTTCCACCTTCTTCCGTCAGGAAAAAGATACCAAAGTTTGAGGCCACGTACCAACCGACTCAAGAACATCTTCTTCCCTACTGCCATCAGAGTTTTGAATGGACCTACCTCGTATTAAGTTGATCTTTTCTCTACACCTTGCTATAACTGTAACATTATATTCTGCAGTCTCTCCTTCCTTCCCTATGTATGGTATGTATTGTTTGCACAGATTGCAAGAAACAATACTTTTCACTGTATAATAATACGTGACAATAATAAATCAAATCAAATCAAATCTAAGGTCCTGTACACCTCAACATGACTTGCCAATTTCTATATTCAATGCCCTGACCAATGAAGGCCAGCATGCCGTATGCCTTCTTGACCACCTTATCTACATGCATTGTCACTTTCAGTGATCGGTGGACATGCGCGCCCAGATCTCTCTGCCTGTCAGTACTCGCAAGAGTTCTACCATTTACTGTGTAATTCCTACATGCATTGGACTTTCTGAAGTGCATTACCTCACACTTGTCCGGATTAAACACATCTGCCATTTCTCCACCAAGACTCCAACCAGTTTAAATCCTGCTGTATCCTCTGACAATTCTCGTTATCCGCAACTTCATCAATTTTTGTGTCATCTGCGAACTTACTAATCAGACCAGCTACATTTTCTTCCAAATCATTTATATAACACCACAAACAATGAAGGTCCCAGAATTGATCCCTGTAGAACGCCATTAGTCACAGCCTTCCAATCAGATAAGCACCCTTCTACGGCTAGCTTCTGTCCTCTGTGCCCAAGCCAGTTCTGTGTCCAACTTGCCAGCTCTCCTCTGATCCTGTGTGACTTCACCTTTTGTACCAGATGTGTCAAAGGTTTTACTGAAGTCCTTGTAAACAACATCTACTGCCTTTCCCTCATCTATGACCCTTCCTCGAAAAACTCGATCAAATTAGTGAGGCTGGACCTCACCTTCATAAAACTATGCTGTCCATCACTAATAAGTTTATTAGTTTCCAAATATGAGTAAATCTTGTCTCTAAGAATCTTTTCCAATAATTTCCCTACCACTGACGTAAGGTTCACCAGCCTATAATTTCCAGGATTATCCCTGCTGCCCTTCTTAAACAATGGAACAACATTGGCTACTCTCCAGTTGTCTGAAACTTCACTTGTAGCCAATAAGTTACAAAGATTACTGTCAAGGCCCCAGCAATTTTCTCCCTTGCCTCCCTCAGTATTCTGGAGTAGATCCCATCAGGCCCTGGGGACTTATCTACTTTAATGCTTTTAAAGATACCCAACACCTCCTCTTTATTAATATCAACATGACGCAGAATATCGACACACTCTACCCTATACTCCTCATTCACCAAGTCCTTCTCTTTGAGGCAAAGTATTCATTTAGTATCTCTCCCATTTCCCCTGGTTCCATACATAGATTCCCTCCAATATCCTTGCATGGACCAACCCTTTCTCTGGTAACCCTTTTGCTCTTTACATATGTATAAAATGCCTTAGGATTTTCCTTAATCCTGTTTTCCAATGACATTTCATGGCCCCTTTTAATCTTCCTAACTCCTACGTAAAGTTCCTTCCTACTTGCTTTATATTCTTCAAGGGCTTCATCTGTCCTAAGCCTTTTAGACCGGACGAATGCTTTCTTTTTCTTTTTGACAAGGTTCATAATATCCGGGGTCCCTGTACTTGCCACCCTTATCGTTCATCCTCACAGGTACATGCCAGTCCTGAATTCTAATCAACTGGAATTTGATAGCCTCCCACATGCCGGTGTTGATTTTCCCTCAAACAGCCTCGCCCAGTCAACACTCTCCAGACCTGCCTAATGCAGTTGTAATTAGCCTTCCCCCAGTCTAACACCTGCACCTGAGGACCACTCTTGTCCTTTTCCATAAGCTTAAAACTGACAGAATTATGATCATTGTTCCCGAAATGATCTCCGACTGAAACTTCGATCACCTGGCCCGGGCTCATTCCCCAGCACCAGGTCTAATATGGCCCCTTCCCGAGTTGGGCTATTTACATATTGTTTCAAAAAACCCTCCTGGATGCTTCTTACAAATTCTGCTCCATCCATGCTTCTAGCAGTAAGTGTGTCCCAGTCAATATAGGGAAAGTTAAATTCACCCAGCACAACAACCATATTGTTTATTCACCTTTTCAAGATCTGTCTGCATATCTGCTCCTTGCTGGCTCTTAGGAGGTCTGTAGTAAATCCCCAACATTCTGACAGCACCCTTCCTATTCCTGAGCTCTACCCAAATTGCCTTGTCGCTTGAACCCTCCAAGATGTCCTCCCTCAGAACAGCTGTGATATTCTCCTTAACCAATAATGCAACACCCCCGTCCCTTTTGCATCCCCCTCTATTCTGCCTGAAGCACCTAATTCCTGGAATGTTTAGTTGCCAATCTTGTCCTTTACATTGTCCTGCTCAGGAGCACTGTGTATGTGATTGTGCCATTTTGCTGTGCTTGGGATACACTTGGATTGTTGTTCCCAGGGTGAATAGCATCAGGTGGCCTGGTGGCATGCCCAGTGGCTGCAGGACTTGTTGCATTGGCTTCAGGAAGGGCCTCCATTTCCACCAGTGCAGATTACAGACTCAGTGCCTTGGACTCTGTCGTGGTTGGTGGTGCTAGTTCAGGTGCCCATAACAGGTGAATCCTGTTCATGACATAGAGAGCCCATCCCGAGGCAACCTTATAGCTATTTAGTGGTGGTGCAAATCAGTTTGTTGTAGCCATACGTGGTTTGGATACCGACTGGCCTTGTTATAGAGTGCTGAGTCAGTGGGCATTTCGGTCATAGTTCCTTTAACCTCTTTGTCCCCTCTTCATGAGGGTGGCACCTACACTGTCTCCATATTTAGTGACAGGATGTCGAGATGCTGGCGTTGGACTGGGTGGGCAGTGTAAGAAGTCTTACCAGGTTAAAGCCCAACAGGTTTGTTTCGAATCACTAGCTTTCGGAGCGTAGCTCCTTCCTCAGGTGAATCTGAGGAGCTGTGCTCTGAAAGCTAGTGATTCGAAACAAACCTGTTGGACTTTAACCTGGTATTGTAAGATTTGGTGAGAGGGATTGTGGTTCTGGTACACCTGGAGAATATCCTCTGTGCTGACGAAGGCAAGCCCTTTCTTGGCACGTTTTGCAGGTTTCGCAGCATAGAGGTCCATGTTTTCTCGGGCACATTTCTCAAGGAGATATTTTGCTGAGCAAACCACCCATTCTGCCAGACCATTCGATTGGGTGGAGGGGGCTTGTGATGTTCTCAAAGTCCCATGTTTGCGCAAAGTCCTTGAACTTCCTGGAGGCGAACTGCTGAGCATTACCTATCATTGGGGCAGCATGGTAGCATAGTGGTTAGCACAGTTGCTTCACAGCTCCTGGGTCCCAGGTTTGATTCCCGGCTTGGGTCACTGTCTGTGTGGAGTCTGCACGTTCTCCCCCCGTGTCTGCATGCGTTTCCTCCGGTGCCGTTAGTGTCCAAAAAGTTTGGGTGTGGTTATGGGAATAGGGTGAAGGTGTAGCCTTGTGTAGAGTGCTCTTTCGAAGGGCCGGTGCAGACTCGATGGGGTGAATGGCTTCTTTCTGCGCTGCATATTCTATGATTATCCTTTGGGGGATGCCATATGTGACAAAATGTCTCTTCAGGCTACTGATGACTGTGTATCTTTTCAGATCAGGCAGGTAGTCAATTTCATACCAACCAGAGTTCGAGTCAATCAGGACCAAGTGCTGTTTTCCATTTAATTCTGATATGTCTGCAGTCATGAAAGGCCTGGAGAAGTTCGGGACCTCATGTAGGTACAGTGGTTCTTTGGTTTGATTGTACTGGAGCGTGCTACGCGGTCCACACCTGGACTCCTGCTTCTCTGTGTCCACATACATGGAGGTCCAGTAAAAGGGTTCCTTTGCCTTATATCATGCTGCATTCAGCCCTGGTACCCTTGGCAGAGTTGCTGGGTTTAGTACCTCGGCAGAGAGGTGGGGATAACGAATGTCTGGCCATGCAGTTGCAGTCCATCTTGCATAGTTAACTTATGTCTCATAGCAAATAAGGTGCGGAGCCCTTGGGGATGCTCCTTTGATGCTTTGGGCCAGTCTTTCATAATGAAATCATGGAGCTGTCATATGAGATCCACCAGTAGGGAAGCTTTTAATTGATCAGTTCCATGGGATGACAGGACTTGAAACACCATGATATCATTGTCCTCCTCACATCTGCCTGGTCAGTGGTGGGTAAGTAAATCTTGCAGAGGGCATCAGCGAAACACAACTCTTTACTGCGCTTATAGAGGATATTGAGGTTAAGTGTTATAGTTTGAGCATTCTTCCGCTGTAGTCGTGCTGATATAGTCTAAAGAGACTTTCTGAGAATAGTTATGAACAACTAGTGATCACTTCCAACATTGGCAGGACGGCCATAGATGAAGTTGTGGAATTTCTGATCAGCAAAGACTAGGACAAGGAGTTGTTTTATCGACCTGGGCATAACGCATTGCAGTGTTAGTGACAGCACCCGATGCAAAGACTCCAGGTCTGCCATTCTGGATGCAGAAGTTTGTGCTGCGAGGCATCTGCTGATAAGAGTACAAGTGTTGAACATTGAAGTATTGTAGAATTGGAGGGGCTGAGAGTGCCTGTTTGTGTTTGTTGAATGCAACAGTGTGGTGCTCCTGCCAATTCTGTGGGCACTCTTCTGAGAGCACAGACAGGGGTGTTACCGAGTCCAAGCTCCTATGATATACCACAAGTAGTTTTCCAATGGTGGTGTAGTGGTAATGTTGCTGGATTAGTAATCCAGAGACCAAAGCTAATGCTCTAGGAACATGGGTTCAAATCCCACCCATGGAAGCTGGTAGAATTTAAATTCAATAAATTTGGAATATAAAGCTAGTTTCAGTAATGGTGGCCATTAAACACTCATTGATTTTCATTAAACAACAACCATCTGTTTCACTAATGTCTTGCTGGGGCGGGGGGGAATTTACTGTCCTTACCCTGTCTGGCCTCCATGTGACCCCAGACCCACAGCAATATGGCTGACTCTGAACTGGCCTAGCAAGCCACCCAGGCCAAGGACACTTCGGATGGACAACTAATGCTGGACTTGCCAACGATGCCCACAATCCATGAAATCATTTTTTTTAAATGTCGCAATTAAACAGGTCTTTATATTCTAGCATCTCTGATGTCTGGTGCCACTGAGCCTGTCCGTCAGAATCAAGGTGGATTAGTCCCAGTGTAATGTTGTCCTGGAGACCCAACAGTGGCATTACCTCATGGCCGACCACATAAAACTGAAAGTAACCCTGCGCGCAACCGAAAATGGCCACACCTTCCGTATGGATGATTTGTCCACCATATGCCATGTTGGGGCTGGAATCTGGTTCGGCACATGGGTAAATTTCTCCCAGCAGCTTGGGTAGGACTTTGCACTTTGCTCCAATGCAGACCTTGACATTGAGTTTTGCATTGTTGCAGGCAATGTTTAAAACAGCAAAGATTTCAGCTTTTCCCCTTGGTGGAATCAACTCTCTGGCAAAATAGTGTTTTGAGAGGTTCAGTGCTCTGGTTTCTCTGATTAAGCTCCAGTTCATTCACCTTCTTCATGTTCTGAACCCTGGAGAAGTAATCGGATGCACTATCGACAGTTACAGAAACAGATTGCTGTGACGTGGACTCAATGCTGCAGCATGGAGCAATGCGGTTCCACCTTGCGCAGTGGTTACAGCATTTATTGGTTGTGGAGCATGCACTTCTGTTTTGTGAGTGATGGCCGCTGCAGTTGGAGCAGAGCATGTTCCATAGCGCAAAACCTCTGTTTCCCATCTTAACCCTTTGGTACTCCTTTCCAACTGCTCATTTAGCATGCAGATGCTGATGGCGGATTCTCACGTTAGATTTTTCTCTCGAAGCAACCTTTTAAGCACGACATCACTATGGATTCAACAGGCAATGCGACTTCTCACAAGTTCATTAGTGAAGGTGCCTCTAAATAAAACCTTGTTCTTCTGTGGGAGTGCCCAAGCACATACTTTTTGGCAAGGAATTTTAAAGTCACAGTATAAGACTGTATGTACTTGCGAAGTTTTAGGTTAGTCATGTTAAAAACATAAACCTCCAATCTGATACTTTTCACCGGCATGCATATCTACTTAAATTTCGTCAGCAATACCTCCAGGTCTTTTTTTTCTTCCTCCTCTTGGAAGGTCACAGGATTCAGTTTCATCGACCTACTAAGTTTAACAGTGTGTATGCTTGTACCTTTTTTGATTTTGCAGAGAGGCTGGCACGACAGTAGAAGTGCCATTTTATTTAAAACTTGGTTCAATTATCCACAATGTTTTCATTGAAGATGAATGGGTCGATGCGGCGAAGTCCCTGTGCCATCTTGGCCAGCTCCTGACACCATGTAGAAGTTGCTACGGTATATAGACTGATGACAGGGGACTAACAAGTAGAAGGGTTTATTCAACAATCTTAACAGCTCTTACATGCTGTGTGTCTGCCCCTGCTAGGGAAGAACTCCAATGTTACTGACGCGTCATAGCCTGTCACACCTTGCTGTACACATGACCGACTGGTCCACAATTTTGATGTGTAGCTGTAATGTTGCTGTCATATTGTTGTGCATTGGCCAATAGGAATGATGCACTACAGAACGTCTAGTTCTTGACTAGTTAAAATAATTTATTATAAAACAAACGCGTGGTAAAGATAACCGGAATAAATATATTACAAACTGCTAACACTAACAAATGATTCTTGATCTACTGCAAAATACATTGATCCACCAATACGATTTACTCCCAACTCCCTGAGGAACATAGTAGGTTTACACTGCGACCTGCTGGTTGGAGGTTGAGTACATTATTATATACAAGATTGTGTTTATGCACATAATCACAGTTACAACTTAAGAAAGAGAGCCATCAAGTTGCATACATCAAGGTCCCACAAATAGCAATGGAATAATGATAAGATAATTAGTCTTTACTGGTGCTGGTTGAAAGCAAAATACTTGAATATTTGACATTTTGTAGATCTTCTCTCGGGCCACTCCTCACTGACAAACACTGTTCAGAAACTAAGCCATTTACTTACTGCTAAGGAAATATTGGTTAGGAAACCAGTGGCGAGAACAGTATAGGCTGAGATACTCTGGAACACAATGGTTGCTGTATTGAAAGGGCAGTGGGTTTCTATGAACAGTCTTTGGCAAGAGTTGAAGAGTGAAGATAAGGGATTGATTCAATACCAAGTGCATAGTATCATTGAAGATCTGGGAATATTTTTGAAGTAAATTTTTCAGGAGATTAAACAGTGAGGATACACACCATGATAAAGACATGTTTTCATACATTTTAATCCATATATTACAGATGAATAGTTAAGTGAAATTTTCACTAGACTCATGAATCAAAATCTATTGCATGTCACACATGGCGTTGCATTTGGACGTCTCAAAATATACAAAAAGAAGTATGTGGGAAACCATCTGTATTTTTCAAGCCCCCATTAAATAGTTAATCTTTAGATATTTAATCACTATCTCCCAGAAGTGGGGCAGTGTATTTAGCGCATCACTCTTGTCTCTGCTGATGATGAAAATATGCTTCAGAATGGTGCAGTTTACAAGGCGCTGTATTCTTCTGTGTATTGACATGGCAATGCTGCAGTAAAAGTTCATTACTGAGGAAGATTTTGAAACGAGCAGCACCTTTATACTGGTAGTGATGCGCCAGCTGAGGATCTTAAAATGTGCATCATGCTGCATTCTCGTATAGTGTATAACTTTCACTTATGATAGATATTCCCTAATGTGTTGCATTGTGGAGGTTTGGCAGTGAACCATTCTTCATTTCTGCTGAGAATCTGCAATGCTACACTGTGCAACGTACACCTTCATCTTCGCTTAGGATTCTACTCAGCTTCACCTGCACATCCATTGAGAGAATCCTTCAAGGGATTGCTTTGTAGAATAAAATATCAAAACCGAAACATAATGCGTGACACAGCCACGAGGCGATTTTAGACATGTAGCTGGATACAAGGGACATCTAGGACTGGATTCTCCACAGCCCCGCTCTGGAATCGCGTTTGGCGTGGGAGCGGAGAATCCACTTTTACAACAGGATCGCCCGGCGCCGCTCCCGCGATTCTCGATCTATCCGGCTGGGGGGCCATTGCCAGAGGCCCTCCCAGCGATGCTCCAGTCGAATTCCCGACGGCGTGTTTCTATCCACGTATGGCCGGTCGGGACTCACGCGCGGTGACTGCGGACTCTGTCTTCGGCCGTCCTGGTGGGGGGATCAAATACCGGGTGGGGGGGCTTATGGGCGGCCAGGGCGGCGATCGGGCGGGATAGATTGAGCGGCGCGGGGCAGATCATTGGGACCTTCTTTGTTGGTCTAGGTCCGCCGACTGAGTCTGCCATTGCTTTTGGCGTCGCCGCTGCAGGCCGCCGCCATGTGCAGACTCGCATCCGGAAGTCTGGAGAACCGTTCGCGCAGCTGAAACTGCGAGAAACCCTCCGGGGCCCTGCCAGCCCCTTCAAGGTAGGTGAATAACTGTAAATGTTTTTATGTAAAGTGTGGTGTGAAACACCAGCGTTTTTACGCTGGCGTGGAACATTGCCCCATTTTTGGAGAATCCAGCCCATGATCTTAATATTCTTATGTTACCTGTCCAAAAGCAAACATGATACATATTAAATTTCTGCTCAGGTTACAGTCCCTGAAAGAAATGTGTTTTTGTCAGAGTGGTTGTTTAGAAGTGCGTAAGACAAAGATATATTGTGTAACCTTTCAAATGTGCAACGGTGATTAACATACTTTACATACAGAATTATATTTAGATGCATGAATATATTAGAACAATGTTAAGTAGACAGTAAAATGGGATTACTGATTCGTGACTGTTCAGGGCCCACAGCTTGTAGCTATGAGTTATCTCTTCGAATTTGAGAAGAATTAGAACTGTGCATCAAAACAATCTTATGCAGTGGAGCCTCCTTCATGATGTTTCGCTATAACGAAAGAAAGGAATGTTTCACTTATCCAGGATGGTTAATAAAGCATCTGTGATGTTTAACAAAATGATATGCTAAATCATAAGAAGAAAAGAGAAAATTCCAGCAGATAAAGTTAAAGGGAAGGATGGATCATAATGATTGTTAAGGCAGAAAGATATTCTGCATGGCAGAGGATATTAGCAGTGGTTCCTTAGCAAAGCGCTCTTGGCCCATTGCATGATATTACTCATGCAATATCGTATAGATAAGGCAACGATGAAGTTGGAAGAATGTTAATAGTGCTAGTTAGCCTCTCACTGTATGTTTATCATGATTGTGATTGTGCAGTTGACTATTTTAACATGTAAATGCTTGTATAATTTTGATCTTAGCATTTAATATTAAGGCACCTAAAATTTCAGATTTACTGTTTTAATCAAGTTCTTATATTTGTTGCTTATCCTCTGTGTGTTAATATTTATTTATTTATTTTTATTTATCTTCGCGACCATTCAGTGAGGAGCACATAGGCGCAATATTAAAAACAAGAACATCAGCAACAACATCAGACACTACATACATAGAAATCACACGGTCTTTCTAACAACTCTTCACTACGTTTTCAGCATTCACAACAAAATCAGGCAAAGCATCCCAAGTATGACAATTCTGCCTGGGAGTTTTTTAACGAATATCAAGACGTGAACCAAATTTCTCTAGTCGGTACTGATGACCACGCTCTAATTACGAGTAAAGAACTTTTCAGGCTTCGAGGCAGTAAGGCCATGTATCGATTTATAAACTGCAACAAAATCAAAAATCAATCTCTTTTATAAATATTGTGATCCAAGAATTCTTAAACGCTCCTCTTAAGGAGGAAGATTCACTTAATAAAATCATAGAATCTCGACAGTGCAGAAGGAGACCATTCGGCCCATCATCACTCCTGCTGAAAGAGCACCCTATCTAGACCCCAGCCCCCCCCCCCCCCCTCCCCTCCCCATTCTATCCCTCTAATCCCACCTAACCTTTAGACACTAAGGGCAATTTAGGATGGCCAATCCACCTAACCTGCACATTCTTGCACTGTGGGAGGAAACCAGAACACCCAGAGGAAACCCACGCAGACATGAGGAGAATGTGCAAACTCCACACAATCACCCAATGTGCCACCGTGCCACCCTATTCATGCCTTCCGTTTTCCTGGTAACAAGCCTTTGAACTTTCACTATCAGCTATATATATCTATGAAAGTGTGGATTCTAAACTTTGGATGCATAATCCAGATGTGGGCATGCCAGCTGCTTATAGCGTTTAAGATAAACACTATATCCAATGCAAAAAAAGATGCATTCAGTGCTCGTAAAACATTTTCGGCCCGCAGTCCTGCCTACGATTTCATGTACGACATGAATCGTAAACTTCAAATTATTTATAAGAATCAAACCCATATCCTTTCAATCCTTTTCACATGCGGCACAGTGGTACAGTGGTTAGCATTGCTGCCTCACAGTGCCAGGGACCCAGGTTCAATTCCTACCTTTGGTGACAGTGTGGAATTCTCCCCGTGTCTGCAAGAGTTTCCTTTGGGTGGTTTAGTTTCCTTCCACAGTCCAATAATGTGCAGGTTAGGTGGATTGGTCATGCTAGAAATTGCCCCTTGGTGTCCTAAGATATGCAGGTTCAATGGGGTCACACCGATAAGATGGGAGAGTTGGCCTAGCTATGGTGCTCTTTCAGAGGGTTGGTATAGACTCGATGGGCCAAATGGCATCCTTCTGCTCTGCGAGGATTCTATAGTTCTAATCGTTAAATGTGCTAAAGGCTGGGTATTGATACGATTCTGCGAATTAGAATTATTGTGGCCAAAATGGAAAACTGAATACTTTGCCATAGAACCATAGAATTACCATTAAAGGTCAGTTGCCACTCCTTGGACCACTGCTCAATATTAGAGAGTTCACCTGAAGAAGAGCATTTGAGAGCCCTGGATTCTTTTTCTTAACTTCCAAATACATTTTAATGTCATCCGCATATTTTAAAACTGTACACTGCTGAATCTAGCCATCAATGTTATGATTTGCACATCTATAGAAATGCAGCTGTCAGTGAGAAATGCTGTGGAATTAAAACATTAGGGGCGAGATTCTCCCAAACCGGGAGAAATCGTGAGGCTGGCGTCAAAAATGGGCGGGTTTGACGCCAGCCTCCGCCCCCCCGACCGGGAACCGATTCTGGTCCCCGGTCGGGGCTAGCATGCCGCGGCCGTGAACTCCGGCATCGCGGGCTTAACGAATTTCGTTAAGCCCGCTTGCCAGAGTTTGCGACGGCTGACGCATCACATGACGTCAGCCGCGCATGCACGGATTGGAAGACTCCAACCCGCGCATGCGCGGATGACGTCATCACGCATTTGCACAAAACCCGCGCATGCGCGGGCCGGGATGCCCCTCAGCCACCCCGCGAATGGATACAGCGGGGCGGCGGAAGGACAAAGAGTGCGCGGGGTAAGTACCCGCACCGATCGCGGGCCCATGGCACCCTTGGCACGGCCGTGGTACTGCCGTGCCAATCGGTGCCATGGTTCCCTAGATCCCAACTTTATGGCCGTTTTTACGAACGGTCAGACCAGGTGTGTTTGACGTTCCTAAAAACGGTCGTAAGGGCTTGGACTTCGGCCCATCGGCCAGCTGAGAATCGCTGCTTGCCGTAAAAAAACGGCGGGCAGCGATTCGTGTCGGGAGGCGGGCGTGGGGGGGTGGGGAGAATAGCGGGAGAGCGTCAGACTAGCGTGGCTGTAAAAATTTACGACCCCCGCTATTCTCCGCACCGTCGTGAGTGCGGAGAATCGCCCCCTGGGACATTGATCTGCATGATGTCCTACCTATTTTCACACAGTGCTGACATTTTGTGGGAGTGGCATCTCTTTTGTTTCAAGCACAGAGTAGAGTTGACATGGTACCTTGCACCATGGGAAGTCCTGCAATTCTTGAAAATTTTACACTTCTAATCCCCTGCTTCTCTCTTTGCCTGGAGAACCTCAGTGATTTCCCTTATGCAGCAGCGCACTGCAAAAATAGAAAATATTAGGAGCAGCATGGTTGCGCAGTGGGTAGCACTGCTGCCTCACTATGCCGAAGTCCCAGGTTCGATCGCAACTCTGGGTCACTGTCCGTGTGGAGTTTGCACATTCTCCCTGTATTTGTGTGGGTTCCACCCCCACAACCCAAAGATGTGCAGGGTAGGTGGATTGGCCATGCTAAATTGCCCCTTAATTAAAGACAAAATTGGGTATTCTAAGTTTTGAGAAAAGAATAGAAAATATTGCTGCTAATACATCCAGCAGCAGCCTACTAGGAACCTAATACATGAAGGCCCATAGCCATATTTGTCTTGACAACAACTAGAAACGTGGTCCCTATCCTGCACAGATATTGGAGCTGTGGCTACGTCGATTGGCAGATTTCAGTGATGACTTCCTTAGTGAAGCACAGCTCAATGCTGAAGTTAAGGCATGAGAATTGTTCCCTAAACACCCCGGGCAAATCCCGTCTCCGTCAATGAGCACTTCTTTCACTTCTCCTCCCCCGTCTTTGTAAGACGTCTTACAACACCAGGTTAAAGTCCAACAGGTTTGTTTCAAACACGAGCTTTCGGAGCACTGCTCCTTCCTCAGGTGAATGAAGTCACCTGAGGAAGGAGCAGTGCTCCGAAAACTCGTGTTTGAAAAAAACCTGTGGACTTTAACCTGGTGTTGAAAGACTTCTTACTGTGCTCACCCCAGTCCAACGCCGGCATCTCCACATCATGGCCCCCGTCTTTGAGCACCTTGTCCTGCTCTGCATGGCCTCCTCTGCTCATTCTCCCAATCATGCCTAGTTTCATGACCAAAGCCCACTAGTACATCCATGACTGGGAGAAACTGTTTATATGGAAGACTGGAGTAGGGAAAATGTACTTCAACACTTACCATGCCAGTCCCTGTCATGTCTTGAAATATTAAACAAGTATAGGAACAGCTAGAGAAAATCAACAAGCAGCTAAGCTTTAATTAGTGAATGATCTCTTTGAATAGTGTGGCTGTAGTTCTTTATACCTGTTTCATAGGTTGTAAGATTAAGAAGTAGCATAAGATGGATCCTGAAGGTCAAAAATGGCACAACTGGGATCAAACCAGCATTGCATGCTGATTAATGTCATTGATATACCGTTCTATATGCTGCCAAGAACATTAGGTGTGTGCTAATTGTCACTTGGAACCTTAACGGGTCTCACAGCACCCAAGAAGATTGGCCCCACCAAACTCAATTCCACCTCTTGCTTTGTACTTCCTGGCGGTATGGTGGTGCACTGGTTAGCGCTACTGCCTCGCAGCACCGAGGTTCAATCCCAGTCCCAGGTCACTGGCTGCATGGGGTTTGCACATTCTCCCTGTGCCTGCATGGGTCTCACTCCCACAACCCAAAGGTGTGCAGGGTAGTTGGATTGGCCACGCTAAATTGCCCCTTCATTGGAAAACTTTTTTAAAAAATGTTTGCTTTGCACCAAAGTGAGTGGGAGTAGCTTACTGACAATGCAGCCTCATCAAAGCATTAATCAGTTTTGGAGTGGCATATTTGTATCCTATTGATGGACAGTGCACCTCAGCATTTGTATGAAAGATACAGTGGCACATACAAGCTTGGAAGGCAGAAGTAAAGAAAGTTGTGAGGAGCATTTCCTGGAGCAGCGTTGGTCAGATAGATAGATATGATGGTGAGATAGTGAGCGACATCTTGGAAGGTAGACGAGAGAGGGAACAGGGTGGAAAGTCTGCTGCACAAGCTGTTTGTGTAGATGAGAAATTGGGTGGGAGGGAATATGAGAGCAATAAAGGATGCTGATACTGCGTTTAAACAAAGTTTATAAGATTATAAATATTAAAATAGGGAAACATGCCAATTCTACCAATGTTTAAATCCATCACTTTCTTGTGCATGAAAATTCTGAAATCACTTCTTATTTGGAGTTTAATCAGCTTGTCACTGCAGGGGCTTAGTTTCTGCAAAGGCAGCACTAGTTCCTGAGCTGTTACCAAGTGAATTTCATTTATTTCTATGCACAATTGGAGAGGAAACCATGCAAAGACTGAGATATCTGACATGAAACACAATGAGCAATTTAAACATAAGACATATCTCTGGAACTAAGCACCAAGGTAACCTGATATCGCACGCAAGCTTTGCCAATATCGATCACACAAAGTTTTGTTTTTAGCAACTTGAAAGTTAGAGAACAATATAGTAATATTAATTGAATCTTCCTGCTTTAATGTTGTGATTTATATTTGGTCAGAGCTGCAGTCATAACTGTGATTAGAGATTTCGGCCATCTCTAAACAACTTACAAAACTGTCAGATATTTAACAAATATTAAAATTAATATAGATATTTAGGAGGGTAACATTTTATGCGAATAGCATGTACCGACTTCATAATATTTTTAAATTTTTCAGTTACTGGTTCTTATTCTAGCACATTAGAGAGTCTGTTTTGTAGGTTGCAGTAACATCACAAATTAATTCATTGTTATCTTATGTAATTGGACAAAGTTGAGTTCATGCTTTTACCTCTGGTTAATGACTTTTAAAATGGTTCCACAAGATTCCAGTTTGAAATCACAGAATTGTTACAGTGCGGAATGTGGCCATTCTGTCCATCGTGCCTGCAACGGCAATTCACCATGTGCCATTCCACTCTCCCCACAACGTTCCACAATCTTCTTTTTCTGATAGCAATCAGATTTCTTTCTGAATGGCTCGATTGAACCTGCCTTCATCGCTATCAGTGCATTTTAGATCCTAAGCGCTCATCGCGTGAGAAAGGAGTTAGCACTGTTGCCTCACAGTGCCAGGGTCTCAGGTTCGATTCCTGGCTTGGGTCACTGTCTGTGCAGAGTCTGCATGTTCTCCCCGTGTCTGCGTGGGTTTCCTCCGGGTGCTCCGGTTTCCTCCCACAAGTCCCGGATGACGTGCTTGTTAGGTGTAGTGGACATTCTGAATTCTCCCTCTGTGTACCCAAACAGGCGCCGGAATGTGACGAATAGGGGCTTTTCACAGTAACTTCATTGTAGTGTTAATGTAAGCCTACATGTGGCAATAATAAAGATTATTAAAGTTTTACCTCAATGCCACCATTGCGTCTTTTGCCATTGATCTTAAATCTGTGCCTTTTTTGCATTCTCAGCCCTTCCATGAATGGGAACAGTTTCTCACCATCTACTCTGACCCCTCATAATTTTGAATAGCTCTATTAAACCTCCTATGAGCCTTCACTTCTCCAAGGAAAATAATCCTAACTTCTCCAATCTATCCACGTAACTGAAGCTCCTCATCACAGAATCGCAGAATAATTCAGTGCAGAAGAGCCCTTTGGCCCATCAAGTCTGCACCAACGCATGAAAAACACCTGACCTGTCTACCAAATCCCATTTGTCAGCACTTGGCCTCTCGCCCTGAATAGGGCAACAGGGTCGCACAGTGGTTAGCACTGCTGCTTAACAGCGCCAGGGACCCCGGTTCAATTCCAACTTGGGTCACTGTCTGTGTGGAGTTTGTATGTTCTCCCCATGTCTGCGTGGGCTTCCTCCTGGTGCTCCGTTTCCTCCCACGGTCCAAAGATATGCAGGTTAGGTGGACTGACTATGATAAACTGTCCCTTGATGTGCAGGTTAAGGTGCGGGGATAAGGGGGAAGTGGGTATGAATGGAGTGCTCATTAGTGGGGTCGGTGTACACTCAATGTGCCGCATGGGCTCCTTCTGCAGGGATTCTATGATTCAATGAATTATGACCTGCGAAGTGCTCAGCCAGGTACTTTGCAGAATATCCCTGGATGAGAAAACTCCCTGGACGATTAAATGATGCAAACCTTGTTGAGCTTGTTGAAGGAAAGCATTTCTAATGAAGATAAACAGTTGGCTGCAAAAATACTACCTCATGGACTGGTTTCTCCTTCCTGCTGGGATAATGACTGACATGAGGGTGGTGGGTCGTGGGTCATTCAGCATGCAGGACAAGCACCCAGCTTGGTTATTGTGATCAAGTGGAGCCCACCGCTGCTAAATCGGAGAGTTCAAGTGGTGTTGCTGTGGGATTGTCTCTGCATCATGAAAAAACAAGAAAATGATTTGAAGGGGCAGGAAAGCCCCAAGGAAGAATTCACCTGAAGGTTTCCCAGGCTTTGGCTGAGGCACTTACGGTGACAAAGGGAAATCTTTAGGACCAAATCTTTTGGACCAAATTGGTAGGAGAGAAGGGTCATCTGGACTCGAAACATTAGCTTTTTTCTCTCCCTACAGACCTGCTGAGATTTTCCAGCATTTTCTCTTCAGAGAAAAGGCCACCTCCTTCCACCCTGATAGTTTGAGGCTGGTCTGCTCGAATCCCAGTCGCTATTCCCAGGGAGCTCCAAGAAGCGGCAACAGGAAAATCTGTTGGGAACATAAGCCCTGTCTCCTCACTGGCATTTGCTTGCAGTTTTGAAAAAATTAATTGACAGGATGTGGGCGTCACAGCCTCGGCCAGGATTTATTGCCCATTCCAAAGCAGTAGATAGGGATGAGTTAAATAGTGATGAGGAAGAGTTGTTGAACATGCCACTTATTTGTTTTTAACTTTAAGTACCCAATTCTTTTTTATTCCAACTAAGGGGCAATTTAACGTGACCAATCCACCTGTCCTGCACATCTTTGGGTTGTGGGGTTGAGACCAACGCTGCACGGGGAGAATGTGCAAACTCCACGTGGGCGGGATCCCAGGGCTGGAATCGAACCTGGGGTCCTCAGCGCCATGAGGCACCGCTGCGTCACCATGGCGTCCAACATGCCACTTAATTTTGTCCCCTTTTCCATCATTGTTCTGCCTGACTTCTGCAGGGTCAAGATCTAGCTCTATGGTTTCAGTTTGTATTTTTTAAACGTCTTCTGTTTCTCATGTTTCGTGCCCAGCAGAAAATCATATTGTCAGAGATTCTCCAACCTTTGTCGGAGAACAGATTTTGTAAGCGTCTAGGACATAGCAGGGAAGATCCGTGCATGTATTGAAGCTTCTCCCATCACCTTCATTGGTGTTTAGCCTGAATTTGTTAAAATAATACTAAACCTTCAGAATGTATTTTGGTTAATGGGATCAGAGTCTGTACCAATGCCGACTATGGGTACATGTCCAAGCTATAAATGTATGGAGTGTGATATACCGGCTTCGTCGCATCCGACTTGGTGACAAGACAAGGCCGTTGAATCTCACGAGAGGCTTCTTGCCGAATTCGTGACGCTTGAAAGGTCTCGCGAGATTTAACAAAATCTCATGAGACGTTGCGATCTGGATCTTACCCTCACTGTGAGTGATCAAATTATGTCTGCACCGGATTCTCCCAGCGACCGGGACCTAACGGTTGTGCCTGAGAGACCTCGCCACACAAACGGGGACCAGGCATAACTGCAACTGCGCAGATCACCCAGGTGGTCCCTGGGTGGTCGGGCTCTGGGCAGGGTGGCACGCTGGCACTCCCACTAGCACCAGCCTGGCATCTTAGCACTGCCATTTGGGAACCATTACAGTGCTACCCAGGTGCCAGGTTGCTGATGCCAGGGTTCGGGCCCGGGGTGCCTTGCCCATAAAAGGGAAGTAAGAGGGGGCTCAAGAACCCTGGAACAGGTAAGTTTGCTGCAATAGGTGGGCCCGACGGCCATGAGGGGAGTCAAAGGAGAGGGGCAGCCTTTAACACTGGCATCCCCATCTCCGACCCGTCTTCCTGCATTGGCGAGCTGAAATGATGTAAGCGTGGCCTCGCCAGGGCCAAAAAAAAAGAAAAGTGCTGTTGAATAGCTGCAGGTGCAGAGAAACAACCCGCTAACTGTGCTCGAAATGGGACTCTGTTTTTGTCCTGTTGAATCGCGCCCATTGTCTCCATTAATTTTTTTTTAAAAAACCTTCCTGTAGCCTGTTTCAGGCCTATATTTGGAACCCTACATTTTTTCCTCTTTCAGAGTGGTAGACCACACACTTCCAGATGAAAATGTGTACACACCTCCTGTCTGTCACGTTGGACAATCCGTAGGCCTGTAAGTATTCAAAAATGAACATTGCACAGCTGAACACATAGGCCCATATCTTTGCAATCCATTTAATTGAGCTTCCTTTTCATCTTACTGCACGTTATTCCTCAATGTTCCCTTATCATTACTACTCCAAATTGCTCATCAATCATAAAAATGACAGCATGCCAGAGGTTAATGATGTTCATATTTTTATTCCTATTGTACTGTATTGTGTGCCAGATTTTTGTCCCCTTCTGTGTTATGAGATAGTGTGAGGTCCGCCATATTAAAACTTAATGGAAATAATAATAAAATGAGCGTGCAGCAACAGCTGTCGCAATATCTTTTCCGTCATCAAGGACCGAACATGCTTTTGACAGCATCAAGAGCCAGAGATCTACAAGCTGTCATGTAACTAACTTTGATGTGGAAGCCAGATGCCTGTCCTTATGGTGCTACTGGAGGCTGAGTCCTGACTGACAAGATCCAGATCATGATTTTGCCATGGATCCCCAAATTTCTCATTAAACATCCTGTTCAAAGTATCGTAAGAAGTCTTGCAACAACAGGTTAAAATCCAACAGGTTTGTTTAAAATCACTAGCTGTCAGAGCACTGCTCCTTCCTCAGGTGAATGAAGAGGGAGATTCCAGAAACATATATACAGACAAAGACAAAGATACTTTGAATGCGAGCATTTGAGGTAATTGTCTTTACAGATCCAGAGATAGGGGTAATCCCAGGTTAAAGAGGTGTGAATTGTCTCAAGCCAGGACAGTTGGTAGGATTTCGCAAGCCCAGGCCAGATGGTGGGGGGTGAATGTAATGCGACTCGGCCAACGTTTTCTACCTCATACGCTGCAGGAAAGGATGTCCCGAAGCGTGGTACATTGGCTAGACCATGCAGACACTGCGACAACAGATGAATGGCCATCGCGTGACAATCGCCAGGCAGGAATGTTCCCTTCCAGTCAGGGAACACTTCAGCAATCAAGGGCATTCAGCTTCTGATCTTCGGGTAAGCGTTCTCCAAGGCAGCCTTCAGGACGCACAACAACGCAGAATTACCGAGCAGAAATTTATAGCCAAGTTCCGCACACATGAGTACGGCCTCAACTGGGACCTTGGATTCATGTCGCATTACATTCACCCCCCCCACCATCTGGTCTAGGTTTGCGAAATCCTACCAATTGTACTGGCTTGAGACAATTCACACCTCTTTAACCTGGGATTACACGTCTCTCTGGATCTGTAAAGAGTTCATTACCTGCAAAGACTTGCATTCAAGGTAACGTATTGCATCTTTGACTTTGTCTATATATACATTTCTGGAACCTACCCCTTCATTCACCTGAGGAAGGAGCAGTGCTCCGAAAGCTAGTGATTCGAAACAAACCTGTTGGACTTTAACCTGGTGTAAGACTTCTTACTGTGCTCAACCCAGTCCAACAGGTTTGTTGCCAGCATCTCCACATCAAAACAATGGTATTTTTGATAAAATCAACATTGCCCCATCTTCACTATGTTTTGCTTCTTTGGCAGAAGCACAGAAGTTTCTCAGTGACTTGTAAAAGTGTAAATGGAAGTGTATACGCAATCGTGAAAAAATATTACGAGTGTTTTGCGCGAACGTGAATTCTTTAGAGATTTTGATGTCCTTACATGTAATGACCGTCTCCCAAAATTTAGCATACTGTAATAATTTAAAATAAAATAAATACAAATACGATAAAAGCTGAATACTTAAACATCTGACTATTTTTTAATCTTGAAAATGTCCTATTTAAATGTGAGACGATGCGAGAATGCTTATTGGTGTATTCTTTCCTTTGTTTTGGCATAAAGCCAATGCAGCATATTGGGTAGCTGATGCTAACTCTCTTTATACCGGCATCTTAATTGGTGAGCCCTGTGGGAAGGTGGTGCATAACTAAGTCAATTATATACATCCACCCTCTGCCTTGTGCAAATTTCCACCACTGGCAGATGGGTATGTCAAACTGAACAGCTCAGGCCATTTCTTATGCTGTTTCTGCATAGATTGCTTAGGGACATGGCAAGTGAATTACTTAAAACTTAAGCCAGATTTATGTAAATTGCAATAACTGGAATATATTTCACTTTAGATTAAAACAGCTTGGGCTCTCCATTGATCAACAGGGAAAAACTGGAAAAACAAAATGGTCGGTATTCCTCCAATGTGTTCGGGTGCTGAAGAAAGGGGTGGGGCGGGGGTGGTCAGGCACTGCATATATTCACCTCAGGACTCCCCAAAAGACGCATCCTCTCTCAATAACCATTATCTAGCAGCTGTAAAGTCACTCAAGTCACATTACCGTGGTGTAATCAAAATAAACAAGGTCATTAATCCAAGGAAAAAGCAATTAGGAGCTGTGGTCAGAAACCTGGCACGGACCTGAATTTTAAAAAGAGCTTAAAGGGGGGTGAAGTGGAGAGGTGGAGAGGATTAATAAATGAATTTAGAGAGCATGAGAATTATAAATCTACACACTGTCCTTTGGCAACATTAGACACAGACATGTGTGCCAATGACACCCAGTTCTGTTTCTCTCACCACCTCCGTTGTATTTACACGATCAGGCTTTGTTGCCACGTTAAGTTTTGGAGAAAGTGCAATTTCTTCCAGTTAATAATACTGGGAAGAATTAAGCTTTAGTCCTCTTCCCAACACAGATTCTGTACCCTCGCGCACAATTCCACCCCTCTCTCCAGACAGCAATTTGACCCTGAACTGAGCTTTTCTCTCCATATTCTCAACGACTCTCTGGGTAACATAGCCAGACTCAACCCCAACTTCAAACCATTGGTCACTGAAACCTTTATGCATAAAATCATAGTTATAAAAAATTTATGGCACAGAAAGAGGCCATTCAGTGTGCTGTGTCTGCGCTGATTGAAAAATAAAAAAATAAAATACTAGTCATCTATTTTAATCCCACCTTCCAAGTGCCTGGCCCAGAGTCTTACAGGGCAGCACTTAAGGTGCAGATACAAGTACCTTTCAAATGAGTTGACAGTTTATGCCTCCACCACTGAACCATACAGCGAAGTCCAAACACCCACCACCTCTGAGTGGAGAAGTTTTTCCTCATGTCCCCTCTCATTTCTTCTACCAATCATATTAAATCTATTTCCCCATGACAATTGACCTCTCCGCTAGAGGAAACTGGTCTATCTCCTGACGACACAGTCTCGGCCCCTCCTAATTTTGTACACTTCAATTAAGTCACTCTTAGCCTTCACTATTCTAAGGAAAACAGCCCTAGCCCATCCAATCTTTCTTTATAGCAAAAACTTTCAAACCCTGGGCGAAATTCTCCGACCCCCAGCAGGGTCGGAGAATCGCCTGGGGCCGCCGAAAACCCCGCCCCCGCCGTGGCAGAGATTCTCCGCCACCCGGAAAGTGGTGGCGGCGGAATCTCGCCACTCCGACCGGCGAGGCCCCTGCGGTGATTCTCCGGCCCGGATGGGCCGAAGTCCCGCCTCTGGGAGGCCTCTCCCGCCGCCGAGGTTTGAACCATCTCTGTAATGGCGGGACCAGCGGCGCGAGCGGGCCCCTGGGGTCCTGGGGGGGGGGGGGGGGGGAGGCGATCGGACCCCGGGGGGTGGCCCCACGGTGGCCAGGCCCACGATTGGGGCCACCCGCTCAGACTCCGGGCCAATGCCCTGGGGGCACTATTTCTCTTCCGCGGCCGCCATGGCAGAAGCGGAAGGGAAACCCAAATCGCGCATGCGCCGACCGGCGAAAGCCTTTCGGCCAGCAGTTTTTTGCGCCAGTCTTCTGGTGCCAACCGCTCTGGCGCTGAGCTGGCCCCCAAAGGTGGGGAGAATTCCCCACCTTTGGGGCGGCCCGACCCATGAGTGGTTGGCGCCACTCCCCTATGCCGGGACCCTCCATCACGCCTTGTAGGGGAAAATCCAGCCCCCTATCAACATGCCTGTTAATCTCTCTTGCACTTTTTCCAGAGCAATTATGTCCCTTCTATAATGTGGTGACCAGAACTGTGCACTAAGCTCCAGCTGGGCCGAACCAGTATTTTAAACAGTTCCAGCATTACATCCCTGCTATTGTATTCAATCCCTCATTCAATGAAGGAAAGCATTCCGTATGCTTCTTTACCACTTTATCCACCTGCCCTGCCATCTTCATGGACTTGTGAGCATGCACCTCAAAGTCTCTCATTTCCCCAACCCCTCTTAATATGTTCCCGCTTATTGAGTATTCCATTGTTTTGTTTTCCCTCCCCAAATGCATTACCTCTCACTTCTCTGGATTGAATTCCATTTGCCCCCTCTTTTCTCCCCTCAAACAAAACAATTAATATCACTCTGGAGTCAACTCTTCAACATCAATTGCACAGGTTTTTGTGTCATCTGCAAAATTCTCAATCTTACCTCCCACATTTAAGATGTGGAGATGCCGTCCTGGCTTGAGCCAATTTCCCACATTTAAGTCCAAATCATTAATATGCACAACAAACAGCAGGAGCCTCATCACTGAGCCCTGTAAAATGTCACTGGAAACTGTTTTCCATTCAGAAAAACATCCATCAACCGTTGCCCTGTGTTTCCTACCATTGAGACAATTTTGGATACAACTCACCACATTCCCCGGTATACCACTGGCTTTTACTTTTCTGACCAGTCTGCCATGTGGGATCATCTCAAATACCTTACTGAAATCAATGTAGACAACATCAACTGCACTACCCACTTCACTCCTCTGTTACTTCCACAAAACATTTGATTAAATTAGTAAGATATAACCTTCCATTCACAAAACCATACTGATTATCCCTGTTTAACCTGTTCCTTTTTCAGTGATGGTTTATCCTGTTACTCAGAATTGATTTTTAATAATTTTCCCACCACCAAAGCTAGACTGGCCTGCTTATAATTATTTGGCCTATCCAAAGATGTGCAGGTTAAGTAAATTGGTCATGTTAAATTGCCCCTTAGTGTCCAAAGATGTGCAGGTTACAGAGATAGGGCGGGGAGTGAGCTTGGTAGGGTGCTCTTTCGGAAGGTAGGTGCAGGCTCAATGGGCCAAATGACCTCCTTCTGCACTGTAGGGATTCTATCCCTAAAGCCTTTTTAAAATAATGGTACAATGTACAGAGGCCTCTAATGCTCTGCAACTTCATCCTTATCTTGAGCATCCACTATTTCCTCCCTGGCTTCATTTAACAGCTTGGGCGAGAACCCATCTGGACCTGCTTATTTATTCACCTTCAAAGGTGACAATTCCTCCAGTGATTCTTTTCTCATGATGCATCAAATATTTCATAATCCTCTTTAACTGGAACGTCTGCATCATTCCTCTTCTTTGTGAAGACAGAGACAAAGTACTCATTACAAACCCTGTACACATCTTCTGCACCTACGCATATGTTACCTTGTAAATCTCTAAGAGGCCTTAATTATTCTCTTACTCTGAATGAAATGGTAAAACATCTTTAGGTTTACCCTGATTTTATTTGCCAATATTTTTTCATATGCTTTCTTTTCTTTCCTGATTGCCTTTCACCCATGTATTTTCTATACGCCTCTGCACTTGCTAATGTATGATTTTTTTTTGTGACCATCATAAGCTTTCTTTTTCTCCTCTATCTTACCCTGTATGCTTCAGGTAAGCAGTGGGCTCTAGATTTGGCAGTGCCACTTGTTTCCTTTCTGAGGGCATGTCTACACTGTGCCCGTAGTATCTCGTTTATGAATGCTGCCCATTAATTTGTCACTGACTATCCTTCTCGTACCTGTATCCAGTCTACTTTTGCCAGATCACTTCTTCCCCCAGTTTAGAACTCTTACTTCTGTTCTACCTTTCTCTTTTTTCATAACAATGTCAAATCTAAATATATTATGGTCATCCATACCCTCGTCACCTCCAAACCTGATCAGTTTAATGATCTCCTCGTTGGTTACCCATCCTCCATGGCCCAAAAACTGCAGCTAATCCAAACCTCTTACACCCATATCCGTACTGATCAAAATTATTCTCATAGAAACATAGGAGCAGGAGTAGGCCATTCAGCACATCAAGTCTGCTCCACCATCAGGTTAGATCATGGGCTGATCATCTACCTCAATGCCATTTTCCCAAACTACCCTCATATCCTTTGATGTCATTAGGATCCAGGAATCGATTGATTTCTGTCTTGAACACGCTGAATGATTGAGCTTATACAGCTCTCTTCCGGGGAGGGGAGGGGTTCTTTTGTCTCATGGGGTAGAGAGGCAGCACAGTAGTTAGCACTGTGGCTTCATAGTGCCAGGGTCCCAGGTTCGATTCCCCGCTGGGTCACTGTGCAGAGCCTGCACATTCTCCCCGTGTCTGCGTGGATTTCCTCCGGGTGCTCCGGTTTCCTCCCACAGACGTGCAGGTTAGGTGGATTGGCCATGCTAAATTGCCCTTAGCGTCCAAAAAGGTTAGGAGGGGTTATTGGGTTACGGGGATAGGGTGGAAGTGAGGGCTTAAAGTGCGTCGATGCAGACTCAATGGGCCGAATGGCCACCTTCTGCACTGTACGTTCTACGTTCTATGTTCTATGTCTCGAGTCTTTGGTTGTTTCACATTAGAGAATTCCAAAGATTCCAGTGTGTCCCCTGGTTCGAGGCTAACCAATAAGATCTCCATCTATTCTGTCGCACCTTGTAAAAATTTTATAAGTTTCAATGTGATCACCTCTCATTCTTCCAAACTGTAGAGAATACTGGTCCAGTTTCTCCAATCTCTCCTCATAAAACTGTCCCGCCATCCCAGAGATTAGTCTGGTGAACATCCATTGAACAAAGAACAGTACAGCACATGAACAGAACCTGTGGCTCTCCAAGCCTGCGCCGATCACGTGCCCTATCTGGACCAACCACCTGCATCCTTCTATACCCCGTCTGTTCATGTACTATCCAGATATGTCTTAAAGGGTGCTAACGTATCTGCCTCAACCACCGCACTTGGTAGTGCATTCCAGACCACCACCACCCTCTGTAAAAAACTTCCCCCGCACATCTCCACTGAACCTTTCCTCTCTCATCTTGAACTTGTGCCCCCTTGTAATTGTTATTTCCGCCCTGGGAAAAAACCTCCAAATGTTCACCCTATCTATTCCCCGAGTAATTTTATAAACTTCTATCAGGTCACCCGTCAGCCTCCGTCTCTCTAGAGAGAACAATCCCAGTTTAATCAATATCTGCTCATTGCCAATACCCTTCATACCAGGCAACACCCTCTAATGAATTCACTCTACCGCAAGTATATCCTTCCTGAGATAAGGAGGCCAGAACTGTACACAATACTCCAGATGCACCTCACAATAGCTGCAAGAAATCTTTACTCTTGTGCTCTATGCATTACTCAAATGCCCTTGTGATGAGAGTGAACACACCATTTGCCTTCCTAATTGCTTGCAGCACATTCCTGCCTGTTTTTATTGACTCCTAAAGAAAGATACTGTGGTGAATATATAATGCGTATAATTCACACTGTGTATCACTGTGTCCCTGTGGGCTCCATCTGTGAGCCGTTGCGCGGCTCTGCCCACAGGGGAAGATGAGGAGCTTGTACAGGGCTCCACCCTTGGCTCCGCCTATGGTTCCACCCATGGCTCCTCCCACTACCGGAAATATAAAGTGCTGCGGTCTTGTGAGTCTGCCCTCAGTTCTTCTGGTCGCAGGCAGGCTCAGTTGTAAGTCGATTAAAGCCACAGTTTACTTCCTCTCGTGTCTTGAGTGAACTGTACACAATACTCCAGATGCCCCTCACAATAGCTGCAAGAAATCTTTACTCTTGTGCTCCATGCATTACTCAAATGCCCTTGTGATGAGAGTGAACACACCATTTGCCTTCCTAATTGCTTGCAGCACATTCCTGCCTGTTTTTATTGACTCCTAAACAAAGACACCCAGGGCCTTTTAGACATCAACACTTCCCAACTTCTCACCATTGAATAAATATTCTGTCTTTCTGTTCTTTCTACCAAAGTGGATAACGTATTCACATTTTACTCTATGTCACACTCCTGTACTTATGCTCCGGGTCACCCAATGCTCCACATTCAAGGTTTGATTCTTTCTGCTTAAGTCCCTTCAATTATTTGATTTAATTTGATTTGATTTATTGTGACATGTACCCAAGTACAGTGAAAAGTATTTGTCTGTGGCCGACTACGTACATAGTCGACAAAAGAATAATCAACAGAGAACAGTGACAAATGGTACATCGACAAACAGTGATTGGTTACAGTGCAGAACAAGGAGCCAAACAAAGCAAATACATGAGCAAGAGCAGCATAGGACGTCATGAATAGTGTTCTTACAGGGAACAGATTAGTCCAAGGGGGAGTCATTGATGTGTCTTGTAGCTGTGGGGAAGAAGCTGTTCCTCTGTCTGGATGTGTGAGTCTTCAGACTTCTGTACCTTCTGCCTGATGGAAGGGTCTGGAGGAAGGCAATGCCTGTGTAAGAGAGGTCTCTGATAATGCTGTCTACCTTCCTGAGGCAGCGAGAGGTGTATACAGAACGTGGGGGTGGCAAGCTTGTGTGATGCGTTGGGCTGAATTCACTACACTCTGCAGTTTCTTGCGATCTTGGACCGAGCAAATGCCATACAGGTTGTGAGTGATGCAATGGGTAGGATGCTCTCTATCGCACATCTGTAGAAGTTTATGAGAGTCGATGCAGACATGCCAAATTTCTTTAGCTTCCGTAGGAAGTAGAGACATTGTTGGGCTTTCCTGACTGTTGCATCAATGTGAGTGGATCCGTCCAGACTGTTGGTGACGGTGACCCCCAGGAAACTACAGCTATCGACCATCTCCACTTTGTAGCCATTGATGCAGATGGGAGTGTGTGTCGTGCTACCCTTCCTGAAGTCGATGATCAGTTCCTTGGTCTTTCCAACATTTAGAGAGAGGTTGTTTTCAGTACACCATGCAACCAAGTGATTTATCTCCCTCCTGGTGTCTGATTTGTCGTTGTTTGACATACAGCCCATGACAGTCGTATCATCTGCAAACTTATAGATTGAGTTTGAGTTAAATCTTATCACACAGTCATGTGTGTATAGGGAGTACAGTAGAGGACTGAGCACACATCCTTGCGGGGCTCCAGTGTTGAAGACTATAGTGGAGGAGGTGCTGTTGCCTATCCTGACAGATTGCAGTCTATAGGTGAGGAATGTGATTCAGGGTCTAACTGTGTAAGGATCTCAGTGACACATCTGACTGATATCATCAAACAAGTGCAGCAATCACTTCCACTGCACACGGGTTGTCATCATAATCTTACACTGTGGCTGTGTTTGGTTTCAGGAGCTGACCCTATTGAAATGCACACTGCTCCTCACTGAAGTTCAGATAGGTCACATGGATCAACTTGCACTCCTACCACTCAGAACTAAAACATGCTGAGCTGTGATCTCCTGCTGTTGTTGCTCCTCCCCCATCCAACACTGGGGAACTTACACACATGCTGCAGAGTTCAAAATCTCCTGTGCTACTTAGAATTTTACCTTCACATACCCACTTTCTGCAACCTCAGGTTCTCCTGAAGTTTTTCACCATCAATGAATTGCTTTTTCTTTTGAAATGTAGTCTCTGATGTAATACAGAGAAACAAGTCAATTTAATATCAGAGAGAAAGGGAAGACATGACTACAATCTAAGAATTAAATAAATTTTATGTATCACACTCATTGCTGTTTGACAGAGAAAAAAATCTCAATATGCAATTAAATGAGATCTGAAATAAAACAGAAAATGGTGGAAATATGCAGCAGTTCCTTCGGGTGTAAAGAAGGAATGCAGGATGTTTATTTCTTTAAATTTCAGTTGAAAACCAGGAATTACAAAATTGCAGAATAATTATGGATGGTGAATGAAAATTTGGTGCATTTCACCTCATCCATTGGTTTGCAAATTGAATTTGTGTGATCTTTATTGATGCAAATCCAGAGTACAAAACGGCCAAGCATTTGAGACCAATGAACCGTAAATTAATTATATTCCTCTGAAATAGATCACAAGAATATTTTGTGTGGCAACAGATGAAAATGTTTGCAGGTTATGAAATGATGCTCTTCAGAGATCGAGGATAGAGAACATTGTTCACTTTTCTTGTATTTAAATAGCCATTTAGAAGTACAGAACTTGAGTATTGATGAAAAAATGAATTTGTCAAAGATTTTTGGCTTGCACTCATCAGAACATTCACAAAAATATCAGTCTCTGGGGAACCTACACCTTTATACTGTATAAGAAGATAGTGTGGATTGGTTGTAAACTGAACTGAACTCCGATGGATTGAGGTATTGCCATGGAAAATGCACCAGTTATTCGTGAATGACAGTTAACTGCCTCAGAGACCTTGGCCGGGATTCTCCCCTACCCGGCAGGACGGGGGGTCCTGTCGTTTTGGAGTGGGGTGAAACACTCCGGCGTCGTGCCACCCCAAAGGTGTGGAATTCTCCACACCTTTAGGGGCCAAGCCCTCACATTGAGGGGCTAGGCCGGCGCAGGAGTGGTTCCCACTCCGCCATTCCAGTTCCCACTTGGCTGGCGTAAGTCCGCGAATGTGCCGGAGAGTCAGCGGCTGCTGACGTCATACGGGTGCATGCGCAGGGGAGGGGGTCTCTTCCGCCTCTGCCATGGTGAAGATCATGGTGAAGGTGGAAGAAAAAGAGTGCCCCCACGGCACAGGCCCGCCCGACGATTGGTGGGCCCCGATCGTGGGCCAGGCCACCTTGGGCCCCCCCAGGGTCAGATCACCCTGCACCCCCCCCCCTCCCCCCCCAGGACCCCGAAGCCTGCACGCGCCGCCACTCCCGCTGGTCAGGTTTAATCCACACTGGTGGGAGAGGCCTGTCAGCGGCGGGACTTCGGCCCATCGCGGGTCAGAGAATCACCGCAGGGGGCCCGCCGACCGGCGCGGGGGGTCCGCTGACCGGCGCGGCGCGATTCCCGCCCCTCAGAATCTTGGGGGGGGGCGGAGAATTCGCGACACGGCGGGGGCGGGATTGACACCGGCCCCGGGCGATTTTCCGACCTGGCGGAGGTCGGAGAATCTCCCCCCGGTCTCCACAAACAGGGACCAGACGGAACAGCACTTGTTGGAGTCTGCCAGGGGATCAGAGCCCTTCAGGTGGTTGCCCACTGGGCAGGGAGGCACCCTTGTACTGTTGGTACTACTTGGGCACCTTGGCATTGCATGTCTGGCATCTTGGAAGTGCCACAAAGTTGCCAGCCTGGCATAGCCAGGGTGCCAGGCTGGCATTTACCTGTGCTGGGGATTGGGCCTGGGGTTGTGCTGCCCATGTAAGGTTGGGTGCGGGAGGAGGCCCCGAGGACCCCCTTATACGTGAGTTAAAGGTTCAGTTTCGTGTAGGGGGGGTTTAGAGATTGGGACGCCATTTTTAAACGGCGTCCCAATCTCATCCTGCACTGACAAGTTCTGGAGACTCATCAGTGCAGGGAACAGGACTAAGTGCAGCCTTGGCAGGGCTTCCCCACTGAGGCCCCAGATTGCAACAAAGTCCCGATAGATAGTGTGGTGTTTCTCCATGCTGTGAGTGCCGACATATACCCAGCTAAACACGCTCATCACAGGACTCAGTTGCCATTTGGTTAGGTCGCGCCCAAAATGTATTTTTTCAGCAATTTTCTTGCATTTTTACCTCAACAATGAGAAATATTTATTTAGTCAGTTAAACAGTGCTCTTCTAATACATTAATCTTTAATTCTTGGATTTCATTGTACTGGAAATAATCAGACAGTGTTTGCAGCTATTATTTTCTTGGTGTTATAGCAAATGAAAAAGGAACCTTTACAAAGAAACTTGTACTATTTCGATCACAGCGAATCAAGTGGCTCTCAATTCCCTTTTCTAATTCATCAGCAGGTGTACAATATTTTCCCCGGTGGTGGGCTACAGAATAAGTGACTAACTAGGTTAGCGGCCATTATGGATTGGCACCAATTTGTGTTTCCAGATTTTTATCCTTAAAATAAAGATTTCAATACCTGTCTTTTCTCTTTCCAGATGCTGACTGATGTGCTGTGCAGTTCAAGCATTTTAAAACATTTTATTTTATTTCCGATTGCCAGTAGTCACTTCCTCAATAATTGAGGTATTATTTCCTTGGTTTACAATGATGTCCTAGCTTTTATCGAAAAACATTTTCAAGATAATTTCTCTGTCACCCACATCGATTTCCTTCATCATTCAAATAAATTACATCAATGTTTATTTCCCCCAAGTGAGGCCAGATCATTTTATTTTAGCAGCTCGTCAGAGTACCAGCCTGATGAAATATTTTCCATTTATTCTGAACATTCTACTTTCTTGAGCAATGTATAATTATTCACAAACTGAGATATTTCACTTACAATATTTTTATAGACACTTATGCAGAATCATTAATAAGTATCATTATGAACAGCGGGGGGCGTAAAAGGATCAGTTCCGAGGGGATGCTGTTGGTCACAGCTGCTCAATTAGATTAATTATCATCAATGACTGCCCTCTTTTCCTATTATCTAGAAATTAATAATTTCATCTTGAGTCATACGAGCTTTCACTTTTGCTATAAGTCTTCCCTGAGGAATATCATCAAATGCTTTCTGAAAGTTCAGATATAGAACATGCATAACCCTCCCTCACAATAACATCAAAGAATTCCAACAAATCTCCTGGGGCAAGACAGGCTTTCATAAGCCTTCATTAACTAGGATTAGTTACCCATTGTCTTGCCTGACAGTGTTGAGTTGCTAGCTGACTGCATTCTAGGTGGTTCTTTTGATATTTTTCCTTTGGAGATGATGTGGATGGATTCACAAGTGAACTTTCAGCCTGACGGGCCATGATATGAATACCCTTTCTCTGGCCATGGCCATATCCACACCTGCCAATTGGTTGGTTAGCCCCATAAATTGGAATGGTTTTATGGACTTCTAACATTCACCGTACTGGATGAAACTACAATCCAGAATTGAGAGGGGGAGTTCCAGTCTCAATTTGCAAGGGTAGAAAATACTGGACAATCTCAACGGGTCTGACAGCGCCTGTGAATATAAAGAGTCATCCAGACTCAAAATGTTAACTCCCTTTTCTCTCCTGCTGTCAGGCCTGCTGAGATTGTCCAATATTTTCTGTTATTGTTTCAGATTCCAGTATCCGCAGTAATTTGCATTTATCAATTCACAAAAGATTGTCTGGGCCAAGGTTTGAACTCTCTCACCTTCTGCCTAAGGCAGAATGGTGATCTACCAGATAATAAAGTAAAGTATTCTATTGTTGGAGGCAACACTGATGTCCCACCTAAGTTTTAGATTAGTTTAAACTTACTATTTTGCCTTTGCTTAATACTATACATTGTTTGATTTCCCTTCTTCCCTAAGTCATTTCAAATATGTCAGTTTCTCCTTCGAGAGTGGCACAGTGGCACTGCCTCGGGTGACTGTCTGTGTGGAGTTTGCACTTTCTCCCTGTGTCTGCATGGGTTTTCTCCGGGTGCTCCGGTTTCCTCCCACAGTCCAAAGATGTGTGGGTTAGGTGGATTGGCCATGCTAAATTTCCCCTTAGTGAATAAATGTTTGGGTGGGGTTACTGGGGATGGGACGGAGGCGTGGACTTGGGCAGGGTGCTCTTTCCAGGGGCCGGTACTGACTCGATGGGTCGAATGGCCCCCCTTCCGCACTGTAAATTCTATGATTCATAAATTTATTCACCTAACTGGGATTTGGAGCTTCTGCAGTGGTGACAATCCTTCATTGCAATCTCTAACTAGAACAAATGTTTATTTTAGTCCCTAGGTCAGAACTGAGGACCCCCCCCCCCCCTCCCCCGCCGCCGCCTCACCCAAACAGCGTTGTCTCTGTTCTTTCAGAAGTGGGTTATTATAGCCAGAATCTAAAGGCAGAAGACCTGCAGGTCCTGGAAATCGGAAATAAAAATGGAAAGTGCTGGAATCACGCAGCAGGTCTGGTAGTGTCTGTGGAGAGAAACAGACATTTCAGAACTGGGAAAAGTTTAGTAATGCAATCGGCTTGGAGCAAAGAAAGGACAAAACAAATGTAGTGATCTCTGTATTTAATAATACATGATCAGACTATGTTAACCACGTACAGGTAAATGAACACTAGATGGCCACACCATCAGGACCTATATAAATGTTTTCCCGCTCTGTCTTAGAGGAGTGTGTGTCAGGATTGCAGAAAGAACAGAAGTGAGAAAGCTAGAGAGAAGAAGTTATTAGTTAGAAGAATTTTATACCAAGTTATTTAATGGTTAATATTCTACAGTTGTTTATTTGTTTTGCTGGTTTAGTATTAAGTAAAAAGAACTCATGAGATTGGTTTATATTACTAAATAAATTACTTAATCATTACTGGAAGATTGCGGCTATCATTTAACAACTCAGCTTGATTAACAGAGTAATAAATATATTATCTTAATATAACATGGTACCAGGATAGATGAGGCTTTAAAGAACGATTAGTAAAGAAATTTTAACAAAAAAGACAAAGTTCGGAATCGACTATCCGACTGGTGGAGTCATCGCAACAACTGAATCCTCGACTACAAAGAGATTTTCGATAAGCTCCCAGACATCTAAAAACAACTGGTAATCTTAATCTTAATTGGAGGTTGTCCAAACAACAGTTCCAGCTTTATCTGGAAGCTAGTGACTTAAATACTGCTTCTGAAGCAAGACAAATCACTTTGCTTCTGTCCCTAGCAGGACAGCAAGCAATTGAGATCTACAATTCATTTATTTTTGCTCTGGGCGAAGATAAATCGATATTTGAACAAGTAATCGTGAAATTCGATGATCATTATAAAATGCAAACTAACAAAATTTTAGAGCGATTTAGATTTCATAAGAGAGTGCAAAATGTTGGAGAACCAGTGAATAACTTCATTTCTAATCCAAAACTCCTAGCTCAGACCTGTAATTATGCTGATCTTCATGATCCTCTGGTGAGTGGTCAGATTGTTTATGGCATAACAGACGAATCTGTAAGCCAGTATAGAGCGATTTATACAAAAAAAAAAGGCATAAAAGTCTGCCACGAGGGTGAGAAAATAAAAATGGTTATTAGGATAGGGTGGGAAGTGAGCTCGGGTGGAGTACTCTTTCGGAGGGTCAGTGCAGACTTTTTGGGCTGAATGGCCTCCTTCTACACTGTAGGGATTCTATGATACAGTCCTTCCTTTCGCTCCCTGTTTCACCCACCCCTTGCCCAACACCTATTGGGTGGGATTTCACCCCCTGGTGTATTTTCCAACCCTTTGGTCCTTCCGATGTCTGCAGATTTTGCATGCCACGCACCCTCAACAGCCGGGAAATGGACCGTGGAGGATCATCATCAGGGGGACTGGAAGATCCCGCTGGCGGGAAGGGACGGAAAAGTTTGGCCGTTATGATTCTAACTTTTCCCAGTTCTGATGAAAGATCATTGGGGAAACGTTAACTCTGCTTCTCACTCCACAGATACTGCTTGACCGGCCGAGTATCCTGAGCATCTTCTAGTTACTTTTTGTTACTGTGAGCACCCTTTTTAAGGTGAAAAACAGGCATTATTGAGTTAAGTTAGGACAATCATTCAGTGATTATTTTATTATTAATAACATTATTTTAATAACTTGGGGCTAAACTTTGAAATTTCTTTTGTCATGCACATCTCATTGACAACCATTTGTATTTACACTAAAATTATTCATTTGTGTTCATCCTGACTCATTCCCAATTTCATTTTCTAATATTTACATCCCCATTTCCATCATTGTCTTAATACAATCAACTCTTCTGAAATCTAGAGCATAAATTGTATTATTTCTCATCCACAAAGTGATGGGACAAAATCGAGTGAGATTCTTGTTTTTAAGGAACAATTTAACGTGGCCAATCCACCGACCCTGCACATCTTTGGGTTGTGGGAGTGAGACCCACGCAGACATGGGGAGAATGTGCAAACTCCACATGGACTCGAAGTTGGGATCAATCCAGGTCTTCGGCACCATGAGGCAGCTAACCAGCACACCACCATGCCGCCCCCAAATCGAGTGAGATTATAATTGTTATTGTAAAGCTCAGAAACCACCAAAATGATTACTCCTTCACTATTAACTGGAAAATTAAACGATGGCTTCAGCACTTCACTCTTATTAGTGGTTGCATCAAGAATGAATTGAATTCCCCTTCTGAAAGACACACATTTTCAATCTATTAAACTTAAAGTAATTAATAGCATTCAAACTCTGAATCCTCCCTTTCCCTGATGCTTCTGGTCTCTCCTTTTCACCTGGTGGACTAGATCAAGCTTTGATTATTAATATTTTCCCCTCAGATCAAGCTGCCCGACTCAGAATGACTCCGTTGTCCTCTCAATCTGATTTTAAAGTTATGATGATCAAATTATAACGATAAAAATTATCTTTTGATTATTCAGGTCAGGAATTAGTGTCAGATTTCCTTCTCAGTTAGATGTTATGGAAATGCACATGTGAATATGCAGGCAAACAATCCCAGCAGAAGACTAATGGCATTCTCTCGTGTTGTAGCTGCTATGTTAAAATATCTGTAATGGGGATAGATTGCTTGTTAAAACGTATTGACGCTTTGGCAAAGGGCAATCAAGAGAAAATCATGAACAAATGAATGAAGACGAGATAAAGCAAATTATGCTCATTATTCAAAATTAGATCTTCAAATTAATGACATGAAGGAAAGGTAAAAATATAATAACTGCAAAGACAAAAAGGTGATCAATAAAAATAATTCAACACTGCATGTGACTGGGTTCAATATGGTGTTACAGTTTCAGTGTCCTCTGTAAGATCCAGCAGGACACAAGTTAAAATTCACACAAAGGGTGGAATCTTCAGAGAGATTGCCTGATTGTCAGATTCAGACTGAGGTCATGTAGCCCTCCAGCTGCATAGCCTGGTTTTCTCACCATATTTTCTCTAGTACTCTGAGTGTCTGGGGGCATGGTTTCTGCCATCACACTGGTATGGCAGGGCCTGGTCCAGCAGTCAGCGTGGCTCTGCAGATATCATGCTGCATCTTGAAAGGTTTCTCCGATCTGCATTGAAAAGGAACCCCTCACCACTCCAGACAAGCAACAGGGCAACACACCCACATGTACAAGGGGAATCCATTCAATTGGGCTCTCCAGAGGGGACCGCCCTGGCACATCTGATTACTGCAAGGTTGGCACTGCCAGATTGGCACTGTCAGGTTGGTACTGCCAGGTTGGCATTGCCTGGAGCTGTGCCAGGGGACACTGCCAAGGCACGTCCCTCTCCACCCAGGGGTTATATTTACCTTTGTGCCCCTGATGGGTTCCCCTCGACAGCTTCATGTTTTGCTGAAGCTGTTGCAAACCTCACTGATGTGACACCGTGTCGGGGAGGGGGGAATTCCCTACTTGGGGGTGGGAGTGACATCTGGCAGGCAAGCCCTTTAAATACATTTAAATTTATTGAAAAGCTAACTGAATTTAAATTTACTGAATTTAAATTTACTGAATTTAAATTTAAATTTACATTTAAATTTATTGAATTTAAATTTACATTTAAATTTATTGAATTTAAATTTAAATTTACATTTAAATTTATTGAATTTAAATTTAAATTTACATTTAAATTTATTGAAAATACTGAAAATCCCAAAATGTTCCAAAAATGAGGGGGTGACTATGTTGATGCATTGTTTACCATGCATGACAATAGGAGCTGCCCAAAAATTGGTCCATGATAGTTGTGGGTTGCCCTGCTCATTTTCTCTTTCTCTCAAAAGTGCAGGACTTGGCCGAGCTATCAATCTTTGAACTTTCCTTCAAATCAGTAAACATGCCCTCTCTGATGTCTGGATGTAGTAGACTCAGGCCCACGTAGAACTACAAAAGCTCCAATCTGCAGCAGATTTATCCCAGTTGTGGTCAAAATGCGTGGCAAGGTCGCACAGTGTTTAGCACTGTTGCTTCACAGCACCAGGGATCCGGTTTCAATTCCCAGCTTGAGCCACTGTCTGTGCGCAGTCTGCACGTTCTCCCGGTGTCTGCGTGGGTTATTCCAGGTGCTCCTGTTTTCTCCCACATGTCCCGAAAGACGTGTTGCTAGGTGAATTGGACATTCTGAATTCTCCGTCTGTGTACCCCAACAGGCACCGTAGTACGGCAACTCGGGATTTTTCACAGTAACTTCATTGCAGTGTCAATGTAAGCCTACTTGTGACACTAATAAAGATTATTTATTATTATTTATAATCTGTGGCACATTACTTATCGGACATTTTCATTCAGCTCGCAACATAGCAGAAGTTTACATTGGTGATTGCTACTGTTCTGCAATTTACAGAGAATTCACAACCCAGTCTGATAGATACATGGTCATCAATTGTTAGCATTAACCTTGGATGGCTGATCTTTCTGATAGATTATTCAACATATTTGGAAGTGATCAATGGGCCATGCCATTCCATTCAATGATATGCATCCTGCAGAGAGGTTGATAATACTTTTGGGTGACACGTGAATTAGCATGGGTCTTGGTGACTGAGTTTTATTCGAGTACCAGGCACCGAGTCTGCCTGTTCTAACTTGCTCCTCAGCCAGAGTATGGATAGCGTAGGGAATCTTCACTACTAAGTGAGGTCCTCATTCGGAGAGCTGGTGCAGATACAATGGGCCAAAAGACCTCCTTCTGCCACATAGCAATTGGGTGATTCTATGCCACTGCTTCATTCCTACAAGCTCCATGGGGATACAGACATTAGGCAGGTCCAGCGCATTCTTGTCCCAGCTGAATTTCTGTTCATACTTTTGTGAAACCAAGAGGATCACAGAAGGAAGATGGAAACTTTAAGCTCCATATCTATCATATTCAGTACACAGGACATATATTTCAATGGTAAAAACTATCGTATCAGTTTTGCTGACGCTTTAACCCAGGATAGTACTTGTTATGCTGTGAGTTTACTATCTATACCAATGTAGCAATGAGAGCATAGAATCATATAATCATAGAATCAGAGAATTTACAGTGCAGAAGGAGGCTATTCGGCCCATCGAGTCTGCCCACGGTAGCAGAAAATAGTCTACAGTAAAACTGTCAATGATGGGGAACACTTGCCCTGCACCAACATGCAATCCATATGTTGATAAACTCAACATCCTCAATGTGATCTCCCAACAACTTACGTTTTATAAATCGTGAAACACCATTAATTTCCCCCCCATTCCCAAAGGCTTGGAGCAGTCAAAATTGATGCAGCCATAAATATATGGTTCGAATAGGCTGGTACACACCTTCTTCTGCACACCACCAGCCAAGCCCCAAATTTGGCTGCTCTGCAGATAGAGACGATGCACCTTGAAGAAGTATATCATTAACAACTTGCTTTGGGTTAGGACCTTTATCATAAGAAGCCATACCAAGGCACTTCACAGAGGAGAGAGATGGACGGAGCAGTAATTTAGGAAGATGCATTTATAAAGATTCTGAGGGAGGTTTTAAAGTGGAAAGGATAGTAGCAAAGAAAAAAAGTTTGGGGTGTACTTAAAGGAGGAGCAAAGTAGCCAAAAGCTTTGCCGCCAAGTGAAGAACGCTAGGAGGTCAGCATGTACAAGACTGCAGAATCTGAGGGCAGTAGGCCTTGAGCTGGGATGTAAGGTTACAGAGATCTGCAGAGTCAAGGATTGAGGGACAAAGATTTTAATTTTGATGTCCGAGGTCATATAGGTGACCCCTGGGGCACCTCCCTGAGGGGCCTCTGGCTCCAGCCGACACATCAGCACAACCTGTCCCATCTCTTCGCCCTGATCAGTGTATGTATGGGAGGGTGTATTGTTTCAGCGTGGCTGTAGCTTGGCAGCTTGGCGAGTGTCTATCATGGGCCGGGCGATTCCCACACTATTTGTCGTGGGTATCGATGATGTTCCACATGGCACCGGTGCTAGCGCCCCACCGGTAGCAGAATCGGTGACGCTGATTTTTCTAACGGATTCTCTGTTGGCGTCAGCGCTTAGACTCAGAAACAGAAATTTCGGCTTTCAAGAACTTTCCCTGGACTTTCAAGAAGTCACCTCTTACGAAAAGTATGGACAAAATGTGTGGGCAGCAGAGGGAATTAAAAGATGTGCAGACAGATAATGCTATAGAGATGGAAGTATACCATGTTAGTAACAGATAGGAGTTGGGATTTGAAGTTCAGTTGAGGGCTACATTGGTCATTTCAACTCATGAGGTAGGACTATAATCAGTAACAAGGTCATGGTCCTTTTGGCAGGAGTCAAAAAAAGGTCCAGTGTCCATGGAGAGCATATTATGACTTCAAAATGTGCCGTCAAATTCGCTATTTGCTTTTGATTTACTATGTGCTTTTGGTGTGTGCACAGATAAACAAGCGCCATTTTCTCCTAGTCTTACATAAAATAATAATAATAATTGCTGATTGTCGCAAGTAGGCTTCAATGAATTTACTGTGAAAAAAACCTCGTCGCCACATTCCGGTGCCTGTCCGGGGAAGCCGGTATGGGAGTTGAACCCGCGCTGCTGGCATTATTCTGCATTACAAGCCAGCTGTTTAGCCCACTGTGCTAAACCAGCCCCTGGTTCCATACACATGTGAGGTGAATTTTTGATTCTGTTTGGGTTGGGCTATTCGGTCTGTCCTGGAAGTGCGCGGATCGCCAAGGAGGTGGTGGTGTAGGTGTACCCACAATGCTGTTGAGGAGGGAGTTACAGGATGTTGACTCAGCGACAGTGAAGGAATGGTGATATATTTCCAAGTCAGGATGGTGAGATTAAACTGTTAGTGAGGTCAAATAGCCATTGATTGATCATTTCAAAAAGGCTGGCAGGCTCAGAGTCTGTCCGCTCACCATAATATTGCCACCTGGAGTGATGGCATCAGGACTGTGATCCAATGGCATTATGGTGACACTCTGTCCCCGTGAGTCATAAGCAGTCCCATTTTAATGAGGTAAAATTCAGCCAAAGATTACATTTAGTGAACTGACGGGTATGATCATGGCGTTTGTTACCTCTATTTTGCAGGATGAGCAGTGAAGGTGGTACAGAAAAGCCAATTGCCTGAATCAAAAGTGAAACAAGGGCAGTATTAGCACAGCTGCACCACATAAAGTTTCCTGCCATTATCCCTGATCTATCTCCTGTTAATTTTAAAGCATTCTCTCTCGTTCTGAATATTCCCACCAGAACAAATGGTTTCACTCTAATCCTTTAATCACACCCTCAGCAAATTGTCCTTCCTATTGCCCTTCCTATTTAAAGTTGCGTCCCTCTGCTGGTTCACTCGTCTTTACAATAGCATCAGCAGTCAAGCCCTATTAACTGGGACCAAGATTTCTAAGTTCAATTAGCAAGTGCGTTTGTATAATTTTTTTTTCTACTGTATTGAAAACCAAGTAAAAATGAAATGGTTGCTGACAGAAATGTCATCTCTTAAGAGCTGTATTAAACCTTCTCTGGACCATATGGGTGCAGCAGGTGTCCGAGGTACATATTGTCTAAACACTGTGTGAAGGGTTGTCGTATCTGCTTTAGGATTCTTGTCGAGCATCCTCAGGAATTGCCTCCAATGCTGTAAGATATTCCTACAGGAAAATATGATGACAAGAAGGGTCAAGTCAATAAGTGTCAGGAGTCTTTCCTGTGCCAGGAGAAGAGCTCATCACTTGATGCTCCCCATCGGTCAGGGATAATTTATTGTCAAATTAGCTTGGTGCCAGCTGGTAACAAAGCATTACGTGCCCAATGAGAACTGGTCAGTGACGGCACATCAATCTATCTCCATTGGAGTTGCTTCTGTGAAAGCACATGCCAGCTTTATAGCCCTCTGCCAACCTCCTTCGCATCTTCCCCCAGCCAGCCGACTCTCCAGTTGCAGGCAAGGACATCGTCCACTACTCACATACGGCCGCTCTGAGCCAATAAGCAAACTCAACTGCCCCGAGCTATAGTTTGGAACTTGTTTCATCCAGAATCTGTTTTCAGTGCTGGACGGGAAACATTATTTGCTGTTAAACCTGCAGCCAACAACCTAACTGCAGCTTAACACTGCCATCCCTAACATTAATGCATATATTCATGACCCCGCTTTGCCCCTCGCTTGAGGTGTGATGACCCGCAGGCTAAATCACCATCAGTGAGCTCTTCCCCCTCAAAGGAGCAGTTCACCTGAGGAAGGAGCTGCGCTCCAAAAGCTCGTGTTTGAAACAAACCTGTTGGACTTTAACCTGGTGTTGTAAGACTTCTTACTGTGCTCAAAGGGGAAAGCAGCCTATGGTGGTGACTTTTTTTAATGTCTACTGCATAACTTGTAAAAGGAGATGACATAAATTGGTATTAACAAACAGAAGGAAGTAACACAGCTGTAGAAATATGGTGCAGGAGAAAATAAATTGCCATGTCGATGAGCTAAATAGTCCAAGTGCAGACATATTTTAAATAATATAAATTTAGAGTACCCAATTCAATTTATCTTCCAATTAAGGGGCAATTTAGCATGGCCAATCCACCTACCCTGAACAGGTTTGGGTTGTGCGGGTGAAACCCACGCAACACGGGGAGAATGTGCAAACTCCATCCGGACAGTGACCCAGAGCCGGGATCGAACCTGGGACCTCGGCGCCGTGAGGCAGCAATGCTAACCACTGAGCCACAGTGCTGCCTCTTAAGTGCAGACATGAGGCCAAACGAGGAACCATTCCACTGTGGAACCTGGTTCATGAAGAGTTCTAACTAGCTCACAAATTTGCATAATTGTTACCCCTACTCTTCCCCTCCACAAGTCACAGTTCCGGGGGATTCAATCTACCACAGTACTCTCTGCCCTCAGGGAACACATCTTGGTGACAGGACAGCTTTCTTCTGCATCTGTTCGGGCATCATCTGCAGAATGGGGCAATAGTTTAGCATCATTACTGTCAGCATCGCTGGAACGCACAGTGTTAGGTTGCAGGATGACTGAAATGCAAGGGCAACAAAGACTCTTCAACAGAAGACTGATCCAAGAGAGATGACTGAAGAGCATTGACGTTTGGACACTGTGGGATTACAAGATAACAACTCACGATTCTCTGAGGAACTTGTTTCTTCCTCGAAGAACTTTGGGAATAAGCTTCAGTAGAGAAATGATCTTCAACTCCAGGAAGGACTGTCACAGCTTTAACATCCACTACTGTAACAAGACTCAAAAGGTATTGAAGATCCAAGATTTCAATTAACTTAGATGACAAATAAAGAAAGAATGATATTCCAGTAAGCCATTCAGGAAAAGTGAATGAGATGATTTGCCAATGATATTTCAGGATGGCTGTTTATTGTTTAGATGTAGTACTGTTAAAAAAAGTGAAGCAGATGCCAGAGTAAGTCTACAGTCTGTCTAAATGCCAAGTCCCATGCCTTGGATACATGACAGCCTTATCTTCTGTAATGAGATGAATTTCTTGTAGACAATTAACTTGGAGACAATATTGCTGTGCAGGATTCTGCAGTTTCAGGAATGCTAAAGGTTCTGCCGCAGCTTCAGTGCTGACCTCCAGCTCTGAAGAGAAGACTTTCAGCTGGTACTGACGCATCAGTGGCAATTGACTTTCACCTTGGAAAGGTACCAGCTCTTGAGATATGTGATTCTCTATGGAGTCTGAGCTGGACATAGACACGGCGTCCACTCTGGAAGACTCTTCCTGCACAACAGGCTAGACAATAGATCGGTACATTCAATGGAACTAAGGTCTGCTTCAAAATGGAAGGTTGAAGATTGTTACATGGAATATAGTGAGTTTTTTAAATGATGAACATCACTTGTTTTTTGGAAAATCCCTAGAAGAATGCCAACGTTGCCACTCGATAGAGATGCATGTTGATTGTGAAGAACAGAGAGAGAATCCATGTGAAGCTAAGAGGAACAATAATTCTACTTTACTTGGCAGGTCTATGCTATCTGGACCTTGTAACTTGAAGTCTGATGGATGAAGGGTAATTGGCTGAAGTCAGTTGTAGGTCATCTGCTCCAGTATCAATTTTAAAACTAGCATTGAAGCCTTGAACATGGGCCATAACTGTCTAAATGTTCAGATTAAAACTATCTACTTCCCAGAGGAACTCTGTAATTTCATTTTTTCTTGACTTTCCATTTTTTGAATTGAATGAGTTTTTCATGAGGGGCGCCATGGTCACACAGTGGTGAGCACTACTGCCTCACAGCTCCAGGGTCTGAGGTCGATTCTGGCTTTGGGTCTACACATTCTCCCCATATCTGCGTGGGTTTCCTCCGGGTGCTCCCCATGTCTGCATAGGTTTACTTGTTCTCTGGCTTCCTCCCACATCGGGGCTGGTTTAGCTCACTGGGCTAAATCGCTGGCTTTTAAAGCAGACCAAGCAGGCCAGCAGCACGGTTCGATTCCCGTACCAGCCTCCCCGGACAGGCGCCGGAATGTGGCGACTAGGGGCTTTTCACAGTAACTTCATTGAAGCCTACTCGTGACAATAAGCGATTTTCATTTCACAGTCCAGATATGTGCAGATTAGACTCCATAGAACCCCTACATTGCAGAAGAAAGAACAAAGAACAAAGAAAAGTACAGCACAGGAACAGGCCCTTCGGCCCTCCAAGCCTGTGCCGACCATGCTGCCCGTCTAAACTAAACTCTTCTAGACTTCTGGGGTCCGTATCCCTCTATTCCCATCCTATTCATGTATTTGTCAAGATACCCCTCAAACGTCACTATCGTCCCTGCTTCCAACACCTCCTCCAGCAGCGAGTTCCAGGCACCCACTACCCTCTGTGTAAAAAAACTTGCCTCGCACATCTCCTCTGAACCTTGGATTTTTTCTTGACTTTCCATTTTTTGAATTGAATGTGTTTTTCATGAGGGGCGACATGGTCACACAGTGGTTAGCACTACTGCCTCACAGCTCCAGGGTCCTGAGGTCGATTCCGGCTTTGGGTCTCCACATTCTCCCCATGTCTGCGTGGGTTTCCTCCGGGTGCTCCCCATATCTGCGTGGGTTTCCTCCAGGTACTCCCCGTGTCTGCATGGGTTTGCTCCGGGTGCTCTGGCTTCCTCCCACAGTCCAGATATATGCAGATTAGGTGGATTGGCCATAATCAATTCACGCTGCTTACAGGGATAGGGTGAGGAGTGGGCATTGGTGGAGTGCTCTTTTGGTGGGTCCGTGCAAACCCGATAGACCAATTGGCCTCCAATTGGAGTTTTTCGAGGAGGTCACAAAAATGATTGATGCAAGTAGGGCAGTGGATGTTGTCTATGTGGACTTCAGTAAGGCCTTTGACAATGTCCCTCATGGTAGACTGGTACAAAAGGTGAAGTCACATGGGTTCAGAGGTGAGCTGGCAATATGGATACAGAACTGGCTAAGTCATGGAAGGCAGAGAGTAGCAATGGAAGGGTGCTTTTCTGATTGGAGGGCTGTGACTAGTGTTGTTCTGCAGGGATCAGTGCTGGGACCTTTGCTGTTCGTAGTATATATAAATGTTTTGGAGGAAAATGTAACTGGTATGATTAGTACGTTTGCGGAAAAAACAAAGGTTGGTGGAATTGCAGATAGCGATGAAGACTGTCAGAGGATACAGCAGGATTTAGATCGTTTGGAGACTTGGGCGGAGAGATGGCAGATGGAGTTTAATCCAGACAAATGTGATTCATTTTGAAGGTCTAATATAGGTAGGGAATATATAGTGAAGTGTGGAACCTTCAAGACTATTGACAGTCAGAGAGATCTAGGTGTACAGGTCCACAGTCACTGAAAGGGGCTGGTGGAGAAGGTAGTCAAGAAGGCATACGCATGACTTCCGGTTGCGGCAATGCGGAGCTAAGCCGCACGTTCGGCAGCTCCCGCTACTTAAGGACTTTTGGTCCTATTTGAGGGCCCCAAACGGCGCTGTTCCGACAAATATCAGTGGAGGAAGGTGTCTGGAGGAGCATTCCCAGCAATTTATGGTGCTCACCCGGAGTGGGGCTAAGGAAAAAGCTGCAGCAGCTCCCCAAGAAAAGCGGGTGAAGAAGGACAAAATGGCGGCCGGCGGAACACCCGAGGACTGGTGGAAGTGGGCGCAGGAGCAGCAAGCTTCTCTTTTGCGCTGTTTTGCGGAGCTGAAGGCTGAGTTGCTGGACTCCCTGAATGCGACTACCAACAGGCTGCTTGAGACCCAGGCGGCCCAGGAGGTGTCCAGTCGGGAGTTGCAGCAGCAGGCCGCTGAGCGGGAGAAGGAGGCCATGGTCCTCGTGGGGAAAGTGGAGTTGCACGAGGCACTTCACAAAAAGTGGCAAGACCGCTTGGAGGAGCTGGATGTTCGCACGAGGTGAAAGAATTTGAGGATCCTGGGCCTGGCGGAGGGGCTGGAGGGATCGGATCTTCCGTCGTATGTGACCACGATGTTGAGCTCGTTGATGGGAGCGGGGTCCTTCCATTTGCCCCTGGAGCTTGAGGGAGCTCACAGACTGCTGGCCAGGAGGCCTAAGGCAAATGAACCCCCGCGGGCGGTGCTGGTGCGGTTCCATCGATTCAGTGACCGGGAGTGTGTGCTGCGCTGGGCCAAGAAAGAGAGGAGCAGCAAGTGGGAGAATTCGGTAGTGCGAATCTACCAGGACTGGAGTGCGGAAGTGGCTAAGCGGCGGGCCGGGTTCAACCGGACGAAGGCGGTGCTGCATGCCAAGCAGGTCAGATTTGGAATGCTGCAGCCTGGGCGCCTGTGGGTGACATACAAGGACCGGCACCACTACTTCGAGTCCCCGGAGGAGGCGTGGGCCTTTGTACAGGCGGAGAAGCTGGACTCGAACTAGGGTCTGGGGACACACTATGGCCGTTGCTGTTTTCCTGTTGCTGTTTTGCAATTTTGACACGTGTTTTTTATGCTGGTTTTCTTTTTGCTCTGTTTCCGGGTGGGTCTGTCTGTTGGGTATGGGTGTGGGGTATGTGGGGAATGTTGGGGGTTTGTATTTTATATGTTCTCTTCTGTACGGGGCTGGGGGTTGGGGTGAAACTGGATTTTGGGGAGCTGCGTCAGAAGGGTGGGGTGTGGCAGTGTGAAAGCGCGGGCTTTCCTCTGGTTTCCCGCGCTGCGGGGCAGGGGGGGTGGAGCTGGCGGTGGGGGCGTGGCCTCTACTGGTTTTCTTTCCCGCGCTGAAGCGGTGCCAAGGAGGTGTGGCAAGAGGGGGATGGCCCCATCCCGGGAGGAGATGGGTTTTGGCGGGAGCTGCTGGGGTCAGCAGACTCACGGAAGTACCATGGAGGGTGCGTCGCGGCTAGGAGGGGTCATAGCCTGGGGGCGGGGGGGGGGGGGGGGGGGGGGGGGGATGCGGGTTGCTGCTGGAATGGTCAGGAAGGAGCTGGTGTGGGCCGGGGGGGTAGAGGAGAGGCATTATTGCCATGGGGAACGGGTCGGGCGGGGCGCGCTGGCTTGGAGCGAGCAGTCGATTAGCTATGGCTAGCCGGCGGGGGAGGGGGGCGAGTTGCCCTCTGATCCGGCTGATCACCTGGAACGTGAGGGGGCTTAATGGGCCGGTTAAGAGAACTAGGGTATTTTCTCATCTGAAGGGACTGAAGGCGGACGTGGCTATGCTTCAGGAGACCCACTTGAAGGTGGCGGACGAGGTTCGTCTGAGGAAGGGGTGGGTGGGGCAGGTTTTTCACTCAGGATTGGACGCGAAGAACCGGGGGGTGGCGATTCTGGTGGGGAAGAAGGTGGCGTTCGAGGCAGCTGAGGTGGTGTCAGACAAGGAGGGCAGATATATTATGGTGAAGGGTAGGCTGCAGGGAGAGAAGGTGGTGCTGGTTAATGTATATGCCCCGAATTGGGATGATGCTGGCTTCATGAGGCGCTTGTTGGGCCGCATTCTGGACCTGGAGGCAGGGGCCCTGATCATGGGGGGAGACTTTAACACAGTGCTGGATCCCCCACTGGACCGGTTCAGTTCAAGGACGGGTAGGAGACCGGCGGCGGCCAAAGTGCTGAGGGGGTTTATGGACCAGATGGGAGGGGTGGATCCCTGGAGGTTTGGGAGGCCGAGAGCGTGGGAGTATTCCTTTTTCTCTCATGTCCATAGGGTTTATTCCCGAATATATTTTTTCGTCCTGAGCAGGGGATTGATCCCGAAGGTGCAGGATGCCGAGTATTCGGCCATAGCAATTTCAGACCATGCTCCGCACTGGGTTGATCTGGAGATGGGGGAGGCGCGGGACCAGCGCCCGCTATGGCGCCTGGATGTGGGGATGCTGGCTGATGAGGAGGTGTGTAGGAGGGTCCGGGGAAGTATTGAGGGGTATCTTGATACCAACGACACGGGGGAGGTCCGGGTGGGGATGGTCTGGGAGGCTCTGAAAGCAGTGATCCGGAGGACGCAGGGCGCGGTATATGAGTATGGGGAGAAGGCGAGCAGGATGTTGGCGCATCAGCTCCATAGGCGGGATGCGGCTAGGGAAATTGGTGGAGTAACGGATAAGAGTGGGAATGTAGTGCAGAAGGGGGCAGAAGTAAATGGGGTCTTTAGGGACTTCTACGAGGAACTGTATGATGGGGTGGGGGGGGGGGGGGGGTGGAGAGCTTCATGAACAGGCTATGTTTCCCAAAGGTTCAGGGGCTGGGGGCACCGATAGAGTTGGAGGAGCTAGTCAGGGGGATTGGACAAATGCAGTCAGGTAAGGCGCCGGGGCCAAATGGGTTCCCGGTGGAATTTTATAAAACGTATGCGGATCTGGTGGGCCCCCTGTTGGTGCGAGCCTTCAATGAGGCATGGGAGGGGGGGGGCCTTGCTCCCGACGATGTCGCGGGCGCTGATCTCTCTGATACTGAAGCGGGATAAGGACCCCTTGCAGTGTGGATCATACAGGCCTATCTCGCTCCTCAATGTTGACGCTAAGTTGCTGGCGAAGATCCTGGCCACCAGGATAGAGGACTGTGTGCCAGGGGTGATACACAAGGATCAGACAGGATTTGTCAAGGGACGGCAGCTCAACACGAATGTGCGGAGATTGTTAAATGTTATTATGATGCCGGCGGTGGAGGGGGAGGCGGAGATAATGGTGGCGCTGGATGCAGAGAAAGCGTTTGATAGAGTTGAGTGGGAGTACCTGTGGGAGGTGCTGGAGCTGTTCGGATTCGGGGAGGGGTTCATCAAATGGGTGAGGCTGCTCTACGCGGCTCCGATGGCAAGTGTAGTTACCAATGGAAGGAGATCGGAGTACTTTAGGCTCTACCGTGGGACCAGGCAGGGGTTCCCCCTGTCCCCCTTGCTGTTTGCATTGGCGATTGAACCTTTGGCTATGGCGTTGAGGGAGTCAGGGAGATGGAGTTGTCTTTTGCGGGGTGGGGAGGAACATCGGGTATCACTGTATGCGGACGACCTGCTGTTGTACGTGGCGGACCCAGAAGGTGGAATGCCGGGGGTGATGGAGCTGTTAGCGGAGTTTGGGGGCTTCTCGGGCTATAAGTTAAATTTAGGCAAGAGTGAGGTATTTGTAGTACACCCAGGTGATCAGGAGGAGGGAATTGGGAGGCTCCCATTTAAGAGGGCAGTGAAGAGTTTCAGATACCTGGGGGTGCAGGTGGCCAGGAGTTGGGGAACTCTCCATAAGCTTAATTTTACCAGGCTGGTGGAGCAGATGGAGGAGGAATTTAAAAGGTGGGACATGGTGCCGCTATCGTTGGTGGGTAGAGTGCAGTCCGTCAAAATGACGGTTCTCCCGAGGTTCTTGTTCCTCTTTCAATGTTTGCCCATCTTTATCCCTAGGGCCTTTTTTTAGAAGGGTGACTAGCAGCATCATGAGCTTTGTTTGGGCGCATGGGACCCCGAGGGTGAAGAGGGTCTTCTTGGAGCGGGATAGAGATGGGGGGGCTGGCGTTACCCAATTTCTCGGGGTATTATTGGGCGGCCAATGTGTCGATGGTGCGCAAGTGGGTGATGGAGGGGGAGGGGGCAGCATGGAAACGGATGGAGAGGGCGTCCTGTGGAGATACAAGCCTGGGGGCCCTGGTAATGGTGCCTTGGCCGCTCCCTCCTACGAGGTATACCACGAGTCCGGTGGTGGCGGCTACCCTCAAGATTTGGGGGCAGTGGAGGCGACATAGGGAAGAAGTAGGGGGCTTGATGGAGGTTCCGTTAAGGGGGAACCATCGGTTCGTCCCGGGGAACATTGATGGGGGATTCCAAGGTTGGCACAGAGCGGGCATCAGACAGCTGAGGGACCTGTTCATTGATGGGAGGTTTACGAGCCTGGGGGAGTTGGAGGAGAAATTTGGGCTCCCCCCCGGGGAACATGTTCAGGTATCTGCAGGTAAAGGCGTTTGCTAGGCGGCAGGTGGAGGGATTCCCTTCGCTTCCCGCGAGGGGGGTGAGCGACAGGGTGCTTTTGGGGGTCTGGGTCGGAGAGGGGAAGATATCTGATATCTACAAGGTAATGCAGGAGGTGGAGGAGGCGTCAGTAGAGGAGCTGAAAGCTAAGTGGGAGGGGGAACTGGGGGAACAGATTGAAGACGGGACATGGGCTGATGCCCTGGAGAGGGTTAACTCTTCCTCCTCATGTGCGCGGCTTAGCCTCATCCAATTCAAGGTGCTGCACCGGGCCCACATGTCCGGGTCTAGGATGAGTAGGTTCTTTGGGGGGCGAAGATAGGTGTGTCAGGTGTTCGGGGAGTCCAGCGAACCATGCCCATATGTTCTGGGCATGCCCAGCAGTGGAGGAGTTGTGGAAGGGGGTGGCGAGGACGGTGTCGAGGGAGGTGGGATCCAGGGTCAAGCCAGGATGGGGACACGCTATTTTTGGGGTTGGAGTGGAGCTGGGAGTGCAGGAGGCGAAAGAGGCCGGTGTGCTGGCCTTTGCGTCCCTAGTCGCCCGGCGGAGGGTCTTGCTACAATGGAAGGATGCGAGGCCCCCAAGCATGGAGACCTGGATCAATGACATGGCGGGTTTTATTAAGCTAGAGAAGGTCAAATTCACCCTGAGAGGATCGGTACAAGGGTTCTTTAGGCGGTGACAACCTTTCCTCGACTTTCTGGCTCAACGATAGGGCACTGGGGGGGGAAGGGTGGGGGGGGGGGGGGGGGGGGGGCGATGACTATCTTTGTTCATTTAATTTTAATTTATTTTTAAGTTCTCTTGTTGTTCACTGGGTTTGGGGGGGTGGGGGGATGGGATACATGCGTTGATTCGGTCTTGGGGGTGTTACAGTTACTATGGGGTTATTTTGTTGTATTTTATTGTTTGTTGTCATATTTTCTGTAAAAAATTCCATTAAAAATTATTTAAAAAAAGAAGGCATACGCATCGCAGCCTGTATTCAACTGCACTTCTTCCCAATCATGAGCTCCCACGCGAACCTCGATATGCCTGGCTCCCTCGCTGTCTGATTCTCCCAACCCACACCTCAGCTCTCGCCGCTAACAAGGGGGGAGGGGGGCAGCTTTCAAATACTCCCTCACCACTCACTTTGAGTCAACACACGAAGGTAACAGTGCACAGACCTGCTCCTCGCTATGGCGATGCCGACCTTGCTAGGCTTCTCGACGCTGGGATCAGCAGCAAGGTCAGCAATGCTGCCTGGGAGACAGTGGCAGTGGATGTCAGTGCGGGCAGCATGACAAGGAGGACCGTCATCCAATGTCAGAAGAAGACCAACGACCTTCAAAGAGCTACAAGTGAAAGTTGCCACATCTCTCCTCCTGCCATCAGTTCTTCTTGCCAACTTACAATTTCCCAAACCCCCACCTTCCCCCCCCCCCCCCCCCCAATCCACTGGGTGACATCTCACACTCTCCCAACATCTGATCTTCAAGCTTGTTCCTTAGCACCCCCTGGCACCCACCATGTCACCCTGGCACCCCTTTATGTCGAGGCGCATTGCCAACACATGCGACCGATAGATCCTCCTGACCCATCAAGCGTGCAGCTCACAATGCCCTCTCTTTGTTCCCGCAAGAGAAGATAGCCCATAATAAGAGGCAAAGGGTGAAGATGGGGGAGGTGTCTCAGAGATCTGATTTCTTAACCCGAATGAGGAACGGGCCATGGAGATCACGGGGTTGCCCAAGGAGAGAACAGTGAGCAACTGCAAGGTTGGCCTGCACCAGAGTGATGAGGACCCACTTCCCCTTCACCCAGATGACCTGTCTCAAGTGAGTTGTTGATGTCTCACAAAATGATACTTCCCTCTCACTGACGACATGTCCATCGTCTTACAGGATCACCATCTGATGAAGCTGGACCAGCTGAAGAAAGAAAAGAAAAGAAGAAAATTGCTTATTGTCACAAGTAGGCTTCAATGAAGTTCCTGTGAAAAGCCCCTAGACGCCACATTCTGGCACCTGTTCGGGCAGGCTGGTACGGGAATTGAACCATGCTGCTGGCCTGCCTTGGTCTGCTTTCAAAGCCAGCTATTTAGCCCAGTGTGCTAAACCAGCCCTAAACCAGTCATACAGCCACCTGCCACCCAAGAGAAAACTTCAGAGGAGAGTTCTGAGGAGACCACCATCGAGGTGTCACAGCTGTCACCCCCAACTTCCACCAGCACAGGGACACACATCACGGTGGGCAACATTAGTGGACAGGCTTCCGGGGCACAAACGGGTGAGCACCACACAGCTGCTGATGCAGGAACATCCAAGGAAGACAGCAGTCTGACGTCTGTTGCATCCCAGGATACAATACAACTTGGTCCCAGACTGATGGCAAATCTATGGACAAGTTTCTTCCAGAGCTGATGCAGATGATAGGACACAGCCATGAAATTCAGGAGGAGGTGTCAGTGATATTCCAGCAACTGCAAGGCTGATTGGACGAGTTCCAAAACCTTAAGGTGCAGGAGATGCTGCCGGCAATGCATGGCACCTAGGCCAACACTGCTAGACATAGCATGAGGCCATGGAAGATCAAGGAGAGTGAGGAGCACTGAGTGGGCACTGGTGAGGTGACTATCCATAGCTAGGGGGAATGGAAACCTGTCACATTACAATGTTCACCATCAAAACATCTCACATCTGATACATGTGAAGCCTCTCTCACGTTAATCTTCACAGTATGCCTGCCTGCACCCCCACACCCTGCTCTCCCCGCCAACTGCATTTGGACATGGACAGCTTCATTATCTCAGGAGTCGCGAATGGTGCTCAATATTGTGCAGTATTCCGCAAACATCCCCACTTCTGACCTTATTATGGAAGGGAGGTCATTGATGAATCAACTGGAGATGGTTGGGCCCAGGACACTACCCTGAGGAATTCCTGCAGTGATGTCCTGGAGCTGAGATGATTGACCTCCAACCATCACAACCATCTTCCTTTGTGCCAGGTATTACTCCAACCAGCAGAGTGTTTTTCCCCTGATTCTCATTGACTCCAGTTCACCTAGGGCTCCTGATGCTATACTTGTTCAAATGCTGCCTTGATATCAAGGGCAATCACTCTCACCTCACCTCTGGCATTCAGCTCTTTTGGCCATGTTTGAACCAAGGTTGTAATTTAGATTTAGATTTAGATTTAGAACAGTACAGCACAGAACAGGCCCTTCGGCCCTCGATGTTGTGCCGAGCAATGATCACCCCACTCAAACTCACGTATCCACCCTATACCCGTAACCCAACAACTCCCCCTTAACCTTACTTTTTAGGACACTACGGGCAATTTAGCATGGCCAATCCACCTAACCCGCACATCTTTGGACTGTGGGAGGAAACCGGAGCACCCGGAGGAAACCCACGCACACACGGGGAGGACGTGCAGACTCCGCACAGACAGTGACCCAGCCGGGAACTGAACCTGGGACCCTGGAGCTGTGAAGCATTGATGCTAACCACTATGCTACCGTGCTGCCCCACGGTAATGAGGTCAGGAGCTGAGTGACCCTGGCGGAATCCAAACTAAGGATCCGTGAACAGGTTATTGCTGAGTAAGTGCTGCTTGATAGCACTGTTGATGACTCCTTCCATCACTTTGCTGATGACGGAGAGTAGACTGATAGGGTGGTGATTGGCTGGGTTTGACCTGTCCTGTTTCTTGTATACAGGACACACCTGGGCAATGTTCCACATTGCCGGGTATAAGCCACTGTTGGAAAACTTGGCCAGGAGTGCGGCAAGTTCTAGACCACAAGTCTTTTTCATTTTTCTTTTTTTTTTCATTTAGTACTATTGCTGGGACGTTGTCAGGGCCCATAGCCTTTGCAGTGTCCAGTGCCTTCTGCTCTTTCTTGATATCACGTGGAGTGAATCGTATTGGCTGAAGACTGACATCTGTTACGTTGGTGACCTCCGGAGGAGACCGAGATGGATCATCCACTTGGCACTTCTGGCTGAAGATTGTTGCGAATGCCTCAGCCTTGTCTTTTGCAAGTATGTGTGTGGCTCCTCCATTATTGAGAATGGGAGCCTCCACCTCCAGTGAGTTTTTTAATTGTCCACCACCATTTACGGCTGGATGTGGCAGGACAACAGAGTTTAGATCTGATGCATTTGTTGTGCAATCGCTTAGCTCTTCCTATTACTTGATGCCTATGCTGCTTGCTGCACAAGTAGCCCTGTGTTGTAGCTTCACCAGGTTAACTTCTCATTTTTCAGTCTACTTGATGTTGCTCCTGGCATGCTTTCCTGCATGCTTCATTGAACCAGGGTTGATCTCCTTGCGTTGTGGTAATGGTAGAGTGGGGGATATGCCGGGCCATGAGGTTGCAGATTGTGGTTGAGTACAATTCTGCTGCTGCTGATGACCCACAGCGCCTCATGGATGCCCAGTATTGAGTTGCTAGATCTATTCCAAATCTATCCCATTTAGCACGGTGATAGTGCCACACAACACGATGGAGGGTATCTTCAATCTGAAGATGGGACTTTGTCTCCACAAGGACTGGACGGTGGTCACTTCTACCGATTTGTCATGGACAGATGCATCTGCAGCAGGCAGGTTGGTGAGAATGAGGTTAAAGTATGTTTTTCCCTCTTGTTTGTTCCCTCACCACCTGCTGCAGTCCCAGTCTAGCAGCGATGTCCTTTGGGACCTGGCCAACTGTTTCTGTGCTGGTACTACCGAGCCACTCATATTCTGCGCCCTTGCCACTCTCAGTACTTCCTCCAGTGGTGTTCAACATGGAGGAGCATTGATTCATGAGCTGATGGTGGACTGTACATGGTAATCAGAAGGAGGTTTCCTTGCCCATGTTTAACCTGAAGCCATGAGACCTCATGGTTTCCAGAGTCGATGCTGAGGACTCCCAGGGAAACTCCCTCCTGACTCTGTACTACTGTGCCATCACCTCTTCTGGATCTGTCCTGCCGCTGAGGCAGGGCATACCCAGGAATGGTGATAATGGTGTCTGGGATATTGTCTGTAAGGTATGACTCTGGGAGTATGACTGTGCCAGGCTGTTGCTGGACTAGGCTATGCGACAGCTCTCCCAACTTTGGCACAAGCCCCCAGATGTTAGTAAGGAGGACTGTGCAGGGTTGACAGGGCCGGGTTCGCCTTTTCGCTTCTGGTGTCTGGTTCAAAGACGGGTGATCCGTCCGATTACAGTCCTTTTTTGTGTTTTTGTGGGGATCGAATACAACTGAGCAACTTGCTGGGTATTGCTCTGAGTCTGGAGTCAGTTGTAAGCCAGACCAGGTAAGAATGGCAGATTTCCTTCCCCAAAGGACATTAGTGAATCAGATGGGTTTTTAACGACAATTAACTATGATTTCATGGTCATCCTTGGACTTTTAATTCAAGGTATTTAATTGAGTTTAATTCCATTACCTACTGTGGTGGGATTGGAACCTGGGTCCCTAGATCATTATCCTGGGTCAGTGGGTGTATAGGGGGGTGGGTCGGGGGGTGGGATTTGGGGGAATAGGGATGGAATTGGGGGAAATAAAGGGGGAAATGGTGGGGGGGGTTGGGGTTTGGGCTGCCGGTCACAGACTCGCCCCGGGAGAATATGGATGACGAGGGTCTCCCTGGTCCTCCTGATATATCGTAAACTCACCGCAGGCTGTGCTCCATCCTTCGGCTCCTCATTGGGCTCGTATTCCAACCCTTCCTGGTCTGCCTCCTCCTCCTTCTCAGATGAGGCTGCATGTCCCTCCACCACCTCCTCCTCCAGCACGTCGCTTCGCTTTTGTGCCAGATTGTGGAGGGCACTGTCGGCCACCACAAGGCGGGAGACCCGCTGGGTGGGATGGACTGCAGGGCACTCCCTAAACAGTCCAGAAATTGGAACAGCATTTGAGCAACCCCTTGCTCTGCTCAGTGACAGCACAGGTGACAGTGGTGGCCTCATTGTATTCAGTTTCCCTCTGCCTCGGTCTCAGCCTTCACAGCGACATCACCAGCCATGTCCGCAGTGAGTATCTATTGTCCACCATAAGCCAATCGGCCATCCTGAGGTGGTCATCGAAGACACCGGTGATCTCCGTGTGTCCCAGGATATAGCTGTTGTGTATGCTCCCAGGGTAGCAGGCATACATGTGCATGATTCTGAAGTCATGGCCCTGATAACATTCTGCTAATATAGGGCACCTCCATGATGTTCCGATGCTCGCAGGGCGACATGTATGCCATTGATTAGCCGCTGGACCTGGGGCATCCCACAGTGGCAGCAAATCCTGCAACATGGGCATGTTGGTGGACCTGTTCCAGGTAGAAGGTGATATAGTCTGATGCTCGGGCATACAGATTATCCAACACTTTCTCCTGAGGAAATCTGACGATTGTGAGATGCCACACAGATCCCCACCCGAGCCCTGGAATGAACCAGTGGCATTGTGGTTTAGAGATGCAGTGACTTTCACGGCCACCAGGAGCAGGTGTTCTCCTCTTCCACATGGTGCCATGTCCATGTGGACGTGGTACAGGTGCTGCACTGTCTCTCTTTTGAAATGCTGTCTTCTGAGGCACAAGCGGCCTGTCGGCTCATGGAAGGGCCAATGACGCCTGCACACATTGAGCCGTCGCTGGCCTCCGCTTCTGGCTACCCCCTCAGCCGGGCTTTTTCATAGAATCCTTACAGTGTAGAAGGAGGCCATTCGGCCCATGGAGTTTGCACCCACCCTCTGAGGGAGCACCAGACCTAGGCCCACTCCCCACCCTTTCCTTGGAACCCCACTTAACCCCATATCTTTGGACAGTCAGGGGAAATTTACCATGGTCAATCCACCTAGCCTGCCAATCTTTGAACTATGAGAGGAAATCCCGGGACCTGGAGGTAACCCACCCAGACACAGGTAGAAGTGCAAACTCCACGCGGTCACCCAAGGCCAAATTGAACCTGTGTCCTTGGAACTGTGAGACAGCAGTGCTAACCACTGTGCCACTGTGCTGCCCATATGTGGTGCTGCCTCCAATCTGTGTTGGCGTTGCTGCCTTCTACCGCTTCTGCCCTTCTTGGCTGCCACAAGCAGAGGGAGGGCAACCTCTGCGGGATCCACACCGGCAACCATTTTTGTTCCTAGAATGAATTGGAGAAGGAGAGAGACCGAAAATCAGTTAGGGCTTCCATCCCAGGACCCTCAAACTCCCAAATCTCCCCCATCCCTACCATGACTGTCCCGCCTTCTCTCAGAGTGCCATTCAGCGAGCCAGTTCTGCTCATCTCGGCCATATCAGGAGCCCTTAGACCCCAGGCCCCTGCCGGCAACGGTAGGTAGGCTGTGCAGGGCTACCCTCAGCTCACCCACACACTTACCCTTTGGCCGCATGGGCTTCAGTGCTGAAGCCCTTCACTTTCATGTTTGATTGTTGGCAGCTGCCTCTATGGTCCTGACACTCCTCGAGTTCTGTCACACTGATGTGGAGATGCCGGCGTTGGACTGGGGTGGGCACAGTAAGAAGTCTTACAACACCAGATTAACATCCAACAGGTTTGTTTCAAATCACTAGCTTCCGGAGCACTGCTCCTGCCAAAGATTAATAATAATAATCTTTATTATTGTCAAAACCAGGCTACCAGTAACACTGCAACGAAGTTACTGTGAAGATATGTGTGGCAGCAATCTGTTCAAGGAATTTGAAGGCGAAAGGGAAGGAACCTTTCCAAAGATGAACGTAACACATTTAATTATGGTCTTCCTTCAGACCAGGAACTGAATCCTGTTTCCAAGACAAACAGTGCCCATTTGTGAAACAAATAGTTGCTCAGGAAGCTCTTCAGATAGGCCAACTGTAACACAGAGCGGCAGAATATCCAGATCAGCAGGAATTTCAGATTCCACCTATGATTAGTAGGGATCAGGTGGCGGTCAAAGATCTGACCCTCCCTTTTAGTGGTGGTTTCCTTCAGGCAGTCGAACTTCAGCAGCAAGCTGAAATGGATGCCTTTAATTCAGCATGCCATCTTTTGCCCCAGGCTTCTGTCACTATTCTGTTTGGTGCCTAAATCCTCAGCTCACAGCAGACTAAATAACTCGAAGATTCCTTTGAGGGGAAAGATCTTTTCAGTAAGCTGCAGAGGCTTGTTAGGGTGGAAAAGATGGCTTGTGGTTCCAGCAGAAGCTCAAGATTGCTTCATCCATTAAGGATTAATTTATCAATGAAGACACAGCCATTATCAAGAGGTCTTTCTGAATCACTCTGGACTCAAAGGACAGCATGCTTTGGTGAGAGAAGCCAAATCCCCTCGCTATCTCCAGACCAACACTCACCAACGGCCTCTTCTAAACTGGATTTATGGCAGTGTGATGTGTAAAAATGTGTTTTGTTCATCCCGGATGATCAATAAAGTTAGTGTCTAAATTGGAAGCATTACTTTTATCTGTCTGAGCTATTTTATTATCTTGCAAATCATTTCATTGAATAAACTTTATTTTCCCTGCAAGTCAAAACGTTTAACTCAGTGCCGTGGCTGGGAAACTGCGGTTATTTCTTCATTTTCTGCAAGATCTGGTTGACAAATGAGTTTGTCATCAATGAGTTGTGGAAGAGATGCCGTAAGATTTGCATCCAAATAATTCCCCACAGCCCTGAGCGTTTAATTAAAATAACTTTATTTGCCACCAGTGTGCAAGAAATCTTTGAAGCAAAAAGGTAGACCAAGGAGAGAACATCCGAACTCGCTCCCTCACAGCACAGTGGGTGTGCCTACACCCGAAGGACTGCAGCGGTTCAGGAAGACCACTACCTTCTGAAGGGCAACTAGGGATGGGCAATAAATGCTGGCCTAACCACCAACGTCCACATCCCATAAATGAATGTTAAAAGTTTCCTTGTCTAGAGGCTTTTGAAGACAGATATGGCGGGTTTGGTTACTCGGCATGAGCCTCTCTGAGGAGCTCTTGATATTTAGTTGTCCCATCAAATAAGGTCTCAAACCCAGGCTTTGCAGTTGTCTGGCTGGCCAGATAGTGGCTGTCTGACTTGGGCTTTCGGAACTGAGGTCCCTCTCAAATTGAGTTGTTCCTAAAATGGTATGCCCAGAGAAGAAAACATGGAACTCAGTCAACTCTCTGAGGCAGCCTTGATAATCAGGTACCTGAGCAGATTGAAAATACAGCAACACGGGTTAATGAACAGCCAACATAGCACATTAAGGAAGTTGGTATGATATGTATGATCTGTCATTTGGGCATTGGAATCATTTCGCTTGGCCTAATTAGAAATCTGCAAGCCAATATCCTAACCAGTGTGTTGACCTTGGCTGAAGAAGCAAGATAAGGCTTGTTGTGTTATTATAATGATATTATATATATACCTTGGGCTTACTTTTTCTGCAAGACACAAGGCACCGATCGCTCATTGTGGGATGCAATATGTAATAAGCTTTTGGGACTTCTCCGTGAGATGCACTGACTAGTAACTAGGCTTCATATCAAATTGAGAGAAGAATTTTGCACCTGTAAGTCTCGGAGTTAACTCTTTCCAATGTGGGTAGTTTTTATTGACAGCATGTGTTTAAAGATTGTAGATGAAGATATTATCTTAATGATCTGTCCTTCTTTATGGCACATATAACTGAGCTGCACCAATTGTTATGCTCTTGTACACTTCCAATAATAATAATCTTTATTGTCACAACTAGGCTTACATTAACGTAGCAATGAAGTTACTGTGAAAATCCCCTAGTCGCCACATTCCGGCGCCTGTTCGGGTACACAGAGGGAGAATTCAGAATGTCCAATTCACCTAACAGCACGTCTTTCGGGACTAATGATTATGTCTCTCTCCATCTGATCTCGTTTGACGTTCAATTTATTTTGTATGTGGATGCTGCACTTATGTGGCAGATGGACTTGCATTCCCCTGTGAGTGTAATGTTGCAGCTCCCTTGAAACTGCCATTTTTGTTGAAACTTTCTGGGCATTTCAATATTAGGTCATGAACCGAAGTGACAGAAATAGTTATGAAGGTTGATCTGCCTGGTGATATCTTATTGATTCCATAAATTGTTCCTAGTGTCAGGTCACAACCTGCCAATAGATCTGCAATCATTGAACATTTAGTTTCCATGATGCAGAGTATTTGCCCTGCACAGGTAGCGATCCGAAAATGTGTTTTAATTTGCAAACTTCGGATGGTTCTGACTGTCTTACATCAGAAACTGACTGACCACCTGACAACCCCGACCCACCAACCCCACCCCTATCCCCGACCACCTAACACCCCCTCAAGCACCTGACCCGCTGACCATACCTCAACCACATGACCCCCGGATCCAATCCACTCCAAATCTTAACTACTTACCTTACAACACATAGCTGATTGATTGATTGAGTGATTGATTGATTGATTTATTATCACATGTACCGCAGTACAGTGAAAAGTATTTTTCTGCGGCCATACACAGTACGTACATAGTAGACAAAAAGAATAATCGACAGAGTACATTGACAAATAATACATCTGCTACGGATGTGCCATAGATAGCATCCTATCCAGCTGCATCACAGGTTGGTATGGCAACTGCTTGGCCCAAGATCGCAAGAAACTGCAGAGCGTAGAACTACGGTTCCTCAGAGACATGGCTCACCCCCGCCTCACCGGACTGTGCCATACAACCTGAAGGCTTCTCAATTCATTGGGCGGACCGCACCGCGTCATCAGGCAAAGCGAAGGGTGGAGGGGTTTGAATTTAGAATTTAGAACAGTACAGCACAGAACAGGCCCTTCAGCCCTCGATGTTATGCCGAGCAATGATCACCCTACTCAAACTCACGTATCCACCCAATACCCGTAACCCAACAACCCCCCCTTAACCTTACTTTTTAGGACACTACGGGCAATTTAGCATGGCCAATCCACCTAACCCCGCATATCTTTGGACTGTGGGAGGAAACCGGAGCACCCGGAGGAAACCCACGCACACACGGGGAGGACGTGCAGACTCCACACAGACAGTGACCCAGCCGGGAATCGAACCTGGGACCCTGGAGCTGTGAAGCATTGATGCTAACCACTATGCTACCATGCTGCCCCCGACATGCTTGCCATGTTTGCCTCCTCATCAACTCCTCCTGGTGCTTGGATGTGGTGACCCTGGCGACCTACTGCTCTCCGGACCTGGACTACCTGACCGTGAAGTGCCGCCCATACTATCTTCCACGTGAGTTCACTTCAGCCATTATCACAGCGGTCTACATCCCACCCCAGGCAGAAGTGAGGAAGTCCCTGAACGAACCGGAAACCATGGCTCAATCACGAGATTGACTCACTACTGAAGGTCAGGTCAGAGGCGTCAGGCGACCCTGACCCATACATGAAATCCATGTATGACCTCAGCAAAGCCATCCGAGATGCCAAGAGAAAATATCAAACCAAGCGAGAGTCACAGACAGACCCTCGGCGATTGTGGCAAGGACTAAACAACATAACGGGCTACAAAGTGAAGCCGAGCAGTATCTCCAGCAGCAGCGCACCCTCCCCGATGAACTCAATGCATTCTATGCTCGGTTTGAGCAGGTAACCAACAATCCGCTGTCGAGTGCCCCAGCAGCCCATAACTCACCCATATGCACCATCACAGCTTCCGAGGTCAGATCGGCTTTCTTGAAAGTGAACCCTCGGAAGGCGATGGGCCTGGACGGGATCCCTGGTCATGCACTCAGAGCCTGCGTGGACCAGCTGGCAGAGGTAGTCGCGGACATCTTTAACCTGTCCCTACTCCACTCCGAGGTCCCCACCTGCTTCAAGAAGACCACCATTATGCCAGTGCCAAAGAAGAACCAGGTAACGTGCCTCAATGTGGCCCTGACTTCATTCGTAATGAAGGGCTTCGAGAGGTTGACCATGAAGCGCATCACCTCCATACTCCCAGAACACCTTGATCCATTGCAATTCGCATAGTGTCGCAACCGGTCCACAGCAGACGCCATTTCCCTGGCCCTGTACTCATCCGTAGAGCATCTCAAGAACAAGGACTCCTACATCAGACTCCTATTTATTGACTATAGCTCCGCCTTTAACACCATAATCCCAGCCAAGCTCATAGCAAAGCTCCAAAACCGAGGACTTGGCTCCCCACTCTGCAACTGGATCCTCGATTTTCTGACCAACAGACCACAATCAGTAAGAATGAGCAACAACACCTCCTCCACAATAGTCCTCAATACCAGGGTCTGCAAGGCTGCGTACTGATGCACAATCAATGGACACGAAACGTAGGTGAAGTCCGAACGAAAGGCTTTAATTAGCAAGAAGTGAACCCGGCAGCAGACGTACAGGAGAATGGCTGGCTTCGGGGGAACACGGGTAGGCGGAGCTACCTTCCTCTTAGCCAATCGGGCTAAGAGGCACATGATACCTGGTCCAATGGTCAGTGAGTCCTCTGCACCAATGGCAGCTCACACTCCCAGGTACCGTAATACCCCTAGTCATACTACCACATTCACCCCTTGTTGAGAAAGGAACCGGGGGGGGGGGGGGGGGGGGGTGTACGGGGAATGCGGACATGGGGGGTGGGGGGGGGGGTGAGTCCCGTGAGTATATGAGAGACTGGTAGTATGACTAGAGATGTTGGGTCGTACCATTTCACTGATGGCTGCCCACCGGCCCACAACTATTTACAAATACAAAACACAGTAACTGTGTACAGTTTGGGGAATGGGAAAAAAATAGAGAACAAGCAAAAACAAGACTCCATCAACAGTTCACATGGATTCGATCAGCCAATCGGGTGCCTTGGACGTCCTGTGCGACCTGCGGAGCTGTGCCGGCGACGTTGGAGTGGTGGTCGTCCGTGATTCCGGGAGCGATGATCCTGTTCTTGCGGTTGCGTCCGTACCCCTAGTCGGAGCTAGCGGGGGCCAGGCCGGGGGAGGTTCGTCCTGTCCACTAGGCAGCGCGTGTAAAGGTGTCGGTGGGGTCAGGGGGGTGGGGGGCGCCTGCCGGGGGCAATTGGGTTTGGGGGGGCTGGCGCCGGGGGGGGGGGGGGGGGGGGGGGGCGGGATCTGGCAGGGTCCCGTAGGGAGACCGTGTCCTGTCGGCCGTCATGATACTCCACATACGCGTACTGCGGGTTCGCGTGGAGTAGCTGGACTCTTTCGACCAACGGGTCCAACTTGTGCACCCGCACGTGTTTCCGGAGCAGGATGGGCCCGGGGGTAGCCAGCCGGGTCAGTAGCGGGGTCCCTGATGAAGACTTCCTCGGAAATCAAGAAGGCGTTCATGAGGCGTTTGGTTAGTGGATGTACAGAGAAGTGACCGGATAGAATGGAGGGTGTCTAGGAGGACCTCTTGCCAGCGGGAGACTGGGAGATTTCTGGACCGAAGGGCCAGCAGGACGGTCTTCCAGACCGTACCGTTCTCCCTCTCGACCTGTCTGTTACCCCTGGGGTTGTAACTGGTTGTCCTGCTGGAGGCGATGCCCCTGCTGAGCAGGAATTGACGCAGATCCTCACTCATGAAGGAGGACCCCCTATATCTATGAATGTATGCGGGGTAACCGAACAGGGAGAAAATGGTGTGTAGGGCTTTGATGATGGTGGTGGTGGTCATGTCAGGGCAGGGGATGGCGAAAGGGAAATGGGAGTACTCGTCAATCACGTTGAGGAAGTACGTGTTGTGGTTGGTAGAGGGGAGGGGACCTTTGAAGTCCATGCTGAGATGTTCAAAGGGGCGGGAAGCCTTTATCAGATGCGCTTGTTCGGGGCGGTAGAAGTGCTGTTTGCACTCCGCGCAGATGTGGCATTCCCTAGTTACTGTCCTGACCTCCTCGATGGAGTAGGGCAGGCTGCGGGTTTTTATAAAGTGGAAGAAGCGGGTGACCCCCGGGTGGCAGAGATCCGCGTGGAGGGTTTGGAGGTGGTTCACTTGTGCGTTGGCACAGGTGCCGCGAGTCAGGGCATCGGGAGGCTCGTTTAGCTTCCCAGGACGATACAAGATGTCGTAGTTGTAGGTGGACAGTTCGATCCTCCACCGCAAGATCTTGTCGTTCTTTATCTTGCCCCTCTGTGCGTTGTCGAACATGAAGGCCACTGACCGTTGGTCTGTGAGAAGGGTGAACCTCCTGCCGGCCAGATAGTGCCTCCAATGTCGCACAGCTTCTACTATGGCCTGTGCTTCCTTCTCGACTGAAGAGTGGCGGATTTCGGAAGCGTAGAGGGTATGGGAGAAGAAGGCCACTGGTCTGCCTGCTTGATTGAGGGTGGCTGCCAGAGCTACATCGGACACGTCACTCTCGACCTGGAAGGGAAGAGACTCGTCGATAGCGTGCATCGTGGCCTTTGCAATATCCGCTTTGATGGGGCTAAAGGCCTGGCGGGCCTCCATCGACAGGGGGAAAGTGGTTGATTGGATGAGTGGACGGGCTTTGTCGGCGTAATTGGGGACCCACTGGGCGTAATATGAAAAGAAGCCCAAACAGCGCTTGAGGGCTTTGAGGGATTGGGGAAGGGGGAGCTCCATCAGGGGGCGCATGCGTTCCGGGTCGGGGCCTATCACTCCGTTACACACTACGTAGCTGAGGATGGCTAGACGGTCGGTGCTGAACATGCATTTGTCCTTGTTGTAGGTCAGGTTCAGGAGTTTTGCGGTTCGGAGGAATTTTCGGAGGTTGGTGTCGTGGTCCTGCTGGTCGTGGCCGCAGATGGTGACGTTATCGAGAAATGGGAAGGTGGCCCGTAAACCGTACTGGTCGACCATTCGGTCCATCTCTCGTTGGAACACCGAGACCCCGTTTGTGACACCGAAGGGAACCCTTAAAAAATGGTAGAGTCGCCCATCCGCTTCGAACGCAGTGTACTTTCAGTCACTCGCGCGGATGGAGAGCTGATGGTAGGCAGATTTGAGGTCCACCGTGGAGATGTCCTTGTACTGCGCGATCCTGTTGACCAGGTCGGAGATAAGTGGGAGAGGGTACACATCCAGCTGCGTAAACATGTTGATGGTCTGACTGTAGTCTATGACCATCCTATTCTTCTCCCCGGTCTTAACCACCAGCACTTGTGCTTGCCAGGAGCTGTTGCTAGCCTCGATGACCCCTTCCTTCAGAAGCCGCTGGACTTCGGAACTGATGAAGGTCCGGTCCTGGGCACTTTACCGTCTGCTCCTGGTGGCGACGGGTTTGCAATCTGGGGTGAAGTTTGCAAACAAGGACGAGATATCGGCCTTGAGGGACGCGAGGCTGCAGACAGTGAGTGGGGGCATAGGGCCGCTGAATTTGAATGTTAAGCTCTGGAGGTTACATTGGTGTCTAAACCCAAGAGTGCTGCCGCGCAGAGGTGAGTGTGGACGAATAGCTTGTAGTTTTTAAACTCCCTCCCCTGGACCGTGAGGTCCGCTATGCAGCACCCCGTGATCTATACCAAGTGAGAACCGGAGGCCAGAGCGATTTTTTGTTTGACTCGGTAAACAGGAAGAGCGCAGCGTCTTACCGTGGTGGGGTGGACAAAACTCTCTGTGCTCCTGGAGTCCAGCAGGCAACTTGTCTCATGGCCGTTGAGGAGGATCTTCGTGGTCGCTGTGGATAGGGTGCGAGGCCGCGACTGGTCCAATGTGACTGAGGCGAGTCATGGCAGAAACTCAGAGTCGTCATCAGGCAGGGAGTAGTCACCTGCGGGGTCCTCGGTGCCGATCCAAAATAGCGGCACCCGGGGATCACACGTGGAGGTGGGGGGGTGGGGGCAGTGAGGACCGCGGGCCGCACGGGGCCCCTGAGGAGAGCGGGGGGGAGGACCCGCGGTCGCTGCTCGGGACCGCAGCGACCGCTTTAGACCGGCAAAGGGCCACAAAGTTTTTAAACTCATAATTTTTAAACTCTGGGCAGCAGGGTAGCATGGTGGTTAGCATAAATGCTTCACAGCTCCAGGGTCCCAGGTTCGATTCCCGGCTGGGTCACTGTCTGTGTGGAGTCTGCACGTCCTCCCCCTGTGTGCGTGGGTTTCCTCCGGGTGCTCCGGTTTCCTCCCACAGTCCAAAGATGTGCGGGTTAGGTGGATTGGCCATGCTAAATTGCCCGTAGTGTCCTAATAAAAGTAAGGTTAAGGGGGGGTTGTTGGGTTACGGGTATAGGGTGGATACGTGGGTTTGAGTAGGGTGATCATGGCTCGGCACAACATTGAGGGCCGAAGGGCCTGTTCTGTGCTGTACTGTTCTATGTTCTATGTTCTATGTTCTAAAGTGGCCCTTTGTGCCGCAGCCCTTGCAGGTTGCGGAGCGGGCCTAAAGAGCTGGTCATTGACTTCAGGAAGCAAAGTACTGTACACACCCCTGTCAGCATCAATGGGGCCGAGGTGGAGACGGTTAGCAGTTTCAAATTCCTAGGGGTGCACATCTCCAAAAATCTGTCCTGCTCCACCCACGTTTACGCTACCACCAAGAAAGCACAACAGCGCCTATACTTCCTCAGGAAACTAAGGAAATTCGGCATGTCCACATTAATCCTTACCAACTTTTACAGATGCACCATAGAAAGCATCCTTTCTGGCTGCATCACAGCCTGGTATGGCAACTGCTCGGCCCAGGACCGTAAGAAACTTCAGAGAGTCGTGAGCACTGCCCAGTCCATCACACAAACCTGCCTCTCATCCATTGACTCCATCTACACCTCCTGCTGCCTGGGAAAAGCAGGCTGCATAATCAAAGACCCCTCCCATCCGGCTTACTCACTCTTCCAACTTTTTCCATCGGGTAGGAGGTACAAAAGTCTGAGAACACACACAAACCGACGCAAAAACAGATTCTTCCCCACTGTTACCAGACTCCTAAATGACCCTCTTATGGACTGACCTCATTAACACTACACCCTGTATGCTTCATCCGATGCCGGTGCTTATGTAGTTACATTGTGTACCTTGTGTTGCCCTATTATGTATTTTCTTTTCTTCCCTTTTCTTCCCATGTACTTAATGATCTGTTGAGCTGCTCGCAGAAAAATACTTTACACTGTACCTCGGTACACGTGACAATAAACAAATCCAATCCAATCCAATCCTCAAACCTATAGATCAAATTGGCGTTAAATCTTGCCACACAGTCATGTGTGTATAGGGAGTACAGTAGAGGACTGAGCACACATCCTTGCGGGGCCCCGGTGTTGAGGGCTATTGTGGAGGAGGTGCTGTTACCTATCCTGACAGATTGTGGCCTGTTGGTGAGGAAATAAAGGATCCAGCTGCACAGGAGGGGTCAAGTCCAAGATTGCAGAGTTTGGTTATTAGTCTTGTCGGGATAATGGTGATGAAGGTGGAGCTATAGTCTCTGAACAGCAGTCTGGGGTAGGTGCCCTTGTTGTCGAGATGTTCGAGAGTTGATTGCAGGGCCAGGGAGACAGCATTGTGTATGGACCGGTTGCGGCGATAGGCGAATTGCAATGGATCGAGACTGTCTGGGAGGCATTTCATGATAAGAAACCACAGGGCCATCGGTTGATAGTCGTTAAGGCGCCTTGTGCCTAGCTTGAAAGTGACTGGACATTGAAATGTACCTGATTTATGGCAGCCACCACTGTAAAAAAGATGACATGGCCATTCTTCATCTGACTCTGCAAACTTTGAATGAAGGCCTTAGGAGTGTGTTGCCAGCACGAGTCGGAATGTCGGGTGAGAAAGGGTCGGCAGGATTTAAAGGGAGGAAAGTGGGTATCGGAGTGGCAAGTTCAGGTCCAATATATTTAAAATCTTAACATGACATTCGGCACTATGGGTTATGCTAAATCTCTGACAAAAAGTCAGACTCCCACTGATGCTGTTCTGAACTCTGCCAGTGTGGTATTGTGTGAAGCAAATAATGGCATGATGGGAAAACTAGTCAAGTCTTCTTGGTACAATTGAATTTAAACCTAAGGCACAGATACAAACAGCCGAGGTCAACCAAGAACTGGCTGACTCTAACACTCAGATAAGACGCGTTCGTCATGAGACCAGTGGAGTCTAAATATATACGATAAGCTAAAAAACTGTCTCTTCCTGCACGTAAACAAATTTGTCCCTTTCTTAAAACAAAGACAAGATAATGATATGAAACTCCATTCCCCTAAAGGTCAGCAAGGTGACGCCATTGTAACGATTATTACTTATGTTTTACTTTCGATCACATTCCTAACCAAGTTGTATTCATGTTATCTTGATCCTATAATGTATAAGAATCGTCTTCTTTTCTGTAATATCGCAGACTTGGGACGGACTCAGCAGTTTGTAATTGACTGCTTTCCGACTTCAAATCTCAGCCATACTGCTAGCAGTCAGTTCTAATTAGTGAATAAAGTTCAGTTTTGCTTACCTAATGAATGCTGTTTGAATTTCTCTATCACAGTCAAGACGCGGGGAAAATATAAAATACAACACCAGTTAAAGTTTACTGGCTGAGCTCAAGTGTCTTTTGACTGGAGGATTACCTGTGCAAATCATGTGCAGAAGAGGAAAACTCATTGAAGCCACTCAGTCATTCAGTTCCGGCATCCTTGGAACTATGAAATATAATAGACATGCAGCAAACAATCCATTTCAGATGGAGTTTCTTTATATGGCACATCTTTGCTGATGGCTGAAGTGGCCGATCCTTGAGACACAGGTTTTAACACAAGTGCTGCAAATGAAGCTACCAAATGTGGTTATGGGTTGTTGCTTTTTGAATTGTGAAGGTATTGTAACCACTTAATCACCATGGTGGGGAAAACCAGTGTGATGATCGGTATTTACCTTTAATACCCTGCCCCTTTAAGAGGCTTGGAACCCTGGGGGACTCCGCCTCTGGCTACGCCCCCAGGAAACAGTATATAAGATACGACCCCCATGTTGCGAGCACACTTCTCTCGAATGCAGTCCTGTTCTCTGTATATTAAAGCCTTTGATTACTGACCTCGCTCTCGCGTCGTAATTGAGAGTGCCTCAACCAGCCCACAGGAGGTGTCACTATTTTCTTCTGTTGTCAGTTAGTGACTCCCAGATGCAATATTTGATGTCTGGGCCCTAGACATCGAACTGGCATGCATCCTTGAAGCAGAATTAGAATCATAGAATCATAGAATTCCGATAGTTCGGAAGGAGGCCATTCGGACCATCAGGTCTGCACTGACCCTCCAAAAAAGCACCCTACCGCACCTCACTTTTTATCAGTTAAACAGTTCTTAAACACAAGGAAAAATGTAAACTTACTATCAATTTCTGCTACTAACTCCAATTAAGTAACTCAATGGAGTTCAAATGACACTTAGAAATAAAGTTAACAAACTTTCTCAGTTATGTGGAGACAACTTTGGAGAGACCCTTTCAGGAGCAGAATCAGTACACTTCTGCTCAACCTAGCAGCATTTGGCAAATCTGCTGTTCAACTTAAAACCCTTCCATCTTGTCACACTCCAAGCCTATGGTAAACAGCAAAACCACAGAAAAACCTGACTCCTCCCATTAATTATATCATCTGTATCCAACTAAGATGTCAAATGCCTTATTTAGCAATGACTAAATACAACCCTCATGAATTATTCACTCTACAGGGAATCTCCAACAATAAATGCAATGTTCCATTAGCCCAAAATATGTAAACAAGGAAATGGTTCGAATCAATCATGATCTCACATTTTACAACTTCTTAATTATAGCTTTATCAGACACATATTCTAGATATCTTAACTTATGTTCTTTAATGATACTACAGCAACAAATTTATACCGAACTAAAGCTTTTACAAACCTTACTTCAAGAGATACAAAATGCAACATATATCAATTTCTACATTCATCACAAGGGTTCCCACCAAAATCCGATGCTGGGGAGCCAGGAAGTTATGGGCCATTAATATTTGAGGAGGGCGAACATACCTGAGAGCTTTGTTGTATTTGTGATTGAGTCCTGCCATAATGTACCACAGACAGTGAAGATTGATATTATTGAACTGTTTTTCCACCACATGAGGCCTCTCCCGTCAACACCCTGACCCTATACTTTGAACCTGTGGACTGTTCGTAGTCCCAGTCCTAGCCATATCTGCTTTGAGCACTGCTGAGACTACAGATCTGCTGACCAATCTGATTGGTCAGCAGATCTCTGATGTGGTAATTCTTCCCAAGTGTGGGGCAGAAATCCTGGGCGGGATTCTCTCAGCCCAGGCTGGGCCGGAGAATTGCCGGGACGGGCGCGAATCACGAGACGCCGCCCCGACACTAGTCCGCCGATTCTCCGGAGAGCAGAGAATCGGCGCCATTGGTGCCAGCACAGTCGGCTCTACGTGCCCCCACCCCCCCCCCTCCCCACCCCCCCGGCGATTCTCCCCCCGAGATGGGCCAAGTGGCCACGCAAATCCGAGTCCTGCTGCCGACATCCATGTGTGCTTTGACGCGGCGGGACCTCAGCGTGCATGCATCCGGGGGCGGCCTGGTGGGAGGGAAGGGGGTCCGATCCGGGGGGGGGGGGAGTCTCCGCTGTGGCCTGCCCCGCGATCGGGGCCTACCGATCGGCGGGCCGGCCTCTCGGGCTGCGAGCCTCTTTAGTTCCGCGGCGGCCCCTGTAGCCCTACGCCATGTTGCGTCGGGGCCGGAGCAGACAATGGAACCAACACCCATGCGCGCAATCGCGCTGGTCCCACTCCGCATTTATGTGTTGGCACCAGTCCTACTGGTATGCGTAGTCCCGTGGCACCCATCTGATGCGGGGATCAGCAGCTGAAGCGGCGTGGGTCGTTCCAGTGCCATGCTGGCCCCCTGTAGGGGTCAGAATCGCTGCTCCTGAGGGCATGTTGACACCGTCGAAAAAGCAACGGCATTTACGACGGTGTCAACACTTATCCTCAGGATCAGAGAATCCCGCCCCCTGTCTCCAGCCAATTAACACTCCTCAAAAACTTGACCACGAATAAAATTCTTCCCCATCACTCTCCCTGGCAAAGATCTGAGCTTAACCAACTGTGTTTGCAACCTTGTTACCATATTTGACCTGTCTCAATTGAGTAGTTCATGTCAGATAAATGATCCTTCCCTCCCACTGACCACATGTCCATTCTCCCACAGAATCTCCATCTGATGAGACCAGGCCATCCAAAGTCAGTAACATCCCTCGTCACCCAAGGTAACATCTCGGTGGAGAGCCCCAACAAGACCACCAGTGAGGCATCAAAGCTTTCACCCAGACCTTCCATCAGTACAGAGACAAGCACCTCGATGGGCAACATTAGTGAACAGGCTTCCGGGACCCAATCTGGTGAGCACCGCACAGTTGCTGATGCACATCAGGTGGAGGCAGGAACATCCATGTGGTACAGCACTCGGAGATCAACTGGATCCCAGAACAAAGCTGTGTCCCAATCAGTGCTGAGCCACTAGATAAGATATTCACAGAGCTAATTATCATGGGAGTCTCTCTTTAAGAAATGTTTTTGTCTTATCACATGGCTTCAGTGATGTCATTGTGTGGGTGGAGCTGGGCTGTGGCTCTGGGAGTTGGTTTTACTATCACTTTGAGTTTGGAGTGGGTTTGTGGCTCTGCGTTTTTACTTTTGTTTTCACATTTGGCTGCTGTAGACTCAGACAGCGAAGTATTTTGGCCTGTCTCTCTATTTTCAATTTTAAAGAGTTATTCCAAGGAAGAAACCCAATTATTATAGTGACCTACTGTTTTGGTAAAAAGGTGTTTTTGATTTATGGGATCTTGTTATTGAATTGGAACAGTTAAGGAGGAATTTATTAAGGGTTATACACAGATTGCTGTAGCTATGTAGGGTTTTTATGATTACGGTTGATAATACTTCTTACTGTGTATGTTTATAAAAATGTTAACTAAATTCGTAGAATAAAGCTTGTTTTTTGATTAAAAGCATCTAAGAACACTGTTGAATAACACCTGACATCCATGTGTGCTTTGACGCGGCGGGACCTCAGCGTGCATGCATCCGGGGGCGGCCTGGTGGGAGGGAAGGGGGTCCGATCCGGGGGGGGGGGGAGTCTCCGCTGTGGCCTGCCCCGCGATCGGGGCCTACCTGCTCTTCTGCTCATCATAACCAAAATCAATAAATGGTTTCAGGCCAGGTAGACTCCACAATATACTTTGGAGTTGTTAAACCCTGGCCCGTAACATAATGGAGATGAAAGGACACAGCCGTGCCATTCAGAAGGGGGTGTCAGCAACACTCCAGTGACTGCAAAGCCTACTGGATGAGTCCCAAAGTCTTCAGGCACAGGAGATGGTGTGACAGTGTGTGACACCGAGGCCAACACTGGTAAGGTGGCAATTACAGTGGAAAACCTGGAGCACGCCCTCCACGTCTGGAGTGGAGGTGCCCATGCATGGCGCAGTTTGAGACGACCATGGCTGAGGGCCTCGACATCATATCGTAGTCGCTGAAGGATGTGTCCCAAATGCAGGTGGATGTTGCAGAGGCTGCAGATCATGGCCCAATCACTGAGGGAATTGACACCATGGTGTAAACAATGGGGAAGCTCCAGGACTGGCAACACCAGATGACTCAGAGGCCTATGGAGCTTTCTCCAGCTGCCCCTCCAACCCATGGAACCTCCCCAGGCCCTCCAGAAGACGTCTGCCAAGGACATCGAAGGCCACAGGTCATGGAAAGCAGCAAGTTACATGCACCCCTGATGTGTATCCTGGGGTCAGCCCTAGACGTAGCGGTAGGCCAGGGAAGATCAAGAAGAGTGAGGAGCACTGAGTGGGCACTGGTGAGGTCACCATCTATAGCTAGGGGGAATGGAAAATCTTCACATTCAAAACAGTGGCGCAGGATCTCAACCCCTCGACGGAGACCCCGTTCAAAGGATGGGTGTTTGCGCGCTGTCAGCAGAAAGACAGGATTCAGACTTCGGCAGAAACCGAGGAGCACCAGACCTTTCCTCACAGTGACTCATCATCAATCTCCTTTATGGCAACCCAATGACAGTGCCAACACATATCAATCACCCTGGCAATAGGTGGTTAATTCCATCCCATCAGGATTGCTGGGTGGGCCTCTGGCAATGGTCCTTCGGCGGCACGGCATACTCCATGGCAATGGCGATTTTCGGTGCCTGGAGAATCGCCGAACCGGCGTTGGGCCCAATTACGGCGTGAGACTGCGGAGAATCCAGCCTCTGGTCATTGACTTCAGGAAGCAAAGTACTGTACATACCCCTGTCAGCATCAACAGGGCTGAGGTGGAGATGGTTAGCAGTTTCAAATTCCTAAGGGTGCACATCACCAAAACTCCTTTGTGGTCCACCCACGTCGACGCTACCACGAAGAAAGCACAACAGCACCTATACTTCCTCAGGAAACTAAGGAAATTCGGCATGTCCACATTAACTCATACCAACTTTTACAGATGCACTATAGAAAGCATCCTATCGGGCTGCATCACAGCCTGGTATGGGAAACTGCTCGGCCCAAGACCGCAAGAAACTACAGAGAGTGGTGAACACAGCGCAGTCCATCACACAAACCTGCCTTCCATCCATTGACTCAATCTATACCTTCCACTGTCTGGGAAATGCAGGCAGCATAATCAAAGACCCCTCCCACCCGGTTTACTCACACTTTCAACTTCTTCCATTGGGCAGGAGATACAAAAGTCTGAGAACATGCGTGAACAGATTTAATAACAGTTTATTCCCCACTGTTACCAGACTCAAACGAGCTTCTTATGGACTGGTTTGATTAACACTACACCCCTGTATGCTTCACCCGATGCCGGTATCTATGTATTTGCATTGTGCACCTTGTGCTGCCCGATTATGTATTTTGTTTTATACTATTTTCATTTCATGTACTTAATGATCTGTTTGAGCTGCTCGCAGAAAAATACTTATCACTGTACCTCGGTACACGTGACAATCAACAAATCAAATCAAAACAAATCGACTTGTGCTTTGTAGATGGTGGACAGGTTTTGGGGGGTCAGGAGGTGAGTTACTTGCCATAGGATTCCTAGCCTTTGAGCTGCCATGGTAGCCACAGTATTAATATGGCTAATCCCATTTAGTTTCTGATCAGTTGTAACTCCCAGGATGTTGACTGTGGGAGATTCAGCAATGGTAATACCATTGAATGTCAAGGGACAATGTGAGATCCTCTCTTGTCGGAGATGGTCATTGCCTGACACTTGTGTGGCACGAATGTAACTTGCTACCTGTCAGGCCAAGCATAAACCTGGATATTGTCCAGGTTTTGCTGCATTTAGATGTGGACTGCTTCATTATCTGCGGAGTCGCGAATGGTGCTTAACATTATGCAGTCATCCATAAACATCCCCACTTCTGACCTTATGATAGTAAGAAGTCTTACAACACCAGGTTAAAGTCCAACAGGTTTGTTTCAAACACGAGCTTTCGGAGCACTGCTCCTTCCTCAGGTGAATGACCTTATCATGACCTTATGATGGAAGGGAGGTCATTCATGAAGCAGCTGAAGATGATTGGGCCTAGGACACCATTCTGGGGAACTCCTGCAGTGATGCCCTGGAGCTGAGATGATTGACCATTTTCCTTTGTGCCAGGTATGACTCCAACCAGTGGAGAGTTTTCCCCCTGATTCTCATTGACTTTAGTTTAATCTTTACGACAGAGATAGATAGGTTCCTGATTAATAAGGGTATCAGGGGTTATGGAGAGAAGGCAGGAGAATAGGGATGAGATAAATACCAGCCATGATTGAATGGCGGAGCAGACTCGATGGGCCAAGTGGCCTAATTCTGCTTCCATGTCTTATGGTCTTAAATGCTGCCTTGATGTCAAGGGCAGTCACTCTCACCTCACCTCTGACATTCAGCTCTTTCATCCATGTTTGAACCAAGGCAATAATGAAGTCAGCAGCTGAGTTACCCTGGCAGAACCCACATTGAGCATCCATGAGCAGGTTATTGCTGAGTAAGTGCAGCTTGATAGCACTGTTGATGACTTCTTCCATCACTTTGCTGATAATGAAGAGTAGACTGATAAGACGGTAATTGGCTGAGTTGGATTTGTCCTGTTTGTTGTGTACAGGACACACCTGGGCAATTTTCCACATTGCCGGGTAGATGCCAGTGTTGTAGCTGTACTGGAACAGCTCTAGGGGTTGCTTGGAGTGTGCAAATAGACCAGTGCCCAAGTGCCAAAACAGATAACTAGTCTGGCACCGCACAACACCGGTGCAGTACCTTCCCAAATTGTCCAGGTAAGTTATTATTTCTTTTCTTCAATTAAAATTCACACATGGCACATGCTAAAAATGTGTGGTTTTCGCACAGTTCCAATTTTTGGACAGCCAGATTTGAGACACTGTACTTGTCGAAGATCTCTGTGCTAGTGCTGTAATAACCACATAGAATCACTGAGTTATGGGATGAGGATCAATCATTCTATCACAGTGACCTTTTTCAGCTTGTCATCATTGGAAGCGTACAGCATTACATGTTGAAAAGAATGAGAAAGACATTACCTGGTATATCCCACAGAAGACATAACATTTTCTTTTCCATACAAAGAGTGATCGCACTGTGAATGTGTTATGTGATTGGTGTGAGATTGTGCAGTCCCAGTACAATTGAGATTGACCTTGCTGTAATATAAGTGATTACGGGCCAACTGTTTAAATGGGGAATGGAGAGCTGCCAATTGCTTCATATTCAGTGGAAAATTCATGAAAGCTGAAATACGGTATTTTTCTGAAAACATAATGAACCAAAGAGAACCAGTGCAACATTTTTTCGTGCTTTCTTTTTACTTCTTCCTTGTTTTTGCTTGTAGAAATATGAATGTCAACCTTCGAATGTGAGTTAAAGTTCACCCCTCATGCATGTGGGTACAAAAAGTCCCTTTGTGAACTTTTCCTTATTTTGAATTTTAATTTTTCTTTTTAGAGCACCCAATTATTTTTTTTTCAAATAAGGGACAATTTAGCGTGGCCAATCCACCTAGCCTGCACATCTTTGGGTTGTGGGGGTGAAACCCATGCAGACACGGGGAGAATGTGCAAGCTGTACACAGACAGTGACCCAGGGTCGGGATTCGAACCCGGGTCCTCAGCGCCGTAGGCAGCAATGCTCCCCCTTTAGGTCCCTGATTAGCACAAATACCCTCAACACCACATACTCTCACCGTCTCCTTGATCAAAAAGAAGTTTTCACTCCAGGAAGCATGGAAAATGTGCAGGCCTGCAGGTGAGAATGAAACAGCGTGGCCCCGAAGCCCCTCTGCCTAGCTTACTCCTAGCTAATGTCAAATCTCTAGAAAACAAATTAGACGAACTTAAAGCCAGAATCACTTTTCAAATAGAACTGAGGGACTGCTATGTGCTCTGTCTCACGGAGACATGGCTCACTCCTGCTTTTCCCGACTGTGCCCGACAACCAGGGGGCTTCTCAATTCACCGAATGAACTGCACGGCGGCCTCAGGCAAGTCTAAGGGAGGTGGGGTCTTCCTCCTAATCAACACCTCCTGGTGCCGAGATGTAGCAACACTGGCGAGTTTTTGCTCCCCAGACCTAGACTACCTGACGCTAATATGCATACTACCTTCTCCGGGAGTTCAGCTCCGTTACCCTGACAGAAGTTTACATCCCACCCCATGCAAACGTGAAAATTGCACTGGACCAAATATTTGCCACCACAAATAGCCTTAAAACGAAACGTCCCGAGGCCTTGTTCATTGTAAGAACATAAGAACATAAGAACTAGGAGCAGGAGTAGGCCATCTGGCCCCTCGAGCCTGCTCCGCCATTCAATGAGATCATGGCTGATCTTTTGTGGACTCAGCTCCACTTTCCGGCCCGAACACCATAACCCTTAATCCCTTTATTCTTCAAAAAACTATCTATCTTTACCTTAAAAACATGTAATGAAGGAGCCTCAACTGCTTCACTGGGCAAGGAATTCCATAGATTCACGACCCTTTGGGTGAAGAAGTTCCTCCTAAACTCAGTCCTAAATCTACTGGGAACTTCAATCAGGCCAAGCTCAAGAGCGTACTACCAAATTGCCACCAACACGTTACCTGTTCCACCAGAGGCACAAACATCCTGGACCACTGCTACACAAATATTAAACATGCCTACCACTCTATCGCCCGCCCACACTTTGGCAAATCTGACCACTAGGCTGTGCTCCTGCTTCTGACCTATCAGCAAAAACTGAAGCGGGAGAATCCGTCAAAGAAAGTTGTGCATTGTTGGTCTGAGGAATCGGATGATCTCCTACGGGACTGCTTAGAGTCAGTGGACTGGTCAGTATTTTAAAACTCTGCGACCAGCCTGAACGAGTACGCCACTACAGTAACTGACTTCATTAGTAAGTGTGTAGAAGACTGTGCCAAAGCAACAAATCCGCGTGTTTCCCAACTGGAAACCCTGGATGAACAGGGATATCCACTGATTGCTGAAGTCTAGGTCTGAGGCGTTCAAGTCAGGTGACCCTGACCTATACAAGAAAGCCATATGATCTAAGGAGATCCGTCAAAGATGCCAAAAGGCAGTACCGGACCAAGCTCGAGTCACACACGGACCCCCGCCGACTTTGGCAAGGTCTGCAAGACATAACGGGCTACAAGATGAAGGCATGTAAAACCGTCAGCTCCAATGCACCTCTCCCTGATGAGCTCAACGCATTCTATGCACCCTTTGAGCAAGAGGTCACTGAGAGCAAGCCCTCCACACTAGAAGCCTCGGATGAACTTGTATCTGAGATCACCATTGCAGACATCAGAGAAGCCTTCTCAAAGGTCAACCCACGGAAAGCCACTGGCCCGGATGGGGTACCCGGACGGGCACTCAGGTTTTGCGCGGATCAGCTGGCAGGGGTATTCATAGACATCTTCAACCTTTCTTTACAACAATCTGAGGCCCCTATCTGCTTCAAGAAGACGGCCATCATCCCTGTACCAAAATAAAGCCAGGCAGTGTGCCTTAATGACTATCGTCCAGTGGCTCTGACATCCATCATCAGGAAGTGCTTCGAAAGGTTAGTCATGGGACGAATCACTCCAGCCTCCCAGATTGCCTTGATCCACTACAGTTTGCCTACCGCTGCAACAGGTCCACAGCAGACACCATCTCCATCACCCTGAACTCTACCCTGGAACAGCTAAATAACAACGACACCTATGTCAGACTCCTATTTATCGACTCCAGCTCAGCCTTCAACACTATCATTCATACAAAACTCATCTCCAAACTCGGTGGCCTTGGCCACAATCAGTAAGGATAGGCAACAACACCTCTTCCACGGTCATCCTCAACACTGGTGCTCCACAAGGCTGTGTCCTCAGCCCCCTACTATACTCCTTGTTCACCTATGACTGTGTAACCAATTTCCCCTCCAACTCAATTTTCAAATTTGCTGATGAAACCACAGTAGTGGGTCGGCTTTCAAATGACGAGACAGAGCACAGGAATGAGATAGAGAATCTGGTGAACTGTTGTGATGACAATAATCTCTCCCTCAATGTCAACAAAACAAAGTAGATTGTCATTGACTTCAGAAAGCGGAGTGGAGAACATGCCCCTGTCTACATCAATGGGAATGAAGTAGAAAGGATCGAGAGCTTCAGGTTTTTAGGTGTCCAGATCACCAACCACCTGTCCTGCTCCCCCCATGCCGACACTATGGTTAAGAAAGCCCACCAACGACTCTACTTTCTCAGAAGACTAAGGAATTTTGGCATGTCAGCTACGACTCTCACCAACTTCTACAGATGCACAATAGAAAGCATTCTTTCTCGTTGTATCACAGCTTAGTATGGATCTTGCTCTGCCCAAGATCGCAGTAAATTACAAAAGATTGTGAATGTAGCCCAATCCATCATGCAAACCATCCATCAACTCTGCTATGAGCCAGGGTTTAGAGAACCCCAAAGTGCATCATGGAGTTCACCTGACCCACAACTTTTAACAGATTGTGGTATAGGGCCCACTCTACAGGTGTGGTGCAACAGAAATGGAAAAGTATTTTTTAAAGCAAAACAATGTTTATTCTATGAACTCAAGTTAACCTTTTTAAAACATACAGTGATCATCTTAGCAACCATTAATTCAAATACAACCCCCAAAGAATACAACACTAAGTAATCCTTTAAGCTTTCCTTTTAACATCCATAAGACTTAAAAAACATAACCTTTAACAGAAGTACATCAGGTGAAAGTCACTGCTGAGAGCAGTTATTAGTTTTAAATCACCAAAGGATCGATTTACATTCTTTAGAATACAGAGAGAGACTCATACACCTTCTGGCTGTGACTGCAGCTATCCAGCTCTGAAAACGAAATTAAAACACACCCTGTGGCAAACAGCCTAAAACGAAAGTAAAAAGCTGACAGACAGCCCAGCTCCACCCACACTCTGACATCACTGACAAACACCCATTTCTTAAAGGTACATTTCTTAAATACCTATTTCTTAAAGGTACTCTCACATGACAACTCTGTCTACAATTCCCGCTGCCTCGGAAAGGCAGCCAGCATAATTAAGGACCCCACGCACCCCAGACATACTCTCTTCCACCTTCTTCCATCAGGAAAAAATACCAAAGTTGTAGGCCACGTACCATGGTTCACAAAAGAGGTTGAATGTCTTGTCAAGAGGAAAAAGGAAGAGTATGTAAGGATGAGAAAACAATGTTCAGTTGGGTCGCTTGAGGATTACAAAGTAGCAAAAATGAGCTAAAAAAAAGGGCTCAGGAGAACTAGGAGGAGGCATGAGAAGTCCTTGGCGGGCCGGATCAAGGAACACTCCAAGGCTTTTTACTCTTATGTGAGAAATAAAAGAATGACCAGGGTGAGGGTAGGGCCGGTCAAGGACAGTAGTGGGATATTGTACATGGAGTCAGAAGAAATAGGAGAGGCGTTGAATGAATACTTTTCCTCAGTGTTCCCCCATGAGAGGGGCCATGTTTTTGAGGATGAGAGTGTGATACAGGCAGGTAGGCTAGAGGAAGTAGATGTTCTGAGGAAGGATGTATTAGCAATTTTGAAAATCCTGAGGGTCGACAAGTCCCCTGGGCCAGATGGGATATATCCAAGGATTCTTTGGGAGGCAAGGGATGAGATTGCAGAGCCTTTGGCTTTGATCTTTGGGTCCTCACTGTCCACGGGGATAGTGCCAGAAGACTGGAGAGTTGTTGTTCCTCTGTTCAAGAAAGGGAATAGAAATGGTAATTATAGGCCGGTTAGTCTTTGGTGGTCGGTAAATTAATGGAAAACGTCCTGAAGGATAGGATGTATGACCATTTGGAAAGATGCAGCTTAATCCAGGATAGTCAACACAGATTTGTGAAGGGTAAGTCTTGCCTCACAAATTTGATTGAATTCTTTGAGGAGGTAACTAAGTGTGCAGATGAAGGTAGAGCAGTTGATGACGTATTCATGGATTTTAGTAAGGCGTTTGATAAGGTTCCCTATGGTCGGCTCATGAAGAAAGTAAGGAGGTGTGGGATAGAGGGAAATTTGGCCAATTGAATAAGTAATTGGCTATGGTGGATGGAAAATTTTCAGACTGGAGACCACTTACCAGCGGTGTACCACAGGGATCAGTGCTGGGTCCTCTGCTATTTGTGATTTTTATCAATGACTTGGAGGAGGGGCTGAAGGGTGGATCAGTAAATTTGCTGATGACACCAAGATTGGTGGAGTAGTGGATGAGGTGGAGGGCTGTTGTAGGCTGCAAAGAGACATTAATAGGATGCAGAGCTGGTCCGAAAAATGGCAGATGGAGTTTAACCGTGAGAAGCGCGAGGTGATTCATTTTGGTAGAAAAAAATTGAATGCGAATTACAGGGTCAACGGCAGGGTTCTGAGGAATGTGGAGGAACAGAGAGATATTGGGGTTCATGTCCACAGATCTCTGAAGGTTGCCACTCAAGTGGATACAGCCGTGAAGAAGGCTTATAGTGTGTTAGCGTTTATTAACAGGGGGCTTAAGTTTAAGAGCCGCGGGGTTATGCTGCAACTGTACATGACCCTGGTGAGACCACATTTGGAGTATTGTGTGCAGTTCTGGTCACCTCATTATAGGAAGGATGTGGAAGCATTGGAAAGGGTGCAAAGGGGATTTACCAGGATGCTGCCTGATTTGCAGGATAGGTCTTCTGAGGAAAGGTTGAGGGAGCTAGGGTTTTTCTCTTTGGAGCGAAGGAGGATGAGAGGCGACTTAATAGAGGTTTATAAGATGATGAGGGAGATAGATAGAGTGGATGTTCAGAGACTATTTCCTCGGGTGAATGTAGCTGTTACAAGGGGGCATAACTATAAGATTCAGGGTGGGAGATATAGGAGGGATGTCTGAGGTAGGTTCTTTACTCAGAGAGTGGTTAGAGTGTGGAATGGACTGCCTGCTGTGATAGTGGAGTTGGACACTTTAGGAACTTTCAAGCAGTTATTGGATCGGCATATGGAGCACACTAGAATGACAGGGAGCGGGATCGCTTGATCTTGGTTTTGGACAATGCTCGGCACAACATCAAGGGCCCAAGGGCCTGTTCTGTGCTGTACTGTTCTATGTTCTATGTACCAACTGACTCAAGAACAGCTTCTTGCCTGCTGCCATCATACTTTTGAATGGATCTACCTCTTATTCAGTTGATCTTTTCTCTGCACCTTGGTATAACTGTAACATTATATTCCACAGTCTCTCCTTCCTTCCCTATGTACGGTATGTGTTGTCTGTACAGCATGCACGAAACAATACATTTCACTGTAAACTAATACATGTGACAATAATAAATCAAATCAAATCAAATGAAAATTGTAATTTGGGTTGTTTTGCCCACCTGGAGCAACACTGTGGCGCAGTGGTAGCACTGCAGCCTCACGGCGCCGAGGTCCCAGGTTCAATCCTGGCTCTGGGTCACTGTCCATGTGGAGTTTTCACATTCTCCCAGTGTTTGCGTGGGTTTCGCCCCCACAACCCAAAGATGTGCAGGGTAGGTGAATTGAACACGCTAAATTGCCCCTTAATTGGAAAAAATGAATTGGGTACTCTAAATTTTTATTTTTTTAAATATCTCTGCCCAGCCTTGCACTTCTTCCTAATGTACCCCTCTCATTGCAGGCGTAACATGTATCTTCCCTGAATTTTACATCTCTCCTGGGGGTGAGCTCCCCCACATCGGTAGCATTCTTCCTGGTCTGCAAACAAAATTCCGTATCTCTGCACATTCTCCCCGTGTCTGCGTGGGTTTCCTCCGGGTGCTCCGGTTTCCTCCCACAAGTCCCTGAAAATTTGGACATTCTGAATTCTCCTTCTGTGTACACAAACAGCTGCTGGATTGTGGCGACTGGGGGCTTTTCATAGTAACTTCATTGCAGTGTTAGTGTAAGCCTATTTGTGACAATAAAGATTATTATTATTATTATTATGACTGCCAGCAGCTTCCCACAAACTTGGTGGACCTCGCCTGCAAGCATGCTCTGCATTTCCATTTCCCCTCTTTTGGCACTAGCCTGGGTGAACTCGAATGCCTTCTTTAGGTAATCTCTCCCTCTGCTCGCAATTACTTTTGTATGACCATGTCGTTAACATCATTGATTAGCCTGCCTCTCAACATGTCATTGAGTGCAGTCCTGAATTCGCTAGCTCAGTCATTTGTTTTAGGCGTTCCACGAACATCCAAAGATGTGCATTTAGGTGGATTGGCCATGATATATTGCCCCTTTGTGTCCAAAAATGTGCAGGTTAGTTGGATTGAACATGACCAATGCACAAGGTTATGGGGGGAGTGGACTTTGGCAGCGCGCTCCTTCGGAGGGTCAGTGCAGACTCAATGGACCGAATGGCCTCCTTCTGCACTGAGAGGAATTCTATGGATTCTATGATTCTATCCTCATTGCTAAATGTAATATCTTGAAAGACTGGCAACCACCAACTAAATTAACAAATAAATGGTGTTTCAAGGCAAATAACTGTGTACAGAAAGTTAAATAAAGGCCAGTACTCCATGACTCCAAACTCCTAACCAACAGTAAAACTTGCTTTCAGCCCCAGTATTCACGCATTCCAGCTCGATTGGCCCTACGGGTCACATGATGCTCCGAGATCTCACCCCCTTAACGGGGCACACCACTACACGGCGCAAGACCAGATAATCTGTGTGTTTCTCCAGCGTCTAGGGGGCCTTGTTAAAGAGTTCCTAAACTTCTATCTGCATTTCTGCCTTTAAAAGGGTTCGATGGAACACCATCAAATGTGGGTTATGTCTCTGTAAAATGTCTAAAAGGTTTCAGAATTTTACTAAAATAATTGTCTGGAGGCTAAATGTTTCCTTTTGCAGTAGAATACTTAACGGCTTCTCTGTAACCCCATTGCAACCTCAGGTTTGGTGGCTGTAGGCAGATACTTAGGAATTTCAGGGCCGTTTGAAGGGTTGAGAAAAATTTGACAGAATGAACAGAATGCATTTTCAGGCTGGACCCTACTTTATTTAAGGTTTTATATTCTGTAAAAATGCAATGCCACAGATTTGCTAGACCACCCAGTGTTGCTGAATGATTCATGCTAATTGTATGATTACAGTCACGATGAAATGATAATCTCGAGATCAATGAATCTTATGAGAGAGAATACACAAGACTGCCATTTAAAAATATATCACGCTGTTGGGACTTGTCTTTTCTCACTTAAATTTTCTTCAAAATTATTTACTTATACTATTCTTTTCAATTCTTGCCATTCTTCGCTTAATAGGTGTGTGGCTGCGTATCAATGTTCAGTGTTTCTGCCTGTCCAATCCAAATCTCTTCTCCTCTTAATAATAATAATAATAATTGCTTAATGTCACAAGTAGACTTCAATGAAGTTACTGTGACAAGCCCCTTCATTCGAAGGTGGGGCTGTTGTGTTTCTTATACACAGGATAGATGTCAGAGTGTCCACCAAGACTACACATGGAAATATAGAATCGTAGAATTTACAATGGAGAAGAAGGCGATTCGGCCCTTCGGGTTTGCACGGCCCCTGGAAAGAGCTCCCCACTCAAGCCCGCACCTCCACCCCATCCCCATAACCCACTAACCCCACCTAACCTTTTTTGGACACTAAGGGCAATTTAGCACGGCCAACCCACCTAACCTGCATATCTTTGGACTGTAGGAGGAAACCCACACAGACACGGGGAGAAGGTGCAGACTCTGCAGAGGCAGTGACCCAAGCAGGGAATCGAACCTGAGACCCTGGAGCTGTGAAGCAACAGTGCTAACCACGTGTGTTACCATGCCGCAAGCTAAGTTCGATAACAAAGCTAACATTATTTACACTATTTAATATACAACTCGACCACTTTGTCTGTTCCCAGCTCCATCTATTGGTCAATTATGATATTACATTAACTTTTTATACACTAGACCAGGGGTGGGCAAACTACGGCCCGCGGGCCGCATGCGGCCCGCCAAAGGTATTTCTGCGGCCCACCAAGTCATAAAAAAAAAATTTTTTTTTTTTTTTTTTAATTTTTATTTAAAAAAAAAAAATTTTTTTTTAAGGTTAATGAGGGGGGGGGGGGGGGCTGTTGGGTTACTTACTGGTGTAGGGTGGATACGTTGACTTGAGTAGGGTGATCATTGCTCGGCACAACGTCGAGGGCCGAAGGGCCTGTTCTGTGCTGTACTGTTCTATGTTCTATATGAGGCGCCCAGAATCATAACCGGGTGAAGTAATTATTTTACTTAATATACTATGCGGCCCTTTGTGAATTGTGAATTTCTGAATGTGGCCCTTGCACGGAAAAGTTTGCCCACCCCTGCACTAGACATTCTACATAATGTCACAAGGTCACTACCAAGTTCCATGCAGATTCTTTTCTCCAATCTCGCCTTGACCTATAGGCTGCACATTAAGACCTTGGGATTACTCGGTCTCTCTGCTCTCCCAAACCTAATGGGATAGCGTTCTAATTTTGTGATAACGTAAAACTGGCAAGAGAAAATCCGCAATATGTTTCACATCCAAGTTTTATCCCAATTTTCATTTCCTCTGAAGGTCAATTACTGAATTGTAAAGCAATGAAAATTAGAATCTCGTCAGCTAACATCTCCTGATTTAAAACATTAGGTGTTGGTTACCTCAATGTCACTGCCATCCGATAGGTATGCAGTGGCCGCTTGGCTGAGGATTCTAATGCTAAAAATAGTAAAATTGCTGTTGAATAGTTAAGTTTGCAAAATGAAATTCAGCATTTCAGCATTTTAGAGTGCTGGAAAACTGTTAATTCTTGCTGAAATTTTTAACATGCCTCAATCATGGACGGTGTTTCTGTAAAATCTCTATTCTCATGCCACAGAAATTGATTGCTACAGAAGCTAGCCTTGAGGGTGTGAAAAGTGAGGCCAACCTCTTGATGGTAATCTGGGAAGAATAAGGCATTAGTTACCATCTTGATGTATCTGTGGGTGGCAAAACTGAGTGTCATTGAAGATATCTTGAGAGCTAATCAGAAGCAGCCAGACAGATTGAAGGTCATGGGTATCCTTAGTGGCTACTTGTGGAAAAGTTCATATTGCAAATGCTAGCAGGAATTCTTTGAGAAGATCAATCACTGCCTTTTTGCTCAATCATACTTTAGTTATTTCAGTTTAATTCCCAGTAGCTGTGTCTGAGTTGATGCACAGGATGAATGGTGGTGAGTCTGGGCAGTACTGTATGTCTTCAGTTCTACCCAACATGTCAAGAAGCCCGTTCCTCTTTCTGCTCCTGTACCTTTTGAATAGCTGAGCCCAGTGTCAGGGCAGCATTGAATACCATCCCCTTGATGCTGCATCTACAGAATAACCAAAGTCAGAAGTTGTCTTCCTCAGGATTCCTTTATCCTGTAGAAATGAATTCCTTACTCAGAACCATCCATTGCTGCTGACACTTTCTTAATTCTAGATGTTTATGTCCTGTCAGAATGCATTTCATGTACAATAGGAAAACTCATCAATACGGGGTGGAATATTGAGCTCTTCCCCATGGCGGGTATTGTGGTGGGGGGGTATTTAATCAGGTGGGTAGTTGGCAGACGAAGACCCCATCACCTTCCTCCACCCTGATTAAATCCATGGTAGAAAGGCCCATAGACATTGGCCTTAATGTATATCTTTATATCTTTTTCTTTAGCGCCCAAGCATCCTGACCTAACGGCCCGTCCATCAGAATTGATTCTGTAGGAGTAGTGCTTCAAGGCTGCTGGGAGATGCAGGTTCACGGAGGACAATAGTATTCCAGAGAGTTTGCAGAAGTCAGTGGTATAGATGGATCTGGGTGTCTTGGTGCATGAATCACAAAACGTTAGCTTGGAGGAACAGCTAATTATTAGTTAGGCGAATGGAATGTTATTGTTTAATGCAAGGGGAATGGAATAGAAAAATAGGGAAGCTTTACTGCAGCTATACAGAGCTTTGGTGAGTCCACATCTGGGATACTACGTACGGTTTTGATCTTCTTATTTGAAAAAAAAGATGTTAAGTAAAGTTGCCAGAGCACCAGATGACTATAGGCTATTTTTCCCTTTGAGGGGGCGAGCTGACTGGTGGTGATTTAAACTGAGGATCACCACACCTCAGACGAGGGGCAAGGTTGAGAATGTGACGCTTTCATTAATAATCTTAACCTGTATGGGAATTGAACCTGCTCTGCTGGCCTTGATCTGTGCTGTGAACCAGCTGTCCAGCCAACTGAGCAAAATCAACTAAATGGAGCTGAAAAAAAAGATATAATTATGCTGGAAGCAGTATGGACAGAACGGTGGCAGTGGTTAGCCCTGTTGCTTCACAGCGCCAGGGTCCCAGGTTCAATTACCGCTTGGGTCACTGTCTGTGCGGAGTCTGCATGTTCTCCCCGTGTCTGCGTGGGTTTCCTCCGGGTGTTCCGGTTTCCTCCCACAAATCCTGAAAGACGTGCTTGCTAGGCGAATTGGACATTCTGAATTCTCCCTCTGTGTACCCAAACAGGCGCTGGACTGTAGTGACTAGGGGCTTTTCACAGTAACTTCATTGCAGTGTTAATGTAAGCCGACTTATGACACTAATAAAGATTATTATTATTATTAAGAGAAGGCTCACTTGATTATTCTGGACTGGTGAATTTATTTAATGAAGAAAGAGTGTGAAGGTTGGGCCTATACTCATTTGAGTTCAGAAGACTGGTAGGTTATCTTATTGCAACGTTTAAGATGGTAAGAGGACTTAATAGTTATATACTGAGAGGATATTTCCACTTGTAGGAAAGACTAAAACTAGGACACAGTACAAGAGTAAGAGGCCTACTGTTTGAGACTGAGATGAGGAGAATTTTATTTTCTCTCAGAGGATCATCAAAGAGCAATGGAGGCTAGATCATTTAATTTATTCAAGGCAGAGTGAGGTATACTTTTAATACACAAAGGAGTCAAGTGTTATTGGAGCAGCTGGCAAAGTGGAGTTGAGACTATTATTAATGCAGGCATTATCCAATTAGATGGCAAAGCAGGAATGAAGGTCTGAATGGCCTATTCCTGCTCCTATATCCTATGTTCCTAGCTACGTGGTTAGAAAGACATTCTCTTTCTTTAATATGGCATTCCTTTTTGGAAGAGATTAAGTACTTGAAGGAAATACTTGGTTTTAAAAGGCATTAACAAGTTTAAGGATTGTTTTGTTTTTATGATGGATTAAATTCTTAAAGATTATTTTGTTTTTACATAGGATTAAGAACTTGATGTGATTTACATGTATTAAATTGGCTTTTATAAATGAGTGTTGTTTTAATATAGCTAAATCAGTCATTGTTACTTAGATTTTATTTATTTAATGTCAGTATGGCTTTGAGGTCTGCCTGCCCATGGTGGATACTAGGTGAGTTGGCAAGAAAGGTAGAAGGGAAAAGGGTTTTGGGTAATTCCATGGGTTAGCATGTGTCGAACTAAGTTGGCATACGGCTACAAAGAGTCATGGTAGATATGTAGGGGTATGGGTTGGCATGGAGGTTAGGTGGGTGGGTAGAGGGGCATGGAGACTTTTGTTTTTTAAATTCATTTATGGGAGGTAGGCATCACTGGTTCAAACAGCATTTATTGCCCATCCTTTGTTGCCCTTCAGAAGGTGGTGGTGAGCTGCCTTCTTGAATCGCTGCAGTTGCTGAGCTGTAGGTACATCCATTGTGCTGTTAGGGAGGGTGTTCCAGAATTTTGACCTGGATAGTGAAAGAACGGCGATATAATTCCAAGTTGAGGTGGCAAGTGATTTGGAAGGGAACCTCCAGGTGGTGGGGTTCCCACATATCTGCTGCTTTGCTAGTGGTTGTGGGTTTGGAACGTGCTGTCTAAGGAACCTTGGTGAGTTACTGCAGTGCATCTTGTAGATAGTACACATGGCTGCAACTATTCGGCAGTGGTGGAGGGTTTGAATGTTTGTAAAAGGGGGAGCAATCAAGCGGGCTGTTTTGCCCTTGATGGTGTTGAGCTCCTTGAGTGTTGTTGGAGCGGCATTCATCCAGGCTACTGGAGTATTTCATTACGCTCCTGATTTAAGCCTTGTATGGGGGGGGGTTGCAATGGTGGTCTTGGGGGCACAAAGTGGCATGGGTTGGCCTGCATTGGCATGGGGAGTGTGTGGGGAGGGGAAGGTAACTTTTTAAACAGCCCGCCTCAGCACGCAGCATCACCCTGTGCTGTCTCCCACACTGCTTCCAGGGTTGGTGTATCCATCCTCAATTAACAACAATTAACAACATCACCGCACCCTCCCTTCCCCGGCACCCCGACGGCTCCCCCATCCCAGAACATAAGTCTGACAGATTGGAGCAATTTTTCCTCAGTCAGGTTTTCAGAGCCGACTCTTCTCTCCTGACACTGCGCAGCAAAAGTTCGGCCGAAAATATGTGTTCAATACTTCCACCATTTCCTTATTCCCCATTATTAATTGCCCAGATTCACTCTCCAGAGGACCAACAATCAATTTAGTTTCTCTTTTCCTTTCTAAATATTTCTACCTAGCTTACTCTCATACTCTAACTTCTCCCCCTTATGATATTTCTTAGGCATTCTTTGCTGTTCTTTAAATTCTACTGCCGCCCAGTGGTCTGCGCTGACTGCCTATTATGGGAAATACATATGTGATCTGTCCTGCTTGGTGTTCAGACTTTTTTCCACCCTTCAAAATCCCAGACAATACTGACCATTTTGCAAAGGGAGTTGACAAGCCAGTTTTTGTTTCTTTTTGGAGTGGGCCCTGATAGCCCTCACCCAGATCCAGTTCTATGGGTTCCCTGGTCTCGTTTGTTGATTAGATGGCCAAGATCCACAATTAGTGGCATGGACATCTACCACTTAAATAAAGGGACCCCCCTCAATGTTATGAATCTTAACAATTTCAGGGGCAGCAGGTGTACCTATCTGGGCATTGGTATTGGGATGGTGCCATGAATGTTTGGCTCCACAGCTTTTGGTAACAGTGAGGGTGGTGCAATGACAAAGGCAGATAAGTGAACAGTCTTGTAGACAGGATATTAAGTTCAACACATATTGAAGTGGGGCACTGAGGTTGTTTACAACCTGGCTTAACCTGACTGAATGGTTGATGAAGAGGATGGGGTCAGGGACAAGATCAGAGTTTTTGAAATGAAATGAAATAAAAATCGCTTATTGTCACAAGTAGGCTTCAAATGAAGTTACTGTGGAAAGCCCCTAGTCGTCACATTCCGGAGCCTGTTCGGGGAGGCTGGTACGGGAATTGAACCGTGCTGCTGGCCTGCCTTGGTCTGCCTTAAAAGCCGGCGATTTAGCCCTGTGCTAAACAGCCTGGAAAGAGCCAATTTCAATTGCAGGAGGTTCTGGTGCTTTATGTGACTTGATGTCAGACAAGCTGTTGGAGAAAGTTCAAGAAATGATGTCAGAATGCATGTATTCCTTTACAGGCTTCCTCTCAGTGTTGGCCTGTATCTCTTGACACATATTACCAAACTATGTGGTGAATTTAGCAATGATCCACTCCCAAAGGAGGCATTTTAAAGGTTGTAAAATTGGACAAGTGGGCATGTGCGCACATGACAATAATAATAATAATAATCTTCATTGTCACAAGTAAGCTTACATTAACAGTGCAATGAAGTTACTGTGAAAAGCTCCTGGTCGCTACATTCTGGCGCCTGGTCGAGAGGGAGAATTCAGAATGTCCAAATTACCTAGCAGCACGTCTTTCATGACTTGTGGGAGCAAACAGGCGCACCCGGAGGAAACCCACACAGACACAGGGAGAACGTGCAGACTCTACACAGTGACCCAAGCCGAGAATCGAACCTGGGACCCTGGCACTGTGAAGCAACAGTGCTAACCGTTGTGCTACCGTGCCGCCCACCAACTGTATTTTATTTTGTGGCAAAGATATTTCTGGTTGTGGGACAGACTATGCTCTGGACCAGTAGAGGCTTGTAAATGATGACAGTTAATACCTCACAGAATTTCCCATATAGTGAACATTGTCCAGCCTGGCAGCAGGGCTCCACTCATAGGTACAGGCACATGACTAATCATTTGATCTACAAATTCCATTCTGTGCTCGCATAGTGAGCTTCTTCTATTTTAGCTGTGCTTCTCTTTCTGCCCCCACCTCCACATCAATCTGAGCAAAGAATGAAAAGTATTTAAATTGCTCGTAATTCTTCATGTTTCAGATGCTGGCAAAGTTTCTCCAGATCCCTCACTAGAATTACTGCCAATACAAGGTTGAAGCTGTGTTAGGTGCCTGTGTGAATTAATGGTATGAGATAATGCGACAAGATGAGGCAAAGTCACTTTTAGTTTACACTTGTGCCCCCAGCACAGACTTTACAGCCTTTATAAAATTCAGGCTATAGCAGCATGTCACCTGTTCCATGAACATGTAAGTGGCACAAATATCCAAAATGTAAATTTGCGTCAACGTCCTCAGTGCCCTTTAATTCTGAGCAATGGTGATTCACAAGGACGATAGCAGCCTTTGTATTGCTCCTGTGATCAATGACTTAAATTGAAACCAGAGCCTCGCCTGCAAGGTGCTGTGGAGCAACACCGTGTCTTTTAGTCACACGAGCGATGTCCTTACATTGCCGTACAACCATCATGGCTGATTGAAATGTCTGAATAGTAATCTTCCCTGCTGTGGACGCAACAGCAAGGTGCAAACCTCTCAAGCTAGCAACATCCGCTTAATTGAGAGTCTTACAGAAGACTCAAGAACTGATCTGATTTCTACCCTTTTCCAACAATTTCTGGGCCAGAACCTTTGGGATGCTGATGCAGCAATTCCTCTGCCAAGACAAATCAGGAGGGACCATGTAGCATTGTCTTAAAAAAACATTCTGAAGTATTTTTAGCGTGCTGTTTAGTGATCCAGAATGATGCTCGCATGTTCAAATGATAGAGGGTGTTGAGCCTTCAAACAAAGGCAATGCCCATGTACTGGAAAATTTGTTCCTAGAGTTATTCATTTTTAATTTTGCACCTGCAAAATGTTTAGTGTCTAATATCAAAGCAATACAAAAGCCAAACAAGGCAGTTTCTTTCTTTACAAAACAACATCAAGTTATATTCTTTCATGCAATGTGGGCTTCACTGGCTAAGCCAGCATTTATTGGCTAGTTGCTGCCTTCTTGATACATTCACAGTACTATTGGGAGACACTGCCAGGATTTTGACCCAGTGACTGTGAAGGTACAGTGATACAGTTCCAAATCAGGATGGTGAGTGACTTGGAGAGGGACGTCCAGGTAGTCGTGTTCCTATGTATCTGGTGCCTTCGACCTTCTAGATGGTGGTGGTTGTGGGTTTGGAAGCACTGTTTAAGGAGTATCAGTTTAAGGAGGATTCGGTTGAGAAACTGTGATTGGGACATTTAATATATAAGCAAAATACTGCAGACACTGGAAACCTGAAATAAAAACAGAAAATGCTGGAAAAACTCAGCAGTTCTGGCAGCATCTGTGGAGAATGAGGCAGCAAGTTCCACAAATTCACCACCCTCTGCGAGAAGTAGTTCCTCCTCATCTGAACTCTAAATCTGTCACCTCTCAACCTATATCCATGACCTCTCATTCTAGATTGCCCCACAAGGGGGAACATTTGGTCTATGTTTACGTTTTCAATCACATTATGATTTTATACACCTTGATCAGTTCCCGTCTTATTCTTCTAGACTCCAGCGAGTATAAACCCAAACTGTTTAATCGCTCCTCGTATGTTAACCCATGCACGGAAACAATCTGGTGAACCTCCTCTGAAATGCCTCCAATGCCACCACATCCTTCCTCAAATAAGGAGACCAAAACTGCTCCAGATGTGGTCTGACCAAACCCTTTACAATTGCAACACTTCTCTGCTTTTATACTGCAGTCCTTTCACAATAAACGCTAGCATTCCATTTGTCTTTTTAATTACATTCTGAACATACATAACGACTTTCTGCGATTCATTAACAAAGACACTCAGATCCCGCTACCCAGATGCACTTTGAATCTGCTTTCCATTTAGATAATAATTTGCCTTTTTTGGCCAAAATTATGGCCTTCACACTTATCAACATTAAACTCCATTTGCCAAATTTTGGTCCAATCCGGCAAATGGGATTTAAGATCCTCAGATCAGGTGCCTTTCATGTGGTAGTGCAGACTCAATGGGCTGAAGGGCCTTTTCTGCACTTTATTTTTCTGTGATTTTGTGATTCTGGGAGATGTCCCTCACCCTGGCACTGGGCAGGTAACAAACCATGCGGGATTCTCGGTCCTGCTTGCAAAGGATGCTGTCAGTTCTCCTAATTATAGAATCCCTTACAACTACCATTTGTCTTTTTGCTTAGGGGCGGCAAGGTAGCACAGTGGTTAGCAGAGTTGCTTCACAGCTCCAGGGTCCTAGGTTTGATTCCCAGCTTGGACCACTCTCTGTGCGGAGTCTGCACGTTCTCCCCGTATCTGTGTGGGTTTCGTCCGGGTGCGCCAGTTTCCTGCCAGAGTCCAAAGATGTGCAGGTGAGGCGGATTGGCCATGATCATTTGCTCTTAGTGACCAAAATTGGTTAGGTTGGGGTTACTGGGTTACAGGGATAGGGTGGAGGTGTGGGCTTAGGTAGGGTTATCTTTCCAAGTGCAGACTCGATGGGCCGAATGGCCCCCTTTTGCACTGGAAATCCTATGATTCTATGATTCCCCCTCTTGAATGGTCTCCTGGACTACAGTGCAGTGGTCAGCTAGCTCATCGTCCTGACAGCCCTTTTCCTCATCCACACCGGAAGCAAGTACCTCATACCTTGTCAACAAGTCAAGGGCTGAGGCGCCTCCATTTCTGAATTCAGGATCCTTCCACCTGCCTCACTTGCAGACACATCCAACTGTCCCTGACGACTTGCCTAATGTGAGGTCTGTGGGGTGTGACTGCCTCCTGAAATCAGGGGCGCGATTCTCCGCACTCCCCACGGTGTGGAGAATAGCGTGGCTCGTAAAATTTTACGGCCACGCTGTTCCGACGCCCTCCCGCTATTCTCCCCCCCCCCCCCCCCCCCCCCCCCCCCCCCACGCCCGACTCCCGATACGAATCGCTGCCGCCGTTTTTTTTACGGCTGGCAGCGATTCTCAGCTGATGGATGGGCCGAGTTCCCAGCCCTTTACGGCTGTTTTTACGAACGGCAAACACACCTGGTCTGGCCGTTCGTAAAAACGGCCGTAAACTGTCGATTTTTAAAACCATGGCACCGATTGGCACGGCAGTACCACGGCCGTGCCAAGGGTGCCATGGGCCCGCGATCAGTGGGCACCGATCGCGGGCAGCGGGCCCGATGCCCACGCACTCTTTGTCCTTCCGCCTCCCCGCAGTATCCATTCGCGGGGCAGCTGAGGGGCATCCCGGCCCGCGCATGCACGGGTTTCGCGCAAATGCGCGATGACGTCATCCGCGCATGCGCGGGTTGGAGTCTTCCAATCTGCGCATGCGCGGCTGACGTCATATGACGCGTCAGCCGGCGCTAACTCTGGCAAGCGGGCTTAACGAAATTCATTAAGCCCGCGATGCCGGAGTTTACGGCGTCGGGATGCTAGCCCCGACCGGGGACCAGAATCGGTTCCCGGTCGGGAAGGGGGGGGGGCTGGCGTCAAACCCGCCCGGATTTGACGCCAGCCTTACGATTTCTCCCCATATGGGAGAATCGCGCCCAAGGCGTCTCGGTAACACTTCTCCTCCCGGATATGCCGCAGTGCAACACCCTTCTTGCTCCTCTCATGCTCTTTGTGATTTGTGAGCCAGACCAGTTAAAGACAACAGATTTCCGACCCTAAAGGGCAATAGTGAATCAGTTGGGTTTTTAACTACAACCAACAATAGTTTCATGGTCACCTTTTAATTCCAGATTCTTATTGAATTCCAATTTCACTATCTGCCATGGCAGGCTTCGAACTCAGGTCCCCAGAACATGACTCTGGGTTACTAATCCAGTGATCATACCACTTCGCCACTGCTTCCCCGAGCTGGTACTTGAAATCCATTCACGTGTGAAGAGAAATGAAATTAAAAAATACAGACATGCCTATGTGTAAACTGCCAATCACAGCCCAGTAATATGAATGAAAGCCTTGCAAATCAAAGAGCTGAGGGGGTTTAAACCCAGCTGATGTGGTTTTCCGTTTCTAGAAATTTACAGGTGGTGCTTTCATTGCCTGAGCCAGCAGATGTAGGGCACAGATGAGATTTAAAGCAGTAATTTTGTTTCATTGTCTCTGTCTGGATTGCTCATTCGCTTCCAGCCAGACATCTCTGTAATCAAGGAGGATGGAGTCTCTTTTGCGTGTCCCTGTAATGGGGGGATTGCTTGTGGGGGTCCCCCTTAAGGGGCGTCTCTGGTGGAGGGGGTCGGATCAATCTCTTACTGTGGGGAAGAGAGTGACCTAGCAAACCCCATGGTTGGGGGGATGGAATTGTGTTACCAGGGGAGGGGGTCCAGCCATCGGACCTCACTATGGGGCCGCCCGCTCATCATGGCAGCCCATTTGCAGGGTTTGCCCCTCGCAATCTCCGCCATGCAAAATTTGCATGGCAAGGGATAGAATTCTCTGATCACCCTGCTGCATGCTTCTCAGCGGCGCACCGTTCGCTTGCAGTGGGACTCTCAGTTCCCGCCGCTTGTTGATGAGACTTCCCATTGTAGCCACCTCACGCCGCCTGGAAGCCCACGGACATGCTGCCGATGGAACAGAGCATCCTGATGGCAGAGAATTCCGGCCGAGGAATCGCCTCTGGACACCTGCTCCCAGTGTGAGCACAAATCAGAAGCCATTCATCTCCGCCGGGATAACATAGTCTTCCAAAACAAATGCCTTTTAAACATCAATGCACAAATTAATTATGTGTTTTTCTTAATAGTCACACGAGTTGAGTATGTTGACCTGCTCCCGATTTGTCAGTGTTGTATGTATCATTTGCTTCAAGGTGCACAAGTATGATCTGCAACTTTGGATTCAGATTTCTTTTGTTGTGACAGAGAGAAGTTTCTTTGCATACTAGCTTTGTGCCTGTACTTAGAATCCTGTCTCATAGAGTCCCTGCAGCACAGAAGGAGGCCATTCGGCCCATCGAGTCTGCACCAATCCTCACAACCAAGCTCACTCTCCTACCTTATTGCATTAACCCCTGAATCTAACCTACACATTTTTTTGAACACTTAGGGGCAATTAGCATGGCCAATCCACCTAATTTACACATCTTTGAAATGTGGGAGGAAACCTGCACAGACACGGGGAGAATGTGCAAACTCCACACAGTCACAGTCACCAAAGGCCAGAATTGAACCTGGGTCCCTGGCACTGTGCCACAGTGCCCCCTTTGTTTGGCCTTGTTTAGGCTTCATTTGTTTGGACTAATTGGCTTGTATCATGAATGAAAATGAAAATCACTTATTGTCACGAGTAGGCTTCAATGAAGTTACTGTGAAAAGCCCCTAGTCGCCACATTCCGGCACCTATCCTGGGCGGCTGGTACGGGAATCGAACCGTGCTGTTAGCCTGCATGGTCTGCTTTAAAAGCCAGCGATTTAGCCGAGTGAGCTAAACCAGCCTCATGGGTGAAATTGTTCGTTTTGACGTCTACGTTCAGTGGCGACAGTAAAAAGCAGAGTGTTTTCTGCTGGGAGACAGAACAGCTGTCCACGTGAGCTGGTCAGCACAGTATTTGTGCATCCGTGCACAGCACATGCCCTACCCGACCTTACCTCTTGAGTGCTGTATTTATAGGGCACTTGGAAAGCCTTCCTCCCTTCCCCCCTTATCTTGCCTCCCAGGTCCAGCCTCTGCTCTTTTACCCTATCCTCACCCCACTTCCAAATACAGCTTGCACTTCCGCCACCCAATAAAAGTCAAATTGTCAGCAAAGCAACGCAAACCCACTTCAAAGACATGGAAGAGGTCAAACTCGCCAGGTGCACACCTCTTATATACAGATGTAAAAGTGAACATTCCAGTATCTCAATGGCGGATAGCTTGATTCCGGCAAGGTGGCTTTAAAACATTTTCCAAACTGTGTAAGATGAAAAGAAAACCCATGGCATTATTTTTTTCAAACATTAGTCAGTGTTTTTTAACGTGAATCTGGTCCATCTCCAACTGTACCTCCCCTACGGTGCTGTTTCTTTTAAAATCAGCTCTTCCATCGTCAAAGAAAAAGGACAAAGTTAATTACTCAAGATGTTCATTGTATTAAAATGCTGGGAATGTAATTAATGTTTGGAATCAGAGATTCCTAATGTCCCAGGTCACAGTGTCTGCCAAATGTAGGGGAAGGCATCATGTCGATCATAAACACAGAGAACATCAGGGAAGCCAAACCAGGGCCTTACAGGACTCTGCATGCAGTTACCCCTTAGCCAATGCTGGGCTGCATAATTCCTCTTGCCAACCTTGCTTTCAATTCAATTAGCCAACTTGCTATTGTAGTGCCACATGTTTCAATCTTCTTTAGAAACCTCACGTGTGGAACTTTAGGAAAACATTTTAAAAATTAATTTTCTAAATCATCCATTCTCACAACTTGTTACTCATTGCATAGAAGTGATGCCACAGAAACCGGCTGTGTTTTTCTGTTGTTGCCTATTGATGTCTGCTTTTTAAGTTGAGATTCTCCACTTTTCATTTGTTGCCACTCATGCACTACTAATTTATCTTGTTCTCAGACAGTGTGGGAGAAATTAATCTCACAAGGGATTTTGTCACTGTCATAACTTCCACGAGGACCACGGGTTAACCTTCATTGATTCCCGCAGGATGCGTGGAGTATGACTTCGCCAGGTGAAGGACGGAGACTTATCACCTGGGCTGGTTATGGTTAAAAGGTTAAAAGCAGGCCCAGATCAGGGTCGAGTGAGATCCCAACTAGGATTGCTAGAGGAATGAGGGCAGCACGGCGGCGCAGTGGGTTAGTACTGCGGCCTCACAGTGCCGAGGTCCCAGGTTCGATCCCGGCTCTGGGTCACTGTCCATGTGGAGTTTGCACATTCTCCCCGTGTTTTGTGGGTTTTGCCCCCACAACCCAAAAGATATGCAGGCTAGGTGGATTGGCCACGCAAAATTGCCCCTTAATTGGAAAAGAAAATTAATTGGGTACTCTAAATGTTTTTAAAAAGGAATGAGATTCTTCGTTATGCAGACGCTTGCAAATGCTTGTCAATGAATCTATGTTATGATTACAGTCAGCCTCCTCTGCAACATTATAGTCACAGTTCAAATGTACTCTCGAAGAGACCGTTGAGTGGTCCGAGCAATCCAGATTTGAATAAAACCAGTTAGCTGCCAGTTCCAAATGGGACATCCTAGTGCAGATCAACAGTTGGGGCCTTAAGAAGGAAGCAAAGCAAAAATCAAGCCTGGTTGACAGCTGCCCGTAAGTAATATTGCCAACTTTAGTTGCATGTATTCCTGGAGATTATGTCACACAACCTCCCGCCTCTAATTACCCCACCTTCGCATCCTGGCTATTGGGCAATCAACACTTCCAATTACCTTCCCTCAGCAGTTGGGAAAAGTACAGAAAATTCAGTAATTCTTGATGGTCATTTTTCCCATTATATTGTCAGCTATGACTCCATCCATCAGTAATGCTCCGAGTCAAATGTTTGTGGGTCTAAGTCCCACTTTGAACACAAAGTTCAAAGGGTAGTGTTTAATTGAGAAGACTGTGGGTCTTGCCACTGGCCAGAGACCCACATAATTTCCTTTGGTGGAGGCACTAGAATGAAGTGCCAAACAGGTTAAAAACCCAGGGCAGAAATCCTTCCAGCTGAGAGCTGCCAGCCAACAAGAGGTCGGCAGTAGAGCATTGGAGGCAGCACCCAGCAGGAGATGTGGCACCCAGGGAAAAGCTTCGGACCGGCAAGTGATTCCGGCCACAGGTGAGTGAGGGTGAGATGGGGGCCCTGGGATGGATATCAAAGGAGGGTGGAGATCATCATCAAGGGGAGGGAGGTGGCTCTCAACGGTTCCCCAACCCCACCCTTTCCCAATGACAGGTCCCTTGATTTGGCACTGGGACTCACCCCCCACCCACCCCCCGCATCTCCCTCCCCCACCGCCTCCCCCCTCCCCCACTGCTACCCCACCTCTTTCCTTCCCAAGAAACCCCCAATATGATTTTGGGGATTCCTGCCTGGCAGTGAGGTTAGACCCTTAAGTGGGCACCTTGGGGGCTGGGCAGGAAGGCCATCCATGAGCTTTCCAAACATAGACTTAATCAGGGCAGAGGCGGGTTGGTACCCTCCCAACCAAATAAATGTCCCCGCCTCCAAACACACCTCAGGGAAGGTATTAACTTGTAGCCTAAGGTGACTTACCAGTTTAGTACTGAACGAGAGCTTCACTCTCAGATGTGTCACCATTTTTGGATGAGATACTAATTTCCCTTCTTACCTGCTTATAAAAAGACCTAATAGCACTGCTTTGACGAACACAGGAGCCCTTTGTTGTATGTTGCATGTTAAGTAGGAGAGGTTTTGAGTCCCGTATGGTTAAATATTAACAGCTTGTAGGTAGCTGCACATTGTTCAAATGAACTTCAATGTTGTAACAGAATTTTTTTTTTGCAGAATTCATCTCTTCAGAAATGTAAAATCTCACCAGCTGCATTTTAATTCTTTTAGCAGAGAGACCCATTATCTTTAACCTCGGCAGTCCCATATTGATGAGCCAAGAGAGAAGAGAGCTTCATTATCACTTTGCACCTGGGCGAAAGCCCTCCATCAGTACTGCTTTTAACTGCAGTGGCTGTGTCAAGCAATCCAACGAACGTACTGATGTGAGCACTATCGATATTGGAATCAACACAAATTGCCTTTCTCATAGTTGAAGAGGGATTGGCAGGTGATATTGCAAGCACCAGCTAATCACCGCAGTCAGCCAAAGATGGAGGTGCCTGCCATTTCCTGAGGACATAAGGGGCGATATTCTCCCCCTGGTGAGAGAATTGCCGGGGCACCGCGCAAATCGCGCCACGCCGCCCCGACATCCGCATGTGATTCTCCCACCTCCCCCACAAAACCAGCGCCGCGCAAATCGCGCTGGGCCGCTCGGATTGGCCGAGCGGCCGCGCGTAAACGGCCGAGTCCCACCGGCGCCATCCACACCTGGTCACTGCCGATGGGTACTCATCACGAAGGCTTGGGTTGAGGCAGCCTGTGGGGGGGTGGGGGGGGAGGGCTCTGTTCCCGGGGATGGGGGGTGAGGGGGGGGGGGGGTGGGGGGCTCCAATGGGGTCTGGCCCGCGATCGGGACTCACCAATCAGCGGGATAGCCTCTCCCGCCCCCTCCCCGCCGGGCCTACTTCCTTCCTCGGCCAGCCCCAGAACCCCGGCGCCATGTTGGTGAGGGGCCAGAGTGCTCCGCGAGGTTACTACGCATGCACTAGTTGCCGCTGGCCCAAGTACGCATGCGCGGGACCCAAGCCGAGGGTCTCACGCAAAGGCCCCGCCCCCGTAAATCGCACAACGCCACTGCTAGCCCCACAGAGGAGGGAGAATAGGGTTCTGGAAACAGGCGCCAACGCCGGATTAAAACACTCTGTTTTTACTCCGGCGTCGGCACTTAGACTCCCATTGGGAAAATCCCGCCCAGAGAGCGTCATCATGACGAGTGTCATGTTCCATCTAAATAATCTCTTTGGCTTAATTTGCTGCCTACCAGGGACACTTCTAAATTTGCATGCCCAAAGACAAGTGGCTGTGATGCCGCAGCTTGTCTCCCAGTTCTGGCTGCATAACCTGAAGGGTTATCTGCAATGAGAGGAAGTCATATCTAAAACCACAGAGCGCCTGCCTGCACCTCGACGTGAAGAGTACACACGACACACAGGCTTGGGAGCAGGTCAACTGCGTCGCGTCCAGCTGGACAATGGTGCACAACCCTAAATATAATAAAAAGTAGGGCAACTGGCATTCGAAACACAAACCAAATTTGCTGTACCTAGCAGAGGTTTCCAAATATTATGAAACAAAGCACACAGACCATCAAATTAGAAAAAGGAGAAATACTGCAGATCTATTTCTCTTCATCTTGTAAAATCAAATGCGTGCCGATTTTTTAAAGGCACGACCTTGCAGGCAGCACATGTGTGCAGACTGGAAAGGAAGGGATAGTTTCTCCGGGATTTAGTGAAACTCCCGGTTCTCCACCGTCACTGGTAATCAAAAGCAACCCGAGCATTCATCATTGCTGGATCATTATACAAATGATAGCTGAGTTATTCAAACCAGCCTTGAAGATTTCTGCTCCAGTACCTGTTTCAAACAATTTGCATCTGAGAGAAGGAGAGGGAACTGCACGGAATTATAATTGGATGGAAGCTGCAATTGCAGGAACAAAAGATCTATTTTGGAAAACACTGTGGCCTTATTTCAGACGTGATCAAGACAATATTAACCAAATGGAGTCAAAGTTAGACTTGAAGTGCCTGTTAATGGTCCCATCGTGATTACTATGTGCATCGCGCTCCTGCATTAGTTTGCATACTTGATAAATAGGCAATATGATGTTGTGACCTCTAATCAGGTCTATTTGGCTTCATCGGAAATTTTCATTGGTCTTATGTGGATCGTGGTACTTAAAATCTGTCTCCTGCAGTCCTTTTCTGTCATTCCATGTTTATTTCCGTTCATGATTTTGTTTCCATGATTAAACCGGTTTTCTAAGCAGTGATGCTTTTCCCCTGAGATTTTATGTGAATTTCCCTGGGTAATTGACCATGCCTAGAAGTATCTACACATCTTTCCAGCATTATGTATGGGCTGTGTGATGTGTGGCTGCGATTTCAGTCACAATGCTTTCATTGTTAATAAGATCATCAACAAGTATCAGCTCAGTGGCTTAATTGGTGTCAGGAAGTTTGGGGCTGATTCTTCCTGTTATTTAAGGTGTCTATTATGTAGTATGTTGACACTGCCAATGTCCATGTGTATGCCGGCTGAATAGTTGCACAATATATTTCCAGAACCAAAGTAATGCCAAAGGGAAATTGTAATTCTCTAGTTACCCACAAAGAAATTAAATGTACCCAGCTTCGAACTTACACTGTCCAGCTTCATTCTCATTGAGGTTGCTCTGAACGTGGTAAAATATTTTGCATAAACAGCCTTCCAATTTTGTCTTGAAATATTGCCTTTGAACAGGCTTACGTAGGTCCCTGCGTCCAAGTAAATTCATAGAACATAGGACATAGAACAGACAGTGCAGAAAGAGGCCATTCAGCCCATCGAGTCTGCACTCACCCATTTAAGCCCTCACCCACCCTATCTCCCTAACCCAATGACCCCTCCGAATCTTTTTGGTCACTAAGGGCAATATAGCATGGCCAATCCACCTAACCTGCACGACTTTGGACTGTGAGAGGAAAGCAGAGCACCCAGAGGAAGCTCACGCAGACATGGGGAGAACGTGTAGACCCCGCACAAACAGTAACCCAGCAGGGAATTGGACCTGGGACCCTGGAGCTGTGAAGCCACAGTGCTATTCATTTGTGCTACTTGCTGGCCACTTAATAATTTACAATTTGCAATTTATAATTCAGGCGGATATGAAGGTGCCTCATAAATGTTGGGGGAGGGAATTAAGGGTGGAGCCCTGAAAGGAGGGGCCCAAAAGCGGGGGAGGTATGGGGAGGCCTGAGAAGGGGACCCTCAGCAACCCCATAGTGGGGTGTCCTCACTGGTTGGAAGAGGGGGTCCCATGTGGGACATGACATTGCCCGTGGGTGGGAGGTGTGAGGAACCCTCAAGCTCACGTAGAGATCGGGGCGCCCTTTCAAAATGGCAGCCCTATCCTTGAGGAGTTGGTCTTACCGGGGGGTTCAGCTCACCAGTGTTGAAAACATTTCTAAGTGTGGGCTTGACCGGGGAGAAACTCCCCAAGGACAAACAAATGACTGAGGTGTGAATTCTCCATCCCGTGATGCCCAAAGCACGTTTGCGTGTGGATGGTTTGTCTGCGATAACCCACGAGGTCCATCTGGGTATTGCAGTCCAGTGCTGTATTTTGGTCCCCTTCCCATGGCTTTCGTCTGGGCAATATGTTAGTTACACTTTTCTCCAGTGCCAATCTGTATCTTCAGTCTTGCATTGTTGCAAATTATGTTAAAGGTACTGACCCTTTTCTGTGACCGTGGAGAGATTCTTGCAATAGAGTGTTGTTGAAGCTCAGTGGTTTTGTTGCTTTGTCTGAGCTCTGGTTGCTGACGCTCCAACCCCTGGAACACTGGCCGGCTGCAATGTGGATGGTGGCAAAGGGAGGTTCCTGAAATCCCACGTAAAACATTTTTTACAGTGATTACCAGACCCAAAACAAGCTGTTCTGTTCTGAGGTTGATGGCATCGTAGTTGGAGCAGGGCATGCCCTGTATCATGAAAACTTCGGTTTCCTGCCTGCTTTTTTCAGGCTCTTCGTTTAACATACAGATGCTATTGGTTGCTTATAGCTTAAATCAATTCTCTTGCAGCAGCTTCCTGTGGTCAAGATCGCTGGTAGCAACCACAGACTATCGGAACCTGACTGCAGGATGCCAAAACCACATTTATTTGCTAAGGTTTTCAGTATTGCTGTATTGATTCATCTGCTCTTTGGCTTGTTGAATTAAATGAATGCCTTTTGAGTATTATATTCTTTACCAGGAGACAAATACTCTCAAATGTTTTACGTATTATTTTGCGCTCCTCTATCTCCTCCTCCAATTGGAAAATAAACAACTCAAATTTTTCAATGGCCTCAGGGCCCACTAAGTTTAGTAAGGTGTTAGCTTGAACATTTTCTGTAAATACACCACTACTTTTCAAACTTTTACCAACTGTTCGCAATGTTCTCGTTGAAGACAAGTGGGTTGATGTCCTTGTGTCATTCCTGATACCATGTAGAAGTGCCTGGTTCCCAAACACTGAAAACAAGGACTTGCAACATAAATACTTTATTTACGAGCTGAGCAGCTTGTTCTGTGCCAGAACGCTCGGGGAGAACTTCCACACTTCCTTCACATGACCACTTTTCTAACCGCACCATCACATTATCACGTGAACACTCGGTCTACAATGACCGTATTTTCCTGTCAATCTGGAAACAAACAGGGGTAGAATTCATGGACCTGGATGTTCTCCAGTTTCTAGGCCCTTTTCCAACCCTCACATCCTTCAGATGCCCAGAACCGGCTACCATCTTCACAGTGGTATCGGACTGTTTGATACAGGCTCAGGAATACCTCTTATCTTTTGTACTCCATGCCTCGATTTATGAACCACATTTAAAGCTCAGGAATCAGTGTGATAGATTTTATAATCAAGGTGTTGTCAGACAATTACACACCATGTGACTGTTAATTTTGTGCAATCAGATCTGCTTCTTTGAAACTGGCCCTGCGCAATATCCAGACAACAATATCCAAAAGACGTGAACCTCACAATGCCAAAAACAACAATCAATGTACAAATGAGAATATCTTGCACCAGGGCAGCATGGTGGCGTAGTGGCTAACACTCCTGCCTCACAGTTGCAGGGGCCCAGGTTCAATTCCAGATTCGGGTGACTGTCTGTGTGGAGTTTGCACTTTCTCCCCGTGTCTGTGTGGGTTTCCTTCGTTGCTCCGGTTTCCTCCCACAGTCCAAATATGTGCAGGTTAGGTGGATTGGCCATATTAAATTGCCCCTTAGTGTCCAAAAGGTTAGGTGGGGTTACTGAGTTGTGGGTTAGGTTGTAGGCATGGGCTTAAGTAAGGTGCTCTTTCTAAGGGCCGGTGCAGACTTAATGTGCTGAATGGCCTCCTTCTTCACTGTAAATTCTATGATTCTATGGGCGGGATTCTCCCACAATTGGCGGGGTGGCCCGTACCGGTGCCAAGAGCGGTGCAAACCACTCCGGCGTCGGGCTGCCCGGAAGATGCGGAACCCTAACCCTAATCCTCCTAGGTTGGCACTGGAGGGGTTGGCGCCGTGCCAACCAGCACCAAAGGGCCGCCGACGGCCGGCGTGAGTTGCCGTGTTTCTTGCGCATGCGCAGGGGGTTTCTTCTCCGCGCCAGCCATGGCAGAACCTTACAGTGACCGGCGCGGAGGGAAAGAGTGCCCCCACGGCACAGGCCCGCCCGCAGATCGGTGGGCCCCGATCGCACGGCAGGCCACTGTGAGGGCACTCCCCGGGGCCAGATCGCCCCGCGCTCCCCCAGGATCCCGGAGCCTGCCTGTGTCGCCAGGTCCCGCCAGTAAGGGACCTAGTCCAATTTACGCCGGCAGGACTGGCATAGAAGGGTGGGACATCGGTCCATCGCAGGCCGGAGAATCGCCGGGGGGCCGCTGCGAGCGGCTGCTGACCGGCGCGGTGCGACGCCAAAGAATTCAGCTGTCGGCGGGGGCGGGATACACGCCGCCCCCTGGCGATTCTCCGACCCGGCGGGGGGTCGGAGAATCCTGCCCCTACTTTCACTCCCAAGTTTAAAAAAATGGCAAAACCTTCCAGTAAATTATCACCACCAATTCACCTGCAACAATGTGCTATTTCTATCCACAGAAGTGGCTTTGCTGACAGAAAAATTACACATTGCATTAAATTCTAAATATTTTCTCATTTTAAATTGAAACTAACCACTCTTCTGAAGACCCAGCATGGAGAATATAATAAGACAGAAAAGTACAACTGGAAATCTGAAATATAAATAGAGAATGCAAGAAAAATTCAGCAGGCAAGACAGCATCTGTGGGGAGAGTATCAACAGTCAACTCTGCAAGTCCATGATCGACACTAGTTTTTTCAAACGGCCATTGACCTCTGCTTCTCTCTGTACAGTTTCCAGAAGACACGCTGACCATTTCCAACACTTCTCGTCTCTATTGGAGCGAAAATAACAGGCGCGTTTCAGCAACCGTATTGCGCCCAGCGCAGATCCAAGCACAATGGGTGAATCATGTGAGAGCCCCAAATCGTGCCTGTGCCGGGCACCACGCCGATCGCAAGTCAGCCGAGGCACTCCACCCAGCGTATTTTGACTTCGCCATCACTGGGCACAATGTGGACCAGGCGTAACATCACCTCAGGTGTTTTGCAGGCTATTAGAGAATCCTGGTGGTTGGGGACAGGGCAGGGCGGTACTCTGGCACTCCACCTTGCACCTTAGCACTGGCAGCCTGGCACGTGGCAGTGCCACATGGGCACTATTACAGTGCCATTCTAGCACTGTCGGGATACCTTGGTGACACGGCCAGAGTGCCCAGGTGATAGGTTAGAACAGCCAGGGCAGGAACTGGGGTTGCCTTTCAAATTGGTGGGGGGGGGGGGCGTAAGGTAGGGGGTTCCAGGGGCCTGAGCAAGATTGGGGAGTGAAGGGGGATCAATACAATGTGGGTGGGCCTAAAGGGGAAAGGGGGAGAAAAACCGAGGCTGCCATTCAAAATGGCGCTCCAATCTAAGTTCCTGGTGTCAAGATCAGCACGCCAGCAGGAAATCAACTAAAGTATGGCCTCGTTGGGGAGAAACTCACTGAAGCCAAATAAAACGGCAAAGTGCCATTGAATAGCGGAGTATTCTTGGTGCTGCAGCCGCCAAGAAACACCCCGCCAAATGTGCCCAAAAGCGGGCTTTACCTTTTGTCCGCTGAAATGCAGCCAAGTTTTCTCACAGGGAACAGAGCTAGAGAAAAACAGACCAGGCCCCAAGTTCTGGTCACCGAGCAAGGGGGAGATGACTGCTATAAGGATCCTCCTGTTTTAACCCTGTTTGTTCCCCGTTTTCTCCTTATAAGTTCTGTTATTTTTGCCATTACAATTTTTGTCCATGGGTAATTGATGACTTTAAAGCAAAGCAATTTACCTTTAATTCAAGCAGAAACCTGTTTTGTCATGCTCTGGACGTAGCATAAGCTGCTTCCTTGATGTGCACTCTGACAAAAGAAGGTTGAGACATGGAGATAACTTCAACACGTTTATTAAACTATTAACAATTCTCCTTCTTGCATTCAACTCTAGTGTTAATCCTTCTATAGCTACTCATACTGACTAACCAGTCTGCTACAATCCACATGGTGGGTGTGATGTTCAATCAACCCTGTGTCTGTACTCACTGAGTATCTCCACTGGAAAGAGGAAGATCATGTGTGCTGTGTCCTTTTTATATGGGTTGGTGTAATGCCCTCCTGTGGTAGTGTCCTCTGTGCATCGTGAATGCCCATTGGTCGTCTTCTATCTTACTGACCTATTGGATGAATGTCTGTGTGTCATGTGTCTGTTGCTCCCTCTAGTGTCTAGCTAGTCTACATGTACTTACATTACCCCTTGTGTATCTACAGTGATGCATATCACCACATAGCCTTTTTTCGTGTTACATATTTTCTGTACAGTTGTTAAAGAAAATTGAACAAACTAGGTAGATAAGTGATGCTCTGTACAAGTTATGATAACAGTGATCATCAAACAATAAGTCCAAATCATATGTATGAGTCCAAAATTCATTAATTATTATGGTTGAATGTCTTTCTTGTTGGGTTGTTGAGGTGGTGATGTTGATGATGGCATTGCATTGTAAACGCCATCCTTGTCCCTGTGCGTGAGGAACCAAGAAGTGGTCAAATCACTTTGTCTGATTTGGAGTCTTTTTTTTCTTCCGATGCTTGTGATAGCAATGTTGGATGGCATCTGTCCTGAAAGTCAGGCTGCCTGTTGGTAGCAGCAAACGTAAATTGGGAAGATTCATCATCCTGCCATGGTATGTCATTGTACTGAGCTAAGCAGTAACGATGTCCCTCATAGGCAGAGTTGAACCATGTCGTACCAGTTGTTGTTCCAGTGGCGTTGTGTTTGTCGTGCTTGTTGTCGACGTTGTTGCCTTTGGTACGCTTCTTGTTATTGTCGTTGATGTGGTTCTCATAGGTTGTGTTGTGTTGGTTGGTTTTGTTCCCGTGTTTGCTGCGCTCAAGGACCACACTCTGTGGATAATACGGGTCCTTCACATAGTTACTCATGTCAATGTGCTTTGTGGCATCTGCTGTCACCTTGAGCGTGCCGTCACTGGGTTTGCGGCGCACCCTGTCCGGAGTCATGTCTGGCTTACTTTTACTCGAATCAACTTTGGCTTGTGGATGCTCCCCATCGAGTCTGGTCTGTTTCACCTGAGTCAGTGTTGGCTTGTCGATGCTCCCTGTTTGGAGTCATTGCAGGTTCACTGGAGTCAGCTGAGTTTTCTTGATGCTCCACGTCAGGAGTCAAAACGTTCAGGAATGCATTTGCTTGTGGAGAGGCTCGAGCGGATGAGGTTTGAAGTAACATTGTATCACCGGAGTCACCAGTAGTCTCACTGTGATCGTCGAGTGCCTCTGTACATTCTAGCTGAGGTCTGTCACATTGCACATCTTGTATGGGAAGTGGGATGCCATCGTCACTTGTCTCACATACAGTGGGTAGAACCTCAGTAGCTTCTTGTTGTTCACTTGAGCTGGGTAGACTGTCAGAATCTTCTTCTTGGGGCTCAAACAATCTGGGTGGACTGTCATAGTCACTTTGTTGTTTACTGGAGTGTGGTAGACTGTCATAGCCTTCTGGTTGTGCACTTGAGCATGGCAGACTGCCATAGTCCTTCTGTAGTTCACTTGAGCGTGGCAGACTTGCATCGTCTGCTGCTGGTTGCTCAGAGGAGGTTGCTAGACCCTCATGGTCTTGTTCATGCAAGGACTGCGGTGTGGAGTCTTGCGTAGCTTCTATCGTGGAGGCTGTCCACGAGCTCACTGTGGAGGCTTGTGTCACTTGAGTCACTTCTTGTTCATGCAAGGACTGCGGTGTGGAGTCTTGCGTAGCTTCTATCGTGGAGGCTGTCCACGAGCTCGCTGTGGAGGCTTGTGTCACTGGAGTAGGAAGTGATTGTGCATGCGCAGATCGCTGCTCCTTTACTTTGCGCATTTCTCTCAACTGCGCATGTATGCGGTATGTTTTTCAATATGGCCGCCGATCAAAATTGTTGTTCTCTGCTCCGGGACCTCGGCCTCGTAGTGAGTATTCATTCCAGGGTTCTTTCTTGTGAACCTCCTCTGGATCCTTTCCAAGGCTAGCACATCCTTCCTTTGATACAGGGCTCAAAACTGCTCACAATACTCCAAATAGGGTCTGACCAGAGCCTTATATAGCCTCAGAAGTACGTCCTTGTCTTGTATTCTAGCCCTCTCGACATGAATGCTAACATTGCATTTGCCATCCTAACTGCCAACGGAACCTGCACGTTAACCTTAAGAGAATCATGAACAAGGAGCCCCAAGTCCCTTTGTGCTTATGATTTTGTAAGCATCTTCCCATTTAAAAAATAAGCTATGCCTCCATTTCTCCTTCCAAAGTGCATAACCTCACACTTTTCCACATTGTATTACATCTGCCACTTCTTTGCCCACTCTCCTAGCCTGTCCAAGTCCTTCTGCAGCCCGCCTGCTTCCTCAATACTACCTGTCCCTCTACAGATCTTTGTATCATCTGCAAACTAAGCAACAGTGCCTTCAGTTCCTTCTTCCAGATCATTAATGTATATTGTGAAAAGTTGTGGTCCCAGCACCGACCCCTGAAGTACACCACTAGTCACAGGCTGCCATCCTGAAAAAGACCCCTTTATCCCCACTCTCTGACTTCTGCCAGTCAGCCAATCCTCTATCCATGCCAGGATCTTACCCTGAGCACCATGGGCTCTTAACTTATTTAAGAGTCTCCTATGCGGCACCTTGTCAAAGGCCTTCTGGAAATCTAAATAAATCACGTCCACTGGTTCTCCTTTGTCTAATTTCCTTGTTACTTTCTCAAAGAACTCTAACAGATTTGTCAGACATTACCTCCCCTTGACGAAGCCGTGCTGACTCAGTCCTATTTCATCATGCAGTTCCAAGTACTCGGCGATCTCATCTTTAATAATGGACTCTAAAATATTACCAATGACCGAAGTCAGGCTAACCGCCTATAATTTCCCGTCTTCTGCCTCCCTCCCTTCTTAAACAGAGGTGTTGCATTCGCTACTTTCTAGTCCTCTGGGACCTTTCCTGCCTCTAGTGATTCCTGAAAGATCATCATCAATGCCTCCACAATCTCCCCTGCTATCACTTTTAGGACCCTGGGGTGTAGTCCATCCGGGCCAGGTGGTTTATCCACCTTCAGACCTTTCAGTTTCCCCAGAACCTTCTCCTTAGTAATGGTCACTGCACTCACCTCTGCCCCCTGGTTCTCCTGGAGCTCTGGCATCCCACTGGTGTCTTCCACCATGAAGACTGATGCAAAGTAACTATTCGGTTTGTCTGCCATTTCTTTGTTTCTTATTATTACTTCTCCAGCCACATTTTCCAGTGGTCCAATGTCCATTTTTGCCTCTCTCTTACCTTTTATATATGGAAAAAAACTCTTCCTATCTTCCTTTATATTACTAGCTAGCTGACACTCATACTTCATCTTCTCCCCCTTATTGATTTTTTTAGTTGTCCTCTGCTCGCTTTTAAAGGCTTCTTCATCCCCAGTCACCCATCCCTCAACACTCAGTCCTCTGACTCCAACCTCTTTAGCCTTCGTCTCACCCCACCACCACAACATTCTTTCCTCCCACTATTGGTGGCAGAACCTTCAAATGCCTGGATCCTGCTCTTAGTTTTAAGGTTTTGCCCTGTGTGAGGCATCCATTTGGATGGGCTGTCGGCAAAGGCAAAGGCCAAAGCTGCGAGTTGAGCCCAGGGCCCTCAAAGGCTTGGTGTTTTGCAGCTTGCGCACTACTCTCTCCCAGGCCTTCAGCTCAATACAAGCCAAAATAAGAAATTTAATTCTTGTAAATCATCTATAGAAGCAAAGAATAATAAGAAACTTGGAAGCATTGTGAACTGGATCGTGTCGAACCTCAAAACGACATAGTGAAATGGGCAGACAGGTTCGATGCAGAGAAATGTGATGTGAAGTGATTCATTTGGGTTGGAAAAACAAGGAGATACAATATAAAATAAATGGTATAATGCAAAATGGGTTCAGGAAGAGAGTGACCTGAGTGGGTAGGTGCATTAGTCATTGAAGGTTAGAGGACAGGTTGAGAGCACAGTTAATAAAGTACACTGTATTTTGGGCTCCAGTAATAGAGGCATTGAGTACAAGAGCAAAGATGTTATGCTGAACTTGTATAAGACTCTAAATTGACCATTATTGAGTCCAGTTCTAGGCTTCATTCTTGATGAAGGATTTCAAGGCATTGGAGAGAGTGAATGCAAACATAATTCATGAGACTAGTTCCAGGAAAAAGTAACTTCAGTTATGAACATAGATTGGAGAAGTAGGGACTGTTTTGGAGAAAAAAAGGCTCTGAGGATATTCGATGGAAGTATTCAAAACCATGAGGGGTCTGGACAGATGAAATTGGGAGGCACTGTTCCGTTTGAAGTAGTGCAGCTGGAAATACTGGGTTATAAGAAAATCCAGATATAAATAAGATTAAAAAGGGCGATTCTGCTGGACCAAAGGGCAAGTATGATAACGTTTCCAAACATACATGGGTAATAATAATCATCTTTATTATTGTCACAAGTAGGTTTTCATTAACACGACAAAGGAAGTTACTGTAAAAAGCCCCTGGTCCCCACATTCCGGCGCCTGTTCATGTACGCAGAGGGAGAATTCAGAATGTCCAAATTACTTAACTGCACGTCTTTTGGGACATGTGGGAAGAAACCGGAGCACCCAGAGGAAGCTGATGCAGACACGAGGAGAACATGCAGGCTCCGCACAGACAGTTACCCAAGCCAGGAATCGAACTTGGGACCCTGCCAACCTTATCCTGTGACATATCCCTCAACACAAGGCAGTTTTGCAAAACAGGAACCTGGCAATCACCTCAGCAATTGGGCATTGATAAATTGTATGATACTGCAATCTATCAATGCATAACATTAAAGATTACTCTAAATAACTTGTTAACTGAATCTGGGAAACTGTTGCAAGGAAGTTACCACGTTCTGCACCTCTGGGTTTCCTATTTGCTTGGAGGTTATTCATAGATTCATAGAAACCGACAGTGCAGAAGGCCTATCATGCCTGCATGGACCCTCTGAAATACCACCCTATCCAGGTCCAATCTCCTGCCCTATCTTCATCACCCCACCCAACCTTTGGACACTAAGAGCCAAGACATGCCACTGAAATGTTGTAATGATAGTTCTCTTAATTGGGATAGAGGTATCCTTGCCAGACTCAGTAGCTTTCAACTCAGGGATTTAAGGTAAATACTACTTTAACAAAGAACAAAGAACACTACAGCACAGGAATACACCCTTCCACCCTCTAAGCCTGCGCCGACCGTGGTACCTGCCTAAGCTAAAACCGTATGCACTTCCGGAGTCAGTATCCTTCTATACCAACCCTATTCATATATTTGCGGAGATGCCCCTTAAATGCCATTGTCATACCTGCTCCCACGACCTCCCCAGGCAGCGCATTCCATATATTTACCACCCTCTGGGTAAAAATCTTGCCTTGCACGTCTATTCTAAACTTTTCCCCACGCAATTTGAACCTATGCCCCTAGTACTTGACCCTACTATCCTAGGAAAGAGGCAACATCCTAGTAAACCATTTCTATACTCTCTCCAAAGTCTCCACATCGTTTTGGTAGTGTGGCGACCAGAATTTTACACGATATTCCAAATGAGGCCTAACTAAGTTCCAGTACAGCTGCAACATGACATGTCAATTTTTATATTCAATGCCCCAACTGATGAAGGCCAGCATGCCGTATGCCTTCTTGACCACCTTATCCACATGCATTGTCATTTTCAGTGATCGGTGGACATGCACGCCCAGATCTCTGCCTGTCAGTTTTTGCAAGAGTTCTATCATTTACGGCATAATTCTTACGTGCATTGGACCTTCCAAAGTGCATTACCTCACATTTGTCTGGATTAAACGCCATCTGCCATTTCACCGCCCGAGACTCCAAACCCTGCTGTATCTTCTGATAATCCTTTTCACTATCTGCAACTCCACCAATTTTTGTGTCGTCTGCAAACTTACTAATCAAACCAGCTACATTTTCTTCCAAATCATTTATATACACCACGAACAAAGGGCCCAGAACTGATCCCTGTTTCATCGACCATTTTATCATATTGGTGTTTATGCTTTTCAATTCATGTGACCATTTCAGCAATCTTGTTCTGGCACGTAATCTTAGTTTCTTTCTCTGTCTGAATTGTTGATTCTTTTGTCAATTTTGATGTTTTTACCTCGTCAGTTAATTTCTCATTGTCAACCTTCCCTTCTTCAAACTCTTATTTTCCTGATTCAGTTTTTCACTGGACCTATTCTTATTTTCTAGTTGTTTGTTTCATGGAGTTCAGTTTAATCATCATTGTCTCATTAATTTTTCCTTCTTAACTTCATTTAGTAAATTTTTGCAACTATTGTTTTCAAGTTTGTTGTCAGTCATTTCATCTTGTTTTAATGTCTTCTCTTGAGCTTCAATTCCATAGAATCCCTACAGTGCAGAGAGAGGCCATTTGGCCCATCAGGTCTGCACTGACCCTCTGAAACAGCACCCTACCTAGGCCCACACCCCCACTCTATCCCCGTAACCTCACATAACCTGCACACCTTTGGACAGGAAGGGGCAGTTTAGTATGGCTAATCCATCTAACTTTCACATTTTTTGTACTGTGGGAGGAACCGGAGCACCCAGATGAAGCCACCATAGACACAGGGAGAAAGTGTTATGGGCCAGGGTTTAGAAACTCCAAAGTGTATTATGGTGTTCATCTGACCTATAACTTTTGGTTGAATTAGGCTAGGATGAGCACAAGAGCCTTCACATGAGGTGTGATTCGACAGTCTTCCTGGACACTTTAATCAAAATAAGCTTTATTCTAAGAACTTAGTTGACATTTGTATAAACACACAGCAACATTTTTATCAATTACAAACATAAAGCTACCCCACAGTGACAGTAATCTATGTATAATACCGAATGAATTCCCCCTTAACTGTTCCAATTCAAAAACAAAATCCCATAAACAAAAAAGCCCTTTTCAAGGGCATGGCCTAGCACTCTGCATTCTCTCTTGAATAAGACAGGCTTTCCCTGAGATTCTGACCCCCTTTAAACCAGCAGGTTTAAGCACTTATGGAAAGCAAACAATGTTTTTTAAGTTGCAAAAGCAGGTAGCTAGAATCAATGTTTTTCTTCCTGGAACAACTCTTTAAAATGGAAATATAGAGAGAGAGGCCCAAACACTTATTTTCTCTGTCTGTAGTCCACAGCAGTCAAACCAAAATGAGAGCAAAACCAATAACCTCACACAGCCGCAGACCAGCACCACCCACAAAATTACATCACTGAAACCATGTGATAAGACACAAAGGGACACTCACAAGACAGCTCCCCCCCCCCCCCAAGAAAAAAAAACTTCAAAGATGGTTTCATTTTTCACCTTTTCACTTCCCATTCCTAATACTTGACAATAAACAGACATACATTTTAAAACATCAAAACAGGCATACATTTACTATAATACAGGCCATTTTTAGTTCTTTGTTTTCCACCATCGAACCTGCTTCTCTTCATCACATTCATGACAAAGCAACAGCTATCACGTTTTTTCGTCCTGCCACATGTATAAGTTTTAATTTAAATTGCTGTAATAATAAACTCCATCGATACAGTCTGGCATTTTTATTCTTAAATTACTCCAAAAACATCAATGGATTGTGATCAGTATATATAATTGTTTCAGATGAATTGCTGGTAACATAAATGTTAAAATGTTGCAAAGCCAGCACCAAGCTCAAAGACTCCTTTTCAATTGTTGAATACTTCCACTGGTGATCATTTAATTTTTTGGAAAAATACCTAATAGGCGGCTCTATTCCTTTGTTGTCTTCTTGCAAGAGCACAGCACCTACAGAAGCCCTCAGCAGTCGCATCGATAGCCACCTTGAATGCTTTTGTGTAATTTGGGGTGGCCAACACATGAGCAGTGGTGAACACAGCATTTAGACCGTCAAATATCTGTTGACATTTCACCGTCCACTGAAATTTGCTCCGCTTCATCAGCAAGTCCATCAGTGGAGCAATTAATAGTCAGGACAAAATTACGGTAAAAACCAAGAAATCTCATTATTACCCTTTGTGTCAAGGGTACTGGAAACTCCCCAATAACTTTTGTTTTCACATCCCGTGGGACCATTGGTCCATATCCAATTGTATGGCCAAGGAACCTAACTTGGGCTTTTCCAAATTCACTTTTGGCTAGGTCTGCCACCAAACCCGCCTCCTGAAGTCAATCGAATAACTCCATCAGATGCTTCAAATGTTCTTTCCATGTCTCACTAAAAATCACCACAACCCCCGTATACACCGCACAATTGGAAAATCCTGAAATTACTTTGTTAGTTATCTGTTAAAATGTGGCTGGGGCGTTTTTCATGCCAAATGGCATAACTTTGAATTGTATACCATTTGGAGTCACAGAAGCTGAAATCTCCAACGCCCTTTCGGATACAGATACCTGCCAGTAACCTTTAAGCAAATCCAGTTTAGAGATAAAAGCTGATTGTCCCACCTTCTCAATGCAGTCCTCCAACCGTTGGATAGGATAAGTAACTGCATTAACCTTTCTATCGTCCACTCACAATCGTTATGTACCGTCCGGTTTTGGTATCATCACTATGGGTGAACTCCATTGACTGCAAACCACTCCAATTATGCCATTTGTAAGTGTACTTTCAAGTTCTTGTTGAACCTGTACCAATTTTAGAAGGTTAAGTCAATGTGGATATTGTTTAATTGGAACAGCATTTTTCACATATGCATCATGTATGATCATTTTAGTACTTCACAACTTATTTCCACAAACCTGCACGTGTGGTATTAAAAACTCTTTCAGGTCAGTTTATTTTTCCTCTGGAAGGTAACTCAATAAGTTAACCCAATTTTTAAGAACGTCCTTGTTATCCAATTTAATTTGAGGAATATAAAATTCACAGTCATTTGGATTTGGTTCTTCACTTTGAGTTAGAGGGCGGAATTCTCCGCTCCCAGGAAAAATCGGGAAGGCCGTCGTGAACTCGGCCGCGTTTCACGACGGCCTCTGAGGCGGCTCCTCTCACCGTATTCACCCCCACCCGGGGGGTTATTCTCGGCGGCCGGGCCTTGATGTTTACGTCAAAGCGGCGCGCCGAGAATGACGCAGCCGGCGCGCCTAAGTGATGTCAGCCGTGCATGCGCAGGTTGGCCGGCTCCAACCCGCGCATGCGCGGGTGATGTCACGACGACTGACGGCTCAAACCTGCGCATGCGTGGTGGCCGTCTTCCCCTCCGCTGCCCCGCAAGGCGTGGCGGCTTGATCTTGCGGGGCGGCGGAGGGGAACGTGTGCGTCACTTTGAGACGCCGGCCCGACGATCGGTGGGCACCGATCGCGGGCCAGACCCTCCCGAGCACGGCCGTGGTGCTCACTCCCCTCTCCAGCTCCCACAAGCTTCAAATGGGCCTTTGGCGCCCATGTTCACGACGGCAGCGACCAGGTGTGGTTGCCGCCGTCGTGAAACGGTCGCGAACGGCAGGCCGCTCGGCCCATCCGAGCGGGGTCTGGGAGAATCGCGGGGGGCACCAGGGGGGCGTGAAATGAGTCGCCCGGCCCTCCCGTGATTCTCCCACCCGGCGTGGGGAGCGGAGAATCGCACCTAGTATCACTAAAACCTCCTCATTTAGCTCGCCTTCCCTTTTAAAATATCTTTTAAGCATATTCATATGACAACTCACTGAGTTTTCATTCTATCTGGCATACTTACCAAAGAATTCACCCCACTCAATTTCCTTTCAATCTGATAAGATCCATAAAACCTTGCATTTAAAGGTTCTTCTACCACTGGTAACAATACTAAAACTTTATCTCCACTTAAATTGTATTATTCCTAGGCAGCACAATGGCGCAGTGGATTGCACTGCTGCCTCACGGCGCCAAGATCCCAGGTTTGATCCCTGCTCTGGGTCACTGTCCATGTGGAATTTGCACATTCTCCCCGTGTTTGCATGGGTTTCACCCCCACAACTCAAAGATGTGCAGGGTAGGTGGATTAGCCTCACTAAATTGCTCCTTAATTGCAATTGTTTTATTCCTAAGCTATCCATAACCTCCTTGAATAATTTTGAGGTAAAATTTGATCCTGAATCCGATTGTATTTCTGTGGGTAGTCCATATCTAGTAAAAAAATTAAATAACTCCTCCACAATCTTTTTAGCTGTAATATTACGCACTGGAATGGCCTCTGGAAACCTAGTAGACACATTAATTATAGTCAAAAGATTTGGTTCCCACTTTTTGTTTTAGGAGGCGGTCCTACGCAATCAATTAAGACCCTTGTAAAAGGTTCCTCAAATGCTGGAATGGGTATTAAGAGCGCTGGTTTTCTTACTGCTTGAGGTTTCCCTATCTCTTGACATGTGTGACATGAGCATCAACATTTAACTACATCTTTATGTAGTCCAGGCCAATAAAAAAGTTTTGTATTTTACTTGGAGTTTTCCTTACCCCCAAATGACCTCCTATTGGTACCTGATGTACGACTCGCAACACCTCCTTTCTATAGCCTGCCGGCAATACCACAATGAACTTCTGCCCACTTTTCATCTGCCTGCATATGTAAAGGTCTCCATTTCCTCATTAAGACATAGCTTTTAAGGTAATATGGCAACATAATGGTTAGCAAATGGCTTCACAGCCCCAGGGTCCCAGGTTCGATTCCTGGCTTCTGGAGTGCAGAAAGTGCAAGATGAAGCTTAAGAAAACAACTACCCGAGAGCAAAGAGGGGATATGACAAATCTTGAGCTGGAACAAGTAGGGAATATTCTATAAGTATATCAATGGGAAGACGGTAACCAGGGAAAAAGTAGGGCCCATTAAGGACCAAGGGGAGAATCTGTGGGTGGAGCCAGAGGATATTGGTAGGGTGTTAAATGTATATTTCGTGGGCGAGATTCTCCGCACTCCCGACGGTGCGGAGAATAGCGTGGCTCGTAAAATTTTACGGCCACGCTGTTCCGACGCCCTCCCGCTATTCTCCCCCCCCCCCCACGCCCGACTCCCGATACGAATCGCTGCCGCCGTTTTTTTACAGCCGGCAGCGATTCTCAGCTGATCGATGGGCCGAGTTCCCAGCCCTTTACGGCTGTTTTTACGAACGGCAAACACACCTGGTCTGGCCGTTCGTAAAAACGGCCGTAAACTCTCGATTTTTAAAACCATGGCACCGATTGGCACGGCAGTACCACGGCCGTGCCAAGGGTGCCATGGGCCCGCGATCGGTGCCCACCGATCGCGGGCAGCGGGCCCAATGCCCGCGCACTCTTTGTCCCTCCGCCGCCCCGCTGTATCACTTCACGGGGCGGCTGAGGGGCATCCCGGCCCGCGCATGCGCGGGTTTCGCGCAAATGCGCGATGACGTCATCCGCGTATGCGCGGGTTGGAGTCTTCCAATCCGCGCATGCGCGGCTGACGTCATATGACGCGTCAGCCGGCGCTAACTCTGGCAAGCGGGCTTAACGAAATTCGTTAAGCCCGCGATGCCGGAGTTTACGGCGTTGGCATGCTAGCCCCGACCGGGGACCAGAATCGGATCCCGGTCGGGAAGGGGGGGGCTGGCATCAAACCCGCCCGGATTTGACGCCAGCCTTACGATTTCTCCCCATATGGGAGAATCGCGCCCCACATCTGTCTTCATCCAAGAGAACGAGCAGGTAGATATGCATCTCGTGGAGAGAGACTGTGAGGTTATTGAGCAAGTTGTCAAAGGGAGGGATAAGTTACTGGACGTGTTGGCAGGCTTAAAAGTAGAGAAATCTCGAGATCCGGATGAATTGTGTCCCAGTTTGCTGTGGGAGGTGAGGGAGGAGATTGCAGGGACCCTGGTCCAAATTTTTAATTCTTCTCTGCCACGGGAGAGGTGCCAGAGGAATGTGGTCCCACTACTTAATAAAACTGTAGTGATAAGCCAGAGAACAACAGGCCAGTGAGTAAACATTTTAGGACTCAGGTGAGAAGGCATTTGTGCACCCAGAGAGTAGTAAATTTGTGGAATTCACTACAACAGAAAGTAGTTGAGTCCAAAATACTGTGTAATTTCAAGAAGGAATTATATATAGCTGTTGTGGCTAAAGGAATCAAGAAATATGGGGGGAAACAAAAGAGAAAATGCTGGAAAATCTCAGCAGGTCTGGCAGGGAGAGTAAAGAGCTAACGTTTTGAGTCCAATGACTCTCTGTGAAAGCTAACAGACAGAGAAAGTGGGAGATATTTATACTGTGGAGTGAGAATGAAAGATGAGTCATAGCCACAGAACCCAGGGAAATTGGTTGCTAATGGCCACAGAAAGAAAGGGGAAAGAGTGCTAATGGCAGTCCCCAAAGAGAACAAAAGATGTAAAAGGTCAAACAGCAGAGAAACTAACATCAGAGGATGAACTGTAGATGTGGGGGGGGGGGGGGGGGTGACCCGGGTGCTGACTGCGAGACGTGGCACTCGTCAAAGGGGTGGAACTCGGGGGAGCTGGTGGCCACTATACCTAATCCATAGGATGGATCTGGGTTGGTCAATGGGCCTTGGGGTTGGCTTGGGAACGGAGGGGTAGCTGGATTGAGTTCCAGCTGCTCCAGCGTCATCTGGCACTACCAGCCCTGGCAGCTCCCCATTGTCTGCACCATAGTGTCGACACCCTTGACGATGCTCCTCAATGACTGGGACATGTCCCCCAGTAACTGGGCCACCTCTGCAGTGCCTCGGCAATGCCCACCTGTGTCAGGGACAAGCTCTGCTGTGCCTCGGCCTTTTCCATCTGAGACCAGGATATATGCCTCATCAAGATCTGTCTGGTACTGGGCCATGTCCCCCAGTGAGTTGGACATTCTGTCCAGATCTTGCTATATTTGAACAAGGACTGCTTCAGTACCTGAGGAGTTGCAAATGGCGCTGAACATGTACAAACATCATCAACATCCCCACTTATGATCTCAGCGTATAAGGAGGGTCATTGATGAAGCAGCTGAAGATGGTTGGGCCGAGGAGCCTACCCTGCGAACTGTGATGTGCATGAACTGAGATGATTGACCTCCAACAACCATCTTCCTTTGTGCCAGGCGAAGGGTTTTCTCCCAATTCCTATTGACTCCAGTTTTGCTAGGGCTCCTTGATGCCATACTCAGTCAAATGTGGCCTTGATGTCAAAGACAGTCGCTCTCCCATCACTTCTAGAGTTCAGCTCTTTTATAGAATTTCAGAGAATTTACAGTGCAGAAGGAGGCCCATCGAGTCTGTACTGGCCCTTGGAAATAGCACCCCACCCAAGCCCACACCTCCACACTATCCCCACACCTCTGCCCTATCCCCGCCTACACTGCTTTGGACACTAGGGGCAATTTAGCATAGACAAGCCACCTAACCTGCACATCTTTGGACTGTGGGAGAAAACCGGAGCACTAGGAGTAAACCCATGCAGACATGGGGAGAACGTATAGACTGCACAGGCAGTGACCCAAGCCGGGAATTGAACCTGGGACACGGTAGCTGTGCTAACCACTGTGCTACCATGCTGCCCCATGTTTGAACCAAGATTGTAATGAGATCAGGAGATGAATGGCTATGGCTGAACCTGAACTGAGCGTCAGTGAGCAGGTTATTGCTAAGTAAGTGCCGCTTCATAACATTGTTAATGACTCCTTCCACTACCTTACTGATGATCAAGAGTAGGCAATTAACCAGGTTGAATGTGTTCTGGGTACAGGACATACCTGGGCAATTAACACATTGCAAGGCAGCTGCATTGGAACACCTTGACTGGGAATACAGGAAATCTTCAGTACTACTGCTGGAATATTGTCAGGGCCCATAGCCATTGCAGTCTCAAGCGTCTTTAGCCGTTTCCTGATACCTTGTGAAATGGATCAAATTGGCTGAAGACTGACATCAGTGATGGTAGGGACCTTCGGAAGAGAACAAGGTGAATCACCCACTTGGCACTTCTGGCTGAAGACTGCCGTGAATGCTTCAGCCTCGTCTTTTGCACTGATGTACTTTTCTTCCCCCATCATTGCGGATTGGGTTATTTGTGGAGCCTCCTCCTCCAGTTAACTGTTTAATTGCCCATCAGCATTCATGACTGAATGTGCCGGACTGCAGAGCTTAGATTTGATCCATTGGTTGTGGAGTCACTTAGCTTTGTCTACCAGCTTATGCTCATTGGCACACAAGAAGGCCTGTGTTCCAACTTCACCAGGTTGACACCCTGAATTTTAGTTATGCCTGCTGCTGCTCCTCACACACTTTGACAAAGAGCCATCCAGACTCAAAACGTTAGCTTCCATTTCTCTCCATAGGTGCTGTCAAAGCTGCTGAGATTGTTCAGTATTTTCTGTTTTAGTTTCATGTACGTTGCTGCTGCCTTCATTGAACCAGAGCTGATTCCCTGGCTTGGTGGTAATGGTAGAGTGGGGGATATGCCAGGCCATGAGGTTACAGATTGTGGTTGAGTCCAATTCTGCTGCTAATGATAGCCCATAGCTCCTCTTGATTTACCAGTTTTCCGTTGCTAATCTGTTCAAAATCTATCCCATTTAGTACAATGATAGTGTCACACAACATGCTGGAGGGTATCCTCAATGTGAAGATAATATTTAGTCTTCACCGGGATTATGCGGCGGTCACTCCTACCGATACTGTCATGGACAGATGATCCTGCTGCAGGCAGGTTAGTGAGCATGATGTCTCGTATGTTTTTCCCTCTTGTTGGTTCCCTCACTACCTTCCACAGATCCTGTCCAGCAGCTATGTCCTTATGGACTCTGCAGGTCTGGTCATTAATGGTGCTACCAAATTACTCTTGGTGATGGACATTGACGCCATCCACCTAGAGTACATTCGGCATCCTTTCCACTCTGAGTGATTCCTCCAAGTAGTGGTCAACATGAAGGAGCACTGGAGGGGGTAGGGATGCAGTACAAGGTAATCAGCAGGAGGTTTCCTTGCTCATGTTTGACCTAGGGAGCAAAGTTGATGTTGAGGTCTCTCCAACTATATACCAATGTGTCACGACCTCTGCTGGGTCTGGCCTGCCAGGGGTGACATGCCCAGGGATGGTGATGACAGTGTCCGGGCATTATCTGTAAGGTATGATTCCATTAGTATGACTATGTCAGGCTATTGTTTGACTAGTCTGTGATACAGCTCTCCCAATTTTAGCACAAGCCCTCAGATGTTCGTACGGAAGAATTTGCAGGGTTGACAGGGCTGTGTTTGCAATTGTCATATCCGGTGTCTTGACAAATGCCAGACGGCCCGTCTGCTTTCATTCCTTTTGAGCCTTTTTAGCAGTTTGATACAACTGAGTGGCTTGCTAGGCCATTTACGAGTCAACCGCATTGCTGTCGGCCTGGAGTCACCTGTGGGCCAGATCAGGGGTGGGATTCTCCCCTACCCGGCGGGGCGGGGGGTCCCGGCGTAGGGGAGTGGCGCCAACCACTCCGGCGTCGGGCCTCGCCAAAGGTGCGGAATTCTCCGCACATTTGGGGGCTAGGCCCGTGCCGATGGGGTTGGCACCACGCCGACTGGCACCAAAACCGGCACCAGCGGCCTTTGACGCCCGCCGCCCGCCGCCGTGGCTGGCCGAAAGGCCTTCGCCGGTTCGCGCATGCGCTGGTGGTGACGTCAGCGGCAGCGGCAGGTGGAGAAGAGGCTTTATTGTGAATTTGTTCTGTCTTCAGAGCTTAACTTACGGCTACCTCAAATGCTGCTGCCTGCCTGTCCTGTCCTGCTACCAGTTCTGCCTTCCGTGAAGTGTGTCGTCACTTCCTGTCCCTGTGTATATATAGCTCTCCCGTGCTCCCTCTAGTGCTTGCTCAGTTGTATTGCATCTACTCAGATCTACAATCACCACACAGAGATGGTTCAAACCTCGGCAGCGGGAGAGGACTCCCAGCGGTGGGACTTCGGCCCATCGTGGGCCGGAGAATCGCCGCAGGGGGCTCACCGATCGGCGTGGGGTGATTCCCGCCCCCGCCAATTCCTGGGTGGAGGAGAATTTCTGCCACGGCGGGGGCGAGATTTTCGGCAGCCCCGGGCAGTTCTACGACTCTGCGTGGGGTCGGAGAATTTCGCCCCAGGTAAGGATGGCAGAATTCCTTCCCTGAAGGACATTAATGAAGCAGATGGATTTTTCACGACATTCGACAATGACTTCATGGCCATCTTTTCAATTCCAGATACTTTAGTGAATTCAAATTCCACCTCCTGATTTGAATCCAGATCCCCAGAGTATTACCCTGGGTCCCTGAATTATTAGTCCAATGACAAAATCGCTATACCACTGCTGCCCTCTGCTGCCCTCTTTTGTCCCTGCACCTCTGTAAGTGTTTGGTTTGTTCCTTCTGCTTTAATGGTCCGATAGAAATGCAGGTTATTATTGGTGTTAACCTGCTCCAAATATCAGAGTGCGACCTTATAACCAGAAGTGAAACTGTTTTAGTCATATTCAATTCACCAATAAACCATTTTTTACACAAACCATCAAAATGTCATTGATACATAAACAACCATCCAGGGAAAAGTGACAGGAATGATGACAGCACCTCCAACTAATTTTTGCCAGTAGATGTCAGAGCATAATCCATGTACTTAGAACAATCAAAGGCAGAGATTAATGTCACACAAGTGGGCTATTTAACTTGCTCCATGATCACAGAAACTGAGAACATGAGTATCATATTAACAAGCCTCCAGCAAAACTCAAGATTCAAACACTGTTTTCCCCAAAGCGCTTCGCTGAAACAGATTCTGTGCAAAAGTACTTAACGCATTCTAATTGCTTTAAAATAGCTGGATTAACATTTCATTCAGCATAAACAGCTACCAATCCTTGATTTCCACAGGCATCGAGCGGCATTTTAGCAGAGATCCAATTACTTCAGATGTCCATGCTCCTTAATTTCATTTGGGGTAATCTTAATTTAGTGAACAATGTGGACCGAGAACTTGGTCCATCCACATCCCCACCCCCCCCAGTAGCCACAGGAAAAGTGATGATGAAACCGGCAGTATGATACCACCACCTGAATCTCTTCCAGTTCTTCCTCCTTGGCTCCAAAGAGACAATGCGCCAACATCCAGCAGATGCACTTTTCTAGCTAGCATTGAGTTTTTGTGAGCGGCAATTATATGACTGATTTCCAAATGCCTACCTACCTTGTACTCGTGATTCTGTCCTTGGTGCTTGAGGGAAGGGAAAGTGTTGGAACAAAGAGTACTTGCTCTGCCTCAGAACCCAGCTACGCAATGATAATCTGGTTTAGGAATTCTGACACTGAGCATAGAGTAGCAAAAGATCACCATGTAACACTGGATAAAAGCAAATTGCTGCGGATGCTGGAATCTGAAACCAAAGAGAAAATGCTGTAAAATCTCAGCAAGTCTGGCAGTATCTGTAGGGAGACAAAAGAGGTAACGTTTCGAGTCCAGATGACCCTTTGTCAAAGCCATGTAACACTGTTTCCTAATCTTCCATTCAGGGTTGGAATCCCTATTTCCAGAAAATACACATTTATCTTGCTTTGATTTTTCTGGGTCTTCTCCCATTGGAGGATGCTGCAGATGCCAATCTTCAGTCAATTCTGCTCACCCCATGTGTTATCAAGAAACGGCTGAAGACACTGGATACTTCAAAGGATATTGTCACTGACAATATGTCGGGAATAGTACTGAAGACTTGTGCTTTAGAATTTGTCACGTACCCAGCCCAGCAATTCCAGTACAGCTATAACATTAGTATCAAACTTGCAATGGGGAAAATTGTCCAGATATGTCCTTGGATAAATCCAACCCAGCCATTTACCACCCCATCAGTCTACTCTCGATCATCGGTAAAATGATGGAAGGGGCCATAAGCAGTGCTATCAAGTGGCACTTGCTTAGCAATAACCTCGTCACTGACGCTCAGTTTGGGCTCTGTCAGAGCTACCCAGATCCTAATCTCATTACAGCCTTGTTCAAATATGGACCAAAGAGCTGAAATGTAGAAGTGAGGTGAGAGTGGCTGTCCTTGACAACAAGGCAGCATTTGATCGAGTATGGCATCAAGGAGCCTTCGCAAAACTGATGGGAATCAGATGGAAACCCTCTACTGGTTGGAATTATACTTAGCACAAAGGAAGATAAGCACAATACTGCAGATGCTGGAATCTGAAACAAGACCGGAAAAACCCGGCAACTCTGTCAGCATCTATTAGGACAGAAACAGAGTTAACATTTTCAGTAAAAAGGAAGTACAAACAAAGATGGTTATGGTGGTTGGAGGTCAAACATCTTAGCTCCAGGTCATCACTGCAGAAGTTCCTCAGGGTAATGCCCTAGGCCGAACCATCTTCAGCTGCTTCATCAATGGTCATCCTTCCATCAAAACATCAGAATTGGGGATGTTCGCAGAGGACTGTACAATGTTCAGCACCATTTGTGACTCCTCAGACACTGAATCAGTCCATGTCCAACAATAACAAAACCTGGACAATATCCAGGCGTGGCATGATCAGTGGCAAGTAACACAATAATAATCTTTACTGTCATAAGTAGGCTTACATTAACACTGCAATGAAGTTATTGTGAAAAGTCCCACATCGCCATATTCCGGCGCCTGGTCGGGTACACCAAGGGAGAATTCAGAATGACCAAATTACCTAACAGCATGTCATTATAGGACTTGTGGGAGGAAACCGGAGCACCCGGAGGAAACCCACACAGACATAGGGAGATCGTGCAGACTCCGCACAGACAGTGACCCAAGCAGGGAATCGACACTGGGACCCTGGTGCTGTGAAGCAACAGTGCTAACCACTGTGCTACCGTGCCAGGCAATGACCATCTCCTCCAAGAGAGAATCTAACCACAGCAGTTCCATCACTGAATCCCCCACTAGTGACATCGACCATTGACCAGAAACATGAACTGGACTAGCCACATAAATACTATGACGACAGGAGCCAGTCAGAGCCTAGGAATCCCGCGGTGAGTAACTCACTTCCTGACTCCTCAAAGACTGTCCACCAGCTCCAAGGCACTAGTCATGAGCATAATGGAATACCCTCCACTTGCCTGGAGGAGTGTAGTTCGAACAACATTCAAGAGGCATGATGCCACCCAAGACAGAGCAGCCTGCTTGATTATCATCCCTTCCACAAACATTCAATCCCTCCACCACTGATGCACAGTTGCAGTCATGTGTTCCATTTACAAGTTGTACGGCAGCAACTTACCAAGATTCATTAAACAGCATCTTCCAAACTCATGATCATTACTATCTAGAAGGACATGGTCAACAGGTACATTGGAACACAACAACCTGGAGGTTCCCCTCCAAGCCACTCATAATTCTGACTTGGATGGATTTTGTTTATTGAACATGTACCAAGGTACAGTGAAAAGCATTTCTCTGCAAGCAGTTCAACAGATAATTAAGTACATGAAAAGAAAAAGAAATAAAAGAAAATACATAATAGGGCAACACAAGGTACACAATGTAAGTACATAACACTGGCATTGGGTGAAGCATACAGGGGTGCAGTGTCAATGAGGTCAGTCCAGAAGAGGGTCGTTTAGGAGTCTGGCAACAGCAGGGAGAAAGCTGTTTTTGAGTCTGTTCGTGCATGTTTTCAGACTTCTGTATCTCCTGCCTGGTGGAAGAAGTTGGAAGAGTGAGTAAGCCGGGTGGGAGGGGTCTTTGATTATGCTGCCCACTTTCCCCAGGCAGCGGGAGGTATAAATGGAGTCAATGGATGGGAGGCAGGTTTGTGTGATGGATGGACTGTGTTCACGATTCTCTGAAGTTTATTGCGGTCTTGGGCCGAACAGTTGCCATACCAGGCTGTGATACAGCCCGACAGGATGCTTTCTATGATACATCTGTAAAAGTTGGTAAGAGTTAATGTGGACATGCTGAATTTCCTTAGATTCCTGAAGAAGTATAGGCGCTGTTGTGCTTTCATGGTAGTAGCGTCGACGTGGGTGGACCAGGATAGATTTTTGGAAATGTGTATGCCTCGGAATTTGAAACTGCTAACCATCTCCACCTCGGCCCCGTTAATGCTGACAGGGGTGTGGACAGTGTACAGTCAATGACCAGCTCTTTAGTTTTGCTGGCATTGAGGGAGAGATTGTTGTCAATGCGCCACTCCACTCGGTTCTCTATCTCACTCCTGTATTCTGACTCATCGTTATTCGAGATCCGGCCCACTATAGTCATATCGTCAGCAAACTTGTAGATGGAGTTGGAACCAAATGTTGCCACGCAGTCGTGTGTGTACAGGGAGTATAGTGGGGGACTAAGTACGCAGCCTTGCGGGACCCTGGTAATGAGGACTATTGTGGAGGAGGTGTTGTTGTTTATTCTTATTGATTGTGGCATGTGGGTCAGAAAGTCGAGGATCCAGTTTCAGAGTGAGAAACCAGGGCGCGATTCTCCGCCCCCCACGAGGGGTCAGAGAATAGCGGGAGGGCCTTCCCGACATTTTTCCCGACTTCCCGCTATTCTCCCCCCCCCCCCCCCCCCCCCCACGACACGAATCGCTGCTCGCCACATTTTTACGGCGAACAGCGATTCTCCCCTATCCGATGGGCCGAGTTCCCAGGCCTTTACGGCCGTTTTCACGAACTTCAACACACCTGCTCTCACCGTTCGTGAAAACGGCCGCAAAGTGCCGTTCTGGAGAACCATGGCACCGATTGGTACGGCTGCACCATGGCCGTGCCAAGGGTGGCATGGGCCCGTGATCGGTGCCCACCGATCGCGGGCAGCGGGTCAGAACCCCGCGCACTCTTTGTTCATCCGCCGCCCCGCTGGATCAGTCTGCGGGGCGGCTGAGGCGCATGACGGCCCGCTCATGCGCGGGTTAGAGCCGTCCAATCTGCGCATGCGCGGCTGACGTCATCGTGCGCGTCAGCCGCCGTTTGCCTTGGCGCGCGGGCTTAGCGAAGTTCGCTAAGCCTGCAATGCCGTGGTTCACGAGGCCCCGCTGCTAGCCCCGACCGGGGAGCAGAATCGGGTCCCGGGAGGGGGCGCGGAGGCTGCCGTGAAACACGGCTGGTTTCACGGCAGCCTTTCACGACTCTCCGCATTTGCGGAGAATCGCGCCCCAAGTCTTAGGTTTTGGAGCTTTGATATGAGCTTGGCTGGGATTATGGTGTTGAACGCGGAGCTGGAGTCAATAAATAAGAATCTGATGTAGAAGTCCTTTTGTCTAAATGGTGTCTGCTGTGGACCGGTTGTGGTGGTATGTGAATTGCAGTGGATCAAGGTGTTTTGGGAGTATGGAGGTGATACACTTCATGAGCAACCTCTCAAAGCATTTCATTACGACTGAAGTCAGGGCCACCGGACGGTAGTCATTGAGGTACGTTGCCTGGTTCTTCTTTGGCACCGGTATGATGGTGGTCTTCTTGAAGCAGGTGGGGACCTCGGAGCGTAGTAGGGACAGGTTAAAGATGTCCGTGAACACATCTGCCAGGTGGTCCGCGCAGTCTCTGACTGTACGACCATAGATCCCGTAGGGACCCGTCACCTTCCGAGGGTTCACTTTCAGGAAAGCCGATCTGACTTTGGGAGCTGTGATGGTTGATATGGGTGCGTTATGGGCTGCTGGGGCGCTCAACAGCGGATCGTTGGTTTCCTGCTTGAACCGACCATAGAATGCATTGAGTTCATCAGGGAAGGGTGCGCTGCTGCTGGAGATACTGCTCGACTTCGCTTTGTAGCCCGTTATGTTGTTTAGGCCTTGCCACAACCGCCGAGAGTCTGTAATGCTAGTCTGTGACCCTAGTTCTCTCTTGGCATCTCAAATGTCTTTGTGGAGGTTGTACCTGTATTTCTTGTGTAGGTCAGGGGTCGCCGGACTTGAACACCTCAGACCTGGCCTTCAGTGCGGACTCAATCTCACGGCTGAGCCATGGTTTCCGGTTGGGGAACATACGTACTGCTTTCTTTGGCACGCAGTCGTCCACATATTTGCTGATGACGTCTGTGACGGTGGTGGCATGCTCATTTAAGTTGGTAGCTGACTTGGAAATATATTGCCGTTCCTTCAATGCCACTGGGTCAAAATCCTAGAAATCCCTCCCTGACAGCACTGTGGGTGTACCTACACCACATGGACACCAACGGTTTGAGGAGGACCACCTTCGCAAGGGCAATTAGCGACTGGCAATAAATGCTGACCTATCTAGCGACGCCCAAATCTCGTAAGCGAATAAAAAATAACTCTGTAAATGCAGGCAGCCTCTGAGCGAGCAGCGGAGAGAATTCACACAGACACTATGTTTCTTTTTTTACTGCGTTAACTACCATGTTCTGGTAAGTAAAGATTTTAAATGTCCCAAAATGTCTGTGGAAAGCTATGGGAGAGAAGATATTTATGTAAGGGGGTATGATGGGTGAGCGATAGAATGGGTGAGAGGGTAAGGATTGATAAGTGGCTAGCATTGGTCAGTCTAGTGGATAAGGAGGTAGGGTGGATAACAGGATAGGTTGAGTAAAGAGAGGCAGTGTGTGGAAGGGTGTGGTGTGCAGGAAGGGGTGAGGTGAATAAGGTAAATGAATATGGGGCTAGTGTGGTGAAGGGATAGGCTGGGTGAAGGGGGAGAGTGAGTAGGGTAAGTGGGTAGAGTGGTAGGGTGGGTGGGGTAAGTGGGTGAGGGGGTAGCATGGTAGATGGGTTGGGTGGTGAGCTTAAGTCATATTGGGTTGTGGGGAGTCAAGGGAAGCCAGGGTGAATCAGAGGGCCAGGGGCCTAGTTGGGTGGTGGGACTAGTCAGGTTATGTGAGGAGGTTGGGGGTGAGTCCGATAGTGAGGATGGATCAGGTTGGGGGCCTGGGAGATTTAGAGGGTCAGAGGGAGATTTGAGTGACTGCAGCTTGACAGATTGGGTCCAAGTGTAGCCAGAAGCTCAGGGGATGCCAGGGGTCAGGTTGCGAGGCAAGGGTATTGAGAGGAGAGCAGAGGATGGGGAGAGTCAGTTCTTGGACTTGGGGAAAGATTTTACACTCCCCAACAAGCGGGTTCTGAGGTGGGAGTGTCAAATTACATGAATGGGATTCATTCCAGGATCTCCGGGACTGCCCCCCCCCCCCCCATCCACCTCCCCACGCTCCCCCCCCCCCCCCCCCCCCCCCCCCCCGACCCAAATCCAATTCACAGTAGGGTTTAGGCTAGCAGGCAGCAGTTGGATTTGGATGCAGGACATAAAATGTTAACACAGTTATTCGCAGGTGGGTAGGGCTTGGCGGGGGGGGGGGGGGGGGGGGGGGGTGGGGGGTGCGGTGGGGCAGTGTTCAAACTGAAGGCACTTTCAGATTTGGAGCCACTGCTCTAAAGGGACCTGGGAGCTCCCCCCCCCCCCCCCCCCACTGCCCCAAACTACTGAGATCGGTCCCCGCCCCCCACCCCCTCCCCGCTCTTAATGCTCCACTGCAGCACCTCTTCTGGCTACTGTACCTGCAGGGGATAAAAAGCTGTTGGCCAATATGATTGACTGAGAGCTCTCCATGGTGGGCCTTCTGTCCAAGGGCAAATGGAAGTCTTCTTTGCTCCCAATCAATGCTCACTTGAGCGTGAATTGGCAGCTGGCCTGCTGGAGTTGACAGGGTTGCGTTCCCTAAGTGTTCAGCATTCAGGCCTAGATCTTAATCTGCCTAATATTTCCTGGGTAACTATTTAGGTACAATATGACTCTTCTTTAGAGTTGAAGAGAACTTGGAATGCGATATATTTTATGCTGTTGAGAACGGGAGGAGGGGCAGGTAGACCACAAGAGAAGGTCAGTACTAGGTTTCCCCCCACCCACTAACTTATCCCTGACCTCTTTTGACACCCCCAACCTCTTCACATTCCTCGTTCTCTTCAGTGTTGAAGAAGAATCACATGGACTCAAACATTAGCTCTGTTTCTCCCTCCACTGATGCTGCCAGGCCTGCTGGAGTTTTCCGGCACTACTTGTATTTATTTCAGAACTCCAGCATCCACAATGTGGTGCTTTTAGTTAGCTGTTCAGGTAAACAAGTCAAAACTGTTCAAAATCTCCAAATCTAACTCAAGAGTTTTAGAACTTTTTGAAGGGTGCCAGGTAGCTTGGAATTGTCCATCAGATGTTTAAACTTCCCAGGCAGTTCCAATGGAGTCATTGCATTTTGCGTGGTACCTTAGGCTGGAAGATCTGGGTCCATGGTTCTATAGGTGCTATTTAACCACAATGTTGCGCCTGGTGCTGATGCAGGCACCCTGGGAGCATCACAGGAGATGCCCAAATTGGAGGCCATTAGAGACCCTGGGTGGTTGAGGGAAGGGCAGCACACTGACACTCCCTCTGGCACATGGGAACCATGGCAATGCCAACCTGGCATCACTAGGGTGCCAGGGGCACTGCTCTGGTGCCAGTTTGGCAGCGCCAGGGTGATAGATTGGCACTATCAAGTGTCGGGGCCTGAGGGGGCCATACCCTTGAAAGCGGGAGTGTGAAGGGGGAATGAAGGTTGGATGGTAAAGCGGTGTGTGAAGGGGCTTCATAAATGTTTTGGTGTGAAGGGGGTGGTCTTGAAAATGGGTGAGGGATAGCCTGAAAGAGGAAAGGTCCATTTGTGACTCCATAGCGGTGAGCTCACTTGGGGAGGGGGAGAGGTGGAATGCCCATGATTGTGGGAGGTGGCTTTGTCCATGGGTGAGGCATGTGGGGAACCCTCAAGCTCACTTAGAGTTGGGGTAACCCTCTGTGGTGATCCACCACTGTATATATATATATGTGTGTGCCTGTATTAGGGGATGTACCACAGTACCTGTATTACAGATTTGTCGGTAAACCACTGATGGCTAGCTCCGCCCACAAGGAGCAGTATAAATATTCATGAGCTCTCCTGAGCTGCCATTCTACGACTAAAGTCGAGGGAATAACATCTCACAGTAATAAAGCCGCTCTTGTACCGATTTGTGCCTTTGTGTGCAATTGTTAGCACATCAATTTATTACCGTGAGTGCAATTGTTAGCGCATCACCCTGTCAAAGTGGGGCCCCGATCTCTGAGGAGCCGGTCTTGCCACTGATGAGTTCAGCTCCCCACTGCTGGAAACATTTCTAAGTGTGGGCTAGACTGGTGAGCAACTCCCCAAGGCCCAAAAAAACAACTCAATGTGTGTGAATCCATGTCTGGATCTCACCCAAAAAGCCGGCGGGTAAGCACCCCACCATTGATGACAAAATGGGACTCCCAACATTGACCTTTCACCTTTGACCATCTGAATTAATATCATGAAAACAGCAGGCTGCACTTGTCCCAAACCTCTGCAAAGGTCTACTGTCAGTCATGGCTCCCCACCAACCCTGTGACCTCATAAATTGCCTTATTGTCGTCATCGTGGGGTAACAAAAGTGCCCTTTGGGTCTGACCTAATTTCTATAATTGTTCCGCGTCTTAAACACAGCTTTATACAATTCAACATTTGACAAATACTGTTTTATTCTGAAATTTGTGTGGAACTTGCAGATTTATTTGTTCTTCATAAATTCCTAATCAGCAGTAATATGTTGTCACCATATGCCTTTGACACATAACCGAGTCATTTTCCTAATGGTTATATACTGACAGCATGGGAAAATGAAAAATATGCTGGCTGAAAATAAGCAGCATTAATGCTGCCGCAATGTGCAAAATCTTTCACAAAGATCATTTAGGTAATGTTCCATTCATTTTAGATTCATGAATATGCCTTTTCAGATTAGATGTGCACACTGTAAATCTGAGGTTATCTGTTATTGTGTGTCATGTTGTTATTTACAAGTTTACATGCCTGCACTAGCTGTATAATAGTTGCCTACTTTCCTATGCGGAATGTACACTGTAACTTTCTCTGTTATAAAGGTTAAATAAACAGCTGCTTAAAACACAGCAGCTCAATTTTACATCACACTCAGCAAAATTTCCCCACAATTGCTTACAACTCAGTCATTGTTTTAATTTTTAGTGCAGTTTTCACACCAGGAAATTAAATATTACACTGATTTTTTTTAGAAAAGCAGGAAATGCTGGAAATACTGACCATGTCTGATAACATCAGTGGAGAGAGGAACCATTAGCATTTCAGGTCTATGGCCTTCCATCAGTTTGGGGAAAAGTTAGAATAATAATAATAATCTTTAATGTCACAAGTAGGCTTACGTTAACACTGCAATGAAGTTACTGTGAAAAGCCCCTAGTCTCCACATTCCTGCGCCTGGTCGGGTACACAGAGGGGCAATTCAGAATGTCCAAATTACCTAACAGCATGTCTTTTGGGACTTGTGGGAGGAAACCGGAGCACCCGGAGGAAATCCACGCAGAGACGGGGAGACTGTGTAGTCAGGGTTTAGGCTAGCAGGCAGCAGTTGGATTTGGATGCAGGACATAAAATGTTAACACAGTTATTCGCAGGTGGGTAGGGCTTGGCGGGGGGGGGGGGGGGGGGGGGGGGGGGGGGTGCGGTGGGGCAGTGTTCAAACTGAAGGCACTTTCAGATTTGGAGCCACTGCTCTAAAGGGACCTGGGAGCTCCCCCCCCCCCCCCCCCCCACTGCCCCAAACTACTGAGATCGGTCCCCGCCCCCCACCCCCTCCCCGCTCTTAATGCTCCACTGCAGCACCTCTTCTGGCTACTGTACCTGCAGGGGATAAAAAGCTGTTGGCCAATATGATTGACTGAGAGCTCTCCATGGTGGGCCTTCTGTCCAAGGGCAAATGGAAGTCTTCTTTGCTCCCAATCAATGCTCACTTGAGCGTGAATTGGCAGCTGGCCTGCTGGAGTTGACAGGGTTGCGTTCCCTAAGTGTTCAGCATTCAGGCCTAGATCTTAATCTGCCTAATATTTCCTGGGTAACTATTTAGGTACAATATGACTCTTCTTTAGAGTTGAAGAGAACTTGGAATGCGATATATTTTATGCTGTTGAGAACGGGAGGAGGGGCAGGTAGACCACAAGAGAAGGTCAGTACTAGGTTTCCCCCCACCCACTAACTTATCCCTGACCTCTTTTGACACCCCCAACCTCTTCACATTCCTCGTTCTCTTCAGTGTTGAAGAAGAATCACATGGACTCAAACATTAGCTCTGTTTCTCCCTCCACTGATGCTGCCAGGCCTGCTGGAGTTTTCCGGCACTACTTGTATTTATTTCAGAACTCCAGCATCCACAATGTGGTGCTTTTAGTTAGCTGTTCAGGTAAACAAGTCAAAACTGTTCAAAATCTCCAAATCTAACTCAAGAGTTTTAGAACTTTTTGAAGGGTGCCAGGTAGCTTGGAATTGTCCATCAGATGTTTAAACTTCCCAGGCAGTTCCAATGGAGTCATTGCATTTTGCGTGGTACCTTAGGCTGGAAGATCTGGGTCCATGGTTCTATAGGTGCTATTTAACCACAATGTTGCGCCTGGTGCTGATGCAGGCACCCTGGGAGCATCACAGGAGATGCCCAAATTGGAGGCCATTAGAGACCCTGGGTGGTTGAGGGAAGGGCAGCACACTGACACTCCCTCTGGCACATGGGAACCATGGCAATGCCAACCTGGCATCACTAGGGTGCCAGGGGCACTGCTCTGGTGCCAGTTTGGCAGCGCCAGGGTGATAGATTGGCACTATCAAGTGTCGGGGCCTGAGGGGGCCATACCCTTGAAAGCGGGAGTGTGAAGGGGGAATGAAGGTTGGATGGTAAAGCGGTGTGTGAAGGGGCTTCATAAATGTTTTGGTGTGAAGGGGGTGGTCTTGAAAATGGGTGAGGGATAGCCTGAAAGAGGAAAGGTCCATTTGTGACTCCATAGCGGTGAGCTCACTTGGGGAGGGGGAGAGGTGGAATGCCCATGATTGTGGGAGGTGGCTTTGTCCATGGGTGAGGCATGTGGGGAACCCTCAAGCTCACTTAGAGTTGGGGTAACCCTCTGTGGTGATCCACCACTGTATATATATATATGTGTGTGCCTGTATTAGGGGATGTACCACAGTACCTGTATTACAGATTTGTCGGTAAACCACTGATGGCTAGCTCCGCCCACAAGGAGCAGTATAAATATTCATGAGCTCTCCTGAGCTGCCATTCTACGACTAAAGTCGAGGGAATAACATCTCACAGTAATAAAGCCGCTCTTGTACCGATTTGTGCCTTTGTGTGCAATTGTTAGCACATCAATTTATTACCGTGAGTGCAATTGTTAGCGCATCACCCTGTCAAAGTGGGGCCCCGATCTCTGAGGAGCCGGTCTTGCCACTGATGAGTTCAGCTCCCCACTGCTGGAAACATTTCTAAGTGTGGGCTAGACTGGTGAGCAACTCCCCAAGGCCCAAAAAAACAACTCAATGTGTGTGAATCCATGTCTGGATCTCACCCAAAAAGCCGGCGGGTAAGCACCCCACCATTGATGACAAAATGGGACTCCCAACATTGACCTTTCACCTTTGACCATCTGAATTAATATCATGAAAACAGCAGGCTGCACTTGTCCCAAACCTCTGCAAAGGTCTACTGTCAGTCATGGCTCCCCACCAACCCTGTGACCTCATAAATTGCCTTATTGTCGTCATCGTGGGGTAACAAAAGTGCCCTTTGGGTCTGACCTAATTTCTATAATTGTTCCGCGTCTTAAACACAGCTTTATACAATTCAACATTTGACAAATACTGTTTTATTCTGAAATTTGTGTGGAACTTGCAGATTTATTTGTTCTTCATAAATTCCTAATCAGCAGTAATATGTTGTCACCATATGCCTTTGACACATAACCGAGTCATTTTCCTAATGGTTATATACTGACAGCATGGGAAAATGAAAAATATGCTGGCTGAAAATAAGCAGCATTAATGCTGCCGCAATGTGCAAAATCTTTCACAAAGATCATTTAGGTAATGTTCCATTCATTTTAGATTCATGAATATGCCTTTTCAGATTAGATGTGCACACTGTAAATCTGAGGTTATCTGTTATTGTGTGTCATGTTGTTATTTACAAGTTTACATGCCTGCACTAGCTGTATAATAGTTGCCTACTTTCCTATGCGGAATGTACACTGTAACTTTCTCTGTTATAAAGGTTAAATAAACAGCTGCTTAAAACACAGCAGCTCAATTTTACATCACACTCAGCAAAATTTCCCCACAATTGCTTACAACTCAGTCATTGTTTTAATTTTTAGTGCAGTTTTCACACCAGGAAATTAAATATTACACTGATTTTTTTTAGAAAAGCAGGAAATGCTGGAAATACTGACCATGTCTGATAACATCAGTGGAGAGAGGAACCATTAGCATTTCAGGTCTATGGCCTTCCATCAGTTTGGGGAAAAGTTAGAATAATAATAATAATCTTTAATGTCACAAGTAGGCTTACGTTAACACTGCAATGAAGTTACTGTGAAAAGCCCCTAGTCTCCACATTCCTGCGCCTGGTCGGGTACACAGAGGGGCAATTCAGAATGTCCAAATTACCTAACAGCATGTCTTTTGGGACTTGTGGGAGGAAACCGGAGCACCCGGAGGAAATCCACGCAGAGACGGGGAGACTGTGTAGTCACAGAAAGTTGGTTTACAAGTGCAACAGGTGATTAAGATTTTGTGGGCAGCACGGTAGCATGGTGGTTAGCATCAATGCTTCACAGCTCCAGGGTCCCAGGTTCGATTCCCGGCTGGGTCACTGTCTGTGCGGAGTCTGCACGTCCTCCCCGTGTGAGCGTGGGTTTCCTCCGGGTGCTCCGGTTTCCTCCCACAGTCCAAAGATGTGCGGGTTAGGTGGATTGGCCATGCTAAATTGCCCGTAGTGTCCTAAAAAGTAATGTTAGGGGGGGGGGGGTTGTTGGGTTACAGGTATAGGGTGGATATATGGGTGTGAGTAGGGTGATCATTGCTCGGCACAACATCGAGGGCCGAAGGGCCTGTTCTGTGCTGTACTGTTCTATGTTCTATGTTAAGAAGGCAAATGGAATTTTGTCCTTCATTGCTCGAGGGATGGAGTTTAAGACTAGGGAGGTTATGTTGCAATTGTATAAAGTGTTAGTGAGGCCACACCTGGAGTATTGTGTTCAGTTTTGGTCTCCTTACTTGAGAAAGGACATACTGGCACTGGAGGGTGTGCAGAGGAGATTCACTAGGTTAATCCCAGAGCTGAAGGGGTTGGATTATGAGGAGAGGTTGAGTAGACTGGGACTGTACTCGTTGGAATTCAGAAGGATGAGGGGGGATCTTATAGAAACATTTAAAATTATGAAGGGAATAGATGGGATAGATGTGGGCAGGTTGTTTCCACTGGTGGGTGAACGCAGAACTAGGGGACATAGCCTCAAAATAAGGGGAAGTAGATTTAGGACTGAGTTTAGGAGGAACTTCTTCACCCAAAGGGTTGTGAATCTATGGAATTCCTTGCCCAGTGAAGCAGTTGAGGCTCCTTCATTAAATGTTTTTAAGGTAAAGATAGATAGTTTTTTGAAGAATAAAGGGATTAAGAGTTATGGTGTTTGAGAAAATGAAAATGAAAATTGCTTTATTGTCACGAGTTGGCTTCAATGAAGTTACTGTGAAAAGCCCCTAGTCGCCACATTCCGGCGCCTGTCCGGGGAGGCTGGTACGGGAATTGAACCATGCTGGTGGCCTGCTTGGTCTGCTTTTAAAAGCCAGTGATTTAGCCCAGTGAGCTAAACCAGCCTCTTTGGGCCGGAAAGTGGAGCTGAGTCCACAAAAGATCAGCCATGATCTCATTGAATGGCGGAGCAGGCTCGAGGGGCCAGATGGCCTACTCCTGCTCCTAGTTCTTATGTTCTTATGTTCTTGTGAAGCATTTCTGAATGTCAATGATAGCCCTGAATTTCATTGATGTGATTTACAAAAAGTGTTAGATCACCTACTGACCTCCAGAGGCAAATACATAGCATCTCCTGAGGGAAACTCATTTGTATTTCACGAGCTGGACATGATTCCCATTTCTGTAATTGGTGCAAGCAGTCAAACTCTCAGGAAATATCTGTGCAGCCTTTCAAAAACATTGTTCAGCCTGTCCAATCCAGAGGAATATTGGGACCAGAAGGACAAAGATAGGAAAAGCGCTTGGCTCTTTTATTTTTCGTTCTAAAATTGTTTCAGTGCCAGTCTTGCTAATAATCTTATTGCAGTTGTCTGGATTAATGAATATTCAAATTGCCATTTGTGCCCAGAGGGTAATACAGCACTGAGCCAGAGATGAACAATATACATTGCTTCAGAACGCCAAGCTTCCTGTACTTGGGACACTGAAAGTAGTTTAGCCATGTTCTTGGGTGTGGATTCCATCAAGTCAAATCATCAGAAAACACAATGGGTAGGATTTTCAGGTCATGCCTGCCCCAAAACAGGAAATTCCCACCCGAGGTCAAAAGACCTTTATATGGTCCAGCAGATTTCTGCCCGCCCGCCCGTCCACAATGATTTCTGCTGCGAGAGGGACCGGAAAATGTATCCCAATGTCAGGGACCGCATCTACACTAATGACACCCAGTTCTATCACACTGTCATTTTTCCTGCTGTCCCTGATTTGCCACGCCTCCTATCCGACGTTCAGTACTAGATAAGGAGAAATCTCCTTCAATTCGATACTGAAACACCGATTGCCTTCAGTCCCTGTCACTTACACTGTTCTCTTGTCACTAGCATCAACCCCCTCTGCGGCAACTGGCTGAAGCTGAGCCAGAGCATTCGCAAAGGTAGGACTCCCAGATGAGCTTCAAACTGTGTGTCTGCACCAGCGCTAAAATTGTCTCTTTCCATCTCTGTAACATTGCCTAACTTAGACCCTGCCTCAGATCATCTGCTGCTGAAATCTCTGTCTTTGTTACCTCTAGACCTGACAATTTGAATGCAGCCTTGACTAACCAACCACCTTTCACCCAACATCTTCTGACATGGACTTTATGGGCTGAATGGCCTCCTTCTGTGCTATAATGATACTTTAACATCAACTTGTATTCATGGATAGCTCGCCTACCAATACATTTTTATATATTTGTTCATGGGCTGTGGGGATCACTGGCAGGGCCAGCATTTCATGCCTATCCCTAATTGCCCTTCAGAAGGTGGTGGCGAGTCACCTTCTTGAGCTGGTGAAGCACAGGTGGTGCCAGTACATACACAGTGCAGTTAATGTAGGATCTGCACAATTTTTACCGATCTACCCATCTTACCTCACATCAAGCCCTATTCACGCACCGTCCTGCATTTTCGATGCCTCAACCTAGTTTCTAAATCCCTTCTTGATCAAGTCCCTCCCTCTGTTTTGTTTCTTATGATAATGCCTTCCCTGGAGATTTTAAGCCAGTTGAGTGTGCATGTTGGTGGTGTTATATAACTGAAGTGGGAAATGGTTCAGAAGGGCACTTGGCACAGAAGATGGCTGCCTGACACACAAGATGGAGACACAGAGAATAAAGCAGACATAACTGATACCTGGAGCCCAGCGGGGTGCCAGTGGGACAGATAGGAACAGATCCAGAACAAAGGGAGCCAGACAGGAAGATTAAGAAATACATAAATGCAGGACACCACTTGAATAAAGCTGACTTCAGCCAAGGTGTACACAATGATATGCTAATACGAATGTCTTGGGCCATTTCCTAAAACAAAGGGACAATCGATACTGCTTTCCTGCTGCTACCTGTAACCTTTTTGACCTCTTTAACTTTATAACCATGTGTAAATGGCAAAACGCTTACAAATAGCGATGTACAATCTATAAAATATTTAAAGATAACAAGGTGATAATTGTTTTGTATCTGGGCTCATTGTGAACTCAAAGCATAAAATGAATGACTGCCATTCAAACCACGAGAACAGTTGGCTACCGTATCGCGGGGTATGTGCGCTTTCTCCCGAAGCTTCGTGTAACAATAAACTGCACTGATTGAACACAGCAAGTCTGACTCCCAAAGTGGTTGATTTTCCCACAACATAACTCATCGAGCATAGTAAGACTGGCACCTATCCTTCTACGGAAACCAACTGTCCTTTTCTTGTCCATCTTCAGGGCATTAAAAGTGAAATAAATTCCAGGAATTTGTCAACTCTTGGACCACTCCTTCACACTAACGTGCTTTCAAAGAGCAAAATTCTGATTAAAAAGGTCTCCATCAGTAAGACATCACCACCAAAGTGACAAACTGCAATATGAGAAGCTGTCGACAATGTGCTCACCTTTAACTGATCCCAGGACTATAGAACTCACAATATAATCTGATTTTAACAATCCCAGCAAACTGAAAAATGTTTAGTGTTTGGTATTTTCACTGCTAGCAGAAGCAGTGCCCTCTGAGCAGCAGGAGGAAGAGAAAATTAACAACGTTAGAGGCAAAACCTTAACCTGGAAAGAGGCCACATAAATATTTTGCCTATGGGTGACAGAGGAGTCGTGTATGCGGAGCATTGTCCTGTCAACAATTCTAAAGTTATCTGCAATAGTAAAACCTGATTTAAGGAAATCAGCAGTGACTAAGTACTCTGAGACCATGAAAGTGAATCCTGCCATTAATGTTCTTGAGAATTGAGTCTCTCCAAACACAAGGAAGTATTTTTTCAGATGCTGCATTTTTTCAGAACTGGTCCACAGTATTAAAGAAGTAACTGGTGATGTGTTAGGCAGGTTGGTTCGATGTGGACTTCACTCGATGCAGGGAAGTTAGAAACAGACGTCTAACACTGGAGAAGATCCAACACTGTTTTATTCAACTATAGAACTGCTATCCATATTCAGCTGTGGGTTGACACTATACTGATCTGACTGGTGACCTTGTAATAGCCTGAGCAGACTTACTAGCTACCGCATGGTGTTTGCACTTGCTAGCTCGTGGACTCTGACTGTCTCAGTCGCTGGGTCCCGAGAGAATGGGAAACCTAGTGCTCTCTGGTTTTATAGTAGTAGTGTCCTGTCTGGTGATTGGCTGTACTGTGTTGTATGCTTATTGGTCATCCTATGTGTCAATCACTGCCTGTCTGCATCTCATTATATACATGAGTGGATATTATGACAACTGGTGCATTATATTGGAAGGATTATTTTCATTCATCTCCACAAGAGACATCACGAGTTTTCAATGACAGCAATGTGTTGACATGGTCCTCCTCACACATAAGAATACTGAGTGCTTCAAAGGCTGGAGAGGAGGGACATCAATCTTCAAAAATAAAAGATTGGTGTGGGAGATAAATGATCGGTACTCTTTGACATTTTTGGATCCAGAAGCCTTAAATTGCATGAATAGACTCAATTCACACCTTTGTATTTCTGTGCATCCTCGATTCATGAATTCCTATGATGAGTTGTAAACTCAAAGAGCCAAATGTACCATCCCCACATCACAAACTTCATAAAAATAAAATTAGGACTTTGAAGCACTTTTAAATCTAACAGTAACTCAAATGTACATACACCTTAAACAAGCAATGGCTTCTAACATCAGACCATGAAAGGTTAAGCAGCTTTTAGTTCAGTGGAGCTGACATACAAAAAACTAATTCAAACAATAGAATCACATCTTCCACAACCACACGCAGTCACATAAACCAAATTAAAGGTCCTTCAGTTGCAAATTACGAATCTTCGTCATGCACTCCAGTTGTCTTTCCCTAGGTTCTCACAGCATTTTAACTTTTGCCCTGAGTCCTTTTATATTTTTCTTTTTTTGAACCTATTTCTGGCATTTCATTAACCAGATGATGTGAAAGCATCCCTGAGGGGCATTAAGGTCAATTTCTCCATCCTGAATCCATACTCTGTTTATTGCTTTTACATCTCCATTATCTCTCTCAGCAAATTGTGAGATTGATTGTTATGAAAACCTCTGGACGCGATTCTCAGTCCTCGTTACGCTCTCGCTCGAGTGAAAGGAGGCCGGTGAATAGCGGGAGAGACCGAAAACAAGAACCGTGCCAGGCGCCAAACAGCTTGCCATGCAACCGGACTGCTCCCTTAGGCGAAATTGGGATCTCGCCGTAGTGTGGCGAGAAACCAATTATCACCACTTAAGCCCTATTTTCACACAATCAAAGGGAGCGACCCCATATCCAATGGCTCCCGTGATTCATTGGCTTCCCCAGTAAGTGGTCACGTTCGGGCCGATTAGAACTCCTTTTGAAAAACTTGAACCTAGCGGAAGGGCTTCTTCGGAGAGCCAAGGAGGTGAGTAGCCATCTACGCTCAGAGGCAAAGAGTCTGGTGCCGCTGGGCTTGCCGGCTCCCATGGGAATTTGTGGGGAGGGAGGAAGATGGAGGTGCTGGGGTGGCAACCCCTGGATCATGCATACCTGTTCAGGGGGCAACCCTAGCTCCTGCCCGTCTGCCCCACCGACCACCATAACCCCCAACGACTGCTGAAGCCTCTGGTCGCGCAGCGGAAGTCTGTTGCTTATAGTGAATTGGCAATCATGGCTAAGTGAGCATGCCACACAACCCAAGTGGAATCCCGTGGGTGGGCGGGCCCTGTAGCATGTGGGAGTCATTTCCCAGAATCCCAATCACACCTTTATGCATGGACACTGTGCTTGAACAATGTGGGATGCAACACCACACACGCAGCAGCCAACATCCAAACATCAAGGGGATGGGACACAGGGTGGGGGGAGATGCCTACGTCTAGGTGTCTCCCCAGGATGCTCATCTGAGGTGGAGATAGTCAGCCGCTTACCTTGTCCCGTGACCCTCGTGCCCCTGGCGGTTGTCCTCTGGGGGCTCTGTGGCCGGAGGACCCCAGCGCAATTTTCAATCACACATGCACAGCTGTGCCGCCCTGTCCTGTGTGTTGACCTCCAGATGCTACCTCATCAGAGGCGTGGAACTCGGGGGGAGCTCGTGGCCACCATTCCCACTGCATGGGACAGGTTCGGGTTGGCACCCAGCACACCCTCATCCCGAGAGGTGCCCATAGGGCTCTGGAGTTCACCTCGGGATGGTGTGGCATCAGGTTCGAAGATCGGCTGCCCCTGAATCTTATGGCTCTGGCGGCCCTGGCTGCTCTCTGATGTCTGCACCAAGGTGTTGATGCCATCGGCAATGATCCTCAGTGACTGGGCCATGCTGTGCAGTGCCTTGGCAATGCCGACCTGCGACTGGGAGAAGCTCTGCAGTACCTCGGCCATTCTCATCTGAGAGCAATCCATGTCCCGCAGAACCTCATCAAGGTCAGCCTGGTATTGGATCTCCAGCGAGGCGGAAATTCTGGCGAGACCCTCAGCAATATATGTCAGCGACTGCGCGCGCCTTGGGCACCTTCACTCATGGTGCCAACGTCATGCACCAGGCTCTCCACTGCGGTCAGCACCCTAGCAGTGTTGGGCTCGGGGCCACGCATTGCTGGTGACATCCCCTGTGCCTGTAGCTTTTGGGACTCCTCCAATTGGCTATGGACCTGCTGGAGTGTTGCTGACAGCTATCTCTGAATGTACTGACTGCTCCCTAATGTCTCCATCAGCTCCGGGTAACCCTGGATCAGAGGCTCGGCATCAGGCTGGGGCCCAGCTGGGTTGTGGGATCCAATAGCTCTCTGACTACTGTCTCGCCTGGGGGCTCCTGCCTCCACCTGATGTGCATCAGCAACTTTGTGGTGCTCACCAGATTGTGCCCCGGAAGCTTGACCACTAATGTTTCCCACCGAGGTATGTGTCTCTGCACTGGAAGAGGGCGGGGATGACAGCTGTGACGCATCGATCGTGTCTTCTTCAGCGCTCCCCTCCAGTGTTCTTCTGGGAGGCAAGAGAGGGAGGACCTGTGGGAGAACGGACATGTGGTCAGTGGAAGGGATGGGTTAGTCAGTGTGACAGTAACAACTCAGGTGTGACAGTTCCTCCAGGTGGGTGGGTGGATTCTCACCTATGCGACTTCCTCTAACCTCCTCATTGGTGACCGCTCTGTGTTCTGCCACCCTTGTCACCTCGAGGACCTGTCCCTTGAAGGTGGTGAGGCTCCGTGTTTCCAGCATGCCTCCGCCTGTTTTGATCCTCTCCTAGCGATTGTGGGAGAGCTTCTCCTGCGGAGACGCAGAGAGGGCATCGTTAGCCATACGCGTGGTTCAGTGGTAGGAGAGCGGGTGTGAAGGAAGGGATGGGGAGGGTTGAAGGGAGAGGGAGGTTGAAGAGGGAAGGGGGGAAGGTTGGGATTCGCATGGAGGTTTGGAGGGTGGATGCTCACGTGAGGGCGGAAAAGTCTCGATGGGGGAGGTGGAGGATGTCAACCCAGTGTAGGTTATTGGCCTTCTTACGTCAATGGAGGCCAGTCCTCCTGGTCACACCCCCTAAACTTACGACCACCGCCTCCTCATACCAGGTGGCTCTCGCTGCCCTGTTGCGCACCCTCCGGGACACTCAGGGGAACAGTACATCGCTCCTGGCCTCTACCATGTCAACGAGCCTCTCCAGACCTGGAGGCCAGTTTCTTGGTGCCATGGTTACGAGTTGAGTGGGGCTGGCTGTGCAAGTGTTGTTTAACTGCTGCTTGACCTTGTTAGCGAGGGGCTGGTGAGCGCGAATCCAGCTAATCGACTGCCGAGCCTTCATTTGTGGCGAGAAGCCTGTGTATGAGGCCTTGTTAAGTGGACAATTAACGTTAAAATGCATCACCAGCCTCAATGGGCTGAGCGCCGAGAAGCTCGCAGCAGTTCCCGCTCGTTACCACACTTAGAAATCTGTCCAGAGAATCGTGCCATATATGTTTCGCAAATGGTCTTTGGGGAAGGAAATCTGTCAACTCTACCTGGTCTAGTCTACATGTGACTCCAGATCCACAGCAATGTGGTTGACTCTTAAATGCTCTCTCAAAGCAATAAGGGATGGGCAATAAATACTGGCCTACTCAGCAACGCCCACATCCCATGAAAGATTTAAAAAACACTGATTCTCTAAGTGCACAATTTTTCCTTTTGTTTTTCCATTTCTCATTTACCCCCTCCTCCTTTTGATAATCTACTCATGACCATTTTTCAGTCACTTGCTGTTTCCATATACTCTTTACATTCTTCATTTAAGTTAATGAATTCCTCTTTCAGGGGCATCTTTTTGTCACAGACTTTGTGACCACATGGAACCCATACTTACCCCCTTTGCTTGTTCTCTTGCTCCCACTCTGATTTGTTCATGCCCTGCCTGCAACTTCTCCTGCAATGTTTCTTCATATTGCTGATCTTCTTGTGCTAATCGTCTTTCACCTTTCTACTAACACCCACAAGCAGTGTGCCCATTTTGGCTTTCATCACCCATAGCAGTTTCATCCCATTCAAAAAACAAAGAACAAAGAAAGAATAAAGAACTTTACAGCACAGGAACAGGCCCTTGGGCCTCGTTGATCCAGATTCCTTCTTTCAACCTACTACTTACTTCCCAAATGATCTGTATCCCTCCATCCTCCACCCATTCATATGTCTATCAACATACATCTTAAACATTGCTATCATGCCTGCCTCCAGCACCCACAATCCTCTGCATGAAAATATTTCCCTGCACATCTCTCCTGAACTTGCACCCTTTCACCTTGAACTTGTGCCCCCTTGTAAAAGAGTCTTCCACACTGGGAAAAAGCTTCTGACTATTCACCTTGTCTATACCCCTCGTAATTTCATAGACCACAACCAGGTTTCCCCTCAGCCTCCATCTTTCCAATGAAAACAATCAGAGTTTATTCAATCTCTCCTCATAACTAACACCCTCCAGACCAGCAACATTCTGGTAAACTTTCTTTGCACACTCTCCAAAGCTTCCACGTCCTTCTGATAACATGGCGACCAGAACTGCACGCAATATTCCAAATGTGGTCTAACTAAAGTTTTATACAACTGTAACATGACCTGCCAATTCTTGTACTCAATGCCTCAGCTCATGAAGCCTTCTTGACCACCTTATCCACCTACATTGCTACTTTAAGGGAACTATGGACCTGAACGCCCAGATCCCTCTGTATGTCAATGTTCCTAAGGGTTCTGCCAGTTACTGTATAATTCATATTTGAATTTGATCTTCCAAAATGTATCACCTCGCATTTGTCCGGCTTGAACTCCCTCTGCCATTTGTGCGCCCAACTCTCAAATCTATGACAAAGAGTCATCCAGACTTGAAACGTTAGCTCCCTTTTCTCTCCATAGATGCTGTCAGACCTGCTGAGGTTGTCCAGTATTTTCTGTTTTTGTTTCAGATTCCAGCATTCATAGTAATTTGCTTTTATCCCCAATCTATCTATATTCTGCTGTATCCTCTGACAGTCCTCTTCACTATCTGCAACTCCGCCTATCTTAGTGTCATCTGCAAACTTGCTAATCAGACTATCTACATTTTCCTACGGATCATTTATATATATTACAAACAATAGTGGTCCCAGCACTGATCCCTGTGGAACACCACTAGCTATAGATCCACATTCTGAAAACCTTCCACTGCTACTCTCTGTCTCCTGTTGCCAAGTCAGTTCTTTATCCATCTAGCTAGCACACCCCAAATCCTATGCGACTTTACCTTTTGTACCAGGATGCCACGAGGGGCCTTGTCAAATGCCTTACTAAAGTTCACATTCTTTCCCTCATCAATTAATTTGCCACCTCCTCAAAAAATCTCTATCAAGTTGGTAAGACATGACTTTCTCGGAAAAAAAACCATGTTGCCTATCACTAACATGTCCATTAATAGTCATAGAATTTACAGTGCAGAAGGAGGCCATTCAGCCCATCGAGTCTGCACCGGCTCTTGGAAAGAGCACCCTACCCAAGGTCAACACCTCCACCATATCCCCATAACCCAGTAACCCCACCCAACACTAAGGGCAATTTTGGACAATGAGGGCAATTTAGCATGGTCAATCCACCTATCCTACACATCTTTGGACTGTGGGAGGAAACCGGAGCACCCGGAGGAAACCCATGCACACACGGGGAGGATGTGCAGACTCCACACAGACAGTGACCCAAGCCAGAATCAAACCTGGGACCCTGGAGCTGTGAAGCATTTGTGCTATCCATAATGCTACCGTTCTGCCCTAAAATGAATGTAGAGTACCCAATTATTTTTTTTTCCAATTAAGGGGCAATTTAGCATGGCCAACCCACCTAGCCTGCACAAACTTTGGGTTGTGGTGGTGAAACTCACACAGATACGGGGAGAATGTGCAAACTCCACACGGACAGTGACCCAGGGCCGGGATTCGAACCCGGGTCCTCAGCGCCGTAGTCCTAGTGTTAACCACTGCGCCAAGTGCCGCCCTGTTAACTTCCAAATGTTCACTTCCAAATGTGAATAAATCGTGTCCCTCAGTATCTTCTCCAACAGCTTCCCCACCACTGACGTCAGGTTCACCGGCCTATAATTACCTGGATTATCCCTACTTCCTTCTTAAACAATGGGACAACATTGGCTATTTCCCAGTCCTCTGGAATCTCTGTGGTCAAAGATGATGCAAAGATATCTATTAAAGTCCCAGCTTTTTCCTCTCTGGCCTCCCACAGCAACCTGGGATATATCCCATCCAGCCCTGGGGACTTGTCTACCTCAATGCATTTTAAGATGACCAACACTTCCTCCAAAATTATGCTGACATTTCCACACACCCATCTCTAACCTCAACATCTGTCATGTCCCTCTGCTTGGTGATTAGCGATGCAAAATAGCCATTAAGGATCTCACCCACTTCCTCTGACTCCATGCATAACTTCCTTCCTTTGTCCTTGAGTCGGCAGACTCTTTCCGTAGCTACACTCTTGTTCCTTACATATGCATAAAATGCCTTGGGATTTTTTTGACCCCGCTTGCCAATGACATTTTATGGCCCCTTTCAGCCCTCCTAACTCCCGGTTTAATGTTTTCCTACTTTCCTAATATTCTTCAAACGTTTTGTCTGTTTTTTCCCAAACCTTATATATGCATTGTTTTTTTTTGACCAGCCTCACAATTTCCCCTGTCATCCATGGTTCTCTATTCCTGCCATTCCTGTCCTTCATTTTGCAGGGGGATGCCTGTCCTGCACTCTAATCAACTGGTCTTAATAATAATAATAACAATAATAATAATTTTTATTAGTGCCACAAGTAGGCTTACATTAACACTGCAAAGAGGTTACTATGAAAATTCCCTCATCGCCACACTCCGGCGCCTGTTTGGGTACACTGCGGGAGAATTTAGAATGTCCAATTCACCTATCAGCGCACCTTTCGAGATTTGTAGGAGGAAACCGGAGGCCGGAGGAAACCCACGCAGGCATGGAGAATGTGCAGACTCCGCACAGACAGTGAGCCAAGCCGGGAATCGAACCCGGGTCCCTGGCGCTGTGAAGTAACAGTGCTAACCACTGTGCCGCCACTAGTTCCTCAATTTCTTTTAGAGCAAGGTTTTTCAAAATATGGGTTGTGATCCACAGGGTGGGTCACGGATGGCTGTCAGGAGTGTTGCAGAGAAGTCGGTCGTGGTATACCCGCAGTGGTGGTCCCAATCATGGAAGAAGGGTCAAATGGCTGCTACTGGCTTTTTAAAAAGAATGAAACGAGGCTGTGTGCAGTATTCCAACCATAAGCAGCAGCAGTGAGCAGGTCACGTTCCCTGCACGTACACTTGCTGTCAAGCACCCTGTACTGATTTGCTTTTGGTGCCAAATCACGGAGGAAAGCGTCTTCCATTTTCTAGCTCCAAGTAATCAGGGGCGGGATTCTCCGACCCCATGCCTGGCCCTTGATCGGGGCCCACCGATCCGCGGGTGGGCCTTTGCCGTGGGGGCACTCTTTCCCTCCGCACCGGCTGCTGTGGAGCTCCACCATGGCCGGTACGGAGACGAAACCCCCTGCGTATGCGCTGGGATGATGCCAGCTCACGCTGGCGCTCACGTGCATGCACCAACTGAGGCCCTTTGGCACCGGTTGCCGCCAAGCCCCTTCCACGCCGGTTGGCGCGGCGCCAACCCACTGCCGCTGGCCTAGCCCCTGAAGGTACGGAGGATTCCACAACTTCCAGCGGCCCGCGCCGGAGTGGTTCATGCCACTCCTCGGCGCCGGGACCACCCGCCCCACTGGGTGGGGGAGAATCTCGCCCCAGGACTGTGAAGTTCGATCAATTTGTTACAAGGAAGAGATGACCAGAGATACAAATAGGTAGTGTATCTACTGGCTAGGATCTCACATTGCAATCTGCTGGAGAGAGTTGCTCAGGAGAATTCATGCCATGGCAGAGCAGTGCTAGTGTTAGCTCTGTTTGGAGCCCCCGGGCCTCTGGTGAGCAGCCAACAAAGAAGAACCTTAACTCAGGAACAAAGCAGTATAAAGATGATTTCTTGAGGTATGGTTTTGGCAATTGCACCAATACAAATAAGGATGCCAAGCACATATGTGTTATATTGTTATGGGCCAAGGTTTAAAAACTCCAAAGTGCATTATGGAGTTCACCTGACCTATAACGTTTTTGTTGAATTTGGTTAGGATGAGCACAAGAGCCTTCACATGAGGTGTGAGTCAACAGTCTCCCAAGACAGCTTAATCAAAAACAAGCTTTATTGTAAGAATTTAGTTAACATTTTTATAAACACACACAGCAAGCATTTTATCAATTACAATCATAAAGACCCCACAGAGCTACAGTAATCCATGTATAATCTTTAATGAATTTCCTCTCAACTGTTCCAATTCAAAACAAAATCCACTGTACCAAAAACCCCTTTTTCAAAGGTGCACTGTACGTTCACTTGCCCACAACCAAGATGCTTCTACTGGAACAGCTTTTAAAAATAAAAACAAAGGAAATCAGAGAAAATACAGAAACACTTCTTTCTCCTGTACCCAAGCAGTCAAAACTGAAAGTGAAACTAAGAAAAACAGCTCACAGAGCCACAGTCAGGCTCCACCCACACAATGACATGTGATAAGACAAAAACCTTTCTTAAAGGGACACTCACATGGCAATATACAGGGAAGTACTGGCAAATGAGAGAAGTTTCAGAATTTGAAAGAGAAGTGGTGGATAAAAAGTTCTTTTTGAGGTTGAGACCCCGGAGTCAGCTATTAGAATTGACTTCAAATGAAAAGACAACGCTGCTGTACCTGACCTGTGGCAGCACATTCAAAGCAGGCCAAATGTCCATGAGGCTATCAGCATTCTGGAGTAGTATCTCCCAAGAGTAATGTTGTTACTCCCGGGAATTTGTTGTTCTTGCCCTTCACAACGACCTACATGTGAAAGTTTGGATTTTCCATTCTCACAAATATGAAAACGGCACAGAGGAACTGGCTGAACTCTGCACCTGTTATGCACATTGCCCTCGCCTCCTGTGAACCCGATTCAAGTGATCATGAGGACCAAGCTGGCTCTCCTTTCATATTAAAGGTAAGCGAGCGTGGCGTGTTTTGCGAAGATCGGTTGGCGTGGGTAGCAAAGGTCTGCTGGCTTTAGTCACGAAGGTCAGCTGGTTGGCAAAAACGGTTCCTGGGGAAGAAAGTTTGAAAAACACAGCTTTAGAGGGTCAAAAGCAGCCAGAATGACACATACCCATTTCTCTTTTAAAGGTACTTCCTTACTCATGTACTGTCCTACCTGCCCATCCACTTTCACTGAACAGGCCCATACTGGGAGCCGAAATCTATTGGTAGGTGAAGCTACATGTTCCATCTTACACTCTTAGTTCTACTGTCTGACCTGAACCCATGCAGTTGGGGAAAATGGTTGAAACTGACATCTCAGTGTGCCTCAATATTCTTTTAACAGTTTTTATACTCTCAAAAGCTTACAAACATCAGTTCCCTCTGAAAACTTACAAATGTTACTGCTCTCCTTCCTTCAAGGTAAACTAATTCACACAAATGCTATTGCTTTATTTATTTATTTATTCCAATTGAGGGGCAATTTCATGAGTAGAAGTCACTTCATCGTGTCTGTAGTTTCATTTCTATGTTTTTATTCCAAAACCTTGTGGAACTCTGGGCTGTGAAACTTGGGCCAATTTCTGATAACTGTCCATTATAAATGACCTTTTTTGCAGTCCCATCACTAGAAATTTAAATGTTGGTTCACTTTAAGTTGAATGCATTCTTGCTGAAGGACTGACTCCAAATACTACCATTATTGAGTCCCCTACTATCAACATCTTGGAGGTCACCATTTATGTGACATAGGTATTACATGTTAGGAAATGTAACGTTATAGTTTCAATGGAGCTTATGGTTACTGACTTTTAATGTAAGAATATTGAAAAACGACATTCAAATAGTTAAGACCTGCTGCTAACCCAACCAGAATTGTGACTTGCTGGCAAAACAAAAATTTCCTGGGTCAACCCATTTTCACGGCCTGTGTGAATTTGGGCAGGTAAAAGAAGCACACTCGCTGTAGATAAAGAAATTTGAACACAGGCAACATTTGAAGACATCAAGACATTGGACGGTAAGTATCTCAAAATTAGGTAATTTCTGGAAGGCTACAGAAGGGCATTAAGGCTTTCTCCACCCAGCAAATGTGCCAGGCTGGAGCGACAGACAATTAGTGACAGAGAAAATTTAAGGGGAAATAATCTGCAAGCTCCCAGCTCACAGGCCGGTCGATGTGTTGTGGTTGGCATGGGGGTGAAACTCAGACAGAAACCTATTGAAATCATATGACAGTTTTTATATCTTCCCACAGTTGCTCACAGTATAAGCATATCTGCTTTTGTGAGACAATGGCCAAGAGATACAAGAAATGTACTGTTTTGGAGAAGCAGTTTGCTTTTAAGGAAGGGAACAGAACAGATGGGTCGTTTGGTGATGTAAAGAACAAGGATTCACTGAGGTGGGCCGTGCCCATGGAAATTGGACACGGGAGACTCAGACTAAGTGGAATGACTTTCGAAGAACGCTGGTAGTTGCAACTTAGTATGGTACTGAGAAGTTAGCATGATAGAGAGGCAGGAATAATACTGGACTTGTTCTTGTAATGCTGCACGTATGTCAGACGTGTAGCACACAGGAAAAGATTATTTTTCTTTCCTGAGATGTTGGCAATCCTGGCAAGGCCAGCATTTGCTTCCCATCTGTAATTCCCATGCAAGAGGTGGTAACGAACCACTTTTGTGAACCGTTGCAGTCTATAGGCACACCCACAATCCCGCTGGGAAGGAAGTTCCTGGATTTTGATCCCGCAGGTGTAAGTTGCAATTCAACTGCATCAGTTAGCTAATGCAAAAGTACCTTTTCTTTAGTTAAATGTCTTAGTTGCCTGCTAAGTCATGCTTGATTTTGTTGATTTTAGTTTTTTTTTACAGTAAGTAATAGCCTTAAAATGTGAAATCTTGCCCTTTGTTTTTTTCTGTTGGAGTTTGGGAAATTCATCTCTTTTTAAAAAGTTATCGGTCACTCCGAGGATTGTGAAATTATTCAGGCTTGTGGCTGCAATTGACTAATATCTTCACTGACTGTATCAGCTCTGTGTTAACAACAAGGACACAAGCAGGAAATGACTAACTCTGTCAGCCCCTGTGAAGAACATTCTCTGTGATTAGTTGCCAAACAGATGAGTCAATACCTGGGACTGGAATTGAAGCCAATCTGGCTTTGTTAGATGATGACCATTTCATCAAACCTTCTTTCACATTCCCCTGTAGACCCATCTAATAGAATACACAGTCACATATATTTGTTCCTTTGGGTCTCCTGTTCTACCGTGCCTACAGAGTTGGAGTTCCTGGAATCACAGAATATCTGCCAAAATGTGCTCTGTCACCTCTGCCTGAAGATGCAAGTAGATAAACGCTGGAGAAAAAAACAAAATGAAAAATTTAAAACATGATTTATGTTGGTGAATTTGGGAAATAGCGAAGATTCAGCGCAATGAAAACAGTGTTTTACATACTGTTTGAATATTTTGATTCAGTCACTGATTACTGCTGGCAAGGGATTCGAGACTTCAGTTATTGGCTTGCCTGAGATGGACATTTACTCCAAATGGGGAGAAGCGTGATGTTACTGGCCTCCATCTGGTCGATGTTATCCCTGATTATGGAGCATTACAAACTGCAAAATTGGTGACCACTTCCATTCAAAAACAAAAGCCATACTAAGCCGTAACAAAATTATTGACGATTCACGTCATATAATTTAAATAAATCCTGATTAAACATCCACTCGGACATGTTGCAATCACAATAATTAATGCTAAGTGGCTGGATTTGGTTGATGCGCATATTCAACAATCAACTCCAGCAATTCGGTGGTTAAAGTACTTGGGCCACTATGTAACTTCTTAAATCCACTGACCTTCTGATTTTCCATTGCCAGCTTTCACAGTAACTCAAAGTATACAATTGGTTCACCACACAGCATATATCATTGTCAACGTCAAATAAATAACAATTCCCAAAGTACTGAGCTATAATTTACACCGGTGTGCTTGCAACAGAGCTAGAACTTGAAGTTGCTTCTGTGTTAATTCTATGATTTACAGTAATGGAATCAATATGATTGATGAGTTTCCTAAAGCAATTCTACGAGAAAGAAGCAAGCGATGGCCATCTTCAGTTCTTCCAAGTGGAAGTCGATAATGTTTCTCGTTCCATTGTTCCATGGAATAATATGCACAAATATATTTGTAAACATGCGCTATTTGTGATTTTTGAAAAGCTTATCAAATCTAAATCCTTTTGGGACAACCTATGCTGGTGGGCATCTGAGTTGACACCATTATCCTTCATGCACAATGAACCCAGAAAGATCAAGCTGACGTGGTGTTGTTCTTGTGGTATAGTTTTTGCTGTATTCAGGGATCTTTCACTGGCTTATAATTGACTATGGAAGAAACTTGTCAGTCATGACAGAAGATAACCACCACGTAATAAATCACTGCACATTGGCTTTGCACAGCTCAGCCCGGACATCATTACTGATTGTGTTCACTGTTGAGGAAGGTAAGGGTCATTACAATGGATTGAACTGTAGATATGAATTAATCTCCTCAGTGTAGCTGCTACTTTGAGGGTGCTGCTTGAGCTTTGACAGTACAAATTAATTATAATGGTCCTTCACTCGGGAAGAGCTTGTGTAATACTTTGCCAGCAGTATTTGCACAGGCCTGCTATAAAACATGTCCAATATCTTTCGGAATTAACTCATCAAAGATTGTTCTTATTTGTGAAAGCCTCTTGTGAAATTCCGAATTGCCGTAGCAGATTACAAATTCCATATTATTTCCAGTATCAATCACTTTATTGACACACTCATTGAGAATACTGCAGTTCTTCCATGTAAGTATGATATTGGAGACCATGCACCTGCTCATGCCAAACTGTGATATTAGGGGTTGTTATCCACTTCTGGCTCGGATGTGAGTACTGGAGGTCAATAGTCTAGTCATTTTGAAAGGTTTATAGCTAGTACACTGCCCTTAACTGCACTAACTTCAACCAATAGATGGGTTTTATGCAGGCACAAGCTAAAAAATAAACATATGGAATATTTTGTGAGAGCCACGAAGAATCCAGCACGAGTTTGTAGAATAGAAAGAAATAACTTTATTTACAATTATATATATATATATATATATACAACACAGCAGTACTCCCTTGCTGCTCACTCCTCTCTAGCTGGTTCCATACTGACCAGCTCTATTTATGCAGGATCTCTGCTAATGATTTCTCCACCCCCCTCATTGGGGAAGCTCATACTCCCTAAGGATTGTGGGATTGCCATTAGTTCACAGCCAGTAATAAGCAGGCACGTAATAACAGAATATCACTACCATAAATGGAAACCAATGCGTTACTCAATCCTGGGGCGAAATTCTCCGACCTCCCGCAGGGTTGGAGAATCGCCCGGGGCCGGCGTAAATCCCGCCCCCGCCGTGGCCGGAATTTTCCGCCACCCGGGAATTGCCGGGGCGGGAATCGCGCCGCGCCAATCGGCGTTCCCCCCGCGGCGATTCTCCGGCCAACGATGGGCCGAAGTCCTGCCGCTGAGAGGCCAATCCCGCTGATGTGGTTTCAACCACCTCTGGTGGCGGCGAGATTGGCAGCGCGAGCGGGCCCCGGGGTCCTGGGGGGGGGGGGGGGGGCGCAGGGCGATCGGACCCCGGGGGGTGCCCCTACGGTGGCCTGGCCCGCGATCGGGGCCCACCGATCGGCGGGCGGGCCAGTGCCGTGGGGGCACTCTTTTTCTTCCGCCGCCGCCACGGCCTCCACCATGGCGGAGGCGGAAGAGAACCCCCTACCGCACATGCGTCGGTGGTGACATCAGCGGCCGTTGACGCACAGGCGTATGCGCGAACCGGCGAAGGACTTTTGGCCAGCCCCGACGTGGGCGGCGGGCGTCAAAGGCCATTGGCGCCGGTCCCTGACATCATCCGCGGGAGGTGTCCCCATCCCGGATGTCCGAGTCATCAGCAACTCAGCTTTGAAAATCTCATTGGACTGCGGCGGAGGTGACGGCAGTGGCAGCGGTGGCGTGCCCGAGAAAATAAAAAGACATTTCCTAGAAGGCGGAAACGGTTAAATCTCGAGACGGAAGCATTGACTATCTTGAGGAAGAGAGATGGCTTGGTTTTCTTAATACGGATGTTCAGCTGCGGAGATGGTCCAGGTGTCTGTTGGACTCCCAGTCTTGTACAGACGACCCAACCTATAGATGAAATCCAGGTACGTCCTCCGCAAAGCCATCAGGGATGCCAAGAGACAATACCAGACTAAGCTAGAATCACAGACTAACGACACGGACTCTCATCGATTGTGGCAAGGCTTGAACAATAGACCGGGCTGCAAAGCAACGTTGAGCAGAAACCCCGGCAACAGGAGAGCCCTCCCTGCTGAACGCAATGCCTTGTATGCTTGTTTTGAGCAGGAAACAAACACACCATTGTCAACTGCCCAAGCAGCCTCAGACACACCTTTCCCTACCGTCACAGCCTCCTGAATCAGATTGGCCTTCTCGAAAGTGAGGCCGCAGAAAGCAACGGGTCCAAAGTCCCTGATCATGCACTCAGTGGACCCATAGGCGTTTATTGACGACCCGAGCGTAGTGGGTCGGATCTCAAATAAGGTGAATCAGAGTACAGGCGGGAGACAGAGGGCTGGATTCTCTGCTATCGGGATGCTCCGTTTTGCCAGCATCCCTGGGCTTCCCAATGGCGTAGGGCTGCCCCACAATGGAAAACCCTATTGACCAGCCAGCGAAATGGAGCATCGCACTGGCTTGCTGAACCAGAAATCTGGTGCGATGGGATGGAGAATCTGTAGCCACTGTAGCCACCTAAAATGGACACTGAACCAAACAAAATGGAGAATCGCTAAGACTGTAGGGAAAAACAGTTTAGCCAAGGCAAACAGCCTGCAAACACTCATTAGCATTTTTTGCAAGCAGCAAAACCAGTTTCTGGCCAGGTGGAAGATCTCCAACCAAAGGTGATAATGGCAGAACGTTTACATACTAATGAGGCAGTCCAGATCTAGGCACACACAATGGCAACATTTGGGTTTGAATAACATACTTTAAGTGGATGTCCAGACAGAGCGGCACCAGAAGTATCCACTATAGAAACCGCCCCCACCATCGAGAAAGACCCTCACATTGGAGGAATTCAAAAGATATCGATTGGAAGCGATCCAATCGATACCTAAAGGTAAAGCCCGCCCAGGAAGAGGGAAGGACATTGGGGACCCCTATAAAAATAGACCCCACACATGGTCCTTGTCTGTTGTTTCGTGCTCCGGCTTTGACCAAGACCTCCAACGTGTATCCTGACTCCAGCCGTTGAGCACCAGCCGCCGAACCGTAAGTGCCAATACGACGCTCGCTACGCGAACCAAGCCCGCTAGACCCCCAGTGACCAGCATGCTTTCTGAAGGTTGCAGACCAAGACCGGGACGAAGGCCTCGCTCCCTGACCTTGCCTGTTCCTGTGTAGTTAAGTATTCTGTTTGCTTAGTTTAGTCATAGCTTAGTCCCTTAGTGTGTGCATGCGTATTTATTATAATTGTATAATAAATATTGATCATTTGGAACTTACTAATCGGTGTATCGTTTTATTACTTTGAACCTGACCTTGAGATATCTGTGAGTTGTCTATACGGCAACTGGCGACTCCTGAGCTGAAAAATACATAGATAGAGCCTAGTGGTGTTAAGCACACGGCCTTTAACAGAGGCAAGTTAATACACCCCAATAAACGCGTTTTGCACCCATAGCAAAACGTGCAACAAATCCATCTCAGAGAATCTAGTGGCATTGTGTAAGGTACTAAGATGAGTGGTAAAGCGAAAAGTGCAGAGGATACTGGAAGTCTGCAGAGGGATTTGGATAGGTTAAGTGAATGGGCTCGGGTCTGGCAGGTGGAATACAATGTTGACAAATGTGAGGTTATCCATTTTGGTAGGAATAACAGCAAACGGGATTATTATTTAAACAATAAAATATTAAAGCATGCCGCTGTTCAGAGAGACCTGGGTGTGCTAGTGCATGAGTCACAGAAGGTTGGTTTATGGTTGGTTTAGGATTGGATTATGAGGAGAGGTTGAGTAGACTGGGACTGTACTCATTGGAATTTAGAAGGATGAGGGGGGATCTTATAGAAACATTTAAAATTATGAAGGGAATAGATAGGATAGATGCGGGCAGGTTGTTTCCACTGGCGGGTGACAGCAGAACTAGGGGACATAGCCTCAAAATAAGGGGAAGTAGATTTAGGACTGAGTTTAGAAGGAACTTCTTCACCCAAAGGGTTGTGAATCTATGGAATTCCTTGCCCAGTGAAGCAGTTGAGGCTCCTTCATTACATGTTTTTAAGGTAAAGATAGATAGTTTTTTGAAGAATAAAGGGATTAAGGGTTATGGTGTTCGGGCCGGAAAGTGGAGCTGAGTCCACAAAAGATCAGCCATGATCTAATTGAATGGCGGAGCAGGCTCGAGGGGCCAGATGGCCTACTCCTGCTCCTGGTTCTTATGTTCTTATGTTCTTATGTAACAACAGCAATCTCTCCTTCAATGTTAGCAAGACTAAGGAGCTAGTCATTGACTTCTGGAATCGAAGTATTGTACACACCGCTGTCTGCATCAATGGTTTCTAGGTGTGGATGGTTGACGGCTTCAACTTCCGTGGTGGGCACATCACCAACAATCTGTCCTGGTCCACCCAAATTGACGCTATGACCAAGAAAGCACAACAGCGCCTATACTTCCTCAGGAAACTAAGGTGCTAAATTAAGGGAAGGCTAACACAATTAAGGAGAATCCCAGGGCATTTTATATGTATATTAGGAACAAGAGGGTAGCTGGAGAAACAGTTGGTCCACAAAAGGAAAAATGAGGGAAATTATTTGGAGAGCCACAGGAAGTAGGTGAGATCCTTAATGAGTATTTTGATGATTCACAAAGGATAGGGACACGTTGTTTGGTGGTGTCTCAGAGGGATATGTAAATATTTTAGAACAGGTCGTTATTACGAGTGAAGAAGTGCTAGGAGTGTTAAAAAGCATTAAGGTAGTCAAACCTCCAGGGCCAGGTGGCATCTTTCCCGGATTTCTGAAGGAGACAAGAGGTGAAATCATGAGGCCTCTAACAGAAATCGTTGTTTGCTCATTGGCCGCAGGTGAGTACTCAGAGGATTGGAGGATAGCCAATGTTGTCCTGTTAATTAAGAAAGGTAGCAAGGATAACCCGGGTAATTATATGCCAGTGAGCTTGATGTCAGTGATAGTGAAATTGATGGACAAGGTTCTCAGACATAGGGGGCGGTTTTCCATTATTGTAATCGGCGATCTGGCGGAGAATCCATTCCGATGCCCAAATCGGGACTAGTCCCGGTATGATGCGAGTTTTCGAGTCTATGCCCCTTCCAAAATGGCATCATCACGTCATGAACGCACAGCATTGCAACGGCATTGGCACGTCACCGGCTGGCCCTCATGCGATGCTTCACCCCGATGGGCCGAGGTCCTGACCGTGTGGTTGACGTGCCTTTGGCACCGGCATGGCAGCTGTGGACTGCGTCCAGCATCGCCACACTCGGCCGGGATCTGTGCCGCTAGCTGAGGGGGCTTCCGCAGGGGCTGGGGGGGGCCTGATGGGAGATTGCCAGGGCTTGTCTTGGGGAGTCACAGATGGCGGATCGGGTCCGCGCACGGCCGGCGACATGTTGTACGGCTGAAGATCATCGCATGCGCATGCGCAGCCAAGGATCTGGCCATTCCCCAGCCGTTTTTGGTGCTGGAGCCAGGAATTTCATCCGACGCCGCAGCTAGCCCCTCACCGGACCTAGAATCGGTGAGGGTTCAGTGCCGATTTTGGCATCGGAAAAAACCCATAAATTCTTAGTTTCAGCCGGCACTTAGCCGCTGAAACGGAGAATCCAGCTGAGGATTTATGCACATCTTATCAGCAACAGACAGCATGGTTTTGTACAAGGGAGTTCATGTCTCACTAATTTAATTGGGTTTTTGAGGAGTTAACAAAAATAGTTGATGAGGGAACAGCGTGGATATTGTCGACATGCACTTTAGTAAATCATTTGACAAGGTCCCTCATGGCAGGCTGGTGCAAAAGATTAAATCACATGGGGTCAGGGGTGAACTAGCTGGATGGATTCAGAACTGGCTTGGCTATACATTAGAGAGGGTAACAGTGGAAGGATCTTTTTCGAATGGAGGTCTGTAACTAGTGGTGTTCCACAGGGATCAGGGGCGGAATTCTCCGGCCCCCCGCAGGGTCGGAGAATCACCCGGGGCCGAAGTCAATCCCCCCCCCCCCCCCCCCCGTGGCCCGAATTCTCCGCCACCCGGGAATCGGCAGCGGCGGGAATCGCGCCGCACTGGTCAGCGGGCCCCTCGCTCCGGTCGGGGGGGCCCCCGCGGTGATTCTCCGGCCCACGGTGGGCCGAAGTCCCGCCGCTGACAGGCCAATCCCGCCGGCAGGAATCAAAACACCCCTGGTGCCGGCACGATTGGTGGCACGGGTGGGCTCCTGGGTCCTGGGTGGGGGGGGGGGGTGATCTGACCCCAGGGGGTGCCCCCGTGGTGGCCTGGCCCACGATCGTGGCCCACCGATCGGCGGGCGGGCCTGTACCGTGGGGGCACTCTTTTTCTTCCGTGCAAGAGAACCCCCTCTGCTGCGCATGCGCTGGTATGACGTCAGCAGCCGCTGACGCACCAGCGCATGCGCTGACTTCCGCCACCTGGCGGGGCGCCAAGGGCCGTTCGCGCCGGTCGGTGGAGCGGCAACCACTCCGACATGGGCCTAGCCCCTCAATGTGAGGGCTTGGCCCCTAAAAGTGCGGAGAATTCCGCACCTTTGGGGAGGCCCAACGCCGGAGTGGTTGACGCCACTCCAATACGCCGGGACACCCCCCCCCCCCCTCCCCCCCCCACCCTCCCGCCCTGCCGGGTAGGGGAGAATCCCGGCCCAGTACTGGGATCACTGCTCTTTGTAATATATATAAATGACTTGGAAGAAAACGTTGCGGGTCTGATTGGCAAATTTGCAGATGATACCAAGGTTGCAGGAGTTGCGGATAGTGAAGAAGATTGTCAGAGAATACAGCCGGATATAGATAGGCTGCAAAATTGGGCAGAGAAATGGCAGATGGAATTTAACCCGGAAAAATACGAGGTGATACTTTTTGGCAGATCCAATTCAGGTGGCAGCTACAAAATAAATGGCAGAACCATCAGGAGCATAGAGGCACAAAGAGATCTGGGTGTGCAGGTCAAAGATCCTGAAAAGTGGCAGCACAGGTGGAAATGTTGGCAAAGAAAGCATATGGCATGCTTACCTTCAAAGGATGGGGTATCGAGTAAAAAACTTTCTTTGTTACAGTTATATAGAACGTTGGTTAGGCCAGATTTGGAATACTGTGTCCAATTCTGGTCACCAAACTACCAGAAAACTGTGGAGGCTTTGGAGAGAGTACAGAAAAGGTTGACAAGGATTTTGTGTGGTATGGAGGGTATTAGCTATGAGGAGAGATTGAATAAACTGGGATTGTTCTTCCTGGAGAGACCAAGGCTGAGGAGCGACCTGATAGAACTTTATAAAGTTATGAGGGGGAAAGGTTGGGCGACCTTTTTCCCAGGATGGAAATGACAAATACAAGGGGGTACAAGTTCAAGTAGAGGGGGGATAGGTTCAATGGAGATGTGCGGGGGAAGTTTTGTACACAGATGGTGATGGTGGACTGGAATGCACTGCAAGTGAGGTGGTTGAGGCAGATACGTTAGCGGAGTCTGCACGTTCTCCCCGTGTCTGCGTGGGTTTCCTCTGGGTGCTCCGGTTTCCTCCCACAGTCCAAAGACATGCAAGGTTAGGTGGATTGGCCATGCTAAATTGCCCTTAGTGTCCAAAAACGTTAGGAGGGGTTATTGGGTTATGGGTGTAGGGTGGCAGCGAGGGCTTATGTGGGTCGGTGCAGACTTGATGGGCCAAATAGCCTCCTTCTGCACTGTCTGTTCTACGTAACTATGCATATCAGACTCCTAATTATTGACTACAGCTCCGCCTTCAACACCATAATCCCAGCCAAGCTAATATCAAAGCTCCAAAATCTAGGACTTGGCTCCTCACTTTGCAACTGGATCCTCAACTTTCTGATCCACAGACCACAATCTGTAAGAGTAAACACCTCTTCCACAATAGTCCTCAATACCGAGGCCTCGCAAGGCTGCGTAAGTAACCACCTACTATACTCCCTGTACACACATGACTGTGTGGCAAAATTTGGTTCCAACTCCATCTACAGGTTTGCTAATGATACCACCATCGTGGGCCGGATCTCGAATAACGACAAGTGAGAATACAGGAGGGAGATTGAGAACCTAGTGGAGTGATGCAGCAACAACAACCTATCCCTCAATACCAGCAAAACTAAAGAGCTGGTCATTGACTTGGAAACAAAGCCTGGAAACAAAGTACTGTACACACCCCTGTCAGCATCACGGGGCCGAGGTGGAGATGGTTAGCAGTTTCAAATTCCTAGGAGAACCCATCTCCAAAAATCTGTCCTGGTTCACCCACGTTGACGCTACCACCAAGAAAGCACAACAGTGCCTATACTTCCTCAAGGAACTAAAGAAATTCGGCATGTCCACATTAACTCTTACAAACTTTTGCAGATGCACCCTAGAAAGCATCCTATCTGGCTGCATCACAGCCTGGTATGGCAACTGCTCAGCCCAAGGCCGCAAGAAACTTCAGAGAGTGGTGAACACAGCCCAGTCCAGCACACAAACCTGCCTCCCATCCATTGACTCCATCTACATCTCCCGCTGCCTGGGAACAGCAGGCAGCATAATCAGAGACCCCTCCCACCCGACACTTCCAACTTCTTCCATCGGGCAGGAGATACAAAAGTCTGAGAACACGCACTAACAGAATCAAAAACAGCTTCTACCCCGCTGTTACCAGACTCCTAAACGACCCTCTTATGGACTGACCTCATTAATACTACACCCTGTATGCTTCATCCGATGCCGGTGTTATGGAGTTACATTGTGTACCTAGTGTTGCCCCATTATGCATTTTCTTTTATTTTGGTTTCATGTACTTAATGATCTGTTGAGCTGCTCGCAGAAAAATACTTTTTACTGTACCTCGGTACACGTGACAATAAACAAAATCCAAATTCAACAAGGCTGTGGCGGCCAAATCACTGAGTGTGTTTAAGACAGAGATAGGTAGGTTCTTGATTAATAAGGGGATCAGAGGTTATGGGGAGGAGGCAGGGGACTGGGGATGAAGAAATATCTGCCATGATTGAATGGCGGAGCCGTCTCGATGGGCCGATTCTGCTCCTACGTCTTCTGGTCTTTGCACAGCCCTGTCCATCACACAAACCCACCTCCCATCCATTGACTCTGTCTATACCTCCTGCTACCTTGGGAAAGCGGGCAGCATAATAAAAGACCCCTTCCACCCCTTTCATAATGCAGGAGATACAAATGTCTGCGTATACACCAACAGATTCACAAACAGCTTCTTCCCCGCTGTTACCAGGTTCCTGGATGACCATCTTATTGGCTGAACTGATCTCTCCACGCATCTTCTCTACTCAGTAGTGCTACACTTCGTATGCTTCATAATAATAATAATAACCTTTTATTGTCACAAGTATGAAGTTAGTGTGAAAAGCCCCTAGTCGCCACATTCCGGCACCTGTTCGGGTAAGCTGGTACAGGAATTGAAGAATTGAATCTGCACTGCTGGCCTTGTTCTGCATCACAACCAGCTGTCTAGCCCACTGAGCTAAACCAGCTCTTCACCCGATGTCCATGTATTTACGCTGTATATCTATCGTATGTCCTATGTTTTTAATGGATGGAACGATCTGTCTGGATTGTACGCAGAACAATGGGCGAAATTCTCCCCCCCCCACGACGGGTGGGAGAATAGCGGGAGGGCCTTCCCGACTTTTTTGACGCCCTCCCGCTATTCTCCCACCCCCCCGCCGAAATCCCGACACGAATCGCTGCCGCCGTTTTTTTACGGCCGGCAGCGATTCACAGCTGTTAGAAGGGCCGAAGTCCCAGCCCTTTACGACCTTTTTACGAACGGCAAACACACCTGGTCCTGCCATTCGTAAAAACGTCGTGACCACCTGGAAAAAAATAACCATGGCACCGATTGGCACGGCAGTACCACGGCCGTGCCAAGGGTGCCATGGGCCCGCGATCGGTGCCCACCGATCGCGGGCAGCGGGCCCGATGCCCGCGCACTATTTGTCCTTCCGCCGCCCCGCAGTATCAATACGCGGGGCGGCTGAGGGGCAACCCGGACCGCGCATGCGCGGGTTTCGCGCAAAAACGCGATGACGTCACCCGCGCATGCGCGGGTGGAGTCTTCCCACCTGCGCATGCGCGGCTGACGTCATATGACGCGTCAGCCGGCGCTAAGTCCGACAAGCGGGCTTAACGATTTTCGTTAAGCCCGACTTGTCGGGGCCTCCGACGTCGGGCTGCTAGCCCCGACGGGGGACCAGAATCGGTCCCCCGTCGGGAAGGGGCGCGATGCCGTAAAACCCGCCTGGGTTTTACGGCAGTTTGACGATTTCTCCCGTTTTGGGAGAATTTCGCCCAATACTTTTCACTGTACCTCAGTATACATGACAATAAATTGAAATCCAACCCAATCGTATGCGAACCTGGTACGATACCGATCCAGTCTGTTAGATAATGGTGCACAGGATCCACATTGTCCCATCGCCAAAGTTTCATACATGTGTCCCCAGGTGCGAAATGCCAAGGTGGTGTATGTCTGCAAGGACTATGTTCTACACGGTCCTGCTCACAGCAGATCTTCCCGTCTACGTTGAGTCGCAAGAAGCTGAGACAAGTCTGGGGTCAACAACCCATAAGTAATTCTGCTGGTGCCACACCGGTGGTAGCGTGGAGCATGGTGTGGTGACTGAAGAGAAAATGCGCTAAAGGCATGTCAAAAGACCCCATCATCTATTTGCACATCCCACGCTTAAATGTTGAAACCACTCACTCGGCCAAACCACTGGCCGCGGGATGATATTGCGCAGTGCGGATGTGGCGAACCCCATCCGCTCGCATGAATGTCCTGAATTCCATGCTGATAAAAGGTGTCCTGTTATCTGAAACCAAGACTTTCAGGATGCCGTGGATACTGAATGACAGCCGGAATTTTTCGACCGTCGTTTTTGAAATCGCCGATGGAATGTGGTGTTCATCACTGTGGAGAAGAAATAGCGATCCCTGAAAGGATCATACAAAGTTGGCGAGGAGCCGAGCCCATGGGTGGAGGGGCGCCACAGGTGAGAGTTTCTACTGCTTCTGACATATCCCGTAGTTGTGGGTGAGCCGTTCGATCTCCACGACATACCTGGCCACCATACGTAACTGCAGGCAAGCATCTTCTTCTTCGACACCCCGGGGTGCATTTGAGGAAGCCCACCAGGATGGGGCCTTGCCCGTTTTGTGGGACAACCCCACAGAAGGATCCCGTCTTCGATATCGAATTCCGCGATTTTGGACGTAAAGGCTTTCAGCCCACAGGGAAGCCGCGATGCTGGGCCTCAAACAAAACACTGTAGCGAACCCATGATTGTAGGGGATCAGAGGCTTGACCTGGTTCTCCGCACATGTACAGGCTAATGGGACAGGCAAGCTGTCCATGAAGTGCAGGATGGTAACGATTCTGTTGGTGTTAGAGGGCGTCGGAAGGGTAGTAGAGAGCAGGAGCCTACTAGGGCAGCACGGTAGCACAAGTGGATAGCACTGTGGCTTCACAGTGCTAGGGTCCCAGGTTCGATTCCCCGCTGGATTACTGTTTGTGCGGAGTCTGCACGTTGTCTGCGTGGGTTTCCTCCGTGTGCCCCGGTTTCCTCCCACAGTCCAAAGATGTGCGGGTTAGGTGGATTGGTCATGATAAATAGCCCTCCGGGACCAAAAAAGGTTCGGAGGGGTTATTGGGGATAGGGTGGAGATGAGGAATTAAGTGGGCCAGTGCAGACTCGATGGGCCGAATGGCCTCCTTCTGCACTGTATGTTCTATGTTCGAGGCGGCAGCATTTGCTATCTGTGCCCTGCGGCAGTGTTCCAGCACGTAATCGTGTGTCACCAGAATGAAGGCACTTTTTGATAAGCAGTGTAGGCATCACATCCACAGCTCTCCAACCAAGTAAACTTCTCTGGTGTTTTAGAAGGAGCTGTTAACGCTTTAAGTCAATATACGGTCCCAACTTTTTCGCTGTAATAGAATCCAAGCTACTTTCGTCGCAGTATTTCTGTTGTTTACAGTTAAACTTTAAGCTCCCCAGAACCAACGATGACCTCTAAAATATTACCATGAGCCACATGTGAAATGGATGAATATTTTATTTTTTGAACCGATTACTGGCTGTTGATTGCATGACACTAGAAAGTATTGTCAGCAAATCATTTTTGCACACAATATTGTTCAATTGTGTTTAAAGAAAAGGAGAAGAAAACACAGTCAAACTTCTCTCTTTTCATAAGTGGAAACAATTCCCTGAGTGGTTGATTCATTTTGCTATAGCAGCAGTGTTTTGTCTCTGATATGGGTTGGAAAATCTTCCAGTGTCCAACATAACTTCTGATACACACTCTCAAACAAGACTCCCCATGGGGAGCTTTAAGTCAGAAAATGACCCCGTATACTTCTGCTGTTATTGTTGTGGGGGGGGGGGGGGGGGGGGGGGGTATACATTCAGTGGTAACATTTCAGTAGGCTGTACCAATCCAATCACACCACTGCTCCACATTTTAATAGTAAACACTCCAGTCTCCTAATAGTATCACAAATCCATAAAATCTCCGCTGAATTTCTTAGTAAATTGCTTCTATTTACTGGATAAGTGAAAATTTGTGTGTCATGAAAGAACAGTGGGTTGTTATGCTGCATCTCATGGGGACAAGGCTAGAATATTTATGCTTTTTTTTTATTTCCTTATGAAAATGCATGGAATGAGACCAAAGTTACAGCTGGGAAGGAAACCACTTCTGCTGGCTGTATAAAATATTCCATTCACCGCCCTTATTATTCATTCAAATTGCAAGCAGACAAAATTACATCTAATAGGCCTCATTGAAGATAACACTGCAGCGGGCCAAACAAACGACAGACCTGTACTTAATATCAGCATATGATTTATTTGGCTGAGAACAGCATGTTGCTCCTTTTTCTTGATAAATTAATGAGCATTTGTTTGAGTAAATTGTGAAACTTTTTGCCAGGAATTAAAATGTGCCTCTCTGTTAAATGCACAGAGAAATTTGCAGAAATGGTCCTCTCGCCATTTAACCTCACCCCCTCGAAGCACGTATTGAAATCTTGGCCATGCCTTCCCTCAATTATTTACTGATTAAAATTAATGGATAGAAAATGAAGGGCAAGGTGTGTGGGGAAGGAGGGAGAGTGGGGGGGATCTCTTGGTGGGGACTCTTGGCGGGGGGCTCTTCTCTGCGCCGGCCATGGCGGAGGTTGACAGTAGCCGGCGCGGAGGGAAAGAGTGCCTCCACGGCACAGGCCCGCCAGCAGATCGGTGGGCCCCGATCATGGGCCAGGCCACCGTGGGGGCACCCCCAGGGCCAGATACCCACGCGCCTTCCCGAGGACTCCGCAGGCCGCCCGTAGAGCCAGGTCGCGCCGGTACGGGCCTGGTTTGATTTACACCGGTGGGACCAGCCAAAAACAGGCGGCCACTCAGCCCATCGCAGGCTGGAGAATCGCGGGGGGGGGGGGGCGCTGCCAGTGGTTGCCGACCGGCGCGGCGCGATTCCCGCCCCCGCCAAAACCCCGGGGCCGGAGAATTCGGCAGCCGGCATCGGGGCGGGATTCACGCTGCCCCACGGCGATTCTCCGACCCGGCGGGGATCGGAGAATCCTGCCCAAGATCTTCCATTTATTCGACTGGGACCCATGTCAGAAAAATAGATTTATCAACCCTTTCTGTAAACCATTTTCAATTGGACTGTGCTGCTGTCAGCTATTAAGTAATCATTTGCCAAGGAAATCTGCGCATATGCAAATTATCTGACAGATGTGGAGTTTAAATTGCCAATCGTGTTCATGGAATAAGAACGGATTACAAATTAGAGGGCAGGGAGTGATCAGTTACAAATGGGTTTGACGGTCTTACTTATGAGTTGGATGAATTATTTCAGTTGTATATTCTCTGTGCCTCAGGTAATATGTTTTCCAAAATTATTCCTGATCCATGATACAAACACAATAAGCCATGAAAAGGACCACCAGAGGATTTATTTTCTGGTTCCTAAGGCATGACCAGAACAGACACTTGGGGGACACAAATTCTGGAGCAGGTCCCTTTAAACTGGAGCTTTGGACTGAATCATAGAAACCCTACAGTTCAGAAGGAGGCCATTCGGCTGAATTGAGTCTGCACTGACCCTTCAAAAGAGCACCGCACATCGGCCCAGTTCCCCGCTCTTTCGCCACAACCTCACGTAGCCTTTGGACCCGAAGGGGAAATTTATCATGGCCAATCCACCTAACTTGCACATCTTCGGGACGGAACCGGAGCACCCGGAGAAAACCCATGCAGACATGGGGAGAATGAACAAACTCCACACAATCAGAAATAACACTAGAGACACAACTGCAGCTTTTATGATGCATTGAAATAAGTAATTTGTGTGACTTTGCAAATTCATCGAAATGGCATTGTGATTATTATTACCCGTGTTGCATTTGATCCTGCTGCTTTAGCACCAAGAATAGGAACATAGGAGCAGGAGTAGGCCATTCATCCCATCTGGTTTGCTCCACCATTCAATACGATCATGGTTTATCATCCACTTCAGTACCTTTTTCCCACTCTATCCCACACTTAGATATATAAGGAAATATCCGGTCATATTCCAGTTATGTTCATCTTATTCCTATTTGTGTCATAATTGACTTTGCAGATTGTCATTCTTTTGTACTGTAATTATAGGTTATTCCTGAAGGCACCACCTTCTCAACCTTGCGCCTCGCCTGAGGTGTGGTGATTCGCAGGTTAATCACCACCAGTCAGGCCTCCCCCCTCAAAGGGGAAAACAGTCAATGGTCATTGGGACTATGGCGACTTTACCTTTAACTCTTTTTATCGGAAATCCATACAGGCAGTTCAATAATGCAGGAATGCAGGGGTCAATTGGGCAAGTGTGTTGGGACACATACAACCAGCAGACTGTTATGTACAAGTGCCATGGGGAATCTGTTATCTGAACACCGAAGTGCACTGCAATCATTAAGATTTGGAGAAGAATTTTACATTCCCCTGCCAGCAGGTTAGTCGGTGAAAGAATGACTGTTGAATTTTTCGGAGGGTTGAATGCTGGAATGGGCGAGACCTCAATTGGCACATCAGCCCGCCCATGACGCCATTAAATGGCCAATTATTGGTTCAGCTCTTGGGAGGGAAGCATTGGGGGCGGGGGGGGGGGGGGGGGGTGTAGTTTGCATCTGTGAGAAGCCCGCTTTCAAATTTAGGCATCCAATCTCCCCACTTTAAGGTCCATTAACCACAGGACCTCCCTCTCCACCAACTCCACTCTATCCTCCGCAGCCTCTCCATTATAGAATCATAGAATTTGCACTGCAGAAGGAGGCCATTCGGCCCATCGAGTCTACACTGGCCCGTGGAAAGAGCAACCACTTAACGACCCGCCTCCACCCTATCCCTATAACCCATTTGGGCAGCACGGTAGCCTTGTGGATAGCACAATTGCTTTACAGCTCCAGGGTCCCAGGTTCGATTCCGGCTTGGGTCACTGTCTGTGCGGAGTCTGCACATCCTCCCCGTGTGTGCGTGGGTTTCCTCCGGGTGCTCCGGTTTCCTCCCACAGTCCAAAGACATGCAAGGTTAGGTGGATTGGCCATGATAAATTGCCCTTAGTGTCCAAAATTGCCGTCAGTGTTGGGTGGGGTTGCTGGGTTATGGGGATAAGGCGGAGGTGTTGACCTTGGGTAGGGTGCTCTTTCCAAGAGCTGGTGCAGACTCGATGGGCCAAATGGCCTCCTTCTGCACTGTAAATTCTATGATAACCCAGTAACCCCACCTATCCTTTTTGGACACTAAGGGCAATTTATCATGGCCAATCTACCTGGCCTGCATGCCTTTGGACGGGAGGAAACCGGAGCACCCGGAGGAAACCCACGCACACACGGGGAGAACGTGCAGACTCCACACAGACAGTGACTCAAGCCGGGAATCGAACCTGAGACCCTGGAGCTGTGAAGCAACTGTGCTAACCACTGTACTGTCGTGATGCCCATTGATACCCTAACTTCTCTTTGTCCCAGGCCTCACCTAACCTCCCACCCTGAGACCCCAAAGCTTACCTGATCCTCACCTCTCGAGAGTATTGCTTGTAGTCCCAGTCTGTCCACTACAGCTTCTGGTGCTGCAAGGGATTAGAGAGCTGAGGCCGGATGTCCTCTCAACTGATGGTTGCAGAAGTCCCTCATCTAGCCAATTAATGTTCATGAGGACATGAAATGGCTGCGTGGATGTGTTTGCTGCTGAATCCTCAGACGGCAGGAAGAGAACGTCTGCCATCCGAAATATCCCGCCCGGCCTTGAAATGTTGGAACTTGCATTTGCAGGATACCTGTCCAGCCCCAAAGCACGCACATGACATCATCCAAAGACAGGGGCCTAAAAATAGGAGCGTGCGCAGAAAGGTGGACGACACAATCCCTGTGCCTGAGCGATAAACCCGGATCATCATAACTGGGTCAAAACTTTAAGTAACAAATAGATGAGAAATATTGGAATCTTCTACCCATCGAATGCTTTGAAAACACATTTAGGTAGTCAGTCTGAGAGAAAGATACATTTTACTCAGGGAATGTGGACGGCATGGTGGCACAATGGTTAGCAATGTTGCCTCACAGCGCCATGGACCCGGGTTCAATTCCGACCTTTGGTGACTGTGGGGAGTTTGCATGTTCTCCCTGTTTTTGCGTGGGTTTCCTCCGGGTGATCCGGTTTCCTCCCACAGTTCAATGATGTGCAGGTTAGGTGGATTGGCCATGCTAAGTTGCCCCTTAGTGTCCAAAGGTGTGCAGGTTAACCGGGGTTACGAGGATAAGGAAGGGCAGTGGGCCTAGGTGGGGTACTATTTAAGAATGTCGGTGGAGACATGATGGGCCGAATAGCCTCCTTCTGCACTGTAGACATTCTATGAATCCAAATGTGCAGCAATTCTATTTTAGTTAAGAGTTATTAGGATCTGGAACTCTCTTCCAGAAAAGGTGAGAATAACTGATGGTAAAAACAATTTTAGGCAGCTGGACAGGTATTTGAGGTTAAGAAATTTGCATGGTTACGGGAACAAAGCGGAGATGTGGAATTTAGCCAAATGCTCTCTCAAAGAGCCAGCAAAATGGGGTGAATGGTCTCCTGTATTAGCGATGTCTTAATTAGAAGATAACTAGGGGCTGATTTACATTCCAAGGGCTTACCCTGGTGAGGGCCTATGTTCCTCTGCACCGGCCCCTGTAGCTCTCTGCCATGTTGCGTCGGGGCCAGCGCAGACAAGGCAACCCATGCGCATGCGCGAATTCACGCCAGCCGTAGTGCGCATGCGCAAACTCGCGCCGGCCGTAGCGCATATGTGGAGACCCGCGGCGCCCGTTCTGACACCGGTATCAGCAGCTGGAGCTGCGTGAGTCGCTCCAGGGCCGTGCTGGCCCCCTATGCGGCGCAGGATCGCTGCTCCCAGGGGCCTGTTGATGCCATCGTAAAATGCAACGGCGTTTACGACGGCGTCAACACTTAGTCTCAGGATCAGAGAACCCTGCCTCATGTCCTCAGAAGGTATTGACAACTATGGACTTCCATTGCACTGGTCCATGTTTATGTTTGGCAAAGTACTGCAGCTTGGCACCTGGTAGTGCTCCTGCCAGTCTGGTAATACTGCACTATGAGGCAGCAAGTTCTACCAATTCACCATCCTCTGCAAGAAGTAGTTCCTCATCGTCTCGATAGATTAAAACAATACCAGCAACATTGAAAGTATTCTTTGTAGAGTGAGAATACAAATCTAAATCCCGAGACAGAGAGGAACAAGAGTAGGTCATTCAGTTCCTCGGGTTTGTTCCAAGATTCAATTGGACCATGTCTGATCTATGCTTTAATTCCACTTACCTGCCATATTTTCATAATAGCTTGATAATATTACCAAATGCAAATTTGTCCAACTCTGGCTTGAATTCTCAAAATATCCCAGAAAAATTTCTACGACCATTCTTTGTTGGAAAATAATTCCCGATTTCCCTCCTGAAGGCTAAACTCTAACTTGAAGATTACGGGCGCAATCTAACCAAAATAAAACAGAGTCTGTCCTGGGTGGGATTCGTGGGGTCATTCTCCCCCATACCCCACCACGTAGTGGCAGAGCACACCCTGACCACAATCCCCGGCATGGGATAATGCCAGCTTGGCACCTAGTAGTGCTCCTGCCAGTCTGGTAGTGCCACCTGGGCACCCTGACAGTGCCAGGTTAGCACCCAGGTGTCACTGCCACCGTGTTCAGATGGCACTGCCACGGTGCCAGGTTGTCAGTGCCAAGGTGACCAGCTGAGACCAGCAGGGTCAGGGTGTCATCCTGCCCAGAGGCCGGCCACCAGGGGACCTCCGATCAACTGGGAGACCCTCCCAGGTACTCTTCCATCTGGCCCCATTTGTGGAGACCAGTACTGAACGGCGCCTAGCTGGAGGCCCTATGGCGAGGCCAACAGATGCCGGGTGACCAGCCGACCCAGCGTCTGCATGGCTCAGTGGCTTTTTGCAACACTCGCGAAATTTGGTTAGCTCTCACGAGACAGCTGTCTGGGTATCCCGGGAGAAGGCCTCTCCAGGGATCTACCAGCCGCGACCCGCCCCAATTCCGGAGGGACACGGCTGATAGATCACGCTGTTCTTTTGTTATTGAATTCCCCATCAGAGGAAATTGCTTCACTGTATCTAACCTATCAAATGCTTTTAAAGACAAATCCCTAATGTGCACATCACCAAAAATCTGTCCTGGTCCACCCACGTCAACGATACCGACAAGAAAGCACAACAGCACCTATACGTCCTCAGGAAATTAAGGAAATTCATCATGTCCACATTGACTGTTACCAACTTTTATAGATGCACCATAGAAAGCATCCTATCGGGCTGCATCACAGCCTGGTATGGCAACTGCTCGGCCCAAGACCGCAAGAAACTTTAGAGTTGTGAACACAACCCAGTCCATCACACAAATCCACCTCCCATACATTGACTCCATCTACACTTCCCGCTGCCTGGGGAAAGCGGGCAGCATAATCAAAGATCCCTCCCACTTGGCTTACTCACTCTTCCAACTTCTTCCATCGGGCAGGAGATACAAAAGTTTGAGAATACGCATGAACAGACTCAAAAACAGCTTCTTCCCCGCTATGACCAGATTCCTAAACGACACGCTAATGGATTGACCTGATTAATACTACACTCCTGTATGCTTCACCCGATGCCAGTGTCTATGTATTTACATTGTGTACCTTGTGTTGCCCTTTTATGCATTTTCTTTTCATGTACAACTGATCTGTTTGAGCTGCACATAGAAAAATATTTTTCACTGTACCTCAGTGCACGTGACAATAAACAAATCCATTCCAATCATTCCTCAATCTTCTGTAATCGAGGGACTACAAACCAAGCCAATGCAACCTGCTCTCATGATTTAACTCTGAGTCCTAGGGCGGGATTCTCCGACCCTGCGGGGGGGGGGGGGGGGGGGGGGGGGGGGGGGGGGAGCATGAATCCCGCCCGCCCCTCCGACGGTGGCTGCCAAATTCTCCGGCGCCATTTTTGTGGCAGGGGAGAGGATCACATAGCACTGGTCGGAGGCCGTTGGCAGTGGCCCCCCCAGCGATTCTCAGGGCCCCGATGGGCCGAGCGTCTGACCGTTTTCGGCCGGTCCCGCCAGCGTGAATTAGACAAGGTCCATACCGACGGGACATGGCTCTGAGGGTGGCCTGCAAAGTCCTCATGGGGGCGCAGGGGGATCCGGCCCTGGGGGCCTGGCCCAAGATCAGGGCCCACCGATCTGCGGGCGGGCCTGTGCCATGGGAGCACACTTTCCCTCTGCACCGGCCTTTGTAAAGCTCCACCATGGCCGACGCAGAGGAGAAACCCCCTGCGCATGCGCAGGCATCACGCCAGCGGTTCTGCGCATGCGCCAGAACACGCTGGTGCTCCCGCGCATGCGCCAACTCGCGCCGGCAGTGGTGAGTGTTTTGTCATGCTCTTGATGTAGCATAAGCTGCTTCCTTGATGTGCACTCTGACAAAGGAAGGTTCAGGCTTGGAGATAGCTTTAACACATTTATTTAAACTGTTAACAATTCTCCTACTTGGATTCGACTCTTCTGTTAATCCTGCTATAGCTACTCAAACTGACAAACCAGTCTGCTACAATCCACGTGGTGGGTGTGATGTGTTTTAAATCAACCCTGTGTACTCACTGAGTGTCTCCACTGGAAAGAGGCTGAGCATGTGTGCTGTGTCCTTTTATATGGGTTGGTGTAATGCCCTCCTGTGGTAGTGTCACCTCTGAGTGTGTCGTGAATGCCCACTGGTCGTGTCCTATCTTACTGGCCTATTGGTTGAATGTCTGTGTGTCATGTCTCTGGTGCTCCATCTGGTGTCTAGCTAGTCTATGTGTATTTACATTAACCCTGGGCTAAATCGCTGGCTTTGAAAGCAGACCACGGCAGGCCAGCAGCACGGTTCGATTCGCGTAACAGCCTCCCCGAACAGACGCCGGAATGTGGCGACTAGGGGCTTTTCACAGTAACTTCATTGAAGCCTACTCGTGACAATAAGCGATTTTCATTTACAGTGATGCATATCACCACATCCCCCTTTTTTATGTTACATATTTTCTGTACAGTGTTGAAGAAAATTGAACAGAAACAGGTGGATAAGTAATGCTATGTACAAGTTATGATAACAGTGATCATGAAACAATAAGTCCAAATCATATGCATGAGCGCATAATTCATTAATTATTATGGTCGAGTGCATTTCTTGTTTGATTGGTGAAGTGGTGATGCTGATGTTGCATTGTTTTGTAAATGCTGTCAGTGTCCCTATGCGTAAGGAACCAAGAAGTGGTCACATCACTTCGTTGTATGATTTGGAGTATTTTCTTCTTCTGATGATTGTGGTAGCGATGTATGCAATCTGTGTCATCCTGCCATGGTTTGTCATTGTACTGAGCTGAGCAGTAACAGTGTCCCTCATGGGCAGAGTTGTACCATGTCGTACCAGTCTTTGTCCCATTGGTGTTGTTTTTGTCGTGCTTGTTGTCGACGTTGTTGCCTTTGGTACGCCTCGTGTTATTGTCTTTGATGTTGTTGTTGTGTTGATTGGTTTTGTTGTCATGTTTGCTGCGCTCAAGGACCACACTCTGTGGATAATAGGAGTCCTTCACACAGTTACTCGTGTCAGCGTGCTTTGTGGCATCTGCTGTTTCCTTGAGCGTGCCGTCACTGAGTCCGCGGCGCTCCCCGTCTGGAGTCTGGTCTGTTTCACCTGAGTCAGTTTTGGCGTGTCAATGCTCCCCGTCTGGAGTCGTTTCTGGTTCACCTGAATCAGCTTTGGTTTCTTGCCGCTCCCCATCCGGAGTCATTGCAGGTTCACGTGCATCTTCTGAGGTTTCTTGATGCTGCACGTCTGGAGTCAAAACATTCAGGAATGCATTTGCTTGTGGAGAGGCTCGAGTGAATGAGGTTTGAAGTAACGTGGTGTCAGTCTCACTGTGATTGTCGAGTGCCTCTGTACATTCTAGCTGAGGTCTGTCACGTTGCACATCTTGTATGGGAAGTGGGATGCCGTCGTCACTTGTCTCACATACAGTGGGTAGAGCCTCAGTAGATTCTCGCCGTTCACTTAAGCTGGGTAGACTGTCAGAGTCTTCGTCTGGTGGCTCAAACAATCTGGGTGGACTGTTATAGTCGCTTTGTTGTTCACGTGAGCTGGGTAGACTGTCAGAGTCATCTTGCTGTTCACTGGAGCGTGGTAGACTGTCATAGCCTTCTGGCTGTGCACTTGAGCATGGCAGACTATCATAGTCTTTCTGTTGTTCACTTGAGCATGGCAGACTTGCATCGTCTGCTGCTGGTTGCTCAGAGGAGGTTGCTAGACCCTCATGGTCTTGTTCATGCAAGGACTGCGCTTCAGAGTCTTGCGTTGCTTCTATCATGGAGGCTGTTCACGAGCTCGCTGTGGAGGCTTGTGCCACTGGAGTCACTTTCTGTGTGGAGTCATGCATTGGCCTCGCTGTGGCATCTTTCATCGCTTTCTGTGTGGAGTCGGGGACTCTTCACGGTGCGTGGACCTCTCTCTGTGTGGCAGCAGGCTGCTGCCTGTGGGCTTGTGCCGCTCTCTGTCTCTTGGTGTCAGGCCGCAGCATAATCCTGCACTCACGAGTCGGGATGTCTTATATGCTGGGCTGAAGATCCTCACATCCGAAGAACTCGTCGTCGGGGTCTTCAATGTACAACACGTCCAGTGTTGTGGGTGTACCTACACCGGATGTATAGCAGTGGTTCACAAAGGCAGTTCACCAACACCTTCTCAAGAACAATGGTTCTAGGACCATATCATGACGTTTTGTGTCGGAGCTGGCATTGTGCTCGCGATGTCCAAAGAAGAATTCAAGGTCTGAGTCAGTCTTCAAGGACTGTAGCATCTCTTTGGGTTGTTCTAACTGCTTGTTGCAGGGTTCTGCGGAGGTTACTTTCAGCTACTGGTCGAATTTCAGGCATTGTGCTGTCATTCCAGGTGAAATAATCGGGTTTTGAGACATTTCCTCTTTAAGTTGGTGTGGTCCGGGGCCTCTGCCGCGTGTGACGTAGGTCATAGGAAGCGATTGCGCAGGCGCATATTGCTGTGACTTACTTGGGGCCTTTTTTTCAATTGCGCATGCGCGGCTTCTCGCGTATGCGCAAATGGATCTTCCCGTTCTGTGCGCTCTTCGCGCAACTGCGCATGTGCAGCACCTTTTCCAAGATGGCCACCAATCAAAACAGCAGATTTCTTCAATGGAAAGCCTACCTTCGCCTCGTGGTGAGTTTTGGTGCCTCTTTTACTGTTTGTATTTTGTATGTTCCTCGCAGAATTCTTGGAATTTGTCCAGGACTGCCTGGAATCGCTCTTGTTTTGCCCCTTTGAGTATTTGAAGGTCTGGAAGATTTCAGCAGCTTCTGGACCCGCGATGGTAAGTAGAAGCTTTATTTTCGCTGCATCCGCCACACCATCTAGGTCGGACACTACCAGGTAGATCTTGAATCTCTGCCTGAACCAACACCAGTTTTCACTGAGGTTGCCTTGGTACCTGAGCTGCTGTGGTACCGGAATATTGAACATCATCTTGCCTGGCTGGTGTTGCTGGTTGTCACTGTTTGCTGAGTTTTAACTATATGGATTTAAATAGGATACTCCTGGGTACCATGTTTTGTTTTGCTCTTGACGTAGCAAAAGCTGCTTCCTTGATGTGCACTCTGACAAAGGAAGGTTCAGGCTTGGAGATAGCTTTAACACATTTATTTAAACTGTTAACAATTCTCCTACTTGGATTCGACTCTCCTGTTAATCCTGCTATAGCTACTCAGACTGACAAACCAGTCTGCTACAATCCACGTGGTGGGTGTGATGTGTTTCAAATCAACCCTGTGTACTCACTGAGTGTCTCCACTGGAAAGAGACTGAGCATGTGTGCTGTGTCCTTTTATATGGGTTGGTGTAATGCCCCCCCTGTGGTAGTGTCACCTCTGTGTGTGTTGTGAATGCCATTGGTTGTGTCCTATCTTACTGGCCTATTGGTTGAATGTCTGTGTGTCATGTCTCTGGTGCTCCCTCTAGCTAGTCTACATGTATTTATATTAACCCCTTGTGTATTTACAGTGATGCATATCACTCACTGGCGAGATCGGCTCCTCAGAGATCAGGCTGCCATTTTGAAATAGTGCCCCGATCTCTTGGTGAGCTTGGGGGTCCCCCACACCTTCCATCCATGGGCAATGCCACCACCGCAGACATGGCCATTGCCCCTCCACCAAGTGAAGATACCCCACTGTGGGGTCGCTGAGGGCCCCCTTCTCAGGCATCCCCACACTACCTTTCGGGCGCCCCCCCCTATCCACCTTTAGGACCCCCTCTCTTCACCTCCCCAACCTTTATGAGGCCCCTTCATACACCCCTTCAACCCCCCTCCCACCCTTCACATAACCCTAACTCCCCCTTTCATGAATATGGCCGCTCTCAGGTTCTGTCCCATGGCAGGGCCAACCTGACACCTAGGCACTCTGGTATTGCCTGGCACCTGGCAAATCCAGGTTGGCACCGCCAGGATGCCTAGGTGCCTGCGGAAGTGCCAAACTACTGCCCTGACCTGTCCCTGACCACCTGGGGTGCTCTAATCACCTCCAAGACTCCCATACGGTCATCATGACTGTACTGTACTAAGTACTAATTGACACCTGGTTGAGGCCTTGCCGATGCGGCCGGGGACTCCTAATAAGCCTAATAGCTCATTTAATATCATTGTCTGATTCATGCCCAGGAGTGCGTGATCAAGATCGTGCTGGGCGCCATGAGTCAAGTGACTCGCAACCAGCTCAGCGCCCGGTGCAAAGCCCAATTTGGGCCTCCCCCGGATTCAGATGTCGTCCTCGGCTCAGGGTGCAGGGTGCAGGGTAGTGGCTGAATCACACCCTATATATATTTACAATAGAAAGAGTTAAAATATAGAATTTGCATTGTGTTAACACCTTCCCTAACCTTCGGATGTTCCAAAGCACTTTACTGTCAATGAAGTATTTTTGAAGTCTAATTTAGTATACTTGGCTGTCAATTTGCACTGGCAATAGGTTCCACAGCAAGGTGATGATGGGCACATAATTTCTTTTCATGTTTTACCAGACAGCACCTTTCAAATCCGTGATCTCTACCTCCTCGAAGGACAAGGACAGCAGATGCATGGGAACGCCGCCACGTACAAGTTCCCCATCAAGTCACACATGATCCTGGCTTGGAAATATATCTCAGTTCCTTCACTGTCACTGTTCCTTCAAAATCCAGGAACTCCCTCCCTAACAGCATTGTGGGTGTACCTACACCGGATGTATAGCAGTGGTTCACAAAGGCAGTTCACCAACACCTTCTCAAGAACAATTAGGGACGGGCAACAATTGCTGGCCTTGCCGGTGGGAGATACAAATTTGTCAGGGTACCAGAGCGAACTACCTTGTTTTTCTTCAAAAGTGCTGAGGTCGGGCAGCACGGTGGCCTAGTGGTTAGCGCAACTGCCTCACAGCGCTGAGGTCCCAGGTTCGATCCCGGCTCTGGGTCACTGTCCGTGTGGAGTTTGCATATTCTCCCCGTGTCTGCGTGGGTTTCGCACCCACAACCCAAAAATGTGCAGAGTAGGTGGATTGGCCAAGCTAAATTGCCCCTTAATTGGAAAAAATAATTGGGTAATCTAAATTTATAAAATAAAATTAAAAATGCAGAGGTATAATTTATGCCCATCTGAGACGACAGATGTTGAACATCTCCTCCTAATGATGGCACCTGTGACAATGCAGTACCCCGTCATCCGGCATTGGAATGCCAGCCTAAATGTTCTGCTCAAATCTCTGGATTGCAAAATGCTTTTACTGAATTCAATCAATCTGACAAAGCATGGGTACCATTACTATCAAATGCAGGTGACTCAAAGTGCACCAAAACATAAAAGTTGGATTGAATGGAAACGAGAAAGAACATTTCTCAAATCCCTCGTATTGCAATATATCAACATTGACTGTAAGTAACATCGACTGAAAAACAACCGTATCCAAGGCCACTAAAAGGCAATTTTCACAGACATTTGAACAAAATCATAGCATGCAATCCCTAAGCACCACTATACTGGCTCATATCACATTTAAGTAAAAGCAGATTAGATTTATTGGCTCCAATATTTATTCAGGGCAACAAGGAGAATGAGCGGAGGGGAAGATTTAAGATCTAAAGCCTAAAACTAAGGATTTAACTGCTGGACATCTTTTATTTTAGTGGGTTTCCCATCCAATGGCCAACCTAATTGGGTGGCTAACTGTCTGTCGGCTGGAAAACCAATAAGGAGCATATGCCAGATAAGTGGTGGAGCCAGTGATTGGCGTGGGGGAGGGGGGAGGACTGCAGACTGCAGGAAGTTCAGAGATCATGCTGCAGGGGTCAGAGTTCATTGGAATTGGAGATTGTGGGAAATATTGGTCATAAACCTGGTGGGCCAGCCAGAAACACTTCTGTTCCTGTCGGCCCACAGTCAGTGCTGTAAAACTCATGGAACCAGACTTTCTCACCACCTTTTACATTTTGGGATACCTGCTCCTGGAAAACCTGACCAATATTACTTTAAAAATCCCCATTTGAATAGAGAGACACAGGTTCCTTGGAAGATTTTTGTGGCTGACTCACTTCCTGAGTTCAAGTTTGTAACATACCCCCCTCACCTGTCTCTTTGAAAGTAGGCGGGTTGGGTCAGATTTTATTTTATTTTTCATTTTATTTCTGGCTCTAATCAAACCCACACATTATTGGGGCTTAAAATTACCTCCAGTGAGTTATTGTAAACTAATATCCAATTGAATTTTTTTTAATATTCACTCTTGAAGGATAAGAACATAAGAACATAAGAACATAAGAACTAGGAGCAGGAGTAGGCCATCTGGCCCCTCAAGCCTGCTCCGCCATTCAATTAGATCATGGCTGATCTTTTGTGGACTCAGCTCCACTTTCCGGCCCGAACACCATAACCCTTAATCCCTTTATTCTTCAAAAAACTATCTATCTTTACCTTAAAAACATGTAATGAAGGAGCCTCAACTGCTTCACTGGGCAAGGAATTCCATAGATTCACAACCCTTTGGGTGAAGAAGTTCCTCCTAAACTCAGTCCTAAATCTACTTTCCCTTATTTTGAGGCTATGCCCCCTAGTTCTGCTGTCACCCGCCAGTGGAAACAACCTGCCCGCATCTATCCTATCTATTCCCTTCATAATTTTAAATGTTTCTATAAGATCCCCCCTCATCCTTCTAAATTCCAACGAGTACAGTCCCAGTCTACTCAACCTCTCCTCATAATCCAACCCCTTCAGCTCTGGGATTAACCTAGTGAATCTCCTCTGCACACCCTCCAGCGCCAGTACGTCCTTTCTCAAGTAAGGAGACCAAAACTGAACACAATACTCCAGGTGTGGCCGCACTAACACCTTATACAATTGCAACATAACCTCCCTAGTCTTAAACTCCATCCCTCTAGCAATGAAGGACAAAATTCCATTTGCCTTCTTAATCACCTGTTGCACTTGTAAACCAACCTTCTGTGACTCATGCACTAGCACACCCAAGTCTCTCTGAACAGCGGCATGCTTTAATATTTTATCGTTTAAATAATAATCCCGTTTGCTGTTATTCCTACCAAAATGGATAACCTCACATTTGTCAACATTGTATTCCATCTGCCAGACCCGAGCCCATTCACTTAACCTATCCAAATCCCTCTGCAGACTTCCAGTATCCTCTGCACTTTTCGCTTTACCACTCATCTTAGCGTCATCTGCAAACTTGGACACATTGCCCTTGGTCCCCAAAAAGGATGAACATCACTGGCGAGGCTAGCATTGATTTCCCGCCCTTAATTGCCCTCAAGAAGGACTCAGAAGCCGCATTCATAAACTGCTGCAGTTCATGTGGTGTATCTATAGCCACAGCACTGTTAAGAAGGGAATTCCAGGATTCTAACCCAGTGATAGTGAAGGAATGGCAAAGTTTTCCCAAATCAGGATGGTGAGTTACTTGGAGAGGTATTTCCAGGTGGAAGGTTTCTGCTGCTCTTATCCTACTAGATCTTAACGGTTGCGTGCTTGAAAAATGCTGCCGAAGAAACCTTGGTACACATTGCTGGCACTGAGTAAATTTAAGACCAAAAGGGATTTATACATTTGCTATCTGCATTTTGCAGCCCACCAATCACAAATGGATCTTATCCCCTTGTCCTTCATGGTGGAAGATGTTTTGGGTTTGGGAGAGCCAGTGCACTTTCAGGATGGTACACACTGCGCTTCCGAGGTAAAGGAAATGCAGACTGTTTAAGATGGTGGGTGATATTCTGAGATTGAGATCATATGTTTTGGACTTTATGGTGGAACTTTTGCAGCCCCCCCCCCCCCCCCCCCCCCCCCCCTCCTCCCCCACCCACTCACCGTAGCGGGTTAGGCATGATTCCAATCTCTGTCTTGAGAGTCTGACACATGACTGACAGCTGCCTCATAGAGTCAGGGGCCTCGAGTTCAATTCCAGCCATGAGTGGCTTTCTGTGTGGTGTTGTCCCTGTACCTGCGTGGGTTTCCTCTGGTCCTCCTGTTTCCTCCCACAATCCAAAGACTTGCAGGTTAGGTGGTTGGCCATGCTAAAATTGCCCCTCAGTGTCCAAAGGTTAGGTGGCGTTATGGGGTTTGTGTGGCGGGGGAGTGGGCCTCAGTAAGGTGCTCTTTCAGATGGTCGGTGAGGACTCGATGGGCTGAATGAACTCCTTTCCGCACTGTAGGTATTCTATAGTATCAGTGATACATTATCATCTGTGTCATATATTGGCATATCTCATCTGTTAACCCTTCATACTACACATCCCTACAAGTATGCTATCCTACTTTTTAACAACATTAAACTGTGGACAGAGAGCCTGCCACAGGGTATTGCCTTCAGTGGGACCAAAAGATCCCGCCAGAAGGGCCACAAAATCCTGTTCTATGTCTTTAACTATTTACATTACGGAAACTATCTAAACAAATTGCATTGGAGTCCCGTGCATTTAGCCAGGTGGTTCCGGCGCTCGCCGCACCAAACAACACCAAACAACACCATCTGGACTTTGCTGAAATTCAGGGCCACATCAGGGAACGTGCTGCCGAGGCTGCACAGTCCCACTTCCTGCACTGACCACCTCTGCTTCCCGGAACTTCTCAGTACAGGAAGAGATCGGGATGCCATTTTTAACTCCGTCATGATCTCTCGCGCCCCCCAACCCTCACCCAATGCAATCCTTAATTCACCGACAAGGGTCTCCTCAGCACCATCCCTCCCCCCCCCCCCCCCCCCCCCCCCCCACCTCCCCGGCACCCCATATAGGCAGAGCACCCCCAAGCCCGACCCACAGCATGGGAAAAATGGCAGTCTGGCAGTGCCAACTGGGCACCTTGGCAGTGCCAGGAAGCCACCCAGTTGACAGTGTCAGGGTGCCAGGCCCAACAGTGCAAAGGTGCCCAGGTGGCACCAGCAATGCCAAGGAGCCACCTTGCCGAGAGGGCAACCACCTGGGGGCCTCCAATCCCCGAAGTGCCATTCCATCTGGTCCTCGTTTGTGGGAACCAACTCTGAATGGCGCTTGCCCGAGGTCTCTCAGGTGAAGGAGTTAGATCCCAGTGCCTTGGTAGATCAGCCGAGTGCATATCAGAGTGCAGATTTGCCAGATTGTGATCCCACGGGATTTAAATCGCAATGTCTCGGAAGATCGTGAGGTGTGGCGAGCCGGGAAGATTTCGGAAGAAGGAAAGGGGAAAATCGAAAGGGAAAGGGAAAGGGAAAAAGAGAAAGGGAAAGGGAAAATATGTACATATGTCTTCGCACCTCACACGTAGCTAGGTACATTCTCCACACACCCACACTATTATCACATGCCTATATCAACATTTGTTTAATAAAAGGGGGATGTCATAATATACACTTATATATCATGATGCAGACACAAACTGATGGACACACACAGGGACCAAGCAACATGTACAAACACCGCAGCCAATCACCAGTTAGAATACACACACTATAAAGGCAGAGGGCACCACGGTTCCCGTTCATTCTGGGTGCTGCCTCTGAGTGTAACAGGAACTCATTCAGCCCAGCACAGACTCACAACACATGCTGAGAGAATCAACTAGTTCGGACAAGGCTTAGGTCTCTAGTTTAAGTTAGCATTATTTAGACCCACAGTCATCATGTGTTAGTTAGTTAGAAGTAGTTAATAAAATTGAGTTGAACCTTCATCAGTGTTGGAAGGTGTCTGTTCATCTCTCAAGCCTACACTAGCCAACACATCACAGATGACTAATTTAGCTCCTTTGAAAACCTTCATTGCAATCAATAGGAAGTTCAGGTATTGCGAAAACAAGATGATGGCATTAGGGAAATATAACTGAACGAAAATCAGGACGAGGATAAGAATGAAGTGTATGGAGGTAGAGATTAGTTGCAATACCTCTTAACATATTATGGATGGAGATTTACCTGTTTGACTTATCAAAGAAAGTAATTTAAAGTTACTCTTTAGTTCAGGGACCATCACAAGCACAAAGTTCATGGCAGCCAGCATCATAGCAATATAACTTCATTAAAAAAATACATTTACATTCGTCTCTCTGCTATTTCGGGCTATAGTAAAAGTGACAATTTCTTTTATATTTAACAATGGGTTTTGCATTTGCAATAAGCTCTCGAAAGAAGATAAAGATTTTCTGGAGCTGAGAGCTATTGACTGTCATCAGCGAATTTGATTTTATGAGACTTACTGGCACTCGTAGCTAGTACCGTCTTCACAGTACATCAAAGCTCGGCAAATGTACCATTTGATTTAATAATTTCCGTTCCAGGAGCCCGGAATAAAAGGCAGCTAAGCACAAAGTATGAAATTGTGTTGACATGTTGGAGAAAAAAGCCGCTTCTTTTTGAAGTAGGGAGCTTTGTAGAGAGATTGAACAAGAGTTTCAAAAGGTGCAATGTTCAACCTACTTCTCAAAGTACGCAAGGTATAAAACTGTCCCCTCTCTGCAGCTGTCTTCTTCCTCCGCAGAGTCAAATCTATTGTTGCCAAGTTGCATTTTGTTATTGTATCAGTGGTGTTTAAATCCCTGCTGTTTAGCTTCTTCTCCCCGTAACGGATGGTGTGAACAGCCAGATTTATTTGAGTAATTGGTCAAATTCATTTGCAACATTAACTCCACCAGAATACATTATTTATGTAGCACAACCAATCTATTCTTGCCAAATATAAAGTTAAAAATGGCATAACATGTCAGGAAAATAATTGATAAAAATAAAATTATTGCTGAATAGTTGAGGGTGCGGAGGTCTTGCGGTGCAGTGGGAATGCCCCTATATTGGAATCAGAAGCTTCAAATTTAAATCCAACGCCAAAACGTAATGACCAAGGCAGGCACATTCATACCATGGTTAACCAGGTAGAGTGCCAACTTTAAATCCTCCCAACATAAGCCAGAGGCAGGCAGGAAGAATGGGAGAGGTTCCTGGTCAGTCATTTGATGGGAAGCTTCAACCATCATGATCCACATCTCCAGACTACAGCATGCATGGAAAGTTTATGTTGCCACAGCAACTTGGACATCTTGGGGTGGATGCAATTGGCTCAGTCGTCAGTGTGGCCAATGAGGATCTGGTTGGTGCCAACAGCATGAAGTTTGATCCCTGTTCTGGCTGGGTGGATGAAGGACCTGCCCCCTTGCCCTACCCGTGGTTGAGATTGTGGCACTGTGAATCAGACCTGCCTTCCGACAGAGAACTCAAGAAGCAGTTGAGTGTGGCTGACAATGAATCTCCACAAAATATAAGTTCCATTTTAATAAGCTTTGTTTAGGAGTACAGTTTATACTGAGTCGTAAATGGACATGAGCACATGAACTTCACTTGCCCTTCAGCAAATAATGTGCAAACAAAAGGGAGATTGCAGAAAAAGACAATGCTGTGAGGTTAAAAAAGGCACTAGGTGCAAAAGGTTGCCAAGTTAAAGGTTTTTTATGCTTTGTTGAATTTTACAGTGTTTTGATGTTACAATACATTTTAAAGCTCCTTGCTACTAGCTTGGTGCAATATCAGGCAGGGAGAATGCACAGGGCTCTGGGTAACTTTCAAAGAGCAACAAATGCTGGCTTTGCCAGTGGTGCCCGAATCCCAAGGAATCACTGGAATGCAATACTGACATTATGGCCCATTAATTGTAGCAATCAATAGACATTAAACAAACTGCCAAAAGAAGGTTAAAAGCAGAATGACAGAATCATAGAATACTACAGTGCAGAAGAGGCCCTTTGGCCCATCGAGTCTGACCGACGCATGAAAGGCCCTGACCTCTCCACATTATCCCACTTGCCAGCACTTGCCAGCACTTGGCCCATAGCCTTGAATGTTATGACATGCCAAGTACTCATCCAGGTACTTTTGAAAGAATGTGAAACATCCTGCCTCTAGCACCTTCCCAGGCAGTGCATTCCATCTCTAGGTAAAACAGTCTTTCCTCAAATCCCCCCTTAACCTCCCACCCCTGACTTTGAATTTGTGTTCCCTCTTCAACTAAGGGGAACAGCTGTTCCCTATCCGCCCTGTCCATGCCCTTCATAATCTTGTACACCTCAATCAGGCCGCCACTTAGTCTTCTCCGCTCCAGCGAAAACAACCCAAGCCTCGCCAACCTTTCTTTCTAACTTAAATGTTTCATCCCAGGCAAGATTCTGGTGAGTATTCTCTGCACCCCCTCCAGTGCAATCACTTCCTCTGATAATGTGGCGACCAGAACAGCACACAGTACTCCAGCTGTGGCCTCACCAAACTTCTATACAACTCCATCATGACCTCCGTGCTTTTGTAGTCTATGCCTCAATTGATAAAAGCGAGTGTCCCATATGCCTTTTTCAATATCCTATTAACCTGTCTTCAGAGATCTATGGACAAACACGCCAAGGTCTCTTTGTTCTTAGGAACATCTCAGTGTCAGACCTTTCATTGTACACTTCCTTATTAAATTACCCTTTACAAAGTGTATCACCTCACACTTTTCAGGGTTAAATTCCATCTGCCCATTTGACCGACCCATCTATATCTTCCTGTCACACAAGACACTCAACCTCACTGTAAACCATGCGGCCAATATTTGTGGCATCACCAAATGGACTGATTCCCCCCCCCCAACATAGTCATCTATGTCATTTATATAAATGGCAAACAAAGGGGCCCAGAACAGATCCCTGTGGTACACCACTGGTTATTGGCTTCCAGCCATCTATCATCACTCTCTGTCTCCTATCGCGAAGCCAATTATGAATCCACCTCATCAAATCACCCTGTATCCAATGTGCATTTTCCTTCTTAATATGTCTCCCATGTGGGCCCTTGTCAAAGGCTTTGCCGAAATCCATATTAGCTACATCAACTGCACTACCCTCATCTCCACACCTGGTCAAATGCTCAAAAAATTCAAGCAATTTTCTTAGGCATGACATCCCTGTGACAAAGTCATGCTGACTATAAGAACATAAGAACTAGGAGCAGGAGTAGGCCGTCTGGCCCTTCGAGCCTGCTCCGCCATTCAATGAGATCATGGCTGATCTTTTGTGGACTTAGCTCCGCTGTTTGCTGGCAGTGGAATTCTCTATTCCCGCAGCTTGTTAATGGGATTTCCAACTGAAGCCACCCCACGCTTGCTGGGAAACCCAAGTGCGGGGTGCGCTCCGTTGGGAAGAGAGAATCCCAGCGGCCGAAGAATTCTTCCAACGTTTCAGGTCTGTGACCTGTCAACATAAGACTTAGGAGCAGGAGGGGCCCATCGATCCTGCCTCACCATTCAATAAGATCACGACTGACCTGGTTGGTTCTCAGCTCCACTTTGCTGTCTGTACCCCTACCAAATATAAAAACTCTTGACCCTCTTGTCTATCAAAAACCTGTCTAATTCTGACTGGAATAAATTTAATGAGCCAGCCACCATTGTTTTCTGGAGAAGAGAATTCCACAACGAACAACCCTTTGAGAGATAAAATACTCCTTGTCTCCATCTTAAATGGTAGAGCGCTTATTCTTAAACGATGTCCCCGGGTTCTAGTCCCTCTCATAAGTGGAAATGCCCTCTTGGTATCTACCCTATCAAATCCCCTCAGGATCTAACATATTTTAATCAGATCACCTCTCATTTTTCTGAACTCTAAAGCAAAACCAGTCCAACCTTCCTTCTAGAAAACTGGGTGACAGTTCTCTCAGATGTATGATCTAAGATATGTGTGTTCTGCACCTGTTTACAAGAGAGGGCAGCTTATAACAAGAGTGTATGATGTTGAACATGAAAACAACGTCGGCCATAAAGTTCCACAAGCCTGCTCCATCATGGAATAAGATAATGGCTGATGCTCTGCCTTGACTCCTTTCCCCTACATTCTCCCTGTGATGTTTGTGTCTAAAGTCTTTGCTTTTGTAGAAGAACAATTTAGTTAAAAAGAAGTGCTGTGTAATTAAAGCTGCCAGTATTTTGCTGAGGGAAAAGAATAAAAGAGAAGCTTCCTGTTTTTCTGAAAAGCTCCGTTCAGATGCCGATGCTTGTGAGTTTGTGTTCTTGATTGTCTAGAAGTGGCAAAACACTTCATATACATTAATTCCCTTAGATTATATAAATCTATATAGCTCAGCCTTGAATAAACTCAATGGTTAAGTAGCTATGATCATCTGTAGGAATTCCAAAGATCCACCACTCTTTATCCCAGTCCTAAATGACCGATCGCTTACCCTCAGATTGCCTCTGGTTCTAGACTCTCCAGATATCAGAAAAAGTCTCTCACTGTTTACGTTAATGATCATCTCAGACTCTTAACTGTTTCAATGAATCATCTATCATTCTTCTGAACTCCAGAGAGTGTAGGCATGTCCTCCTCAATCTCTCCTCATAAGACAACTCCTTCAGTTCAGAAATCAATCCAGTGACTGTTTGTTGCGCCCCTTCCAAGGCAAATAACTAAAAAGGCAGGGGAATTGGAACCTATGCAAAACGTCAGAGAAACAAAAGACAGAAAGTGGAATGAGAAAATTGATAGGCAGAGAAACCAAGGACCAGATTCAACTAGGGTCACAGTGAAAAATATTGAGGCTGGGACAATTAATGTTAAAAAGACAAGGTTAAAGGCTTTGTGCATTAATGCACGGAGCGTTCACAATAAGGCGGATGGACTAATCACGCAAACAGATGTGAATGGGGATGATATAATCGGGATTAACGAGACATGACTGCAGGGTGATGAGGGATGGGAACTGAACGTCAAGAGGTATTCAGTATTTAGGAAGGACAGATAAAAAGGAATCGGCGGTGGAGTTTCAGTGCTAGTTAATGAGGAAATTAATGCAATAGTGAGGAAGGGTATTAGCTCCGACAATGTGGATTCTGTATCAGTCGAGCTCAGAACACCAAGGGGCAAAAAACATCAGTGGGCATAGTACATAGACTCCTAAACTGCAGTGATGATGTTGGGAATGGCACTAACCAGGAAATTAGAGATGCAGCGATAAAGGAACATCTGTAATTATGGGTGATTTTAATCTGCATATAGTTTGGGCAAATCAAATTCACCACCGTAGAGGAAGAATTCCTGGAGTGTATATGAGATGGTTTTCTGGGCCAATACATTAATAAATCAACTAGAGAGAAGGCCATCCCAGACTTGGTACTGTGTAATGAGAATGAAATCATTGGGTATCTCGTTGTGTGAGCCCCCCCTTCGGGATGAGCGACCATAATATGATAGAATTTTTAATCAAGGTGGAGAGTGAAATAGCTGATTCGAGAATAAAGGAAACTGCGATGATATGAGGTGTGAGTTGGCCATGTTCGATTGGGAAACATTACTTAAAGGGATGACTACGGATAGGCAATGGCAAACATGCAAAGAGCGTATGGGGGAACTGCAACAATTATTTATTCCTGTCTGGCACAAAAGTAAAATGGGACAAGTGGCCAATCCATGGCTTACAAGGGAAACTAGAGACAGTATTCAATCCAAGGAAGAGCATACAAATTTCCAAAGCAAACAACAGGTCTGAAGACTGGGAACAGTTTAGAATTTAGCATACAAGGACTAAGGGATTGATTCAGGAGGGAAAAATAGAGTATGTGAGTAACCTTGCAGGGAACATAAAAACTGACTGCAAAAGCTTATATAGATAATGTGAAGAGAAAAAGACTGATGAAGACAAATGTAGGTCCCTTACAGTCAGAGGCATTGGAATTTAAATTGTGGGACAAAGAAATGGCTGAGCAACTAAATACATACTTTGGATCTGTCTTGACAAAGGAGGACACAGGAATGCAGGGTTTAGTGAGAGGGAGGAACTGAAGGAGATAAATATTAGTAGAAAATGGTGTTGGAAAAATTGATGGGATTGAAGGCTGATAAATGCACAGGGCCGACAATCTACATCCCAGAGTACTTAAGGAAGTGGCTCCAGAATTATTGGATATATTGGTGGTCATTATCCAGGATAGTATTGACTCTGGGGCAGTTCCTACAGATTGGAGGTTAGCTAATGTAACTCTACTATTTAAAAAGCGAGGTAGAGTGAAACAGGGAATTATAGACACTGCCAGCAAACGGTGCACCACAGAGAAACACGAGTGAACTGGCGAATCCAGCCGTTGTCTCATCAAAGCTCTGTGCAACTGCAGCAAGGCTTCCATTTTCTTGTACTTCCATCCTCTTGCAATAAAGGCCAGCATGACATTTTCTTTCCTAATGGCTTGCTGTACCTACATGCTAACTTTGTGTCTTTTTACCCAAAAGTCTTCAAATCCCTCAGAACACTAACATTCAAATATTTCTCACCCTTTAAAATTATTCATTTTTTCTCTTTTCCAGACCAAAGTGAATAACCTCACACTTCAGAACATAATGCTCCATTGTCCACCTGTTCACCCAGTCACTCAATCTATTTACATCCTTTTACAGGTTACGTGGGCAGAATTTTAAATGGCAGACCCATTCACAGTAGTGGTGGCCAGCCATGGGTCATGCAGTAATTGAAGCGACGTTGCCAGAGATGGCATTAACATACGGATTCCCGACCAAACTCACAGGGCATGAATAATTACCACCTGTAAAAGGAAGGATTTCAATTGATAGCAACAGTCGAGTAAATGGTTAACATCAGAAGCATACATGATGCTGATGTAATAATCATGTTGGTCAAATGATTTAGAACAGAGGTCTGGAAGGAAGAGATGTTTCAATATCATGTACCGGCCCAAATATCTAAATACTTGCTGTGAAAAAAAAATTAATGGTTTTGAGACACTACATACTTGAACAGCTTACTTTGAAAGAATAGACAATCCTCTAAAACCCCCATCTAGACCCCAATCACCCAACAAAACATGGTGGCAGCGGGTAAGGACCCAGAAAACCTTAAAACGAAGATAAAAGCACAGATAAGAAATTCATAGAATGTTTTCCAGGTGGTTATATAAACAGTATATTCTGGTGTTAACTAGAGTGCAGGCGACGGCAGACCTGGTGTTGTGCAATGAGATAGGATTAGTTAAAGATCTCAGAATAAAGGCACCCTAGATAACAGTGATCATAATATGATTGAATTTTACGTTCAATTTGGCGGAGAGAAGAGTGGGTCCAAGAATATTTTATACTCAAATAAGGCCAATTATGAGGCATGCAAACACAGCGAGCACAGGAATATACAGAAGAGATAAATTCCAACAAGAAAGAAAACTTCCCAGGGGAGGACCCACCAACAATCATTAACTAAAAAAAATGGAATATATTATCAGAATATTAAAAAAAGCAATAAATGACCAAAATATTCATAAGTAAGGAAAAATTAGAGTATGAGAAAAACTGGCTAGAAATATATAGACAGATATAGTTCAAAACAGTTTTATTAAACCGAAACCTGGATTGGGTGGGTTGTCTTGTGTGGAAAGAATGGACAGGCTAAGCTTGTATCTGCTGGAGTTTAGAAGAATAAGAGATGACACAAAAAAAGAATGGAATTGGACCACCTGGCATCAAACCAGGCACCAGAAACGATAACGGCAACCAGCCCCGTCGCCCCTGCCAAGTCCTCCTTACTAACATCTGGGGGCTTGTACCGAAGTTGGGAGAGCTGTCTCACAGACTAGTTAAGCAAAAGCCTGACATAATCATACTGACAGAATCATACCTAACAGACAATGTCCCGACACCACCATTCCTGAGTATGTCCTTTCTCACTGGCAGGACAGACCCAGCTGTGGTGGTGGCATGGTGGTATACAGTTGGGAGGGAGAGAGTTGCCCTAGAGTCCTGAACATCGACTCTGGACTCTATTAAGTATCATGGCTTCAGGTTAAACATGGGAAAGGAAACCTACTACTGATTACCATGTATTGGCCACCATCAGCTGATGAATCAGTACTCCTCCATGTTGAACATTACTTAGAGGAAGCACTGAGGGTGGCAAGGGCATAGATTATACTCTGTGGGGCGGACTTCAATGTCCATCATCAAGAATGGCTCGGTAGTACCACCACAGACCGAGCTGGCCGGCTCCTAAAAGACATAGATGTTAGACTGGAATTGCAGCAGATAGTGAGGGAACCAACAAGAGGGAAAAATATACTTGACCTCATCCTCACCAATCTGCCTGCTGCAGATGCATCTGTTCATGACAGCATCGGTAGAAGACCATAAGACCATAAGACCATAAGACATAGGAGCGGAAGTAAGGCCATTCGGCCCATCGAGTCCACTCCACCATTCAATCATGGTTCATTTCAACTCCATTTACCCGCTCTCTCCCCATAGCCCTTAATTCCTCGAGAAATCAAGAATTTATCAATTTCTGTCTTAAAGACACTCAACGTCCCGGCCTCCACCGCCCTCTGTGGCAATGAATTCCACAGACCTACCACTCTCTGGCTGAAGAAATTTCTCCTCATCTCTGTTCTAAAGTGACTCCCTTTTATTCTAAGGCTGTGCCCCCGCGTCCTAGTCTCCCCTGCTAATGGAAACAACTTCCCTACGTCCATCCTATCCAAGCCATTCATTATCTTGTAAGTTTCTATTAGATCTCCCCTCAACCTCCTAAACTCCAATGAATATAATCCCACGATCCTCAGACGTTCATCGTATGTTAGGCCTACCATTCCTGGGATCATCCGTGTGAATCTCCGCTGGACCCGCTCCAGTGCCAGTATGTCCTTCCTGAGGTGTGGGGCCCAAAATTGCTCACAGTATTCTAAATGGGGCCTAACTAGTGCTTTATAAAGCCTCAGAAGTACATCCCTGCTTTTATATTCCAAGCCTCTTGAGATAAATGACAACATTACATTTGCTTTCTTAATTACGGACTCAACCTGCAAGTTTACCTTTAGAGAATCCTGGACTAGGACTCCCAAGTCCCTTTGCACTTTAGCATTATGAATTTTGTCACCGTTTAGAAAATAGTCCATGCCTCTATTCTTTTTTCCAAAGTGCAAGACCTCGCACTTGCCCACGTTGAATTTCATCAGCCACTTCTTGGACCATTCTCCTAAACTGTCTAAATCTTTCTGCAGCCTCCCCACCTCCTCAATACTACCTGCCCCTCCACCTATCTTTGTATCATCGGCAAACTTGGCCAGAATGCCCCCAGTCCCATCATCTAGATCGTTAATATATAAAGAGAACAGCTGTGGCCCCAACACTGAACCCTGCGGGACACCACTTGTCACCGGTTGCCATTCCGAAAAAGAACCTTTTATCCCAACTCTGCCTTCTGTCTGACAGCCAATCGTCAATCCATGTTAGTACCTTGCCTCGAATATCATGGGCCCTTATTTTACTCAGCAGTCTCCCGTGAGGCACCTTGTCAAAGGCCTTTTGGAAGTCAAGATAGATAACATCCATTGGCTCTCCTTGGTCTAACCTGTTTGTTATCTCTTCAAAGAACTCTAACAGGTTTGTCAGGCACGACCTCCCCTTACTAAATCCATGCTGACTTGTCCTAATCCGACCCTGCACTTCCAAGAATTTAGAAATCTCATCCTTAACGATGGATTCTAGAATTTTGCCAACAACCGAGATTAGGCTAATTGGCCTATAATTTTCCATCTTTTTTCTTGTTCCCTTCTTGAACAGGGGGGTTACAACAGCGATTTTCCAATCCTCTGGGACCTTCCCTGATTCCAGTGACTTTTGAAAGATCATAACTAACGCCTCCACTATTTCTTCAGCTATCTCCTTTAGAACTCTAGGATGTAGCCCATCTGGGCCCGGAGATTTATCAATTTTCAGACCTTTTAGTTTCTCTAGCACTTTCTCCTTTGTGATGGCAACCATATTCAACTCTGCCCCCTGACTTTCCTGAATTGTTGGGATATTACTCATGTCTTCTACTGTGAAGACTGACGCAAAGTACTTATTAAGTTCCTCAGCTATTTCTTTGTCTCCCATCACTAGATTACCAGCGTCATTTTGGAGCGGCCCAATGTCTACTTTTGCCTCCCGTTTGTTTTTAATGTATTTAAAGAAACTTTTACTATCATTCCTAATGTTACTGGCTAGCCTACCTTCATATTTGATCCTCTCCTTCCTTATTTCTCTCTTTGTTATCACCGCACAGTCCTTGTGGAGACAAAATCCCGTATTCACATTGAGGATACAATTCATCATGTTGCGTGGCACTACCATTGTGCTAAATGGGATATAAACTTCAAACAGATCTAGTAACTCAAGGTTGGGCATCCATGAGGTGCTGTGGGCCATCAGCAGCAGCAGAATTTTATTCAACCACAATCTGCAACCTCATGGCCTGGCGTATCCCCCACTCTACCATTACCACCAAGCCAGGGGATCAACCCGGGTTCAATGAAGAGTGCAGGAGAGCATGTCAGGAACAACATCAGGCATATCAAGAAATTAGGTGCCAACCTGGTGAAGCTAAAACACAGGACTACTTGTGTGCCAAACAGTATAAGCAGCAAGTAATAGACGGAACTAAGCGGTTTCACAACAAATGCACCAGATCTAAGCTCTGCAGTCCTGCCACATCCAGCCATGAATGTGGTCGGCAATTAAACAACTCATTTGAGGAGAATTCTCCACAAATATCCCTATCCTCAATGATGGAAGAGCCCAGAATGTATGTGCAAAAGACAAGGCTGAGGCATTTCCAACAGTCTTCAGCCAGAAGTGCTGAGTGGATGATCCATCTCGGTCTCCTCCAGAGGTCCCCAGCATCACAGATGTCAGTCTTCAGCCGATACGGTTCACTCCACATGATATCAAGAAATGGCTGAAGGCACTGGATGCTGCAGAGATGATGTGCCCTGACAGTATTCCAACAATAGTACTGAAGACTTGGGCTCCAAAACATGCTGCACCCCTCGCCAAGGTGTTCTAGTACAGCTGCAACACTGGCACCTACCTGTCAATGTCCAGGTGTGTCCTGTACACAAGAAACAGGACAAATGCAAACAGGCAATTACAGCCCTATTAGTATACACTCCGTCGTCAGAAAACTGGTGGAAGAAGTCATCAACAGCGCTATCAAGCGGCACTTGCTCAACAATCACCTGCTCACAGATGCTTAGATTGGGTTCCTCCAGGGTCACTCAGCTCCTGACCTCATTACAGCCTTGATTCAAACATGGACAAAAGAGCTGAATACCACACTTAAGAGGTCAGTGACTGCCCTTGATATCAGGGCAATCAAGGAGCCCTAGTTCAACTGGAGTCAATGGAAATCAGGGGGGAAACTCTCCGTTGGCTGGAGTCACATCTGGCACAAAGGAAAATGGTTGTGGTGGTTGGAGATCAATCATCTCATCTCCAGGACATCACTGCAGGAGTTACTAGGCCCAACCATCTTCAGCTGCTTCATCAATGACTTCCCTTCCATCATAAGGTTAGAAGTTGCGGAGACTGCACAATGTTCAGCACCATTCGCAACTCCTCAGGCAATGAAGTAATCCATGTCCAAATGTAGCAAGACCTGGACAATATCCAGGCTCGGGCTGACAAGTGGTATGTTACATTCACACCACACCAGTGCTAGGCAATGACCATCTCCTACAAGAGAGGATCTAATCATCGCCCCTTGACTTTCAATGGCATTCCAATGCTGAATCCCCCACAATCAAATCCCTGGGGTTACCATTGGATAAAAACTGTACTGGACTAGCCATAATAATACTGTGGTCCCAGAGCAGATCAAAGGCTAGAAATCCTATGGTGAGTAACTCACCTCCTGATCCCCAAAGCCTGTCCAACATCTACAAGGCACAAGTCAGGAGTGCAATGGAATACTCTCCACTTGCCTGGATGAGTGCAGCTCCAACAACACTCAAGGTGCTTGATACCATCCAGGACAAAGCAGCCCGCTTGATAGCTCCTCCGTCCACAAACATTCAAACTCTCTACCACTGATGAACAGTGGCAGCTGTGTGTACCATCTACAAGAGGCACTGCAATAACTCGCCAAGGTTCCTAAGACAATGTCTTCTAAACCCATTCACATCTCGAAGAACTAGAGCAGCAGATACCTGGGAACCCCATCACCTGGAGGTTCCCCTCTAAATCACTCACCACCCTGACCTGGAAATATATCGCCGTTGCTTCACTGTCACTGGGGCAACATCCTGTAACTCCCTCCCTAACAGCACAGTGGGTGTACCTACAGCTCAAGGACTGCAGCGATTCAAGAAGATAACCCACCTTCTGAAGGGCAACTTGGGATGAGCAACAAATGCTGGCCTAACCAGCGACGCCCACTTCCTGTCAATGAATAATACAAATTAGAAAACAAGATTGAGGCACAGAAGTTCCTCAGGGGTCTTGACAGGGTGGATGTGTTGAGGATGTTTCCTTTTGTGGAAGAATCAAGAACAAGGGGTAACTATTTAAAAAAAAGGGGTCGCCCATTTAGAACATAGATGAGGACAATTCTTTTTATCAGTGGGTTATGAGTTTTTGGAATCCTCTTCCTCAAGAAGTGAATTTAATTTTTCCTTTCTTATCTATCTTTTTGTCATCCGTTGCTGTTCGATATTCTCTTCCAGTGGAACCAGCATCTTTGAATATTTTTAAGTCATAGCTACATTCTTGATAAGCAATGGGAGGAGAAGATTTCGGGGTAGGCGGGGAGGTAAATGAAGGTAAATTTACAGTCAGATTATCCACAATCTTGAAAGTCCAAGTGGCATACTCCTGCTTTTAAGTTGTATGCCTGTTTTAAAAAATTCATTCATGGGTTGTTGTCGCTGGCTGGGCCAATACTTATTGCCCATCCTTAATTGCCCTTGAACTGAGGGCATGTTAAGAGTCAATCACATTGCTGTGGGTCTGGAGTCTCATGTCGGACAGACCAGGTAAGGAGGGCAAATTTCCTTCCCTAAAGGGCATTAGTGAACCAAATGGTTTTTTACGACAATTGACAATGGTTTCATGGCCACCATTTGGCTTTTAATTCCAGCTTTTTATTCAATTCAACTTTCACCGTCTACCGTGGTGGGATTTGAACCTGGGTCCACAGAGTATTACCCTGGATTTCTGGAATGCTAGTCCAGCAACAATATCATTACGCTGCCTTCTGTTACCTCTTCAAAGAAACTCCAGCAAGTTAAACATGATTTCCCCACAGGAAATCCATGCCGACTTTCCTTAATTAACTACCATATTTTCCATGTGACTAGTAATTTTGTCCCATATTATTGTTTCTCGAAGTTTCCCCACCACCAAAGTTAAGGTGACTCACCTCTTGTTGCTAGGAGTCTGATGGCCTTTGGAGCAAATTATTTATTGTTTTGACAGCATCATTTGTGTAGGCAAGGTTTAATATTAAATTGTGCGCTAAACGTGAACTACAAACCTTGTAATTATACGGTGTGGGAAGAGGGAAACACTTATTCATTAATTTACAGCAGGCACAGAAAACTATTATGGAAACATCCACATTGTACCTGAAGATTAATAAGGCTTTAAAATGAAGCTGGTTTGAGTATGAGATGAAATACTGCAATGTTAATATTATTTATAAAACATGCGTCAGCCAGCATTTATATCAGTTGCTAGGCTTAGCAACAGCCTCTGATGTTTAAACTGCTGGTATTTCAGTGATTGGACTTTGTCAGGCTGTGAGAGCTATTTCATTTCCTGCTCTGTTACCTGAATAGTTTATGTTTCTTATTGTGCTGTAATTTAGCTATAGCAAACCTTTTTAGATCACTAATTTGCATCCCACTTCCAGCTGCATTTGCTGGTATTTTCATACATTGACTTTATGGTAATAAATGCCTTGTGATGGTTCAATTTTTTTACTAATGGTGCTTTAGAGATAAACTGTTGTAATGGTGTTGGTTATAGAATGTGTCTGTAAGTAAAATCATCGTAGTCTTCTGTATGGTAACAGAAAGTCTTTATTATCTACTTGTAAATTTATACATATATTGTAAAATTGCAGGTAAGGAGATATCTCCAGGTCTAGATCTTAATACGTTCCTGCTCAACAACACACTGACCGTAAGGCTGAGTCGTCTGTCTTCTTATATCATGATGTGGCGGTACAGCACTCAGCCCCACGTTAACCCTGTATTTACCAGACCTTTATACAACATTGACCATGTATGTTTTATTATGTTTTAGCCTGTACAAGCAATACATGAAGTTCCACTTCAGTAAAACAATGCGGATAAAAACAGAAAGTGCTGGAAATACAACACTGACATTGATGAGACCATCAATTCACTAGACACGTGCTTTGAGATATGAACAGTGGTTTTAATCTACTTACTACAGAGCCAGCCTGTTAAACGTTGAACTCTCGATGAACTGGTCGGCTTGCTCTGGGCATCGATATTTATACAGCAGTCCAGGGGGAGGAGCCATGGGCGGAGCCAAGGGTGGAGCCCTGTACAAACTCCTAAGCATTCCCAGAGCTACTCCCCCTAGTGGTCGGGCAACGCAACTGCGCTTACCATCGTACGGTCTCATATATATATCACAGTGCGAATTACAGAGTTACATTCACCACAGACATCTGCCCAGCAATGTGGAATATTTCTCAGCTATGTGCCATCCCCAAAAGTAGGACAAATCCAACCCAACAAATTATGTCCTGCCCCTGCATCATTCCACTATTGATCATCAGAAAAGTGCCGGAAAGTGTCGTCGATAGTGATATCAAGTGGCACTTAGCAATGTCCTGCTCACCGATGCTCAGTTTGATTTCTTACAGGGCCAGCAGCTTCTGATTTCATTGGTCCAAATATAGACAACAAAGCTGAAATCAAGAGGTGAGTTGAGAGTGGCTGCCCTTGACATCAAGACCATATATCATAGATTTTACAGTGCAGAAGGAGGCCATTCGGCCCATCGAGTCTGCACCAGCTCTTGGAAAGAGCACCCTACCCAATCCCACACTTCCACCCTATCCCCTTAACCCAGTAACTCCACCCAACACTAAGGGCAATTTTGGACACTAAGGGCAATTTAGCTTGGCCAATCCACCTAACCTGCACATCTTTGGACTGTGGGAGGAAACCGGAGCACCCGGAGGAAACCCATGCACACACGGGGAGAACGTGCAGACTCTGCACAGACAGTGATCCAAGCCAGAATCGAACCTGGGACCCTGGAGCTGTGAAGCAATTGTGCTAACCACTATGCTACCGTGCTGCTCTCAGTAATTGACAGTAATTGACTTATTATGGCATCAAGGAACACTAGCAGGCCTGGTCTAATTGGGAATCAGGGGGAAAGTTCTCCCCTGATTCACAGAATCACAGAATCCTACAGTGCAGAAGAGGTCCCTCAGCCCATCTAGTCTGCACCGATACATAAAAGGCCCTGACCTGCCTACCTAATCCCACTTGCCAGCACATAGAACATAGAACATTACAGCGCAGTACAGGCCCTTCGGCCCACGATGTTGCACCGTCCTGTGATACCCTTCTAAAGTCCCTCTACACTATTCCCTTATCGTCCATATGCCTATCCAAAGACCATTTGAATGCGTTTAGTGTTGGCGAGTCCACTACTGTTGCAGGCAGGGCATCCCACGCCCTTACTACTCTCTGAGTAAAGAATCTACCTCTGACATCTGTCTTATATCTATCTCCCCTCAATTTAAAGCTATGTCCCCTCGTGCTGGACATCACCATCGGAGGAAAAAGGCTCTCGATGTCCACCCTATTTAATCCTCTGATCATCTTGTATGCCTCAATTAAGTCCCCTCTTAACCTTCTTCTCTCTAATGAAAACAGCCTCAAGTCCTTCAGCCTTTCCTCATATGATCTTCCCTCCATACCAGGCAACATTCTTGTAAATCTCCTCTGTACCTTTTCCAAAGCTTCCACATCCTTCCTATAATGTGGCGACCAGAACTGCAAACAATACTCCAAATGCGGCTGCACCAGAGTTTTGTATAACTGCAACATGACCTCATGACTCCGAAACTCAATTCCTCTACCAATAAAAGCTAACACACCGTACGCCTTCTTAACAACCCTCTCAACCTGGGTGGCAACTTTCAGGGATCTATGTACATGGACACCGAGATCTCTCTGCTCATCCACACTACCAAGAATCTTACCATTAGCCCAGTACTCTGCCTTCCTGTTATTCCTTCCAAAATGAATCACCTCACACTTTTCTGCATTAAACTCCATTTGCCACCTGTCAGCTCAGCTCTACAGCTTATCTACGTCCCTCTGTAACTTGTAACATCCTTCTGCACTGTCCACAACTCCACCGACTTTAGTATCATCTGCAAATTTACTCACCCGTCCTTCTACGCCCTCCTCCAGGTCATTTATAAAAATGACAAACAGCAACGGCCCCAAAACAGATCCTTGTGGTACACCACTAGTAACTGGACACCAGTCAGAGCATTTCCCATCTACCACCACTCTTTGTCTTCTATCAGCTAGCCAATTTCTGATCCAAACTGCTAAGTCACCCTGAATCCCATGCCTCTGTATTTTCTGCAATAGCCTACCGTGGGGAACCTTATCAAACGCTTTACTGAAATCCATATACACCACATCAACTGCTTTACCATCATCCACCTGTTTGGTCAACTTCTTGCAGAACTCAATGAGGTTTGTGAGGCACGACCTACCCTTCACAAAACCATGTTGACTATCTCTAATCAAATTATTCCTTTCCAGATGATTATACATCCTATCTCTTATAAACCTTTCCAAGAATTTCCCACAACAGAAGTAAGGCTCACTGGTCTATAGTTACCGGGGTTATCTCTACTCCCCTTCTTGTACAAGGGGACAACATTTGCTATCCTCCAGTCCTCTGGCACTATTCCTGTAGACAAAGATGACTTAAAGATCAAAGCCAAAGGCTCAGCAATCTCCTCCCTAGCTTCCCAGAGAATCCTGGGATAAATCCCATCTGGCCCAGGGGACTTATCTATTTTCACACTTTCCAGAATCGCTAACACCTCCTCCTTATGAACCTCAAGCCCTTCTAGTCCAGTATTCTATCTCAGTATTCTCCTCGACAACTTTGTCTTTTTCCTGTGTGAATACTGACGGAAAATATTCATTTAGCACCTCTCCTATCTCCTCGGACTCTACGCACAACTTCCCACTACTGTCCTTGACTGGCCCTACTCTTACCTTAGTCATTCTTTTATTCCTGACATACCTATAGAAAGCTTTAGGGTTATCCTTGATCCTACCTACCAAAGACTTCTAATGTCCTCGCTTGGCTCTTCTTAGCTCTCTCTTTAGAACCTTCCTAGCTAACTTGTAACTCTCAAACGACCCAACTGAACCATCACGTCTCATCTTCACATAAGCCTCCCTCTTCCTCTTGACAAGTGTTTCAACTGCTTTAGTAACCCATGGTTCCCTCACTCGACCACTTCCTCCCTGCCTAACAGGTACATACTTATCAAGGACACGCAGTAGCTGTTCCTTGAACATGCTCCACATTTCCATTGTGTCCATCCCCTGCAGTTTTCCTCTCCAGGCGATGCATCCTAAGTCTTGCCTCATCGCATCATAATTGCACATGGCTCATAACCTTGAATGTTATGACTTCCCAAGAACTCATCCAGGTACTTTTTAAAGGATGTAAGGCAGCCTGCCTCTACTACTCTCCCAGACAGTGCACTCCAGACCATCACCACCCTCTGGGTAAAAAAGGTTTTCCTCAAATCCCCCCTAAGCCTCCCACCCCTCACTTTGAACTTGTGGCCCCTCGGATCTGACCCTTCAACTAAGTGGAATAGTTGCTCCCTATCCACCCTGTTCATGTCCCTCATAATCTTGTACATCTCAATAAGGTCACCCCCTCAGTCCTCTGCTCCAGAGAAAATAACACAAGCCTATCCAACCCCTCTTTATAACATAAATGTTCCATCCCAGGCAACATCCTGGTGAATCTTCTCTGCACCCCTCCAATGCAATAACATCCTTCCTATAATGCGGCGACTAGAATTGCACAAAGCACTCCAGCTGTGGCCTCACCAAAGTTCTATACAGCTCCATCATGACCTCCCTGGTTTTGTAATCTATGCCCCGATAAACCCAAGTGCCCATATGCCTTTTTCACCACCCTATTAACCTGTCCTTCTGCCTTCAGAGATCTGTGGCCAAACATGCCAAGGTCCCATTGTTCTTCGGAACTTCCCTGTGTCAGATCTTTCGTATTATACTTCTTGTCAAATTACTCCTTCCAAAGTGTATTACTCACTTTTCAGGGTTAAATTCCATCTGCCACTTACCTGCCCATTTGACCATCCCATCTATATCTTCCTGCAGCTGGACACTCAACCTCTCTTAACTGCCCCCTCAAGGGCAATTAAGGATGGCCAATAAATGCTGGCCCAGCCAGCGATGCCCACGTTCCATGAGCGAATTTAAAAAACGCCCGGCCAATATTTGTGTCAACTGCAAACTAACTGATCCTTCCCCCCACATAGTCATCTATGTCATTATAAATGACAAACAGCACGGATCCCTGTGGTTGCCACTGGTCACTGGCTTCCAGACACTAAAGCCACCATCTGTCATCATCCTTTGCCTCTGACCGCTGAGCCAATTATGAACTATCTTATGTAATCACCCTGCATCCCATGTACATTTGCCTTCTTAAGAAGTCTCCCATGTGGGACCTTGTCAAAGGTTTTTCTGAAATCCATGTAAACTACATCAACTGCACTACCCTCATCTACACACTTGGTTATATGCTCAAAAAATTCCATCACATTTGTTCGGTATGACCTCTGACAAAGCCATGCTGACTATACCTGATCAAACCTTGCCTCTCCTTCAGAATCTTCGCCAGTACGTTCCTACCACTGACATGAGACTCACTGGTCTGCAGTTCCCTGGCTTGTCTCTACAAACTTTCTTAAATAGTGAGACCACATTAGCTGTTCTCCAGTCCTCTGGCACCTCCCCTGTGGCCAGAAAGGAATTATAAATTTGGGTCAGAGCCCTGACAATCTCCTCTGTCACCTCCCACAGCATCCTGGGACACAATTCATCCAGACCTGGAGATTTGTCAACGTTTAAGTCCGCCAATACCTTCTCACTGCCTATGACAATTTGCTCAAGAACATTTCTCTCCCGAGTTCCAGATCTACCTCCTCATTGGGTGAAGACAGATGCAAAATTTTCACTCAACATCATACCAATGTCCTCTGGCTCCACAGATTTCCCCATTTGGTCCTTAATGGGCCCTACCCTTTCCCTGGTTATCTTTTTCCCATTGACACACCTATCTTGGGGTTCTCCCTACTTTTACCAGAGCTTTCTAATATCCCTCTCTTTGCTCTCCTAATTGATTTCTTAAGCTCCAACCTGCACTTTCTGTACTCCACTAATCCCTCTGCAGAGTGCCCCACTAGGTGAATTGGACATTCTGAATTCTCCCTCTCTGTACCCGAGCAGGCGCTGGAATGTGGCGACTAGGGGCTTTTCACAGTAACTTCATTGCAGTGTTAATGTCAGCCTACTTGTGACAATAAAGACTATTATTATTATAATATTTAATACTCAATCCACATACAATCAGCTATCATCACGGAAGTGCCCTGGAAAAGCATTTAAAATTATTTTTCTGGCGGAAAGGATAAGGGGCCCTTCTCCAGGCCTGTTTCAGCCTTGGGCTCAATCCTCACCACATCCATGATTGGGATATTGTGTCAATGTGCTCTCCGACAGTTAAAAATGTATGACGGGAAAGTGGGGTGCGACCAATGATGCAATTTCAAGACTCCCATATCAGAAGGACATAAAATTGCTCAGCACTTACAGAACAGAAACTGGCCATTTGGTCCAACTGTTCCATGTTTGTATTTATGCTCCACAAGAGCCTCTTCCCGCAGTAATTCACGTGGCCATTCCATTCATCCTATTCATTTCCCCTTATGCACTTTTTAAATTTCCCCTTAAATGTATCGAGGCCTTACACTACGTACACCAGGTGCTGCGATAATGCTGCTTTCTTTTCTCTGCAACACCTAAAATGCTTCCTTTAGCCAATTTGCAATAAAATGCACCTCACAAATTATCCGGAATTATTAATCTGTTGAAAGTTGCATAATTTGAGATCTTTTCTGCAACATTTCACTTTGATTTAAGAGTTGCAACTTAGCTAGATGTCACACAACGCAGCTGCAGGTCTGGGGAAAGAGTGAGGCTAGTTGGATGTCCCTTTCAAAGTGCTGGCATAGGCACAGTGAATGGAAAGGTGGTGTACATGGCATCTTAACAATGTTAATTATTATTAGCCTGGTAATTTGAGTTTAGACCAACTGACTAAAAACAAGGTCAGGAAAAATAAATCAACCTAATAGTTCGTAGCAGCCGGGCATGAGGGTGGGGTGGGGGGGAGTTGCGGGGAACAGTGTTGGTGGGGTACACAGTGTTTGCTTTCAAAGTTATTCTTTACAGCAAACTAATCTAACCATAAATATTTAATATATTTTGCCGTTTAAAACAGTTAAGGGTATCACAGGAATAAATCTCCACAAAGAAGAATAACAGACAGTAATCACAGCCATTACTCTGCATGATTGCTTAACATATAAATGGTATTTCCAGCTTCATCTGGGTTTCTCAGAATAATAATTACCAGCGAGTCAGTGAATCATGTGATACTTTGATGCCCTGAAAGCAAAAAAATAAAGTGGGATAAAACTGCTCCATTTAGAGCCTTATTAGCATTTCACAGAGTGGCCTTGATGGCAATTTCCCCCTCACTACCATGAACAATTTTCACAAAAAAACAGTACTTTTAGCAGTCTTAATGTGAGGAGAGCCTGGTGGGAGGGCAGTTTGGGGGTGGCGGGGCAGGTTGGTGCAGGAATGGAGACAAGTTTGCAGCCTTATATGGTTGTGCATTTTAAAATAATTTGAATTGTTCTGAGATGTGCATTTTGTCATAGCATCTCGAGCCTCTGCTTGAATTTAGTGCTTCAGTGACCAAATTCTTGCATACTGCCATAGGACTGACACTTAGTCCAGCCAGAGACACAATACACACTTTGCAAAAATAGTCACTATAACCTCTTCCCCCAGAGACATTTGCAATGACACAAATGCATAATGAATTCTCGATCTCTCCATTTTGCAGTGCAAACAATGAAATATGAATCCAATGCTATCTGACAACAGGCATCTACCAATTAAATGAAGTATTGTTGAGATCCTCCTGGCATATCTCAGTTTCTTCATGAAAGTCCAAACAGGTTTTTCCATGTATAAAAATCAGGAAAAACGGAAATTGCTAATGTTATACTGGGAGTCGTCAAAAATCAACACCAGGACAAAATTGGCAGCTAAACATTCCAGGATTTAGATGTTTCAGGCGGGATAGAGGGGGATGTAAAAGGGGTGGCGGAGTTGCTACTGGTCAGGGAGAATATCACAGCTGTACTGCAGGAGGACACTTCAGAGTGCAGCGAGGCTATATGGGTAGAGATCAGGAATAAGAAGGGTGCAGTCACAATGTTGGGGGTTTACTACAGGCCTCCCAACAGCCAGTGGGAGATAGAGGAGCAGATAGGTAGACAGATTTTGGAAAAGAGTAAAAACAACAGAGTTGTTGTGATGGGAGACTTTAACTTCCCCAATCTTGACTGGGACTCACTTAGTGCTAGGGGCTTAGATGGGGCAGAGTTTGTAAGGAGCATCCAGAAGGTCTTCTTAAAACAATACGTAGACAGCCCAACTAGGAAAGGGGCTGTATTAGACCTGGTATTGGGGAATGAGCCCAGCCAGGTGGTAGAACTTTCAGTAGGGGAGCATTTCGGGAACAGTGACCACAATTCAGTAAGTTTTAAAGTGCTGGTGGACAAGGATAAGAGTGGTCCGAGGGTGAATGTGCTAAATTGGGGGAAGGCTAATTATAACAATATTAGGCGGGAACTGAAGAACCGAGATTGAGGGTGGATGTTTGAGGGTAAAACATCCGGAATTCAGGACCGGCTTGTTCCTGTGAGGAAGAAGGATAAATACGGCAAATTTCAGGAACCTTGGATAACGAGAGATATTGTAGACCTCGCAAAAAGAAAAAGGAGGCATTTGTCAGGGCTTGAAGGCTGGGAATAGACGAAGCCTGTGTGGAATATAAGGAAAGTAGGAAGGAACTTAAGCAAGGAGTCAGGAGGGCTAGAAGGAGTCATGAAAGGAAATTGGCTAATAGGGTTAAGGAAAACCCCACGGCTTTTTACACGTCCATAAAAAGCAAGAGGGTAGCCAGGGAAATGGTTGGCCCACTGAAGGATAGGCAAGGGAATCTATGTGTGGAGCCAGAGGAAATGGGCGAGGTAATAAATGAATACTTTACATCAGTATTCACCAAAGAGAAGGAAATGGTGGATGTTGAGTCTGGAGAAGGGTGTGTAGATAGCCTGGGTCACATTGAGATCCAAAAAGACGAAGTGTTGGGCGCTTTGAAACATATTAAGGTAGATAAGTCCCGAGGGCCTGATGGGATCTACCCCAGAATACTGAAGGAGGCTAGAGAGGAAATTGCTGAGGCCATGACAAAAATCTTTGGATCCTCACTGTCTTCAGGTGATGTCCCGGAGGACTGGGGAATAGCCAATGGTGTTCCTTTGTTTAAGAAGGGTAGCAAGGATAAACCAGGGAACTACAGGCCGGTGAGCCTTATGTCAGTGGTAGGGAAATTACTGGAGAGAATTCTACGAGACAGGATCTACTCCCATTTGGAAGCAAATGGACGTATCAGTGAGAGGCAGTATGGTTTTGTGAAGGGGTGGTCGTGTCTCACGAACTTGATAGAGCTTTTCGAAGAGGTCACAAAGATGATTGATGCAGGTAGGGCAGTGGATGTTGTCTATATGGACTTCAGTAAGGCCTTTGACAAGGTGCCTCATGCTAGACTGGTAGAAAAGGTGAAGTCACACGGGATCAGGGGTGAGCTGGCACGGTGGACACATAGGTCATAGAAGGCAGAGAGTAGCAATGGAAGGGTGCTTTTCTAATTGGAGAGCTGTAACTAGTGGTGTTCCGCAGGGATCAGCGCTGGGACCTTTGCTGTTTGTAGTATATATAGATGATTTGGAGGAAAATGTAACTGGTCTGATTAGTAAGTTTGCAGACGACACAAAGGTTGGTGGAATTGCGGATAGCGATGAAGACTGTCAGAGGATACAGCAGGATTTAGATCATTTGGACACTTGGGCGGAGAGATGGCAGATGGAGTTTAATCCGGACAAATGTGAGGTAATGCATTTTGGAAGGTCTAATGCAGGTAGGGAATATATAGTGAATGGAGAACTCTAAAGCGTATTGAAAGTCAGAGAGGTCTAGATGTGCAGGTCCACACGTCACTGAAAGGGGCAACACAGGTGGAGAGGTTAGTCAAGAAGGCATCCGGCATGCTTGCCTTCATTGGCCGGGGCATTGAGTATAAAAATTGGCAAGTCATGTTGCAGCTGTGTAGAACCTTAGTTAGACCACACTTGGAGGCCATGACAAAAATCTTTGGATCCTCACTGCCTTCAGGTGATGTCCCGGAGGACTGGGGAACAGCCAATGTTGTTCCTTTGTTTAAGAAGGGTAGCAAGGATAAACCAGGGAACTACAGGCCAGTGAGCACACTTGGAGTATAGTGTTCAATTCTGGTCGCCACACTACCAGAAGGATGTGGAGGATTTAGAGAGGTCCAGAAGAGATTTACCAGGATGGTGCCTGGTATGGAAGGCATTAGCTATGAGGAGCGGTTGAATAAACTCGGTTTGTTCTCACTGGAACCACTGGAATGGGGTGACCATAACCTCAGCTCTGCAGCTATGGGTGGTAATGACTTGACCCTCACACAAAATGTTTGAATGAGATGCAACAACTACTTCTCATTTTATTCGTCCTCACAGGCCAAATTTTAAACTAAAATTAAATAAGTCCGGCTGATGTTACAGTTTTGCCCAAGATGACATTACAGCAGACGAAACATCACCAAATTACAAAGAACAAAGAAAAGTACAGCACAGGAACAGGCCCTTCGGCTCTCCAAGCCCGTGCCGACCATGCTGCCTGTCTACACTACAGTCTTCTACACTTCCTGGGTCCGTATCCCTCTATTACCACCCTATTCATGTATTTGTCAAGATGCCCCTTAAACGTCACTATCGTCCCTGCTTCCACCACCTCCTCTGGCAGCGAGTTCCAGACACCCACTACCCTCTGTGTAAAAAACTTGCCTCGTACATCTCCTCTAAACCTTGCCCTTTGCACCTTAAACCTATGGCCCCTAGTAATTGACCCCTCTACCCTGGGGAAAAGTCTCTGCCTATCCACTCTGTCTATGCGCCTCATAATTTTGTAGACCTCTATCAGGTCGCCCTTCAACCTCCTTCGTTCCAATGCAGCAAACCAAGTTTATTCAACCTCTCCTCATAGCTAATGCCCTCCATACCAGGCAACATTGTGGTAAATCTCTTCTGCACCCTCTCTAAAGCTTCCACATCCTTCTGGTAGTGTGGCGACCAGAATTGAACATTATACTCCTTGTGTGGCCTAACTAAGGTTCTACACAGCTGCAACATGACTTGCCAATTTTTATACTCAATGCCTGGCCAATGAAGGCAAGCATGCCGTATGCCTTCTTGACTACCTTCTCCACCTGTATTGTCCCTTTCAGTGATCTGTGGACCTGTACACTAGCTCTCTCTGATTGTCAATACTCTTGAGGGTTCTACCATTCACTGTATATTCCCTACCTGTATTAGACCTTCCAAAATATATTACCTCACATTTGTTCGGATTAAACTCCATCTGCTATCTCGCCGCCCAAGTCTCCAAACGATCTAAATCCTGCTGTATCCTCTGACAGTCCTCATCGCTATCCGCAATTCCACCAACCTTTGTGTCGTCCGCAAACTTACTAATCAGTCCAGTTACATTTTCCTCCAAATCATTTATATACTACGAACAGCAAAGGTCCCAGCACTGATCCCTGCAGAACACCACTGGTCACAGCCCTCCAATAAGAAATGCACCCTTCCATTGATACTATCTGCCTTCTATGAACTAGCCAGTTCTGTATCCATCTTGCCAGCTCAACTCTGATCTCATGTGACTTTATGTTTTGTACCAGTCTGCCAAGAGGGACCTTGTCAAATGCCTTACTGAAGTCCATATAGACAACATCCACTGCCCTACCTGCATCAATCATCTTTGTGACCTCCATCGAAAAACTCTATCAAGTTAATGAGACACGACCTGCCGTTCACAAAACCATGCTGCCTCTTGGTAATACGTCCACTTGATTCCAAATGGGAGTAGATCCTGTCTCGAAGAATTAGCTCCGGTAATTTCCCTGCCACTGACGTACGGTTCACCGGCCTGTAGTTCCCTGGTTTATCCTTGCTACCCTTCTTAAACAAAGGAACAACATTGGCTATTCTCCAGTCCTCCGGGGCATCACCTGAAGACAGTGGGGATCCAAAGATTTCTGTCAAGGCCTCAGCAATTTCGTCTCTAGCCTCCTTCAGTATTTTGGGGTAGATCCCATCAGGCCCTGGGGACATATCCACCTTAATATCTTTCAAGATGCTCAACACATCGTCTTTTTGGATCTCAATGTGACCCAGGCTATCTACACACCCTTCTCCAGACTCAACATCCACCAATTCATTATCTTTGGTGAATACTGATGTAAAGTATGCAAGGGGCTGTTTAGCACAACGCTAAATTGCTGGCTTTGAAAGCAGGCCAAGCAGGCCAGCAGCACGGTTCGATTCCCATAACAGCCTCCCTGAACAGGCGCCGGAATGTGGCGACTAGGGGCTTTTCACAATAACTTCATTTGAAGCCTACTCGTGACAATAAGCGATTTTCATTTTCAAAGTATTCATTTAGCACCTCGCCCACTCCCTCTGGCTCAACACATGGACTCCCTCCCCTGTCCTTCAGTGGGCCCACCCTTTCCCTGGCTACCCTCTTGCTTTTTATGTGCGTGTAAAAAGCATTAACCCTATTTGCCAATGACTTTTTGTGCCCTCTTTTAGCCCTGCTGACTCCTTGCTAAAGTTCCTTCCTACTTTCCTTATATTCCACACAGACTTCATCTGTTCCAGCCTTCTAGCCCTGACAAATGCCTCCTTTTTCTTTTTGACGAGGCCAACAATATCTCTCGTTAACCAAGGTTCCCGATATTCGCCAGATTTATCCTTCTTCCTCACAGGAACACGCCGGTCCTGAATTCCTTTCAACTGACACTTGAAAGCCTCCCACATGTCAGATGTTGATTTACCCTCAAACATCCGCCCCCAATCTATGTTCTTCAGTTCCCGCCTAATATTGTTATAATTAGCCTTCTCCCAACTTAGCACATTCACCCTCGGACCACTCTTATCCTTGTCCACCAGCACTTTCAAACTTACTGAATTGTGGTCACTGTTCCCGAAATGCTCCCCCACTGAAACTTCTACCACCTGGCCAGGCTCATTCCCCGATAACAGGTCCAGTACAGCCCCTTCCCTAGTTGAACTATCTACATATTGTTTTAAGAAGCCTTCCTGGATGCTCCTTACAAACTCTGCCACGTTCAAGCCCCCTGCACTAAGTGAGTCCCAGTCAAAAGTGGGGAAATTAAAGTTTTCCATCACAACAACCCTGTTGCTTTTACTCCTTTCCAAAATCTGTCTACCTATTTGCACATCTATCTCCCACTGGCTGGTGGGAGGCCTGTAGTAAACCCCCAACATTATTCCTGATCTCTGCCCATATAGCATTGCTGTCCTCTGAGGTGTCCTCCCACAGTACAGCTGTGATATTCTCCCTAACCAGTAGCGCAACACCTCCACACCTTTTAGATCCCCCTCTATCCCGCCTGAAACATCTAAATCCTGGAATGTTTAGCTGCCAATCCTGTCCTTCACTCAACCAGGTCTCTGTAATGGCAACAACATCATAGTTCCAAGTACTAATCCAGGCTCTAAGTTCATCTACCTTACCTGTTATACTTCTTGCATTAGATCATATGCACTTCAGGCCACCACCCCCGCTGTGTTCAGCAACATCTCCCTGTCTGCTCTTCCTCAGAGCCATACTGGCCCTATTCCCTAGTTCTTCCTAAATGTTTTCACTTTCTGACCTATTGCTCCGTTACCCATCCCCCTGCCATACTAGTTTAAACTCTCCCGTGTGACACCAGCAAACCTCGCGGCCAGGATATTTATGCCTCTCCAGTTTAGATGCAACCTGTCCTTCTTATACAGGTCACATCTGCCCCGGAAGAGCTCCCAGTGGTCCAGATAACTGAAACCCTCCCTCCTACACCAGCTGTTTAGCCATGTGTTTAGCTGCTCTGTCTTCCTATTTCTAGCCTCACTGGCACGTGGCACAGGGAGTAATCCCAAGATTACAACCCTTGAGGTCCTGTCTTTTAACTTTCTGCCTAGCTCCCTGAACTCCTGCTGCAGGACCTCATTCCCCTTCCTGCCGATGCTGTTAGTACCAATATGTAACACAACCTCTGCCTGTTTGCCCTCCCCCTTCAGGATGTCCACCCAAGTCATTAATATACATTGGAAATTGTTGGGGCATAAGGATCGAGCCTTTTGGCACCCCACTAGTTACATCTTGCCAACCAGAAAAAGACTCATTTATCCCGACTCTGCCTTCTGTCGGTTAGCCAGTCTTCTATCCAAGCTGATAAATTACTCCTAATTCCATGTGATCTTGCTTGTGCATTATACTTTTATGTGACGCCTTATCAAATGCCTTCTGGAAGTCCAGCTATATTACATCTACAAGATGCCCAATTATCCACTTGGTTTGTTGCATCTTCAAAGTACTCTGGAAAATTAGTCAAATACAATCTACCCTTCATAAAACCATGTCGACTCTGATTGATTACGTTTTGACTTTCTAAATGTTCTGTTATTATTTCCTTAATGGATTCAAACAATTTCCTAATGACAGATGTTAAACTAATTGGTCTATATTTTCCTACTTTCTGCCTGCCTCCCCTTTTGAATAAGGGTGTTACATTAGTATTTTCACAATACACTGGAATCTTTCCCACATCCACAGATTTTTGGATTATTATAACCAATGGAACCACTATCTCCGCTGCCACTTCCTTGAAGACCCTATGGCATACGCCATCAGGCCCTGGGGACTTGTCTGCCATCAGTCCCAATAGTTTGTTTAATACTTTTTCCTTATTGATGATGATTGTTCTAAGTTCTTCCCTTTCTATTACCTCTGCATTATCTGTTACTATTGGTACGGTACTAGTGTCCTCCATCATGAAAACTGAGGCAAACTTTGATTCAGCATCTCTGCTATTTCAGTGTTCCTGAACACTGAAACTCCTCCGTCTCATCTGCCAAAGGACCACATTCATTTTAGCTACTCTATTCCCTTTCATATATTTTTAGTAGCATTTACATTTTTTGTGCTAGTTTTCTTTAACAATTTACCTTTGCTCTTTTTATTGCTTTTTTAGTAAACCTTTGTTGATCTTTAAAAGTTTCCCAATCTTCCAGCCTGCCACTAGCCTTTGCAATATGGCGTGCCGTAATGAACTCCAATTGGCTTTATTGGTTGGCCAATTGGAGTATGAGCTCCCTCAATGATAGCTCATTGAGAGGGCCCATATAATCACCTGTGTAGGCTTTGTGAGCCAGTCTTAAGTTGACTGGACTGCTGGCAGCACTGTTTGTAGCATATTCGGTTGTGGACGCAAAAAGACCCAGTTTTAGCCAAGATGAAGCATTTACTGCTAACAGTGGAACTGGAAAGACCAGTGGAGCCCCAGATGCACCCATATTGGAGCAGAAGGGACCAAATAGCCGTAGAAGACGGTATCCTATTATGGGGAGCCCGGGTAATCATCCCAGCTCAGGGCCGTCAGGCAATCTTAACCGAGTTACATCACGGACACCCAGGGGTGTCTAAAATGAAGATGCTAGCTTGAAGCTACGTTTGGTGGCCAGATTTGGACACAGACATAGCAGCCTTGGTACGTCGGTGCCAGGAGTGCCAACAGGGACAAAGAGTGCCACCAGCGGCGCCATTGCACCCGTGGGAATGGCCAAGCAGACTGTGGACCCGTCTGCATATTGACCACGCCGGCCCTTTCATGGGCTCAATGTTTTTGGTGATAGTGGACGCCCACTCCAAATGGTTGGACGTCCACCGGGTAAACACGGCAAGCACAGCATCGACAATTGAAAAGCTCAGGGCCTCGTTTGCAACACATGGACTTCTGGAGGTATTGGTGTCGGAAAACGGAACGGCATTCACAAGTGGGGAATTTGGAAAATTCCTGAAGGAAAACGGAGTCCGTCACATCAAAACGGCCCCTTACCATGCAGCGACGAACGCAGAGAGAGTGGTCCAGACACTTAAAGCGGGACTCAAGAAGCAGCCGGCAGCGTCAATGGACACAAAGCTCTCCCGCTGGCTGTTTGATTACAGGACCACACCGCATTCCACAATGGGCATACCGGCAGCTGAACTCTTAATGGGAAGGCGGCTGCGAACGAGGCTGAGTCTCCTTTTCCCAAATTTAACGTGGAAAGTGGAGAAACAACAGGAGGCCCAACGCAGGGGGCACGATAATAGTCGGCAGCAGAGACATTTCCAGGGGGTGTACCGGTTTGGGTCAAGAATTATGGGAATGGACCAACGTGGGTCAAAGGCACGGTAAAGTCCCAAACAGGGCCCTTATCCTATGAGGTTTCAATAGGAGGTAAGGTGCTGAAGAAACACCTAGACCAAATAAGGGCAGCGGAACCACACCTGGAGGCAGGCGAAGCAGGACCGCCTCGAGCTGGGATAGCCCAGTTGAAAAGGATACCCACACCCCAGCCCCGAGCAATTTCTCCAGACCCCGTCATCCAGTCGTCAGAGTCGGAGATGGACACGCTCGACGAGGCCGCCGCGACACCTCTCCCCAAGGAGGAGGAAGAACAACTCCCAAGGAGGTCGTCAAGGAAAAGACGGGCACCTATAAGGTACACCCCGCCCACTTCGGAGAACGACCCGGCGGACGACACAGAGGTGACAGACCCAGACATGAGGAGCAGGAAGAAGCTCAGAGGAATGCCAGCTGGCAGGAATTCCTCGGACCTTGGTGGGGAGGGGTGTAATGAACTCCAATTGGCTTTATTGGTTGGCCGATTGGAGTATGAGCTCCCTCAATGATAGCCCATATAATCACCTGTGTAGGCTTTGTGAGCCAGTCTTTAGTTGACTGGACTGCTAGCAGCACTGTTTGTAGCTGCTCCTGTAATATCGTTATTGTAAATAAATATTCGTGTGGTGACGGAACTCCTGCCTCCCATGGATTACTACATGTGCCTTAGTTTTTGTTGATACATTGAAGAAGGCTCAGAACTCATCTACTAGATTGATAGCAAACCTGAGAGGGTACATCCATCAGGCTGGAGCTCTTTTCTCAATTACAAAAGATAACGCTGAAGGGTGACCTGATAAAGAACTTTAATATTATGAAAGTGTTTGACAGGAAAGGTGTAGAAAAGCTTTTTCCATTTATAAACAAGACCAACATAGTCACCAGTAAATCCAAAAGGAAATTCTTGACCTGGGGAGTGGAACTCACCAGCACAGGCAGTAGTTAGCAAACAGTGGTTAGCATACATGCAGTTAGGTGGAAATTAAATCAACTCACATAGGGTGTGTTGAATGAGTTAGATGAAGAAGAGTGAGAGGATATTCATGTGGAACATAAATATCAGCAAAATACTGCTGGGACAAATGGTCTATTTCAGTGTTGTAAATAGTCATAGAATTTTACAGCACAGAAGGAGGTCCTTCAGCCCATCGTGTCTGTGCCAGTCATCAAGCACCTATCTATTCTAATCCCATTTTCCAGCACTTTGTCTGTAGCCTGGCATGGGCTATAGCGTTTCAAGTGCTCATTTAAATGCTTCTTTAATGTTGTGAGGATTCCCGCCTCTATTACCCTTTCAGGCAGTGAGTTCCAGATTCCCACCATCCTCTGGGTTATAAATGTTTTTTCCACAAATGCCCACTAAATCTCCTGCCCCTTACCTTAAATCTATTCCCCCCTGGTTGTTAACCCCTCAACTGAGGGGAAAGATTTCTTCCTATCTACCCTTTATAATTTTGTACACCTCAGTCAAGTCCCCTCTCAGCCTTCCACTGTTATTTGTTATTTATGTTAATGATTTGGATGAGAATTTAGGAGGCATGGTTAGTAAGTTTGCAGATGAAGCCAAGATTGGTGGCATAGTATACAGTGAAGAAAGGTATTGAGGGCTGCAACAAGATCTTGATCAATTGGGCCAGTGGGCCCATGAAGAGCAGATGGAGTTTAATTTAGATAAATGTGGTGATGCATTTTTGTAGATCGATTCGGGTCACAACCTACTCAGTTAATGGCAGGGTGTTGGGGAAGGTTGTAGAGCAAAGAGATCTAGGAGTGCATGGTCATAGCTCCTTGAAAATGGAGTCACAGGTGGACAGGGTGGTGAAGAAGGCATTTGACATGCTTGGTTTCATTGGTCAGAACATTGAATACAGGAGTTGGGACATCCAGTTGAAGTTGTACAAGACATTAGTAAGGCCACACTTGGAATACTGTGTATAGTTCTGGTCATGCTACTATGGAAAAGATATTTTAAACTAGAAAGAGTGCAGAAAAGATTTACCAGGATGGTACCGGGACCTGATGGTTTGAGTTATCCCAGACTGGGACTTTGTTCCCTGCAGCGTAGGAGGCTTAGGGGTGAATTTGATCTAGTATAGAGGTCTATAAAATAATGAGGGGCATAGATAAGGTAGATAGTCAACAGCTTTTCCCAAAGATAAGGCAATCTAAAACTAGAGGGCGTAGCTTTAAGATGAGAGGGGAGAGATACAAAAGGGTCAAGAGGGGCAATTCTTTCACACAGAGGGTGGTGAATGTCTGGAACGAGCTGCCAGAGGCAGTAGTGGAGGCGAGTTAAATTTTGCCTTTTAAAAAGCATTTAGACAGTTATATGGGTAAGATGGGTACAGAGGGATAAGGGCCAAATGCGGGCAATTGGGACTAACTGGGTGGCATGGACAAGTTGGGCCAAAGGGCCTGTTTCTATGCTGTAAACCTCTATGACTCTTCTCTGCTCGAGTCAAAAGAACCATTGAATGCAAATTGTTCATTGGCGTATAGATCATGAATCAGAATGGTGTTAATTTTTCAAATAGTGGCATATTACCGATCAAATACTAGACATTTGCAGGAATTTTATACTGAGAACAATCTTAAATGCAGATTTGTGATTAAAATTTCAGAATAACCCGATTAACAATGCAGTTTGTGTGAAGTAAATGCCTTGTGATGACATTTCCCTGGCATCATAATTTTTGTTTAAAGAATAAAAAATGTTGCGTCATTCTACAGGCCAAAGTGATGTGAGGCTCCTATCTCACAATTACATTGTGACATAAATTCATTTGGCAGCATTAATTATACATTAAGACTTAAGTGGTTCTAATACCATCTACTTGTTCACCAGCTGTAGCATAATGGTTGTGGAAGCTGCAGCTTTCATCAGTGACATTCATAAATCAGAAACTGCCAGAGGGTCAGGCATATTTTGAAGAATGCTGCTTTTATGAAAGACACACATTTATGTTGCTGTTTTGTCATGCTTCTTAGAATTATCACAAAATGTTTCACATGCAATTCATTACTTTGAAGTGTAGTATCTGTTGCTCAATGGGCCAATAGCAACTACCATCATAATTAGCCACCTTCATACTTTCAAATGTTCACCCCATTTCTCAACCTCTTCCTTCCTCAGGTGCTTGAACAGAATAGATCCACTGAACTCTGAACTAGGTTGCATCTTCTGGTATTTTTAAAAATTAGTTATGATGGTGTGGGCAGCAATGATAAGGCCACATGTATTGCCCATCTGTACTTGGCCTGCAAAAGCTGTGGTGCGAAGAAAAACAGACTTGCACTTATGTAATGCTTTTCATGGCCTCCAAAGTGTTTTACAGTCAACAAAGTACTTTTGAAGGTACTGTAGCGCAAGTGGATAGCACTGTGGCTTCACAGCGTCAGGGTCCCAGGTTCGATTCCCTGCTAGGTCACTGCCTGAGCGGAGTCTGCACGTTCTGCCCATGTCTGTGTGGGCTTCCTCCAGGTGCTCCGGTTTCCTTCCACAGTCCAAAGACGTGCAGGTCAGGTGCATTGGCCATGATAAATTGCCCTCAGTGACCAAAAAGGTTAGGAGGGGTTATTAGGTTACGGGGATAGGGTGGAAGTGAGGGCTTAAGTGGGTCGGTACAGACTCGATGGGCCGAATGGCCTCCTTCTGCACTGTATGTTCTATGCACTGCGACAGTGTAGGAAAATGCAGCAGCTAATTTGCATACAACAAGATCTTTTCTCAAGGGCAATTATGGATGAGCAGTGAATGTCGGTTTTGCTAGCAAGGCTTATGTTCCACAAAAGAATAAGATCAAAAGACCATAAGACATAGGAGCAGAATTAGGCCACTCGGCCCATCGTGTCTGCTCCACAATTCAATCCTGGCTGATATTTTCTCATTCCCATTCTCCTGCCATCTCCCCATAACGCCTGATCCCCTTATTAATTAAGAACCTTTATCTGTCTTAAAGACACTCAGTGATTTGGCCTCCACAGCCTTCTGCGGCAAAGAGTTCCACAGATTCATCACCCTCTGGCTGAAGAAATTCCCCCTCATCTCTTTGAAGGGATCATCCCATTAGTCTGAGATTGTGTCCTCTGCATCCTCTCCATGTCCACTCTATCCAGGCCTCGCAGTATCCGGTAAGAATAAGGCAAGAAGACTCCACGAACAGCAATGAAATTTGACAGGATAATCTGTTTCGCTGATGTTGACAAGGGGATAAATGCTGGCCATAACACGGCTGAGAACTCACCGTTTCTTCTTCAAAGTTGTCCCACAGGAACCTTTCCATCCATGGAAGGGAGATAGGACTGTGGTTTAAAAGACATGGGGCTGAACTTTCTGGCTGTCATGGCCGGGGAGACCTTCTCATGCCGCCAAGCGAACCCCCCCCCCATTCCCTGGTGGTGGAGGCTGTGAACCACACAAGACCGCCACAGATCCCCTAGGACTGGGAGCTCCAACTGATGGCCACATGGGAGCAGTCTCCAGCACCGGAGAATAAGCTGCGGGGGGGGGGGGGGGGGGGGGGGGGGGGGGGGGGGAATCCTGCCCATGCAGCTGAATGAAGTATGGGGAGCTAGATTTAGTTGTCATTTACAATCATATGGCGCTGATCTCATACCTCTATGGAACATAGTCATAGAATCATGGAATTTACAGTGCAGAAGGAGGCCATTCGGCCCACCGAGTCTGCACCGACCCACTTAAGCCCTTACTTACACCCTATCCCCATAACCCAAAAACCCCCTCCTAACATTTTTGGATACTAACGGCAATTTAGCATGGCCAATCCACCTAACTTGCACGTCTTTGGACTGTGGGAGGAAACCGGAGCACCCGGAGGAAACCCACACAGACAAGGGGAGAACATGCAGACTCCGCACAGACAGTGACCTAGCGGGGAATCGCACCTCGGACCCTGGCGCTGTGAAGTCACAGTTCTAACCACTTGTGCTGCTGTGCCGCCCAAAGATAATATCACTGATCTACACTTCTCTACATTATTGAGGAGAGAGGCAGCAGTTGGAGTGTTGCTTGTGGAAGCTGAAAATAGCTTATTTCTTCTCAATACTAAAGTTAACAGCAAAGATGCCAAAAATTGTATGGTTTTCATGGTGTTCAGTTTCCTCAGATGAGCTTTCATCTCTTAACTTTGTTCAATCTATTCCAAAACCATTGTTCGCTCTGAGGATAGCGATGGTGCGGCAGTGAGAGGAGGCAATAAACTACTACCGAACACAAGTCTCGACACTTTTATAAGATTATTTGCGGTGCATGCTATGAAATATCTTAAATTTATGGGAAATGTTGGACAGGTACAGGCAGGTGAACATGCTACCTGCAAAACCCTCTCATCAGCACACAAAAACCTTGCAGAAAAGGCAATTTAATAAATGAGGCCGACAAAGGATAGCTCAATACACAGTCATAGAATCATGGAATTTACAGTGCAGAAGGAGGCCATTTGGCCCATCGAGTCTGCACTGGCGGTTGGAAAGGGCACCCTACCCAAGCCGACGCATCCACCCTATCCCAATAATCCCACACAACCTTTTTAGCAAGGCCAATCCACCTAACCTGCACATCTTTGGACTGTGGGAGGAAACCGGAGCACCCAGAGGAAACCCACGCAGACACGGGGAGAACGTGCAGACTCCGCACAGACAGTGACCCAAGCCGAGAATCGAACCTGGGACCCATGGAACTGTGAAGCAACTGTGCTAACCACTACGCTACTGTCACTTGGTTCATCAACTGCAATGTTACACAGCTGGCCTGGAAATTGTTGGTTGAGCTCTTTAATCATGCTGCCATATTAGTAATTAATAGCATTTCTCTGTGGTGATCCAAGGTGGAACCACTCTAGCTCGTACAGATTTAGGGCCAGGTGCTTGTCTTCAAAGCAGGAATTTACATTTGGGAATTTTCTGCCATTCTGCCTCTATTCTAGCAGTGCCTTCCTACCATGCTTTCACCCGAATGAAGCAGACACAGGTTCGAGACATGTGCACCCCAGCCCAAAGCGTGCACGTGATGGCAACCATGGTGGGTGAATTCCGGAGTGAGCAGGTTAGAAGGCCTGCCTCTGTCCACTGGGACATCAACCAAGTTCTCAATGTGGTTATGCGCTCTCTAGGTCTCATCTTTTACCATCTTAAACAATCCTCTGCTGCTCTATATAACCCTGCCTCTCCATGCCACCCATCCTCCATGCCCCATGCTCCCTCCATGTACCGATGCTCCTTGCAAACCTCCATGTATTTTCTATACCCACTCTCCCACTAGGTACAGGACCACTAAGCCATAAAATAAGTCTTTGAAATGCTCATGAAATAAAATGTAAAAATCAGCATTTCAAAATCCCCTTTGAAAAATATGCTGCTCTGAAAAATATTGGGTGGGATTCTTTGTCCCGCTGTACCCATTTTCATCCTTCATCCCTGCAGTCGGCCAATGGGGTTTCCCATTGTGGGCATACCCATGCCATCCGCGGGTGTGAGTGCTGTTCCAAAAGGAAGGATCCCACCGACGGAGAATCAAGCCTATTTTATTTGCCAAGTTTTAATCCATTTTACAATATTTTTTTTTTTTTAATTTTAGAGTACCTAATTCTTTTCTTTTCCCAATTAAGGGGCAATTTATCGTGGCCAATCCACCTAACCTGCACATCTTTGGGTTGTGGGTTGAAACCTACACAGACACGGGGAGCATGTGCAAACTCCACACTGACAGTGACCCAGAGCTGGGATTCGAACCCAGGCCCTCAGCGCTGCAGTCCCAGTGCTAACCACTGCGCCACCGTGCTGCCCCTGTTTTACAACATTTAATCTTGTCCAAATAAAAACATTGAAAAATCACATCAAAAAAGTTAAAGTTATTACACGCTCAGAAACTGTCAATCAAACAAAGCTAAAAGTCTCCTTCGCAGCTGTGTAAAATTCATGGATTTGGAGCTCATCCAAGCATTTATAATGGAATATTATTGCACTGCTGTATCAACAAAGGCTCTTAAATTGAATATGTTAAAACCCCCGAAGAGGCTGAGCAGATGGCCAGCTGAATCATTAGGTTTCCTCCGGGTGCTCCAGTTTCCTCCCACAGTCCAAAGATGTGCAGGTTAGGTGGATTGGCCATGCTAAATTGCCCTTAGTGTCCAAAAAGGGTATATAGAGTTAATGGGTTACGGGGATAGGGTGGAGGAGTGGGCTTAGGCAGGGTGCCCTTTCCAAGGGCCAATGCAGACTCGATGTGCCGAATGGCCTCCTTCTGCACTGTAAATTCTATGATTCTATGATTAGCTGTCTGACTTCTTTGATTGACTGGTCAGCATCGGTTCATGAAATGAAAATCGCTTATTGCCACATTCCGGCGCCTGTTCAGGGAGGCTGGTACGGGAAGACTCATCCTGGAGTGGGTAGCACCCCTGTCTCTAAGTCGGAAGCTTCTGGATTCAAATTTTACTCTGGGGTGGGAGCTTCCAATCCCCACAATATATTTTGCAGAGACGGTAACTTCTGGTTCTACCAATGTCAAATCAGCTGTTTCCACAGCTCACACCCACTGCCGCCAGAGCAAGGGTCGCCATCAGCAAGACTGGAAGATTCTGCCGACTGGAAGGGCTGAAGATTTTCAGCCAAGGTCTTCATAGCCAATAAAGGTGCATTAATAACGCGGCCAAACAGGTTGAGTATCAATTCGTAAAATTCTTCCAACACAAGCCACTGACAGACAGTAAGGGAAAGTGTGATTTCTGGCCAACCATGTGATGGAAATAATAGTGGCATCTCCACCGCCACTATTCATATCCTTGGGCTATAACAAGCATGTAATAGAGCGTGTTGTCACAGCAACTCGGATTATTTGGTGAGGATTGGAGGAGGGTAGTTGTCTCAGATGGCTGAACAGGCTGCGTGGATTAGATTGGAGCTAACAGCACAGTACTCGATCCCCATTCTAACTGGAATAGATTCTGAACCTGCTTCCTTACCCTACCTATGGTGGATGTCATGGGCTGTGGGTCAGACATGCCCACGGGCAGAGAAGTGGAGAAGAAGAAGAAGACGAATATGCCTGGCAGTGCAGAAGAGAATAGGAATCTAATCTCTCAACACTTATAAGCTTTTATTTAAAGAAATACACACTACAAACTTGAACCTCCAGAGACTGCAACCAGTTTCGGCCTGTTCCTGCACACGTGAGCACAAGTGAATCTTCAGTTAATGCAACCACCTGAATACAATTAAACACTCAATTGATATATGATTAACAATTTATATGGGGCCAGCACATGCAGGTGCCACTCTGGGTTTGGTGTTCATCTGTCCCATCAGAAAATGTGATGACTGTTGCCCATGGGGCTCTGGTGAGGAGGGGTAGGGGTAGGGGTGGGGGTGGTTGTGAAATGATATACAAACTATTCTGGTTAAATACATTTTTTCATGTTACTGTTAAAAAGTAAAATAGCATACTTGAGGGAAGGTATCGTATAAAGGGTTAACAGATGGGATGTATCACTGACACGAGTCAGCCATTTGTCAGATTTTCAAGAGAGATGTTGAAATCATGCCTAAGAGCTATGTGCCTACCCTGTAATCTGTTTTGATGCTTATTATTGATATAAGTGTTTAGCAGATGTCAGAATATGTCTACAGTTTACCACAGAACCAAGTCCCAAACCTAGAGTCGGGTAGAAGAAAGATACAGGGCGGGATTCTGAGCAAATCGTCGGAGCGGGAAAAAATGGCCAAACCCTGGCGGGATCCACTCCGGCATCGAGCCGCCCCAAAGGTGCGGAATCCTCCACATCTTTGGGGGCTAGGACGCCTCTTCGGTGGCTAGGATGCCGCCGGAGTGGTTTGCGCCCCGCCGGCTGGCGGGAAGGGGTTTGGCGCCACGCCAACTGGCGATGAAGAGCCTCCGCCGGCCGGCGCGAGTTGGCGCATGCGAGGGAGAGCCAGCGTCTGCTGGCGTCATCCCCGCGCATGCTTAGGGGTGGGGTTCATCTCCACGTCGGCCATTGTGGATCGGTACAAAGCTGATGCGAAGAAATAGAGTGCCCCCACAGCACTGGCCCGGCTCCAGATCGTGGGCCAGGCCACCGTGGGGGCACCCTCTGGGGCCAGATCCACCGAAGACTCTGGAGGCCTCCCACGGAGCTGGGTCCCGCCGGCGGGTTCTTCGTTAAACGGGCATGACTTTGGCCCATCGCGGCCCATAGAATTGGGGCGGCCCCGGGGCCCATTGAGTCGCGCCGGTCCCCGCCATTCTCCGAGGCGGGCGGCGCGATTCACGCCGGGGCGATTTTTGGGGGGCTGGAGAATTCGGAGGACGGTGGGGGCGGGATTCACACCGACACCTGCCGATTCTCCGACCCGGTGGGGAGTCGGAGAATCCCGCACCACAATCTCAGAACATGGTGGCAGCTCAGAACACAAGGGAGGTAGAATGTTTAGCTGACCAGGTGTGAGTCGACACATTAGTTTTGCTTTGTCAATAGGCTGAGTTTCTTGTATGCAGAATTGAAGAAATCAAGAGTGACTTGTCAATCTGGTGCAGAGTGGGCAACAACACTGCAGTCAACTGTACGTGATGTAATGTCTACAGTGGCCAGTTTAGACTTGGCACTAAAGTAAATGAGGTTAAATAGTTTTCCATCTGGGCAGTATTTCATACAGTCTATTCGCCTTTGATGAGGCGATTAGTCACTGTCAGGGAGGTTGTAAATCGTATGGGGGCTGTCAGACAGCCTCACTTGATGTCAACCTGGATTTTGAAGTTGATTGTTTCAGATCTCCCACCCAAGACACTCAGTCATATCAGGATGAAGCAATTGCAGGACTGTGATAAAGTTTCTTGGAGCACAGTATTTGGAGCACAATCCACAGAATGTTATGATTTACTGAATCAAATGTTTTGGTCAGGCCGGTGAATGCAATGAAGAGTTTGTGGTACCGTTCTCACATTTTCTTGGAATTGGACAACAAAGACCAGAGGTTCCACTGGAAGGTTTAAAGCCACACTGTGTTGCTGGGAGCACCGCAACATCTATCACTCCCCCCGTTCCCCCCAACCCTAGTCACTGGAAGTAGGTGGCCCAGAAAAATGGGTGTTAGGACCCTCCTTACCATGGACAAGAGGGGCTGTTTCATATCACGCCATATGAAAAAAGTCAAAATTGAGTTTTATGGATTTCTTTAATCTCCATGATTAATTGTAGTTTCATATGCCTTCTACTGACATTGACGTTTTGAAATGTACACCAATTGGTGTGCCATTCGCAGTGAGCCAGGTGATAAATTATTTTATAATAATAGGAGGCAGTGGCAGTGTTTGTTAGCATATGGGATAGCCTTGGGAGCACAGGGAGAGGCTCTGGAAATACAGGAGAGTCCATCTCTAGGTTCTAGCAGCACTGAGATGGGATCCAGGAGTTTGTGGCCATTGGGGGTTCTGGTGGTCCACCAGGAGAGAGGCAGCCAGCAGGACTGGAGAAGAGTTTTGAGCTGCATTAACACTGGAGAAAGTTGGAGGCAATGGCCAGGATCTGCTTGGTGATAGAATCTGGGGTTGGCACGAAGCTAGGATTTGGCAGCCACAAGGGGAGAAAATGAGGTATCCAGGAGAATCAGAACTACCGTTGTTCTCTGAGGAAATTAGACACTCTCTCGCCTCAATTCTACGTTCCAGCCGCACCCCCTGAATCATCCGTAAGGCTTTTACACCAACAAGCAGCTCCTCGTGATTTCTGATCATCTAAATCTTATCACCTTGAGCGTTCAAGACATATCACAGCCCACATAATGCAATGGCCAAATTGCTGAGGAGTTGTCAAGATGTTACTGCTTTGATTTTTGTTAACTCCACTACAGTCTCCAATGAAACATTTTTCAGGAGCAATTTTGCATTTTATTTTTAAGCTTTTTTGAAGCGATTTCAGAGAGTAAAGTTGGAATTTCAAACAATCTGCATTTTATAATTTTGTGATTTTACTTTCCTCTTCTGCCTCATTCACATGCATACCCTTTGCCCAAATTCTGGAGCAATGTATAGAAAGCAGGCACTTTGTATCAAAGACCCCAGTTCCTTTTCCCACTTCATTACAACTTGAGATCGAGGCACCCCTCAGCTGTACTGGAGAAGAATATTGGGGTTGTTACAGTCTAGCTGAATTCCAAACCAAGCAGGTTACTTAGCAACTGCGTGAGGGATGCTTTAGACGTATAAACAAGATGAAACCTGGAGTCTTAAGAATGCAATCAAGCTGTTCCGATGATTCAGTGCTCTTTCACTCCCTTGAGCCAATCTGGCAAGGAAAAGGTCAGATTTAAAGTCCTCTGATTCCAGCTCACATACCCTTTGAGTACAGTTTCTCTATTCTGGATCATAAAAGCACTGCTCATGCACTGCACTGTACCTTCCAAATCATTCCCACCTTTCTCAAAATTATCAAATATTCAGTGAACATGGAATTGTGCATTTATCATTAATTAGGAACTGTGCAAGTTACTGATAATTGCCTAGAAGATCTGGAACTACAGCAATATTTGTGGGGTATTATTTTATTAATAAAAATGTTCGAGACCTGAGGTAAATGAGAATACATACAGAGCACATATATAAATAAGCTGTTAGGAGACAGATTATGATCAATGTAACCGTGTTGATTTAAATTGGAGCATGCTGTACTTTCCATTTTTAACCATTCCCAGTTTTTAAATTTTTAGCAACAACATCAGGAATATTCTTTGAGAAACAGAGGTGGTGGATGTTGATGCAGAATTTCAAAAGGTGTTTGGTTAGATGCTGCATTTGGAAGCTGATAAAGTTTTTTTTTCTTTTTAAAAAAAATTTAGTGTACCCAATTATTTTTTTTCCAATTAAGGGGCAATTTAGCGTGGCCAATCCACCTAACCTGCACATCTTTGGGTTGTGGGGGCAAAACCCACACAGACACGGGGAGAACGTGCAAACTCCACACAGACAGTGACCCAGGGCCAGGACTAGAACCCGGGTCCTCAGCACTGTAAGCAGCAATGCTAACCATTGTGCCACCGTGCTGCCCGGAAGCTGATAAAGTTGAAGGTAAAGTTAAGGGACTGGATCCTCTAAAAATGATGCTATGTCCCCAAGCCACTCTTGACTTTCCACAGAAAAATCAACAGCTATTCTCCTGCCTTGCAGGGTTGGCAGGGCTCCGGAGTGCTTCAGCTGCGGATGTGGGCCCCCGCACTTCCGGTCGCGAGTCCGCGCATGCGCACGGCGGCGGCTTGCAGCGGCCACGCAGTGTGCGATGGCGGACTCAGACGCGGACTGACATCGATAATGTAGGCCCGCCTGAGATTGCGCGCGCCCACAGATCCGAGCCGTCCGATCGCTGCCCTGACTGCCCATGATGCCCCCCCCCCCCCCCCCCCCCCAGTGCTTGATGCCCCCACCCCACCAGGGCGGCCACGGATTAAGTCCTCAGCCGCCACTCGAGGTTCCTGACGGCAAATACGTGGTTAGAACCATGCCGTCGGGAACTCGGCCAGTTTTGCCCAGAGAATCATGGGGGAGGGGCCTCTATCAATGGAAATCGCGGCGCGAGCAATTTATCAGGGACCGGAGAATCGTGAGAACAGCACCGGCTACGATTTCCATGTAAACGGTGATTCTCCGCCCCCGCGCCGAAATCGCATTCGGCGCGGGGCTGCGGAGAATCCAGCCCAAGATATGCAGCATTAAAAGTTTGTCAGCATGGGTAGAAATCTGGATTGGAGGATAGCAAAGAAAATGTAATGAATATTGCTTGATCATTCAGGGGTCAGTATTATTGTTCTCAAGGTTTCTGGAAGTAATCTATAGTTTGGGGTACAATGTCAAAACAGCAGAGGACACAAATATAATAACATGGCGTTGCCATTCTCTCAATGCACAGTGAGGGGGCACTGAGTTAGTGTGGGGGTTTGCGGAGCATGGTGCCAGGACATTTAAAAAAAATAATCCATATTGTCACAAGTAGGCTGACATTAACACTGCAATGACGTTACTGTGAATAACCCCTAATTGCCACATTCCGGCGCCTGTTCGAGTACACAGGGGGAGAATTCAGAACGTCCAAATTAATAACAGCACGTCTTTCGGGATGTGTGGGAGGAAACTGGAGCACCCAAAGGAACCCCACGCAGGCATGGGGAGAACGTGCCGACTCCACACAGACAAGTCGGGAATCGAACCTGGGACCCTGGAGTTGTGAAGCAACAGTGCTACCCACTGTGCTACCTTGCCACCAATGGTGGCATATTACTATGGTGTTATTACAACACACCATATTACAATGGTGACTTATCTCTACTCGTGCCTAGGTTCACATGTGCCCACTAAGTGCCTATAGTTTCTGACTCTTCCTAACCCTCTCACTACAGTTAGGTGTATCCCCAGGATCCACCGCTGAAATTGAGGTGGCCTGCTCCCTTCCACGCCCTGTTACCTGTGATGATCTTAGCGGAAAGTGCCCCGGGGGCAGCATGGCTGGTGCAGTTCCCAAGGGCTGGTTTAGCACAGTGGGCTAAACAGCTGGCTTGTAAAGCAGAACAAGGCCACTAGCGGGGGTTCAATTCCCGTACCAGCCTCCCCAAACAGGTGCCGGAATCTGATGACTAGGGACTTTAAACAGTAACTTCATTTGAAGCCTACTTGGGACAATAAGCAATTTTTATTTCATTCAGTTCCACCTTTCTCGGTGTGCGGGGCTGGAGGTGTGTCATTCATAGGGAGGGGGGTGTCAGATGGACAGTTCACCCCCAGGATCTCCTGGCTGGAAGGTTCCGGGCTGCGCTCCTGCTGATCCTCTTCCCTGCAGGTGTCCGGGTGCTTCGGGATCCTCCAAGGGATAGGAGGACAGCTGGAGAGAGATCCAGAAGGCCTGCCGTCCTCTGGCGCTGATACACGTGGATTCTTACTAGTGCCTGGACCATACAGTTGAAGTACTGCATCATGGAAGATATGCCCTCAGCCATGGGGATTATGAGCTGAACCATCCCCTGCCATGGAACACACCTCCTGCACCAAGTTCTCCATTGCAGACGCCACCCTCGCAGTGTTAGCCTCGTTGACTGACAAGCACCTTGGTTAAATCAAGCAAACTATCCAATGGGGAGCAATTCTACAAGAAGTAGTGATGAAAGGATGGCTTAAGAGCATCAAGGCACTCCTTTGGTCACAACAACATATTGGACATACCAAGATGAATTGACAGCCCAAGATGGCATCTTGTACAAAGGGAAGGCAGTCATCATCCCGAAGGAGGTGAGAGGAAAGATGCTGGAATGTATCTGTGCAAACCATCAAGGAATTTAATTGACTCTGAGAAAGACAAGAGATGTTTTTTCGCTGGCCAAACATGAGCAATTAAATTAAAGACGACATTGGCCAGTGTGGTGCAAGTTAAACAAGCTAGAGAACCATTGATGATGCATGCCATTCCAGACAGACCATGGATGACGCTGGGAGTAGATCTTTTCACTTTGGCAGCAACTGATTACCTTGTCACTGTGGACAACTATACTGATTGCTTGAATATAGACCAGCTGACTTCAATGATGAAGAGAGAAATACCGTCATAGAGTTTTACAGCACAACTGAAGCCCTTCGGCCCATCATGTCTGTGCCAGCCATCAAACACCTAACTATTCTAATCCCATTTTCCAGCACTTGGTCCATCGTATTCTACGCTGTGGCGTTTCAAGTGCTCATCTAAATACTTCTTAAAGGTTGTGAGAGTTCTCAGCTCTACCATCCTTTCAGGCAGTGAGTTCCAGATTCCCACCACCCTCTGAGTAAAAACATTTTTCCTCAAATCCCCTCTAAACCTCCTGCTGCTTACCTTAAATCCATGTCCCCTTGATATTGACTCCTCTACTAAGGGGAAAGGTTTCTTCCTGTCTACCCTGTCTATGTCCTTCATAATCTGATATCGCTCAATCAGTTCCTCCTTCAGACTTCTCTGCTCCCAAGAAAGCTACTCCAACCTTTCGTCATAGCTGAAATGCTCCAGGCCAGGCAACATCCTGATGAATCCGTTTTGCTCGGGTTCCTTGTTGCCATACTTGGTCAAATGCTGCCTTGCTGTCAAGGGCAATCACTCCCACCTCACCTGTGGACTTCAGTTTTTTTGCCCATGTTTGAACTAAGACTGTGATAAGGTCAGGATGTGAGTGGCCCTGGCAGAACCCAAACTGTCCATCAGTGAGTAGGTTACTGTTAACCCCAGCACTTGTGTCTATGTATTTACATTGTGTATTTATGTATGCACGATATTTTTTCTGAGGTGTGGAATGATCTGTCTGGACTGTACGCAGAACAATACTTTTCACTGTACCTCGGCACATGTGACAATAAACAAATCAAATCCAAGTGCCGCTTGATAACCTCTTGATGCTCGAGAGTAGACTGACGTGGCAGTAATTGGCCGGGATGGATTTGTCCTGCTTTTTGTGTACAGGACATATCTGGTCAATTTTCAGCATTGCAGATCAATGCCAATCTTGTAGCTGTACTTGAACAACTTGGCTAGGGGCGCAGTATGCTCTGGAGCACAAGTCCATTGAATCCCAACAGTGCAGAAGGAGGCCATTCAGTCCATCGAGTTTGCAACAACTCTCTGAAAGAGAACCCTACCTAGGCCTATTCCTCCGTCCTATCCATATAACCCTTTATCCCCATTTAATCTTGGACACTAAGGGGCAAGTTAGCATGGCAAATCCACTTAACCAGCAAATCTTTGGACTGTTGGAGGAAACCGGAGTTTCCTCCATAGGCACGGGGAGAACGTGCAAAGTAGAATGCCTGAAAGTCCATTTCAGTTGGTGCAGCATTCTAGACATTTGAATGGTGAGTGACGGTCCTCAGTTTACAAGTGCAGAATTTGACCAATTCACAAAGGATTGGCAAATTCAGCTCTACACATCACCAGTCAAATGGAAAAGTTAAGGCACCGATGAAAATTGTCAACAGTCTTGATAAGAAATTGAGCAAATCTAGCACTGCTGTCTCCAAGACAATCCTTGAGCGGCAGAACACATTGACTGAAGGCATGGATAGTAATCCTCTCCGGAGTCATGCCGCACCCAAACTACTTTTACAACAGCAAAAAAGATACTAAAACCAGAAACAGTCACAGCCGTGAGTGGAAAGATCAAGCCGAAATGACAGACAGCCTAATTTCAGTTTGAGAAGACTGTTACACCATCACCAGAGCTGAGCATTGGAGAGCCAACCAGGGTGCAAATCTTCAACACCCTCAACAGGGGTCAGCCTACATGGAAACTTGGCACATGTGGAGAAATTGTTGCGTCAATTGTACACAGTGGAAATATGCCTGGAGTTTCTTCACAGCAATTGGGTGGTTCGGGAAAAGGGATCGCAACTGCTGTACTAAGGACAGAACTACCATCAATCACAGAGGTCCATAGGTCCCTAGCAACTACAATGAAACAACAACAGCTACCAAGGCAAAAAGGGCCACGGGAACTACACTGTCCAGACAAGAAACATCATCCAGATGAATAGCCAATGTCAATGCACATACATTCAGTTAAGAGACCTGCATGATTTAAAGACCAAGGAGTAAGTTTTCTGAATCTGCCCGCCACGGGAATCATAAGGGTGGGATGGACAATTTAACAGACCATTAAAAGGTCTGTTAACCTCGGGTGAGAATCTTTGGTCCCTGGATGGGCGGGACCAGAAAAATATGCTTTATGTGTGCAATGCATCTACATAGACTGACAAGTGGAACAAACAGTTGCTCATGTCTGAGAAGAGTGGGTGTATAGTGGGTAATGTGGGTATCTTACAGTCTCATAGGATTATGCATGCAAAAGTGTCTTTTATTCACTAGGAAAAGGGACATGTTTGTATCATTTGTTCGATATGAAAAGGGGAATGTTTGGGTTTTGAAATATAATCAGTCTGATTGACATATCTGGCATTCTGCAATCATTATGACTATGCCATAAGGCTTCCTCTGGGAGGAGACATCTTAAGATAGGGTTAACAAAAGCCTCTCACTGAGACAGACACTGAAGAAGACTGCTATCCACATACATGAAACAGGGATCATGACCCGGCGCTCCTGTTGAACCCAAGGCACACTGTTTCCCATTGTTTCACAAGCAAGTCTACAACACTCCTACTTTGAGACAAGTTGAGCTGCCAATGGTTTTTCTGTGTTTCGTAGAATTAAAGAAGTCACCCATTGTAAAGTCTTCAAGATATGCTTTTCCACAAGTGCATTTAAAAGGTTTGAAGCCGGCGAAATAAAAGATCACTGTGTTGATATCTGTGTGAATCCTGTGTGCTTAAATCCTGTGTTACATGTGTACAATCATATCAAGATGTTAACTTACTTATTTTTGCACTCCGAATGCATGGACTAAATTGTCTGGTCGCACAGTGTTAGCAGTATCCATAATTTGGCCAACCAGGCTGATCATCAATGTGAAAACCATTCCAATACATGGAAGTCCAGGGTCGCCAATGCCTTCTTAGGGCATGGTATCTGAAGAGAGGGAGAGAGCTTATAGAGTGGTCTGATCTGCTGTACATCCTACGTAATTATCAGCATAAGTGACAAAAGTTGTCCAAGAGGCAGTAAAAGTATTCAAAGTTACAGTTCAAAAACCTTGAAGTAGACCTTGACCAATGGGCGAAAGTAAGAGAATGCTAAAGACTGACTTGGAGTATACTTTTGGAATCAGCAATTATTAGGTGCCACAACAAAAACTTTCCGACAAAAGAAGACAATTGAATTTAAAAGAGAAAAATGGCTCTTGAAGAAAACGTGGTGAAAAACAAGGGAGTAAAAGAAGAAATGGGGTAAAATCAATGGTCAAAATGAAATGATCACATCATATGCACAATCTTTAACATGAGAAAACATTTCAGATTCTGGAAACAATGTGCAATTTCCAGACACTGGTCGGGAAGGATATTTTCACATTTGGTAATATTAAATTAATAGTTCATTAAGTTCAGTAAAAAGCTTTCTTTAAAACCAACTTTAAAACTTGGATAACCTGGCGTAAATTAATACAACTGATCCCTCTGTTCCTGTGTCGATGAAATCTACATTAGAGTGCATTAGATTAATTGAAGGGCAAGCTACAGAAGTAAAAGAGAGAAAGAATTGGAAGGTTTGCTGATGGGGTTAGAGGAAGAAGTGTGGGGGAGGTTTCATAGAATCATAGAAACTCTACAGTGCAGAAGGAGGCCATTTGGCCCATCAACTCCACACCGACCCTCTAAAAGCCAGCTCATACCCTCACCCTATCCCATTAACCCTTTAATCTAACCTATACATCTTTTTGAACACTAAGGGGCAATTTAGCATGGCCAATCCACCTAACCGGCACATTTTTGGACTCTGGGAGGAGACACGGGAGAAAGTGCAAACTTCACACAGCCAGTAACCCAAGGCCCGAACTGAAACTGGGTACCTGGTGCTGTGAGGTAACAGTGCCACCGTGCTGCCATACAGTAATTTTGTTTTTAATATATAAATTTAGAGTACCCAATTCATTTTTTCCAATTAAGGGGCAATTTAGTATGGCTAATCTACCTATCCTGCCCATCTTTGGGTTGTGGGGGCGAAACCCACGCAAACATGAGGAGAATGTGCAAACTCCACACGGACAGTGACCCAGAGCCAGGATCGAACCTGGGACCTCGGCACCATGAGGCTGCAGGGCTAACCCACTGCGCCACAATGCTGCCCCAATACAGTAATGATGTACAGGCTGGAGAAGCAGCTCTATCCTGCTCCAGGGCAGCAAGGCCAGTGACCTCTTGTCAATAAATTATGTTCACATGAACAGTCTCTACCTTGCTGCTGCGGACATTGCCTGTGTCAGACATATACACCAGCATCAACCAAATGGGCTGAATGGCCTGTTGCACTGCAAATTATGTGTCAATTTTTTGGAGATAAATTTACAAGGAGTGAGGACAGGTGGTTATGTGAGAGTGGTGGGGGTTGGTGCAGGGTGGGAGGGGTACAGGGGGCTCATTCCTTTGAAATTAAAGTACCAAGAATTTGTATTCTATTGGTTATGCTCTTGAAGTGTGGGACCCTGTCACTCCTTGAAGAGGGTTTTTCATAGATTCACAATAGACAGGTGTTGATATTTAAATGCCCTCGCAAGTCACTCAGTTCACAGACAATTAGGAATGGGCAATAAATGCGAGCCAAGCCAGTGTTGTCCGTATCCCATGAAGGAATGAAAATAAAATCTCGAACACACATTTCCAAAGATGCAAGAGAATTGGTACCTCAGTCTACTCAAAATGCCACTGAAGGTTTAAGTGGAGGTATAGGAGCAAGCCGCTTCTGCAATTTGACTGCATCCAATTGATGAAGCATGCAAACAATTCAAATAGTCTGGTCAGAAAGCAATAAATTTCACCCCTGCAGGTCTCTTTAGAACTCCATCGAGTTGTTGGAAAATCATTCAGCACAGGTTGTGAAGCCAGCATCAGTTCCGCAACAGGCAAGAAAATGTTTGTTAGCTCCTTCACGGCTGCCGAAATGTAGAGAAGCCCTTTGCGGACATAATCTTTCAAGCTGGACATGCTTTGGAAAGCTGGGCACCATGTTGGTGAGCAGAAAATCAAAACCATGCTGGGCGTTTGTAAAGCAACAAAACTAGACGGTGCTATTAGAAGCAACATGAGACATTGTGTACTTAAAAGCAGCTGCTTGTGTAAATGAGGCCTCGACGAGGTTATACAGAACTCAATATGCCTCATTGATAAATAACCCTTAACAGGAAAGTTACCAGCGAGGCAGTTGAAATTTGATCTCTATTCAACCAATCAACTGTTACCGTGGTCTTCACATGACGTAATTTACTGAAAGAAAGTCCAAGAAGGATAGTGTGATGCGAGCTTTTGGTTTTAAACAAAAAGGAGATCATTGGTGATTACATAGATTACATAGAATTTACAGTGCAGAAGGAGGCCATTCGGCCCATCGAGTCTGCACTGGCTCTTTGAAAGAGCACCCTACCCCCTGTCCAAGGTCAACACCTCCACCCTATCCCCATTACCCAGTAACCCCACCCAACACTAAGAGCAATTTTGGACACTAAGGGCACTTTATCACGGCCAATCCACCTAACCCGCACATCTTTGGACTGTGGGAGGAAACCGGAGCACCCGGAGGAAACCCACGCACACACGGGGAGGATGTGCAGACACCGCACAGACAGTGACCCAAGCCGGAATCGAACCTGGGACCCTGGAGCTGTGAAGCGATTGTGCTATCCACAAGGCTACCGTGCTGCCCACATGATCATGATCTAAGGCTGTCATCGATAGGTCAATGAGGCCCTGACAATGTAACAACCTGTTCACCATTAAAAGGAAAAAGATCTAAAGGAAGCTGAGAAGGTAACTTTGTTACTGCAGAGAAGGTATGAACCCAGCTGACCACACAAGGAGCTGCATGGCAGCCTTGATCATGCAGCCAAGGGAACCAGTTGTGGGAAAGAGGGAGTCAAAAACTGAACTCGACTCATTGAATATCTGTGCTGCGCTTATAACTACATATTAAAGGAGCTTGACTCATTATCAGCAGGGTACTTAAAAAATCCTGACCCAAGGATATCTACAACTAAGAGGTGTTTGTCACCTTGGGTGATTGTATGACTTTTTATTTAGAACGTATTTGGGCATTGTATTGCAAGATCAACTTTATTGCTAACAGTCGACTAAGAAGGCCATTGTGTTGCCACGTACACGAAGGTTATTTGGTTCCCATGGAAACAGAAAAGTTCATTGTATAGCCAATGAGCTTTGCGCATGAGCAGTGGAAGAGGCCACATCCAGAGTGAGGCACCGACAGAGTGAGTTTTAAACTTGGGAATTTGGAACAGAATGGGAATTTGATGCAGTGGGAAGAGGTAATTTTTATTTGCTTTTACTCCTTGGTTTCTAACTTTTAAATCTCCAGAGAGTGTTCTTGCCCTGCTGCCACTAATGCTGCAAGGGGATGAGCTGATTGGTAAAGAGTGGGAAAGGTGCTAAGTCTTTCACCACTTGCAGGTTGAAATTAAGTTTTGTGGTTTAAAATCTGAAAGGGCTATAATTGGTAGTATCGAGGACAAGGAAAGAAGGGCTATAGAGAATTAGATATATTCTAATATCAAGCATCTTCTGAGCTTTAATTAAAAAGGGGAAGTCATGGCGAGAAAACTCAAAGCCTTAGTATGCTCCTGTTGCTTCATGTGAGAGACTGGGAACATTTTCAGTGCCTGGGACAGCATTTGTGCAGGAAGTGTCTCCAGCTCCAGCTCCTGGAAGCCCGGGTTTCGTATCTGGAACATCGCCAAAGACACTATGGAGCTGGAGAGTGTCGTGGACAGCATGTACAGAGAGATGGTCATACCACAGGCTCAGACTACACAGGCAGGAAGGGAACGGGTGACCACCAGGCAGAGCAAGAGAGTTAGGCAGGGAGTGCAGGAATCTCCTGTGGCCATTCCCCTGCAGAACAGATGTACCACAATAGATACTGTTGAGGGGAATGAACTCTCAAGGGAAAACAGCAACAGCCAAATTTGTTGCATCACTGTTGGTTCTACTGCAGAGGGAAGAAGTAAAAAGTGTGGGAATGAAATAGTTATAGGGGATTCAAATTTAAGCAGAACAGATCGGCATTTCTGTGGCCACAAACAAGACTCGAGGGTGGTATGTTGCCTTCCTGGTGCTAGGGTCAAGGATGCTTTGGAGCAGTTGCAGGAAATTCTGGAAAGGAGGGTGAACAGCCAGTGGTTGTGGTGCACATCGGTACCAGCAACATTGAAAGCAGAATATAGAGAGTAAGGAAGAAAGTTGATAAGTCGAACCTCAAAGGCAGTGATTTTAGGATTACTGTCAGTGCCACGTGCTAATCAGAATAAAAATAATAACATATATCGGGTGAATGCGTGGCTGAAGAGATGATGTAAGGGGGAGGGTTTCAGATTCCTAGGGCACTGGGACCGGTTCTGGGGGAGGTGAGTCCTGTACAAATTGGACAGGTTGCACCTGGGCAAGACTGGAACTGATGTCCTTGGGGGGATACTTGCTAGAGTGGCTGGGGAGGGTTTAAACTAATGATGCAGGGGGATGAGATCCTATGTAAGGATTCAGAGCAGGAGAAATCAAGAACAAGAGAAAAGACAGCAAGGAGAATAAGAAAAGTGATAGGAAGATAAATTAAGGGCCTGTATCAGATAATGACACTGTAAAAATTAGTAGGAACGAGACAAGGAATGTTAAAAGGACATTACCATTAAAAGGACGCATTCAAAATAAAATGGATAAATTAGTTGCGCAAATAGATTGAAAGGAATATGATACAGTTGGGATTGAGGAGACATGGCTCCAAGGTGGCCAGGAATGGGAACTAAACATTGAGGGCTATTCGGTTTTTAGGAAGGACAGACAGAAAGGAAAAGGTGGTGGAGCTGCATTGTTGATTAAAGAAGATATTGATATAATATTGAGGAAATATATGAGTACAGACAATGTGAAATCTGTCTGAGTCGAGGTAAGAAACATCAAGGGGCAAAACCATTCATAGGGGTGGTATACAGACCACCAAACTGCAGTGGTAATGTTGGGAATAGTATTAGACAGGAAATCAGAGATGCGTGTGATAAAGGAACATCTGTGATTATGGGTGACTTTAATCTGCATATAGATTGGGTGTCTCAAATTGGTCACAGTACAATAGAGGAGGGATTTTTGGACTGTATACGGGATGTTTTTCTGGACAAATATGTTGAGGAACCAATAAGGGAACAGGCCATCTTGAACTGGGTGTTGTGCAATGAGAAAGGATTAATTGGCAATCCAGTTGTGAGAGAAACTTTAGGGATTAGTGACCATAATATGATAGAATTCTTTATCAAGCGGTTAGTGAGTTAGCTGATTCTGAGACCAGGGATCTGAACCTCAATAAAGGTAACTATGATGGTATGAAGAATGAGCTGGCTATGACAGACTGGAAAACATTACTGAAAGGAAGGACAGGCAGTGGACAGACATTCAAGGAATGAATAGATGAACTCCAAAAGTTGTTTATTCCTATTTGCTTAAGAGTAGAAAGGGAACTGTGGTCAAACCATGGCTTATAAGGAACATTAGAGATTGTATTACATTCAATGAAGGGGCATACAAATTAGCTGGAATAAACAATAGACCTGAGGATTGGGAACAGTTTAAAATTCAGCAAAGGCAAACCAAGGGGCCCATTAGGGGATGGTTTAGCACAGTGGGTTAAGACAGCTGGCTGTAATGCAGAGCAAGGCCAGCAGCGCGGGTTCAATTCCCCATTTCTGTGTATGTCTGTGGGAACTAAGGATGTGGCCCAGCTAGTCAGCTAAAAATCCCATGATGCCTCATACATAGCAATATTTTATATATGCTCTGGGCCCACGCCAACACCAAGCACACAAAACGATCATACTCTATTTGAAACATATAACTGTGTGTGTCTGCCTGCGTGCATGAGACTACTGGTGTAAGCTCTGTGACCTTTCTTTGTATCTAGAACATTTACAGTTAGGTACCACAGTTCATCGTAGAATAGTATTTTGCATTGTATGTCTGCTCTAATAAAACCGAACATTGAATTCAGATATTTGATATTTCTCTTAACGTCATTCTAAACTGTAGACTAGCCTATTTAAAGTAGTAAGTTATGTCCAAAACTGTGTGATAACTGCTCTGGTTATAGTATAATTTCATATTTAAAATCCAAGTATGTACTATTTTGTGGTTGTGTGAGCTTCATGATGCCACATCCCTCATGCACACAGCATTTCGACTTGGCGCTGAAGTGATTAACTTGGGTTTCACATCACAGCTTCCATTACCTGCTTTCACGAAAGGAAGAGAAGCATAAAATTCAGGAGTTGATGTACATAAGTTAACGTGTCGCCTAGCAGCCTTCCTCCAGTTAATTGCCATCACAGAAGTTTCTTAATCCCAAATCAGTAAAGAAAAATGAGTCATGGGTGCTGCCAGGTGAATTTGATAACGCATCTGTGTCGGGTATTCTTGGCCTACCTTTCCGCCTGCACAATGATGAAATGGAAGCCCTCTCTGCTCATGTGGACGTGCTCATTCTCAGTAGGTGCACAGACTAATGCATGAGGGATGCTCAATGGTAAAGGCCACTATGTGGTTCTCGATAACTGCAGACGTGATGCTGGGAGTCTAGTGGAGTCCTCTTGACTCCTGGGAACAGGAGTATTGACTGGAGGAATTAAAATGAGTGCTGCCGACTGACTGAAGACTCCGGAAGCTCCAGTGGGGATCTCGAAAGATTGCTGATAGCATAATAATTGAGCGTAGCAGCCACTTTCAGTAGCACTGGCTCAGCATGATTAGTGTGAGCCTGATATGTAGTGCTCTCTCAACTTATCACAAAAGCCACACTGCATTTACTTCTTAAACATAAATATAAATCTTGCCAAACATTCAGCACAGTCAAACTCACAAAATGAAACATATTTTGTGCTTCTTTTCACTGAAGCCGAGCACTGAAGAACAGTTTAGAACCAAAGAGCCATTGAAAAGATACAGCACAGAAGGCGGACCATTCAGCCCATCTTGTCCATGCCGACCAAAAACACCCAGGTGCCCTTTCTAATTCCACCCTCCTGCACACGACCCATATCCCTGCAGCTTACAGCCTTTAAGGTGTCGCTCCAGGTACTTTTTAAAAGAGTTCAGGGTCTGCCTCCAACTCAAGTAGTGAATTCCAGACACACACAATCCTCTGCGAGATAGATTTTTCCTCGTATCCCCTCTAATTAGGTAATTTGGACATTCTGAATTCTTCCTCTGTACCCGAACAGGCGCCGGAATGTGGGGATTTTCACAGTAACTTCATTGCAGTGTCACTGTAAGCTGACTTGTGACAATAAAGATTATTATTTATTATTATTTTAATCCTTCTGCCACGAAGCCTGAATCTACGACCTATGGTTATTGAAATCTCTGTAAAGGGAAACACTTTCCTCCTGACTACACTATCGCTACCCCTCACACATTTAAAAAAATCTTAATTATGTCTCCCCTCAGCCTTCTCTGTTTCAAGGAAAACAACCCCAACATCTCCGGTTTCTCCTCATAACTACAAATCTCCAGCCCTGGAAACGTTCTTAAAAAAAAAATTTTGCTTATTGTCACGAGTAGACTTCAATGAAGTTACTGTGAAAAAACCCTAGTCGCCACATTCCGCCGCCTGTTCGGGGAGGCTGTTACGGGAATCGAACCGTGCTGCTGGCCTGCTTGGTCTGCTTTCAAAGCCAGCGATTTAGCCCAGTGTGCTAAACAGCCCCGAGTGCAGGGTTTCTCAAAGTTCAGGTCATGGCTCAAAGGTGGGTTACAGGCGGGTGACAGGAGGATATGGGATCGATCAGTTCCGATCACAGGAGAACCGCCCTGTGGTTTAGATGCTACCGGCATCTAAATTGAAAATGGAGGTTGCTACCGGCTTTTAAGTGATAAAGAAATGAGGCTTTCTGCAGCCTTCCGACCATAAGCAGCAGCAATGAGCTGGTCACAGGCCCTGCACATACCTTTGATATCAAGCGCTCTGTACATATGTGCTTTTGGAGCCAAATCATGGAAGAGAACTTCTTCCATTTTCTAGCTGCTAGCAAGCAAAGCAAGGGGACTGTGAAGATGGACCATTTTGTTACAAGGAAGAGACCAGGAGACACAACTAGGCAGTGCACCTATTGTCCAGGATCTCACATTGGAATCTTCTGGAGAGAGCTGGTTGGGAGAATCCACAGCAAGACTGAGCAGTGCTAGTGTTAGAGCTGTACAGAGCTCGAGGGCCTCTGGTGAACAGCTTACAATGACGAACCTTAACTCGGGAACAAAGCAGTATGAAGATGATTTCTTGAGGTATGGTTTTGTCAATTTTGCCAATGCAAATAAGGATGCAAAGCTCATGGGCGGAATTATCTGTTTCTGTGGCTAAGTACCGACACCGGCGTGGGTCCCATGGTGTTTCACGACGGGAAAATCGGCGCAAACCCCTCAATGATTCCAGTACCAGTGATGGGCTAACACCGGCGGCACGTGAAATGCCTGTGGATCACGCAGGAAATGGCCGTAGAATGGCCGGGTCCCAGGCCGCACATGCACATGGGCTGACGACCTGCACCAGACGCTCCACACAACATGGCCCTGGCTGTACTCGTAACCTAACCCGCAAAGCACGACCCCACAGCCACTCCACACCAGCCCCCCCCCAGCCCTAGCAGACCCCCCCCCCCGGCCAGCGGTATGGATCCCAGCCGAGTGTGGCGGCGTCGGACACATGTGCCCCGTGCCATCGGGAACTCGGCCCATTGGGGCAGTGCATCATGGGTGGGTCGGCTGATGATGCACCAACGGAGGGGGGGGGGGAGCATGGTAGACCGGCGTCAAACCGACACTGGTCCCGACTTCAGTATCGGAGTCCATTCTCCGCCTGATCGCCGAGCACAATTTCGCCATCGGGGCTACGGAGAATCCCGCCCCATGTGTATTACATACAAGGAGCTACTGGAAAATGAGAGGAAAAAGTTCAAATATTGGATAAGAAATGGTGAATCAAAAATTCCTTTTGAGGTTGAGATCCTAGTGCCAGTTATTAACTTAGAGCTGACTCCAAATTAAAAGACTGAGCTGTGACAGCACATTGAAAATACGCCAGAAGTCCATGAGGCTGTCAGCATTCTGGAGTATCGTCTCCGAGGAGTATCCAGCTCTGAATAAACCATGCATTTTGTTGCTATTGCCCTTCACAATGACCTACATGTGAGAGGTTGGATTTTCCGTCCTCACAAAGATGAAGACGGCACAAAGGAACTGACTGACCTCTGAACCTGATGTGCGCATTACCCTTTCCACCTGTGAACCTGACTGCAGTAAGATTGTGAGGACCAAGCGGGCCTCCCTTTCCCATTAAAGGTGAGCGAACATGGTGCAGCCATCGTGGGTCCCGAATGTGGCCTGGTTGGCAAAAGTGGGTCCCGGGAAAGAAAGTTTGTAAAACACTGTTCCAGTAAATCTTCTCTGCACTCTCTCCAGAGAAATCCTGTCCAGACTTCTGGTGGTGGCCATGGTGTGAGTGGCCACACACACAGAACAGCTCCTGCTTGAAGGCGTAGAAAAGAGCTCCTTTTCCCTGAAATCGGGTGTAAATTCGATGGAGAAGTGTAGCTGAAGGTCGGAGGAGACGTTCCACCTGGTAGAAGGATGTCTGCTGGTTACCAAACCCGGCAGAAGACCTGGCCAAGGAGTTGTAAGAGACCTGTGGTGCAGCAGCCAGTGGAAGGATGGCAGAGGTTGAAGGGTCAGTGCAGGTTGAAAGACCCTAGATGCAACAGTCGATGGCCTTCATCAGGGAAGAGTTCTGTCATCAGAGGAAGGAGATGCAGGAGGATACATCAAATGCTATCAAAGGGGCTGTGGCACCCCTGAAGGGCTCGATGGAGAGGGTGGAAAAATATCTGGAGGCACAGGGGTTGCAGATCCTGTGAAATGGAGAGGGTGATGTTGATAACAGCATTAGAGTGGTGGCTCTGGAGGCGGAGGTGGGGCTCTTAGGAGACCTTTGCAAGGCACTGAAAGGAAAGGTGGAGGAACAGGAAAACAGGTCGAGAAGGCAGAATCTGTGAATAGTTGGCATGCCTGAAGGAGTTGAAGCTGCGAGTGCCATAAGGTACGCTTCGAGGAAGCTGGCAGAGCTGGTGGTGGAGGGGGTGCTGGATTAGGCCCTGAGGTGGACAGGGCACACAGGTCTCTGAGGCAGAAACCAAGATCTGGGGAGCCACTGCGGGCAAGGATTGTGAGATTCCACAAGTTTGTGGAGAAAGAGAAGATTCTGCAGTGGGCCAGGGAGATGCAGAACTGCAAATGGGAGGGGAACAAGGTCCGAATATGTTAGGACATTGGAGCTGAACTAGCAAAACGGCGTGCAGAATTCAACAGGGTCAAGGCGGTGCTGTATTGATGGTAGATCAGGTTTGGGGTGCTGTACTCGGCAAAACTGTGCGTGACGTATGAGGGCCGGGAATATTATTTTGAGACTCCAGAAGCAGCCAATGACTTTCTCACAATCCTCCTGTTGTGGCCTTACCAGTGTCTTATACAATTCCATGATGTGGAGATGCCGGCGTTGGACTTGGGTGAGCACAGTAAGAAGTCTTACAACACCAGGTTAAAGTCCAACAGGTTTGTTTGGAATCACGAGCTTTCATTACACAATACCATCATTATATCCTTACTTTTTTATTCATATGCCTTCTTTACAACTTCTAATAATAACAATAATTCTTTATTGTCACAAGTAGGCTTACATTAACACTGCAATGAAGTTACTGTGAAAATCTCCTAGTCGCCACATCCCGGCGCCAGTTCGGGTACACAGAGGAAGCATTCAGAGAGCTGGATTCTCCGTCCCGCCGCATCAAATTTCTGGTTCAGCACGCCGGCGCGATGGTCCGTTTGACCAGCTGGTCAATGGGGTTTCCCATTGTGAAGCAGCCCCAAGCCGTCGGGAAACCCTCGGACTGCCGGCAAAACAGAGCATCCCAACGGCAGAGAATCCAGCCCAGAATGTCCAAATTACTTAACAGCACGGCTTTCGGGACTTGTGGGAGGAAACCGAAGCACCTGGAGGAAACTCACACAGACACAAGGAAAACGTGCAGACTCCGCACAGACAGTGACCCAAGCCGGAAATCAAATCTGAGGCCCTGGAGCTGTGAAGCAACAGTGCTAACAACTGTGCTACCGTGCCACCCACCTTTATCTACCTTTCGGGACCTATGCACTTGCACGCCAAGATCTCTCACGACAACTACCCCCTCAGTAAATTTGTTTGTTGTCTATCGCCTCTTATTGTTTGACCTCCCAATGTCACACTTATCGGAGTTGAACTCCATCTGCCACTTTCTTGCCCACTCTATCAACCCATCTATTTAATTTTGGAGCTTACAGCTTCCTCTACACTATCCACTACACGGCCAATTATTCTGTCAACTCCAAATGTCCCAATCGTGTTCCCCCATATTCAAGTCCAAATTATTATATGTAAAACAAACAATAGGGGTCTCATAAGAACATAAGAACATAAGAACGAGGAGCAGGAGTAGGCCATCTGGCCCCTCGAGCCTGCTCCGCTATTCAATGAGATCATGGCTGATCTTTTGTGGACTCAGCTCCACTTTCCGGTCTGAACACCATAACCCTTAATCCCTTTATTCTTCAAAAAACTATCTAACTTTATCTTAAAAACATTTAATGAAGGAGCCTCAACTGCTTCACTGGGCAAGGAATTCCATAGATTCACAACCCTTTGGGTGAAGAAGTTCCTCCTAAACTCAGTCCTAAATCTACTTCCCCTTATTTTGAGGCTATGCTCCCTAGTTCTGCTTTCACCCGCCAGTGGAAACAACCTGCCCGCATCTATCCTATCTATTCCCGTCATAATTTTATATGTTTCTATAAGATCCCCCCTCATCCTTCTAAATTCCAACGAGTACAGTCCCAGTCTACTCAACCTCTCCGCATAATCCAAACCCTTCAGCTCTGGGATTAACCTAGTGAATCTCCTCTGCACACCCTCCAGTGCCAGTACATCCTTTCTCAAGTAAGGAGACCAAAACTGAACACAGTACTACAGGTGTGGCCTCACTAACACCTTAAACAATTGCAGCATAACCTCCGTAGTCTTAAACTCCATCCCTCTAGCAATGAAGGACAAAATTCCATTTGCCTTCTTAATCATCTGTTGCACCTGTAAACCAACTTTTTGCGACTCATGCGGTAGCACACCCAGGTCTCTCTGCACAGCAGCATGCTTTAATATTTTATCATTTAAATAATAATCCCGTTTGCTGTTATTCCTACCAAAATGGATAACCTCACATTTGTCAACATTGTATTCCATCTGCCAGACACTAGCCCATTCACTTAACCTATCCAAATCCCTCTGCAGACTTCCAGTATCCTCTGCACTTTTCGCTTTACCACTCATCTTAGTGTCGTCTGCAAACTTGGACACATTGCCCTTGGTCCCCAACTCCAAATCATCTATGTAAATTGTGAACAATTGTGGGCCCAACACTGATCCCTGAGGGACACCACTAGCTGTTGATTGCCAACCAGAGAATACCCATTAATCCCCACTCTGCTTTCTATTAATTAACCAATCCTCTATCCATGCTACTACTTTACCCTTAATGCCATGCATCTTTATCTTATGCAGCAATCTTTTGTGTGGCACCTTGTCAATCCAGATATACCACATCCATTGGCTCCCCGTTATCTACCGCACTGGTAATGTCCTTAAAAAATTCCACTAAATTAGTTAAGCATGACCTGCCCTTTATGAACCCATGCTGCGTCTGCCCAATGGGACAATTTCTATCCAGATGCCTCGCTATTTCTTCCTTGATGATAGATTCCAGCATCTTCCCTACTACCGAAGTTAGGCTCACCAGCCTATAATTCCCCGGTCTCTGCCTACCTCTTTTTTAAACAGTGGTGTTACGTTTGCTAATTTCCAATCCACCGGGACCACCCCAGAGTCTAGTGAATTTTGGTAAGTTATCACGAGTGCGTTTGCAATTTCCCTAGCCATCTCTTTTAGCACTCTGGGATGCATTCCATCAGGGCCAGAAGTCTTGTCTACCTTTAGCCCCATTAGCTTGCCCATCACTACCCCCTTAGTGATAACAATCCTCTCAAGGTCCTCACCTGTCATAGCCTCATTTCTATCAGTCACTGGCATGTTATTTGTGTCTTCCACTGTGAAGACCGACCCAAAAAACCTGTTCAGTTCCTCAGCCATTTCCTCATCTCCCATTATTAAAACTCCCTTCTCATCCTCTAAAGGACCAATAATTACCTTAGCCACTCTTTTTTGTTTTATATATTTGTCGAAACTTTTACTATCTGTTTTTATATTCTGAGCAAGTTTATTCTCATAATCTATCTTACTCTTCTTTATAGCTTTTTTAGTAGCTTTCTGTTGCCCCCTAAAGTGTTACCAGTCCTCTAGTCTCCCACTAATCTTTGCCACTTTGTATGCTTTTTCCTTTAATTTGATACTCTCCCTTATTTCCTTAGATATCCATGGTCGATTTTCCCTCTTTCTTCCATCCTTCCCTTTTGTTGGTATAAACCTTTGCTGAGCACTGTGAAAAATCGCTTGGAAGGTTCTCCACTGTTCCTCAACTGTTCCACCATAAAGACTTTGCTCCCAGTGTACTTTAGCTAGTTCTTCTCTCATCCCATTGTAATCTCCTTTGTTTAAGCACAAAACACTAGTATTTGATTTTACCTTCTCACCTGTTACTGTTCTCAGAAACTATCGCAGATACATTCTATAAACTCCTCCTCAAGGCTGCCTTGACCGACCTGGTTAAACCAATCGACATGTAGATTAAAATCCCCCATGATAATTGCTGTACCATTTCTACATGCATCCGTTATTTCTTTGTTTATTGCCTGCCCCACCATAATGTTACTGTTTGGTGGCCTTTAGACTACTCCTATCAGTGACTTTTTCGCCTTACTATTCCTGATTTCCACCCAAATGGATTCAGCCTTATCCTCCATAGCACCGATGTCAACCCTTACTATTGCCCGGATGTCATCCTTAAATAACAGAGCAACACCACCTCCCTTACCATCCACTCTATCCTTCCGAATACTTTGATACCCTCGGATATTTAACTCCCAGTCGTGACCATCCTTTGACCATGTTTCAGTAATGGCCACTAAATCATAGTCATTCACGATGATTTGCGCCATCAACTAATTTATTTTATTCCGAATACTACGAGCATTCAGGTAAAGTACACTTATGTTGGCTTTTTTACCTCTGTTTTGATTCATAACATCTCAATCAGTAACCTTTCCTAAGTTATATTTTCTCTTAACTTTTCTCCTAATTTTCCTTGTCGTTGAACCCATATCTTCATGTAACAACCTGCCGCGTCGCTTACCATTAATGTTTTTACTTCCAGTTTTATTCCTTTTAGTATTACTGGGCCTATTGACTGAGCTCCCCTCAGTCACTGTACCTTGTACTGTCGCCCTTTTTGATTTTTGACTATGGCTTCTCTGCCTTACACTTTCCCCCTTACTTCATTTTGCTTCTGTCCCTGTTTTACTACCTTCCAACTTCCTGCATTGGTTCCCATCCCCCTGCCTCAACACAGATGCTCTGTAGCACACGACTTGTAACAGCTTTCCAAGCGCAAGGGCAGCCATCAATCATGACCCTTTGTTTCCTGTTACAAATCAACATGCTTCCAGCTTCGGGTTCTTACCGACCAATATCACGGGCACGAAAGATCTGTCTTTTCGCAGATGCTGAGATTCAGGGGGCGGTGTGGTCATTCTCGTTGAACCAGTCTTGGCGTATCCCGGTCTTGTAGCTGATGGTTTCTTCACAGCATGAAATGATGGCTGTCTTCAGCTCTTCCCAGATATCCTCCACTCTATTAGAGACGGCACTCTGGAGAATTTGGAGAAGATATTGTTGGAGGTTCATCAGAATACTTCGCTCTTGAAGCTGCTCAATGTTGATCTTTTTCTGAACTGTTTCTTAATCTCCCATTGTTTCTGATGGAGTTTGATGTTCATAGAGAAGCAGATGAACTAGTGGTCTGTCCAAGAGTCAACTACACTGGTCATCGCTTTGGTGATGAGGGCATCTTTTTAGTCTCAAGATCGGACGATGACAAAGTCGATCATGTGCCAGTGCTTTGATCGTGGATGTCTCCGGGAAGTCTTCCTTGTCTTTTTGGCTGAATAGTGTGTTAGTGATAACAAGCTTGTGTTCTGTGCCTTTGTAGAGCAGGAGAATCACGCTGGAATTGCAATTCCCAACTTCTTCCTTTCCGATGGTTCGTTTCCAGAATTGTGAGTCATTTCTAAACCACGAGTTGTAGTCACCAAGGAGGCTGATCTTATCTTTCTTTGGAATGTTGGTACCCAAGGCGGAATCAAAGCCTTCTTTGGCTCATCATTAGCATCAAGGGTTGAGATGCAGGCACTCACAATCGTTGCTGGCTCTTGGCAAAATGTCGGCAGAGGGTCATGAGGCTCTCGTTGATGCCATCATGGAGTTCTGAGAGTCAGTGACTAGTTTGTTCTTGATGACAAAACCAATTCCATGCATTCTGGGCTGATACCCGGGTCTTGCTCTCCAGAAGAAGGTGCAACTACTGCCATTTTCCATCAGCTGCCCTTCACCTGTCTTGAGGTGTTATACATAAACCACAGTGTGTTCATGTCAATCAATCACACACATATACACCACAAGTTTAATTACAAAGCAAGTTCTACAAGGGCAAGACCTTAACTTGTGCCCTTTGGGGCTGGTTTAGCACAGTGGGCTAAACAGCTGGTTTGTAATGCAGGACAAGGCGGGGTTCAATTCTCGTACCGGCCTCCACGAACAGGCGCCGGAATGTGGCGACTAGGGGCTTTTCACAGTAACTTCATTGAAGCCTACTTGTGACAATAAGCGATTATTATTATTAACTTAACTTCAAGTGACTGGCAAGTAACAGGCAGATCTGGGACTCATAGTCCTGCAGTTTTCGATGGTTGATTGTTGGTCTTCCTCGTTCTTGGCTTTGGTCTTCCTTCTGATAGTGTCGATGGTTTACTTCTTCGGCTGGTGAAGGGTCACCGTTGTTGGTTGCTGCTGACCAGAGAGAGATTGAGGGGTTGAGCAGCACCTTTTATCCCTGGGGAATTTGTGCCCTTTTGTGCGGTCCCAGGTGAGTTACCAATCAATCGATCAGTGCTTGATCACCCTGATTGATTAAGTCTAATCAAGGCCCGCCACCTTGATGGTGGGACCTGTCCTTACCAGCCATGTCTGTTAGTGTCCAAGGCATGTAAGCCTCTCCAACTAAGGGAAGCAGATGCGGCTGAGTCTTATACTTTCGAGGTGATTTGCATATAAGCCCATTGTCCCGGATTGGCCTCTTGATGGCCATTTTCCTGTGTTACTTTGCAAAGTCTGAGCTGCAGCCTTTGATCATTCAGACCTGCACCTGCTTGTCCTCGAACTTGGCCACTTTTCCCAGTGTCCCTTGCCAGACGCCATTTTAGGTGGCCACGCAGGGCAGTGGCATCAGTGTTGAAGTGCCTGATTTAACGGGCAACAAGTAATGTTCTCCTTTCCAATCGTTTGTAATGCTCATCATTCATGACGCTTCGTACTTTCCATGTTTCGAAATTGAATTTAACTTTGCTTGTCGACGGCAGGTATATGAGCCTCTGGATGCGGGTTTTACAATCAGCTTGTGGATGGAAGAGACTATTTTTAGGGCCTTTTCTATTTGGGGTGAGCAGGATGGATCCTGAAGAGGGCTGCCCAGTCGGGAAGAAAGTTGCCGAAATGCTCTCCTGTTCCTATGTGAAGAGCGAGACAACTGAATCAAATTCCACCGCCTACATGGTGGTCCAAAGCTAGGGTTTCCAGATCTCATTGTTCTGTCCCCATCATCTCTTGCCGATCACCACAGGGCTTGGCTGTGTGGTTGATGTGCTGGTTTCCTCTAGGGAGACACATGGTTAAGGACATCTTTTAACGTGGGTATACTGTTGCACATCAACAGACACATTGTCCTTGAGAGGGTAGGTCCCGTTCCTGTGGCAGGGGAACCACGATGACTGGGAATATCAATACTGCTGAAGCCTTCATCTGCTTTGCAGCCAGATACCTTACAAATATCTTCCACCTGATCTGCCATTGAGGACTTGGTATGGCGGCACAGTGGTTTACACAGTTGCTTCACAGCTCCAGGGTCCCCAGGTTCGATTCCTGGCTTGGGTCACTGTCTGTGCGGCTGTGCAAAGCTATGCAGGTTAGGTGGATTGGCCATGCTAAATTACCCTTAGGTTAGGTGGAGTTACAGGGATAGGGTGGAGGTGTGGGCTTAAGTGGGGTGCTCTTTCCAAGAGCCGATGCAGACTCGATGGGCCGAATGTCCTCCTTCTGTACTGTTATTTATTCTATGATTTTATGATTGCGTTTTGCCTGGTTCCTGCCCTCCGACCTTATCGTCATCGGTGAACCTGCCAGGAGCTTAAGACTCCTGGATCAATGGAACTTTCAAGCCTCTCCACCAAGGCAAGGTGCCAATCTAAGGGAAGGATTTCTTAGCTAAGTCTAGTTGCAATGAATTGTATCCATAAATAACAAGCACACTCGCATTTTAACAAACTAGGAAGTTTTTCACAATTCAGGACTCCCAGCGCATTTCCCACCCTCCCAATTGGTAAACCAGCTACCAGGAGCATGATTTGCACTGGCAACTCATTGCTTCAATGTTAATGTGATTGGTTGGACAGCACAGACTGCATAAGGGAAGTCACACTCACCGTTCATCTGGCTGATCCTCAAATCAAAAATTGACCCCTCTGGCTCCCTGCCGGAGTGGAGATCTACAGGCAACATTGACTCTCTGTTACTTTCCTTAAAGTGACCATTATTCACATCTACACTGTGACATTCAGTGTTCGCAGGCTTTTCTGAACTAGTGGATTTTGCAGCCTTGCGCATTAGAGTTGTTGGATACCGATCAAGAATGGGCACTATTCCTTCCTACTCCAACTGTGCAATAACTACTATCAATTCGATTAAGGTCAGCTTATTTCGAACACATCATAGATAAAGATAGAGATGCTTTCAGACCAGAAATAACCCTACATTATACTTCTTCAGATAGGCATTACAGTGTACTTTAAGCTGAAACCTCTCACATGCATTCATTTTGCGTTGAATAACAATAATTATCAAGTACTTTCTGCAATTCTGGAATCCTTTTATCTTGATGATGTTCTTCTGATTGCTATAAATGGATAAGATACATTAGACAAGGGAAATGCCAAGATAAGAGAGCTGCTTACCAGATGCATGCATGTGGGTTGAAATTGGTCAATGTCTGTCTGCCTATCCAGACCCATTCCAGGGTTTAGATCTTCCAGTAGCAGGTGGAGGGCTGCAGGTGGTACGGTCAGCAATGATCTGTGGTGGTGCGTGTTGGTGGGTGGGGGGAATGAAGAGGTGGGGTAGATGTGCAGGTCTGGAGGTTGGTGGGGGACATTGGGAATTGTGGAAAATTGAGAGAGATTCTGCGGAAACGTGGAATGGATGAGCTGATATGGTTGGAAGGATGGGAAGGACTATGCTTGGAGGGGCTGAGAGACAGCTGTGCACGTGCAAAGGGGATGGGGGAGGTATTGAGGTGTGAATGAACATGGGGGATGTTGAGGTATGGGCAGGCATGCAGGGGTGGGGGCAGAAGAGGGGAAAGGAATTCAGAGGCAGACGTCTCTAGAGTTTATGGAGGAGTCCTGGGAGCATTTAAAAGCTACTGCTGATAGAACAGTCTGGTGATGATTAGAGGGGGCAGTGGGAGTTGGGAGGGTAGGGGGTGATGGCATGATGATGGCGGGTGAAGAGGCGTTGAGGGCTGTTGGTGGAGATTTGTAAAAGGACGCAGATTATGAAGGTCAGCAGGATGAGGAGGGAGCATAACAATTGTAACATGGGTGGGCTCGTAGGGAAGGTAGGGAACTTTAACATACACTTGCACAGGACAAGAGATGATGATGAGGGTTCAAGAGTGAGAGGTTACATGTAACTCTTTGCGGTTCAATGGCTAGGGGTGTGTATGATGGGTGGAGTGGTAAAGTTATTGGAGTCAGTTTCAAACCTTACTTGCACTATGGCTGCTCGAGACTATGCAAAGCCTTGTGGTGGTGGTAGTTCTTAAGCCTACGAGTTCCCCCCCCCACTATCTTCCGAGATGCTGCATGGAAGGTCGGCGATCGGAGGTGAATGGAGATGCAGGTCATCACAACTGGACAACCGAAAGGGAACCCCAGCATGTAGTATTTACAATGTTCAGCGTATGCAGGAGACATCTTGTGCATGCTCGCGAGAGCTCTGGCAAATACCTTTGCCTCACTGCAAATGCCTGATTCCGGGGGCCAAGGGGGTCCCTCAGAGGATTGGGGGGGGGGGGGGGTGCACGTAGGCTTGAGAGCTACTGCAGATAAACCATATCAGGCATGATTAAAGTGCAATTAAACTTGCTCCTTAACTCCCTCAGGTTACACTGTCCCTCCGGCAGCACTATCCTAAAAGCATGTTGGATTCAAACATCCGAGTCATTTTTTGTTACTGTCAAGCTGACTACTGTTATGCTTCTTTGTTTGCTCAAAGAAAAAAGGTATGGAAGAGCCCACACTCTGGATTCTTATAAAACACGATGAGGGGTTTATTAGAGATGTTGCTCAGACAATTAAGATATTGATCTGCTCAATAAGATGCCTTACAACACGAGGTTAAAGTCCAACAGGTTTTTTTCGAATCACTAGCTTACGTAGTGCACTTCCTTCATCATCTGCTCAAAGCCCAGGCAAACATTCTGCTGACATCACCATACGTGATGCAGAGCCAGCAGAAATGTATTCCCAGATGCATAACACTCCACCCCTTTACTTCATCAATGAACTGACAAAAGTTAACAGTTACACAACTTGGGCAGAATTCTCCGACCTCCCGGGATTCGGCTGGGGCGGGAATCGCGCCGCGCTGGTCGGTGGGCCCCCCGTGCCGGTTGGCAGGACCCCCGCGCTGGTCGGCGGGCCCCCCACGGCGATTCTCCGGCCCGCGATGGCCCGAAGTCCCGCGGCTGACAGGTCTATCCCGCCGGTGTTGTTTAAACCACCTACCTGACCGGCAGGATTGGCGACGCGGGTGGGCTCCGGGGTCCTGGGGGTGGGCACGGGGCGATCTGACCCTGGGGGGTGCCCCCACGGTGGCTTGGCCCGCGATCGGGGCCCACCGATTGGCGGGCGGGCCTGTGCTGTGGGGGCACTCTTTTTCTTCCGCCCCCGCCATGGCCTTCACCATGGCCGAGGCGGAAGAGACCCCCTCCCCTGCGCATGCGCCGGTATGACGTCAGCAGCCGCTGACGCTCGGGCGCATGCGCTGACTTACGCCGGCTGTCGAAGTCCTTTCGGCCCCGGCTGGCATGGCGCCAAAGGCCGTTCACGCCAGCCGGCGGAGTGGGAACCACTCCGGTGCGGGCCTAGCCCCTCCATGTGGGGGCTTGGCCCCTAAAGGTGCGGAGAATTCAGCACCTTTGGGGCAGCCCGACGTCGGAGTGGTTCACGCCACTCCGACACGCCGGGACCCCACGCCCTGTCGGGTAGGGGAGAATCCCGGCCCAGATCTCTTGATATGTTATTTATAAAATTCAATAAAAAGTCTCTGTGGTGGACATCTTTTCCTTTTTGGTGGAATTTGGCGTTCTTGAACTTGGCTACTTGCGACCTCAGAAGTGTCCTCCTTCCTTTCTGTAGATGGTATTTCTTGAGTAGTTATGTCAGTGTTGTCACTCTGAGCATTGAAAAGTGCTCAGAAACAGAGCACAACCGGAGCACTCGGAGGAAACCCACAGACACAGGGAGAACGCGCAGACTCCGCACAGACAGTGACCCAAGCCAGGAATCGAACCTGGGACCCTGGAGATGTCAAGCAACGGTGCTACCCACTGTACTACCATGCTGCCCATATGGGAGAAACCGGAGCTCCCGGAGGAAACACAGGCATTTACGGGAAGAATGTGCAGGCTCCACACAGACAGAGGCCCAAGCCAGGAATCGAACCCAGGTCCGTGGAGTTGTGAAGCTACAGTGCTAACCACTGTGCTACCGTGCCACCCACTAAAGGTAGAACCTCTTGAGAAGTTTCTGCAAACTCACGTTGTGCAGCAAGTAACTGATCCACATGATGTCGCCAAACTCTTTCATCATCTGCCTGAATGGTGTATGATATTGGACCTGCCTTTGTTAGGATCATAGCTGGTAACCATTTCCTAGCTAGCACTTTCTCTCCCTCGTCGAATGCTCACTTTTTAGAGATTTTCTCCCTGCTAGCAATTTGTGATGCATATGTCATCGAAACAATATTGCATTCCATTCAACCCACTTCGAATTTGATCCATGGATCTCTGGAAAAGAGCATGTGCAGATGTTATTCCAAAAGCAAGTAATCTATAATAAGGCAGACCTTTGTGCATCAATATGATAAGCAGTGATTGTGAATCAGCAGCCGCAGTCATCTTCAGATCTGCCTGTGAAAGATCAATTTTGCGGAATTTCAGTCCTCCAGAAAGTCCACCAAACAAGTCTTCAATCAATGGCATTGGATAATGATCTACACACAAAACTGAGTTAATAGTTGTTTTTAAATCTTCACTAATCCACACTGAGCCATCCCATTTTAGTACAGGAGTGATTGGTGGTACCCAATCATTTGTAGCAATAGGTTCAATGACTCCCGTCCTTGCTGATCTTTCTACTTCTTCTTCAATTTTATGCTTGATAGGGTATGGCATGGTTCTAGCTTTGAGACATTGGGTGTGCTGGCTGGCTTGATCTTTTGGTGTAGCTCAACTACAGTCATAAAGTCTAGTGAATCTTCGAATACTTTCTCATATTTCTTCAGAAGTTATTGTAACTTGCTGTTTGAATCCATGAATTAATTGACTGTTTCCGAGCTAAGGCTAATCTTAGCCAACCATGCTCTGTCAAATAGCAGGAACATTTCCACAAACAACATGCAGAGGTAACATAGAACATAGAACAGTACAGCACAGAACAGGCCCTTCGGCCCTCAATGTTGTGCCGAGCCATGATCACCCTACTCAAACCCACGTATCCACCCTATACCTGTAACCCAACAACCCCCCCCCCCCCTTAACCTTACTTTTATTAGGACACTACGGGCAATTTAGCATGGCCAATCCACATAACCCGCACATCTTTGGACTGTGGGAGGAAACCGGAGCACCCGGAGGAAACCCACGCACACAGGGGGAGGACGTGCAGACTCCACACAGACAGTGACCCAGCCGGGAATCGAACCTGGGACCCTGGAGCTGTGAAGCATTTATGCTAACCACCATGCTACCCTGCTGCCCCTAAATAGGTAACTTCACTATCTGCCCATTTGTTTCTACTTTCACCATAATGCATCCTTTTAATAGTATGAACACTTCAATGTACATCCCTAGCCTCACATTTGACTGTTTTAAAGGCAGTTGCTTCAGGTTTTGATGATAAATTGTCTCAGATATTAATGATACTGCTGCACCCGTAACCATTTCCATTTTAATTTCATGACCATTCAGTTTTGGATATGCACAAAAATGTTGTTGATCGCCATGCATTAACAAAACACCCAGCTTAAGATCTTTCAGTAAATTGGTTTCGCTGTTGTTTGAGTGATCGTGAGCTTCATCCACTAATTTGTAGACATGGCTAGATTGTTTACTTGTATTGTTTTTCTTGCACACTCCTGTTTTAGGAGACATTTTCTGAGCCGGACACACCTTGGCAATATGGCCCTTCTTACCATCGTTCTTGCATGCATTTTGTTGACTCCAGCATTCCCCCACTAAGTGGTTTGACCTTTGGTTACACCTTTACAGCACTGTTCCTTGAAGCATCCATTTTGTGAATCTTCGCTCCAGCTCTAATCTACAAAGATTCTCTTGTTGCAAGCCCCATAGACGAGGCAACTTTCGCAGCAGTTGCAGTGAGCAGTTTTCTTTCAATAGCTTCACTGAGTAATCTGCAATCCAGCCTGTCTGGAAGAGTATCATCAAGTGTTATACAATATCTAGCTGATCTTCTTTTAAAAGCTATAAATTGTAAAATACTTTTACCTTCTTCCTGACTATGGCAGTGCAATAATGGTTTAAGAGAGGAATGTCCCTCTAAGGGTAATTCACTGAAGGACTTGTCCCCTGCTTTTGCTGGGTGAATACGATTCTGTAGCAGCATAAATAGTTTATGGCCAATGGGACTGAGAAATGTTGCAACCTTTCGGTCCTCTGGTGTCTGATTAGCTGATAAAAACAATTGGAATCTTTCTTCATATGAATTCCATGTTTCATAATCTTCATTGTGAAATTGTGATCGACCAGTAGTTGAACTGCCAGTGCCCATTTTTCCTCCCATTTCTGGATCCCGGTTCCTAATGTCTACATTTCCTCCCTTTCAACTGTGTTGGCAAGTATGGTACAAACAATTCTTGAACAAGCAACTAAGAAATCTTTCTCCTTTATGCCCATGATGTGGAGATGCCGGCATTGGACTGGGGTGAGCACAGTAAGAAGTCTTACAACACCAGATTAAAGTCCAACATGTTTGTTTCAAACACTAGCTTTCGCAGTACTTCTTCTTCCTCAGGTTTCAATTTTCACCTGAATCATGGCCCATGCAGAGTTGGCAGACTGAAATTCCTGTTTGCTGCAGGCCATGCAGCTTCGCCACATGTGCGGTCACTGCAGCCGAGGTCCCACTCACTTCAACAAAAGCAAGTCTTCCCTATCTGTCAGTTTTCTTGCTCACAGCTGCTGTGGAAAACCTTTGTTGAACCTTTACATCGGCGGCAGTGCTTTACCTCTTATCTGTGTGTGTGCAAGGCAGGTCCTGAGAATTGTCTGTTGCTCCCAATACTGTCCCCAATTAGTCGATGTGAACTAGCCCTTTGATAGGTACTCCAGAATCCAGTGCAGATTGTAACCTTGATCTGGAGTCATGTTCAACTACTGGTTGATCACAATTGCAGCTTTGCTTATTCCAACCAGTCCACCACAGTTGAGGGCTCGGCGTAGGCACAGGGACAATCGAGAAGGGTTAGACACCACGGCCACTTGCCAAGGATCAACGTCTGAGCGTGTATAGGTAAAGGATATCATATGGAATGAAAAACCGGAAAATTTAATTCACCACTCACCTCTTTAATTACCACACTGCTCCAAATTACCAAGTTTCAATCCTTATTCATGCTCTCTCACTCAGGCTCTCTCCCTCAGGCTGTCTTTAACGTCACGTGCGCAAAGCTTATTGAGTGTTCGCTTTATGCCTCTCTCGTATATAGAGCTCAGCTAAGCTGAGAAAACTCACACTAGTTAAGCTTCAAACAGAAGAATGCAATTTACACTTACACCTTTGCCTCTAATCAGGCTTCAGGTGATTGACAGATAACTGCCACTCAGCAATTAGGGTGGGGGCAGCACCAGCTAACTAGACCACTAAACTTTTAACTGAAAAACAGGAAAATTAAATTCACGTGCTATGGATTTCAAGTGCTATTGAAATCCATGTGCTGTTCTTGCTGTTACAGACTTACTGACTCAGAGAATTTTGGATGGCGAAAGAGAGAGAGAGAACTACAGAGACAGACAAGGGCAGTAACTGCTGTAGTCAGCAGAGAGAAAAAGGTTATCTTTATTAACTACCAGATAGGATGAGGGTGGGAGATATTCTCTGGTTGAAAAGACAGAACCCATGAAAATGGAAAGATTGCTTTGGGATTTCTCAGAACTCTTGAGGGCAAGGAATTTCAATGGTCACTGGATGTTGCAACACAGCAAAATGGTGAAAAATGAACTCATTCGAAGGCTTTGAACTGATTACTGTAAAAACTGCAATTATGTGACAAGTGTGCTGCAATCTATTAATGGAGCATGGGGGTTTCAAGTGTATTAACAGTTTAAATGCTAATTAGGGATATATTTTCTGTAATTTAGAATATTAATTGCCAACTAATGACATTACGGCAATGTTGATTTTAGCCTGTTTGTTACAGTAAAAGTAGTAAATCCGGAACTCTTATTGTGTGATTCTTTCATTGTTTTTAATCTTTTACGAGTCTGCACGTCCTCCCTGTGTGTGCGTGGGTTTCCTCCGGGTGCTCCGGTTTCCTCCCACAGTCCAAAGATGTGCGGGTTAGGTGGATTGGCCATGCTAAATTGCCCGTAGTGTCCTGTAAGGTTAGGGGGGGGTTGTTGGGTTACGGGTATAGGGTGGATATGTGGGTTTGAGTAGGGTGATCATTGCTCGGCACAACATCGAGGGCCGAAGGGCCTGTTCTGTGCTGTACTGTTCTATGTTCTATATGTGGGTGCTGTTGGCAAGGTCAGCATTTACACATCCCTAATTGCCTGTGAGAAAAGTCACATTGGAAGCTGGGAGTGACTTTGAACTTGTTCCTTTAAAATCTGCAATTCTGTGCAGAGGGGTTTAAACGACAAATGGGCATTGTTTTTTTGTGTATAGTAAAATGCTAAGAAAGGATAACTTTTCTGTAATTTAGAGTATTGATTGTATGCTAACATTTAAATCATAAAACTTAAATATTGTCATGCAATTTCTTTAAGTTCATCAGCTCCAGTCACTTTTTATAGGTGATTGTCCATATGAAAATCACATTTCCTTTTCTCGCCAAAATCTTGGGCGGAATTCTCCGCCCCCCCAGTTGGCGGGCCCCCCGCGGCGATTCTCTGGCCCGCAATGGGCCGAAGACCCTTCATTAACAGGCCTCTCCCGCCGGCGTGGTTTAAACGACCTACCTGACCGGCAGGATTGGCGGCGCGGGCGCGCTCCGGGGTCCTGGGGGGGAGGGGGGGCAGGTTGATCAGACCTCGGGGGCGGAAGAAAAAGAGTGCCCCCACGGTGGCCTTGCCCGCGATCGGGGCCAACCGATTGGCCGGCGGGCCTGTGCCGTGGGGGCACTCTTTTTCTTCCGCCCCCGCCATGGCCTTCACCATGGTGGAGGCGGAAGAGACCCCCTCCCCTGCGCATGCGCCAGTATGATGTCAGCAGCCGCTGACGCTCTGGCGCATGCGTGGACGTATGCCAGCCGGCGAAATCCTTTCGGCCCCGGCTGTCATGGCGCCAAAGGCCGTTCACGCCAGCCGGCGGAGTGGAAACCACTCCGGCGCGGGCCTAGCCCCTCAATGTGAGGGCTTGGCCCCTAAAGGTGCACCTTTGGGGTGGCCCACGCCAGAGTGGTTCACGCCACTCCGACACAGCGGGACCCCCCACCCCGCCGGGTAGGGGAGAATCCCGGCCCTTGTATAAAGTGAAAACCATGCAATAAACAAGAGAGCATTCAACCATCTCCCGTTCACATTTAGTAATGGTACCGTCACTGAATCCCCTAATACTAACTATCCTATTGGCCAGAAACAGACTGAACCAGCCATATAAAGACAAGAGTCGGCCAGAGACTGGGAATTCTGCAAAGCGTAATCCACCTTCTGACTCCCCAAAGCCTGTCCACCATCTACACCATCCACTTGCCTGGATGAGTGCAGCTCCAACAACATTCGATAAGCTTGACACCATCCAGGACAAAGCAGCTGACTTGCTTGGCACCCAATGCACCCCAATAAATTGACTCCCACTACCAACAATGCACTGTAGCAGCAGTGTGTACCATCTACAAGATGCACGGCATCAACTCACACAGGTTATTCCGACGGTACCTTCCAAAACCATGACCACTAACATGTAGAACAGGCTTTTTCAAAGTGGGGGTCATGACCCACAGGAGAGTCATGGGCGGGTGTCTGAAAGGTTGTGGAGCTAAGTGTCAGAGTGTTCTGAATCCATCAGCTGCGAAAGCAGAGTTTCCCAACATCAGCATTCAGAAACCTACAGGGAATATCCTGCTTAAAGTATCAATAATCTCCTCTAGAGGGAGCAATTATTGACAGATTTCCTGTAAGCCTCGCGGAGCCCACCCTCCCCAACCCACCACCACCAACCACTTCCCGCCGTTGGCTCCATTTCAAAAATCATGTGCTGCGCAACTTGTGACAGATTTCTCACCCTCAACTGGCCAAAGCTGTGGGCCAAGAGTTCACCCAGACATGGTCCATTTCCATTTCCATCCCCCTGGACAAGGACCCCATGTGTTCTGCCCCGTACCAGAGCAGTGGTCCGATGGACAACATCAAGGAGACCATACACCCCTCGGGGAGACCACCCTGCAGAAAAAAGAGACCATCATAAAACACGATAAATCTGCACTGTAAACTCTATGATTCTAAGAAGGAGACTACCAGAGAACATACCGCCAATCTCAGCAGATCCGAGAGTCAGAGTATGTCAAAGCCCATGATGAGTGGGCAGAATTCCCTGCATGTGTGTGTGTGTGTGTTGTGTGTAATGTCTCTGTGCAGACAAATAGCTTGAAAATCTTCTGCAGTTCTTGCACTGTTATTGCTGTTGAAGGGCTAGAAGAGTGCGCGTCAGCCATTCAGTGGGGGGACAGGCTGCCATTGCAGCAAGAGCTACATTATTGGAGACAACAATCTCCACCAAGTGACTTCAATTGCATGTCTGCTGGTTGGGGAGGCATGAGCACATCACGCTGCCACAATTGAATATCTGGGAAAATAATGAATATTTGATAAAAGGGGCAAGATTCCACATCCCGCCACACCAGATTTCTGGTGCAGCCCGCCCCCCGAAATTCCCCTCCAAGCCGCCCACCATCCTGACTTGGAAATATGTCACCATTCCACCATTCTTGCTGGGTTAAAATCCTGGAACTCCTTCCCTAACAGCACTGCGGATGTACCTACACCACATGGACTGCAGCGATTCAAGAAGCCAACTCACCACCACCTTCTCAAGGGAAATTAAGGAAGAGCAATAAATGCTTCTTAGCCAGTGACACCCAAATCCCTTGAACAAATATACGTAGTGATAGCTTATATTCCGGATGCAAAGAGAGGCTCCAGCCTTTCACAGAATTCAGTTACTTTTTATATATATACACTTTTACTAATGAGATGATCCTTGTCCTACCTTTGTACTCCATTTGTTCTTGGTTCTGCATTTTCCAGATGTGCACAGTGTTAACTTGAGGGATTTATAGTTTTAATATTTCATCGTGTCATGAATATTGAAATTATTACTTCATTACTAATCAGGAAGAATGGTCCTATATGTATTACTCCATCTGTATCTCTTTAATATTTAATGCGCTTCAGATTCTGAAAAGAAAATTATGTGGAAATTGCTTTGTATTGGGAAATATGTTGCAAGGCTTAAGTCTGCCTAAGTGAGCGCACAATTTGATACGTTCAGTTCTTATTTGCAACCACTGTTAAAATAACCCAGTTTTTAAATTCCTTTGTGTGTGTTGTGTGGTAGAGAATTGAATGCCTTTCATACAGAGGCATACCTAGGTCAGGCACAGCGTACTGAGTATAGTGTGACATTTCCAACACAATAAGGTGCATCCGTGGCAAAAATCAGAAGTACACGCTCTACTTCATCAGTGTGACATTTTTTCCATTTTCCACACTAGCCATTCCGTGTTTTTGCTGAGCTTGATTGTCAGTCAGTAGAGAAATACGACAGTTTGTGCTGTGATTGGCACCCACGAGGAGCTGATTTTGAAACCACCCGACCATATTTCACTTGCATCTTTTACAGACAATAGACAAAAGCGACAATCCGAGTAGTTCAAACTCAATTTTAGTCTGGGAGCTGGAAATGAAAGGTTAGGATTCTACCCAGTTTTTGACGATAACACTCAGTAACTTTGTGCCAAGTATTTTTAGTCAACATTATTGCATTAATAAGTTACTTCAGGATTTGTTTCATCCTTTTGTTGCATTGAGACGCCGGGAATGTGTTAATTGAAGGGAAGCATATCATGTTTAAATACAGATATTAACAGCTACACTTGAAGATATTTGGTATTGGGATTGGGGTTGATTAAAGGTTTGGAATAGATCATAGAATTTACAGTGCAGAAGGAGGCCATTCAGCCCATCGAGTCTGCACCAACCCACTGAAAAAATATCCCACCAAGGCCCACTCACCCACCCTATCCCCGTAATCCCCTGGCTAATATTGTATATGTATTACACGGCAGGCCCAGATTTTGTATTGAGATTTAGCACAATAGCCCTGAATCAGTAAGCCTCAGTCCCCAGTTAGGCAGTGGGGAAACTGCATTTACAGAAAGTATTTGTTTCAACTGCACAAGTACTTGCTGGGGATACAGAGCTGTGGATTAACATGTCTAATGATGATTGGTGAGCTGTACAGCTCAAGGCGGCAAAACCAACTGACAAACTCATAATAGCAATACAAAAGAAATGTTAGGAATAATGCTTGCAGCTCATAAAAGTGATACAAATTGTAAATCCATTTAAATAATCAAGCTGTGACTATTTCGAAGGCATGATGAACACTAAGCGTTGCTAAATACTATTATACTCTTTAAGGCTTTAACGGAGAGAGCTGATAGGTATGTGATGGGTAAGGCCGGTAAGTCTTCGCAACTTTTATTTCTTATGGTTTGAAAATAATTATAATCTGTCAAGGCTACAATTGGATGCAATGAGGAAAAAGGATCAAACGCCATAGAGAATTATATTTAACCTAATATTAATCTTTAATTTAAAGGGCAAAGGCGTGGCAGGAGAGCTTGAAGCCTTGATTTGCTCCTCTAGCTCCATGTGGGAAGACGGGAACATTTCCAGTGCCCAGGACCAGTATGTGTGTGGGAAGTGTCTCCAGCTACAGCTCCAGAAAGCCTGGGTTTCGGAATTGGAGCAGCGACTCGGGACACTATGGAGTATCCGCGAGGCGGATAGTGTCATGGATAGCACATATAGAGAGGTGGTCACAATGCAGACTCAGACTCCATAAGCAGGAACAGAATGGGTTACGGTCACCCTGAACATTATTGTCACGGGGTTCTTCCAGGTGCCAAGTGGGAACATATCTGGGTTCCTGCAGACCTCGGTGCACAGGTGCATCTGCGCGATAGCATCTATATGCCTGGTCAACACAATATATCAATGTGGACCGAGCACACCAGGCTGCCCGGGCAGCAGGATTTTCCCCCATTACCGGGATGCATCAAGTACGGGGGTGATTGTCGGGATGCATGTTCCACTACGAGCACCTGCCACATGGGGGGTTGGTCTGCACAAACCAAAAGGGCTTCCACTCCATGAACATGCAGCTGGTGTGTGACTAAGAGATGTGCATCATGCACGTCTGCGCCCAACACCCAGGCAGTGTGCACGATGCCTTCATCCTGGCACTCTCGATGGTTACCAACACCTTCGAGGCACATTCCAGGGTGAGAGGTTTTCTCCTGGGTGACAGGGGTTATGCACTGTAATCATGGCTGATGATGCCTATCCAGAGGCCACAGTCCAGTGTGGAGACCCACCACAATGATGCCCATGCCGTGACCAGGGCAGTGATCAAGGGGCGCATCGGCATCGTGAAGATGCAGTTCAGGTGCCTGGGCCGCTCTGGAGGGGCTCTCCAGTTTAGCACTAGGAGCGTCTTCCACATAGTGGTGGCCTGCTGTGTCCTCCACAACATTGCACAGCATGCTGGAGGAGGGCGATGAATGCCAGGCTTTGTCCGATGAGGAGGATGCGAGGGAAGCCCAATGGTGGCACAAACATTTCCCCCCCACCCCCCGCACATGCAACCCTCTCTGTGATTCCTACCTGCCTCACTACGGAGTGTGGACTCGACGTTGACAGTAACAGTGGATCTGGTCCACGGGATGATGCATGATGACGACCCGCTCTGCTATGAGCTCTAGTGCTCCACATCGTTTGACATGCACCTGGGTGATCCCTGCATGCAAGCTGACCCTTCCATCACAAGGTGCCACTGAACATTTGGGGTGGCGGAGGTGGAGCAGGGGGCGGGGTTCGGGTGGAGAGGGATGGGGGGATGCTGGGTACTGAGGTAGTGAGCGGTGGCTGACATGGGATCCAAGCTCGTGTCCCCCTCCCAGCGACTCCTCTGCAGCCCGCCCAGCCCCGCCCATCCCTCACACCCTTCTGACAGAGCACCGAGGCAGGTTGAAATGTTTGTGAACAGGTGTTTATTGTGAACAGGTGAACATATCTCTGTATGTTTGTGCCCTAGACCCTAACGCTATCCTTTGTGCTGCACCTGTGCCAAATTAACTGGTGTACTGGCCTTATGCAACCTAACGCAATGCCTAGGTGGATATCCAAGTTGTACATCAGGAGTGGAGGCTGCCTGCTGCGATTCCCACCCTGTGCTGGCTGTCCTCTGGAGCGACCGGACCTGAACAGGCCAGGCCCTCTCTCGGGTGTCCCAGGTGGCATGGTTCTGTGCACTGCATGTCAGTGAAAGGAGGTGCTGTATTGTTCTGGCACCTCACCTGCGGGGATCACTCGAACAAAAACAAAGAAAATTACAGCACAGGAACAATCCCTTTGGCTCACAAAATCTCCCATTATCCAAGGTTACCAAAACTTGCCATACGTATCATTCACCCATACAGGAACGTGCCGGTACTGAATTCTTATTAACTTATACTTTAAAGCTTCCCACATGCCAGATGTTGATTTGTCCTCAAACATGTATCCCCAATCTACATTCTTCAGCTCCTGCCTAATATTGTTGTAATTAGCCTTCCAAGAGGCAATTTAGCATGGCCAATCCACCTAACCTGCACATCTTTGGACTGTGGGAAGAAACTGGGCCACCTGGAGGAAACCCACGCAGACATGGGGAGAACGTGCAGACTCCGCACAGTGACCCAAGGTCGGAAGCGAACTCTGGTCGCAAGCGCTATGAGGCAGCATGCTAACTGCTCTGGCACCGTGCCACCCCCTGCATGGGTCCCATCACCTCCTCCTCCTTCAGGGTGCCTGATGACCCCCAGGCTACTCCTTGGGTCGGGGGTGCAGCCAGAGTGTGCTCTGGGGGCTCCCCCACCACCTGGCGCTGCCAGTCATGGAGGCCCGCTATCGTCCTGGCCGGGGCCTCAATGCTCGCGGCCCCAGAGCAGAGGGACTGGGCCACCTCCATCTGGGACTGTGCCATGTCACTCAGTGATTGTGCCAGGTCCCTCTCTGACTGGCTCAGGTCAGCCAGCACCATTGAAGTCCGTATCCATGACTCGCTGTGATGGCGCCAAATTGTGGAGCATCGCTGCAATGTCCAAGTGGCTCCCGCACATAGTTGCCTGTGACAGGGCAGTCCTGTTCTGTGCCCGGCCACCACCCGCACAGAATGCCCCAGGCCATGGACATCCTGACCCATGGCCGATACCTTTACCCTCAAGGCCTCCACCACAGACGAAACCCATGCGGGTTGGTCTGTGCAGCACGCATGGTCAACACCACCTCCTGCCCCTGCAGGCAATTGGACTTATCCAATTGCACTCGTAGGCACTGGATGGTTGCTGTCACCCCCTCATGCAATCCCTGGCTCTGTGTCCGCATCTCCATTATCAATGGGGCCGTCGCTTCTAGAAGCTCGAGACCCGTCTGGATGGCAGCTAGTCCCTGGGGTTGAGTCCCTCCGACTGTCCGCCCCCTCGGGGTTCCTATCTCCACCTGATGTACTGCTGCATGTGTATGATGTGCACCAGATAGTACCCCAGGAGCCTCTTCACCAAAGTGCCCAATCGAAGTGAGTGTCTCTGGGATGGTGGAGGGTGTTGGTGGAGCTGTGATAGGAAGTCGGTGTAGTCCCCGGACTGGTGCTCCAGGCTATCAGGGCTGGCATTTGGAGGCCCGTGTCGCTGTGCACTCATTGTTCGACGTGTCCTGCCGTTTTGGCCAGGGTAGGGGAACACCAGAAGGGCCCACCTCATCACCAGGTGATCCTGCAAGACACAAGACCTGAGGCATGGTTGGATCACAGGGTGGGGTGGCATGGGGTGGTGGGGTACTGGGGTTGGTGTACTGGGGGGGGGGGGGGTGGTGCTGAGGTTGGGCTGGTGGTGTGGGGGAGATGGGCTGGTGTGGAGGTGTTGATGCACTGGGGTTGGGGTGCTGGGATTGGGACGGTGGTGTGGAGGAGGTGGGGAGGTGGGGTGGTGTGGGGTGGCGGAGTGGTGGTGTGGGAGAGGTGGGGTGATAGGGTGGGGTGCTTGGGTTGGGGTGGTGTGGGGTGATGGGGAGCTTGGGTTGGAGTGGTGTGGAGTGGTGGGGTGCTGGGGTTGGAGTGGTGGTGTGGTGGAGGTGGCCTGGAGTGGGGCGGTGGGGTGCTGGGGTTAGGGTGTTGGTGTGGGAGAGGTGGGGTGGTGTGGGGTTGCAGGGTGCTGGGGTTGAGGTGGTGGTGTGGGGGAAGTGGGCTGGTGTGATGTTGATAAGTTGGGGTGGTGTGGAGTGGTGGGGTACTGGGGTTGGGATGGTGGTGTGGAGGAGGTGGGGAGGTGGGGTGGTGTGGGGTGATAGTGTGGGAGAGGTGGGGTGGTGTGGGGTTGCAGGGTGCTGGGGTTGGGGTGGTGGTGTGGGGGAAGTGGGCTGGTGTGATGTTGATGGGTTGGGGTGGTGTGGAGTGGTGGGGTACTGGGGTTGGGATGGTGGTGTGGAGGAGGTGGGGAGGTGGGGTGGTGTGGGGTGATAGTGTGGGAGAGGTGGGGTGGTGTGGGGTTGCAGGGTGCTGGGGTTGGGGTGGTGGTGTGGGGGAAGTGGGCTGGTGTGATGTTGATGGGTTGGGGTGGTGTGGAGTGGTGGGGTACTGGGGTTGGGATGGTGGTGTGGAGGAGGTGGGGAGGTGGGGTGGTGTGGGGTGATAGTGTGGGAGAGGTGGGGTGGTGTGGGGTTGCAGGGTGCTGGGGTTGGGGTGGTGGTGTGGGGGAAGTGGGCTGGTGTGATGTTGATGTGCTGGGGTTGGTGTGGTGTGGGGTGGTGGGGTGGTGTGGTGGTGTGGGGCCTGTGCCACGTGTGTCATAGGGGATCACTTGACCTCCGCTCGGCAACTACCCTCTCCCCTGGCTCACTAACGTGGTCCAGTGTCCGCATCTCCGTGACGATGAGAATAATAATAATAATAACAGTCGCTTATTGACGCAAGTAGGCTTCAATTAAGTTACTGTGAAAAGCCCCTAGTCGCCACATTCCAGCACCTGTCTGGGGAGGCCGATACGGGAATTGAACCCACACTGCTGGCAATGTTCTGCATTACAAGCCAACTGTTTAGCCCACTTTGTGAAACCAGCCCCTTAAAAGACTGCATGTCCGGCAGGCCCCCTCCAGTCTTCTCTCTCTCATTGCGGATCTGCACCGCCTTCACCTGGTGGGGGAGGGGGGAGGAGGAGATAGAAAATGCACAGTGTTGGGCAGTCGGACACGGGCAGCACAAGGGGTGGACAGCTGGTGGCCTTTGCGAACCGGGCATCCGGCCATGGTGGGCGGTAAGGATGCTGGCATGTGGTACAGGGTGGGGTATGAGCAGACAGCCAGCGTGTGGGGTTCAGTTGCCCTCTGGGGGTGGGGGGGGTATTATGGGTGTGTGGGGCAGGGGTTGATACATGGGACACGGTGCTGCCTAATCACCCTGGCTATCTGAGGAGGTTGTGCAGCTTTTTCCGGCACTACTTTCTGGTCCTGGCGGTCGGGCCCACGACACTCATGGCCTTTGCCACCTGCGCCCAGGCTCAGTGAATGGCGGTCGGAGGCACCCTCCTTCTCACCCAGGCTTCCCGCCGGTCTTTCACAGTATCCAGTAGGGTCTCGAGCACCGCATCTGTGACCAGGGTGCTGCTCTTCGGGATGCCATCTTGGTGGCTGGAATGACTGTGTGAAATGAAATGAAATGAAAATCGCTTATTGTCACAAGTAGGCTTCAATTAAGTTACTGTGAAAAGCCCCTAGTCGCCACATTCCGGCACCTGCTCGGGGAGGCTGGTACGGGAATTGAACCCGCGCTGCTGACTGCCTTGGTCTGCTTTAAAAGCCAGCTATTTAGCCCTGTGCTAAACCAGCCCCTGATGTGTGTGGGGAGTGCTGCAGCTTGTCAGCTTCTTGAGTGTCAAACCCGACCCCAGTGAATCAGACACTGTTTTTCATTGAATTGCTCCAGATCCACGTGATGCCGGTGCTAGCCCATTAATGGATTCTGAATTGCTCCACGGCTGGCACTGCTCCGTGGGCGTAGAATACCACCGCTTCTGTGTTGGCGTCGGCACTTAATCTCTCAATCGGAGAATCCCAGCTATAGTGAGTGAAGCATGCCTGAGGGGAACGGGTCTTTTTGTTTCTCAAAGCCAACCACCACTGAGGTTTTCCTTGTCTGAAGCCTGGACCAATGGATAGAAATCAATTGCCATAATGGTGAACAACTACACTATTATTATGTCATACAACAGGATGGTAGAAAATAAACTGCAGTAGATGTACTTGGGGCTGAATATTAGGGGGACAGGGAGAACTTGACAGCAGCACCCCCTCAGATTGGCCTGCTGCCAATCAACGTTCAATGGAGTGTGAAATGGTAGTTGAGCCTGCCGGAGTTGGTGCGGATGGATTAGGCGCTACTCTCAGGGTGGCGGGCGCCGAGCACTCATCATCCTGTAAATTCAGGTCCGGGAATATCTCAAAACTTTCACTCTGACTGTGGAAGTCAATCAGCCACCAGAAGGATCACAGTTTGAAAAAGAACTGAAATCTCTCTATTAAATCACAGAACTCCTGAATCGAAGAATCAACAATTTGTCAGTCGGACACTGACAAATTGAGGGGTCTCACCCAGATCAACAACTTTAGGGGAACCTTACCTGGGCTTGTCAAATGGCAGCCCCTGAGGATAGAGCCATCCCACTATTTGAAGATCTTTTTTTGAACATCAGACTTCCCATTTCTGCCTGACTGCCTGCTTCAAACGTTTGATGGTTGGGAACTGTATTATAATGGTCAATTGGTTTGGCATCAAGCCTAATTGACCCTTGATTAGCTCTTTAAATATGACAGGCAAGCTGCCAATTTTGGTACCCACCCAATCCTCCCATTCCACCCCAATACTATGGGGATGAGCTCGGGGGGGGGGGATGGGAAGGTGGTGGGATGGGACTATTTTACATGTCCCGTACCAAAATGACACCCGTCAGGAGCACATAAAATGCAACCTTTGGTCTATTTCCATCTGTTAGTTCTTATGCTCTTCTAAAGAATTCTAACCATATAACTTTGTTCCGATTTCTCTGTACTATCATATTCCTATCACTGAACCTTGACTTCATAAAATGGTTCAACAATAGTGTCCAGGGCATGGTGGGATTTCCGGAATGTCGTCTTCATCTTCAAGGTTTATTCTCTGCATTATGACAAGGTGAGAACAGAATTACCAATACAAAGCAGAAAACTGTAGGTGCTGGATGAATCAGAAACACAAACAGAACATTCTGGAAAAAGATCGCAGGTCTGTCTGCAGAGAGAACAGATAAGCTAACATCTTAAACATGGACACTTCTTCAAAACTTACATTGCAGAAGACAGGGGGTAAAGATGGAAAAAATAGGGCAGGTGACTAAATGCAGAATTAAATGGCCAGGGATCCGAGTTCGATTCCAGCCTTGGGTGACTGTCAGTGTGACGTTTGCATGTTCACCCCTGTGTGTGGGTGACTGTGTGGTTTCCTCCGGGTGCTCTGGTTTCTTCCCACAGTCCAAAGATGTGCAGGTTAGGTAGATTGACCTTGCTAAAATTGCCCTTTAGTGCCCAAAGGTATGCAGGTTAAATGGAGTTATGGGGATAGGAGGTGGAGTGGATCTAGGTAGGGTCAGTGCAGACACGATGGGCCGAATGTTCTGCTTATATGCACTCAATGTATTTTATGAAAGGGGATAGGTTTGAAGAGTATCAAGCAATATTGTCACACCATAATGATGTTACTGGTAAATATGGTGCGTTCTTGATTATCCTGTTCTCGCAACTGTGTTTAAAAGTGGTGATTGTCTTGTTTCTGGGCTGGATTCATCCGCCCCGCCCGTTGCAAGATCGCCACTGGCGGGACGTGGACCACGTAAAGGTCGAGTGAACTTGGCAGGAATTTCCAGTTGCCTGGTGGGCGCGGTCGGAGAATTCCGGAGATGTTTGGGTAATCTGTCCCCTTTATCCCTGCATACTTTATCCCTGTTCAACCTTCTGGCCTGAATCACTGCAGCTTGGGAGACCAGGAACATGACTTGTTCCCAGGCTCCCACCAATGCCCTCAGTCGAAGTCAAGACAGACTTAAGAACAATTAAGAACTGATAGGAGGGAGAACATCTTTCACTGGATACATCCTGGCTCAAAGAAGCTTTGATCACTGACGTGAACCATGACCTGAGACCTGTGCTGCTCACCGCTCCATACCACTTAGAGCTGTTGCATGATCACATCAAACACTGCTACCTATTGAACTTTTTTCAATGGGTAGGAAATGTTCCAGTGCTGATAAACGAGCAGCAGAAGGTGACAAGAGGCATAGCAAGTGCAAACATTGAAACTTAGATTGGAAAGCTAGATGTGCAATTCTGAGCAGAACTTTATGATCAAAGTTATTTCAAAGAGTCATTAATAACTGGATTATACTTTTAAAAATAACACTCAAAAAATTGCTTCAGATACAGACTACTGCTTATTTAAAAAAATTATTATTTTTTTAATTGCTTTGTGATACTTCGTTTGAACTATCCACTTTTCGATGCAATTGTGTCCTTTGTGACCACCGAAGTGCTCCTCTAAACGAGCAATATAATGATGTTTTGATTTTACACGGCACAGTCATGCAGCGAACTGTGAGATATAAGGAAGGACCCTTACTCCCATTTCCATAGTGATTTCTGAACTGTTGACGTAATGAGTGAACATCAGAAATAATCTCCCATTGATATGGTGTTGAATCTCTATGAATTCCCCCAGCGATTCCAATCTAAAAAGATTACAAAGTCGAACAGCAAACAGGAATAAAGAAAGTCTGGCAGAGAATAGTAGAAGATTCTGATCAACACCTACAAGATAAAAGGTTGGGGATAGAAGGGATAGGCTTGATTAGAGATGATAAAAAGAAATTGTTTGCTTGGTTTTCTTTCAGATGAAGGGGTGATAGTGAGAATGAAAAATCACAAAAGGAGATTGTGGATCCATGAGACAGGGTAACTGTAGATAAGCAAGAAGTTTATTTTAATTAATTCATGGGAGTTGGGTGTTGCCAATATTTATTGCTTATGTGAAATTGCCTTTGAAAAGTGGTGGTGAGTTACCGTTTTGAACAGCGACAGTTCTTGAGGTGTAGGTACAGTGCCATTAGGGAGAAGGACCCAGGATTTTGATCCAGCAATGGTGAAAGAATGGTGATATAGTTCCAAGTGAGGATGGAGTGTAACTTGGAGGGTGCAGACCGAGTGGTCACATGATAATGTGATAATGCAGTTACTTAAAAGATCACATGACAGAATTGGGCCCGTACTCCATTGGGCGAGGGCAGAGTAAAAGCACGGAGTAGCGACTCAACTAGTGGATCAACTATTGTTTCTTACAAATCATTGGTCATCCGTCTTTGGGAATCCTGCACTGCTACATGGTGTCAGGATTTGGCAGTGTAATACAAGGATGTTGCCGCATCGGCTGGCTCGTGTTCGGTGAAAATATTGCGGACAGCTGGCCAAGATTGAAACGGAGTGGCGTATATATTGCGGTGCTGGATTATCAGATAAATCAAAAAAGGTACAAGCTTTTGATTTTGATTTGATTTGAATTATTGTCACATGTTACCGAAGTACAATGAAAAGTATTTTTGTGCGGCCGAGGGAATGTACACAGTACGTACATAGTAGACAAAGAGAATAATTAACAGAGAACATTGACAAATGGTACATCGACAAACAGTGATTGAGTACAGCGCGGAACAAGGGGCCAAACAAAGCAAATATATGAGCAAGCGCAGCATCGGGTGCGTGAATACAGTAGTCCCCCTTTATAACGCGGGTGTTGGGGTCCAAGACCCCCACCCGCGTTGTAACCGAGCCGCGGATATCCATGATGGGGGTTTTAAATTTATTTAAAAATCTATGCTAGCGCTTCCCATTGAGTGTCTACGGGGGGGGGGGGGGGGGGGGGGGGGGGGCGGGGGGAGAGGTCAGACCCCCGTAGACTCACAATGGGAAGCGCTAGCATAGATTTTTAAATAAATTTAAAACCCCCATTGTGGATCCAATTAAAATTTCAGCGGCCGCTCACTTTGATCCGGAGAGAAGCTGCTCTCACTGAAATAATCAGCCGGCCGCTGAAATTGACACTGCCCCGCTGCTCTCATCCCTCCAATCCAACTTTTAAGTTTTAATGTTTCTGATTGGAGGGAGAGAGCAGCCGGCAGTGTCAATTTCTTTTTTTTTCCTCCGGCTTGCCCCCTCTCCCCCCACATCCTCCAACTAGACCCCTCTCCCCCCACACCCTCCGGCTCGCCCCCTCTACCCCCCCCAACACCCTCCGGCTCGCCCCCGCAGGGGGTCTCCCCACACCCGCAGGGGGGTCTCCCCCACACCCGCAGGGGGGGTCCCCCCCCACACCCGCAGGGGGGGTCCCCCCCCCACACCCGCAGGGGGGGTCCCCCCCACACCCGCAGGGGGGTCCCCCCACAACCCGCAGGGGGGGTCCCCCCACACCCGCCCCCCCTCCTCTCCCCCCCCAACGCCCGCCCCCCCCCTCTCCCCCCCCCAACGCCCGCCCCCCCTCCTCTCCCCCCCAACACCCGCCCCCCCTCCTCCCCCCCAACACCCGCCCCCCTCCTCTCCCCCCAACACCCGCCGCCCTCCTCTCCCCCCCAACACCCGCCTCCCCTCCTCTCCCCCCCAACACCCGCCCCCCCTCCTCTCCCCCCCCAACACCCGCCCCCCCCTCCTCTCCCCCCCCAACACCCGCCCCCCTCCTCTCCCCCCAACACCCGCTCCCCTCCTCTCCCCCCCCCAACACCCGCCCCTCTCCTCTCCCCCCAACACCCGACCCCCCCCAACACCCGACCCCCCCCAACACCTCCCCCAACACCCGACGCCCCCCAACACCCCCCCCAACACCCCCCCCAACACCCGCCCCCCTCCTCTATCCCCCAACACCCGCCCCCCCTCCTCTCCCCCCCCAACACCCCGCCCCCCCTCCTCTCCCCCCCAACCCCCCCCCCCCCCCAACCCCCCCCCCAACACCCGACGCCCCCCAACACCCCCCCCAACACCCCCCTCCAACACCCGCCCCCCCTCCTCTCCCCCCCAACACCCGCCCCCCCTCCTCTCCCCCCCAACACCCGATCCCCCCCCAACACCCCCCAACACCCGACGGCCCCCAACCACCCCCCCCAACACCCCCCCTCCAACACCCGCCCCCCCTCCTCTCCCCCCCAACACCCGCCCCCTCCCTTCTCCCCCCCCCAACCCCGCCCCCTCCCTTCTCCCCCCCCAACACCCCCCCCAACACCCCCCCCCAACACCCCCCCCCTCTTCTCCCCCCCAACACCCCGCCCCCCTCTTCTCCCCCCCAACACCCGCCCCCCCTCTTCTCCCCCCCAACACCCGCCCCCAACACCCCCCCCTCCTCTCCCCCCCTCTCTTCTCCCCCCCTTCTCCCCCTCTTCTCCCCCCTCTTCTCCCCCCTCTTCTCCCCCCCCCTCTTCTCCCCCCTCCCCTCCCCCCCTCTTCTCCCCCTCCCCTCTTCTCCCCCCCTCCCCCCCCTCCCCCCCTCCCCCCTCTTCTCCCCCTTCTCCCCCCCCTCCCCCCCCTCTTCTCCCCCCCCTTCTCCCCCCCTCTTCTCCCCCCCCTTCTCCCCCCCTCCCCCCTCTTCTCCCCCCCCTCTTCTCCCCCCTCCCCCCCTCTTCTCCCCCCTCCCCCCCCTCTTCTCCCCCCCTCTTCTCCCCCCTCTTCTCCCTCCCCCTCTTCTCCCCCCCTCTTCTCCCCCCCAACACCCGCCCCCACCTCTTCTCTTCTCCCCCCCACACCCGCCCCCTCCCTTCTCCCCCCCCAACACCCGCCCCCTCCCTTCTCCCCCCCCAACACCCGCCCCCTCCCTTCTCCCCCCCCAACACCCGCCCCCTCCCTTCTCCCCCCCCAACACCCGCCCCCTCCCTTCTCCCCCCCCAACACCCGCCCCCTCCCTTCTCCCCCCCTTCTCCCCCCTCTTCTCCTCCCCCCCCTTCTCCCCCCCTCCCCCCCCCTCTTCTCCCCCCCCTCTTCTCCCCCCTCCCCCCCCTCTTCCCCCCCCTCCCCCCCCTCTTCTCCCCCCCTCTTCTCCCCCCCCTCTTCTCCCCCCCAACACCCGCCCCCCCCTCTTCTCTTCTCCCCCCCAACACCCGCCCCCTCCCTTCTCCCCCCCCAACAACCCGCCCCCTCCCTTCTCCCCCCCCAACACCCGCCCCCTCCCTTCTCCCCCCCCAACACCCGCCCCCTCCCTTCTCCCCCCCCCCAACACCCGCCCCCCTCCCTTCTCCCCCCCCAACACCCGCCCCCTCCCTTCTCCCCCCCTTCTCCCCCCCTTCTCCCCCCCTCTTCTCCCCCTCTTCCTCCCCCCTCTTCTCCCCCCCTCTTCTCCCCCCTCCCCTCTTCTCCCCCCTCCCCTCTTCTCCCCCCCTCCCCTCTTCTCCCCCCTCCCCCCCTCCCCCCCTCTTCTCCCCCCCCTCCCCCCCTCTCTCCCCCCCCCTTTTCCCCCCCTTCTCCCCCTTTCTCCCCCCTCTTCTCCCCCCCCTTCTCCCCCCCTTCTCCCTCTCCCCCCTCTTCTCCCCCCCCTCTTCTCCCCCCCTCCCCCCCTCTTCTCCCCCCTCCCCCCCTCTTCTCCCCCCCTCCTCCCCCCCTCTTCTCCCCCCCTCTTCTCCCCCTCTTCTCCCCTCCCCCTCTTCTCCCCCCCTCTTCTCCCCCCCAACACCCGCCCCCCCCTCTTCTCTTCTCCCCCCCAACACTTGCCCCCTCCCTTCTCCCCCCCCCAACACCCGCCCCCTCCCTTCTCCCCCCCCAACACCCGCCCCCTCCCTTCTCCCCCCCCCCCAACACCCGCCCCCTCCCTTCTCCCCCCCCCCCCCCCCCCCCCCCCCCCCCCTCGGCAGTGTCAATTTCAGCGGCCAGCTGATTGTTTCAGTGAGAGCAGCTTCCCTCTCTGGATCAACGTGAGCCGGCCGCTGAAATTGACACTGCCCGCTGCTCTCTCCCTCCAATCCAACTTTTAAGTTTTAATGTTTCTGATTGGAGGGAGAGAGCAGCCAGCAGTGTCAATTTCAGCGGCCGGCTCACTTTGATCCGGAGAGGGAAGCTGCTCTCTCACTGAAACAATCAGCTGGCCGCTGAAATTGACACTGCCGGCTGCTCTCTCCCTCCAATCAGAAACATTAAAACTTAAAAGTTGGATTGGAGGGAGAGAGCAGCGGGCAGTGTCAATTTCAGCGGCGGGCTGATTATTTCAGTGAGAGCAGCTTCCTTCTCCGGAGCCGGCCGCTGAAATTGACACAACTGACAGTTGGGGTCCATCAGCCCCCCCGCGGTATATCGCGAACCGCGGTATTGCGGAGCGCGGTATAACGGGGGACTACTGTAGTGTTCTTACAGGGAACAGATCAGCCCGAGGGAGAGTCGTTGAGGAGTCTTGTAGCTATGGGGAAGAAGCTGTTCCTATGTCTGGATGTGCGGGTCTTCAGACTTCTGTACCTTCTGCCTGATAGAAGGGTCTGGAAGAAGTAATGCCTGGGTGGGAGGGGTCTCTGATAATGATGTATGACTTCCTGAGGCAGCAGGTGTAGCTCAGTGGGTTAGACAGCTGGTTTGTAATGAGAACAAGGCCAGCAGCGCGGGTTCAATTCCTGTACCGGCTTACCCGAACAGCCACTGTAATGTGGCAACTCGGGGCTTTTCACAGCAGCTTCATACTTGTGACAATAAAAGATTTTTATTATTATTATTAGGTGTATACAGAATCAATGTGGGGTGGCAGGCTTGTATGATACGCTGGGCTGAGTTCACCATACTCTGCAGTTTCTTGCAATCTTGGACTGAGCAGTTGCCATACCAACCTGTGATGCAGCCGGATAGGATGCTCTCTATCGCACATCTGTAGAAGTTTGTGAGAGTGGATGCAGACGTGCCAAATTTCTTCAGTTTCCGTAGGAAGTAGAGGCGTTGTTGGGCTTTCTTGACTGTTGCATCAATGTGAGTGGACCAGGACAGACTGTTGGTGATGGTGACCCCCAGGCACTTAAAGCTATCGACCACCTCCACTTCAGAGCCATTGATGTAGACGGGGATATGTGACATACTTGCTTCCTGAAGCCGATGATCAGTTCCTTGGTCTTTCCAAAATTTAGTGAGACGTTGCTTTCGGTACACCATGCAACCAAGTGTAGTGTAGTCTCCCTCCTGTAGTCTGATTCGTCATTGTTTGAGATATGACCCACTGCAGTCATATCATCCGCAAACTTATAGATTGAGTTGGAGTTAAATCTTGCAACAATTGTGGAGGAGGTGCTGTTACCTATCCTGACAGATTGTGGTCTGTTGGTGAGGAAGTCAAGGATCCAGCTGCACGGGGAGGGCTCAAGTCCAAGATTGCAGAGTTTGGCTATTAGTCTTGTCGGGATAATGGTGTTGAAGGTGGAGCTGTAGTCGATGAACAGCAGCCTTACATAGGTGTCCTTGTTGTCGAGGTGTTCGAGTGTTGATTGTAGAGCCAGGGAGATAGGATCTACTGTGGACCAGTTGCGGTGATAGCAAACTTCAGTGGATCGAGACCGTCTGGGAGATCATCAGTGGAAATGGAGGCCAATGCAACAAGACCTGCACCCACTGAGCACACCAATAGGGCGTCCATGCTGAGGACACCAGCCCTAGAACATCCAGTCAATCAACACAATCACATGCTCAGGGCACAAGACAGAAACAACACAAGATTCTCGGACTATGTAATAAACTAGTCTACAACTGGCCTTCATCTTTCTTGTTTGCACAACAAAATGCGGGGGGTGAGGAGGGGTGCAGAGGAGATGCAATGGGCTATGCACCAGCTGCAATACTCAATCCATGTCTCACCCTATATAAATAGTTATGTACTGTTAGTCTTTTAAATCTGTATGTTATAAAATGTTTTGTTAATAATTAAAGTTCACTTGCATGTAGTAGCTGTTCAGCTATTGTTTTTTTTATAAACCCTTGGCCGTCTGTCTTTGTGAACCCAGCACTTCTACAGAGGGGAACTTGTTAGTAGTATTGTTGCCATGTCCATGTTCTTCCAGGTGGCCGATGTCACAGGTTTAGGATGTGTTGTGGAAGAAGCCTTGGCACGTTTCTGTCACACACCTTGTTGATGATACACACTGCACCAATTGTGTGCTGACCTGGAAGAGGTAAATGGGTGGGTTTGTCTAGCCCTGCCTGCCACCATTATCGTCCAGGCCTGCCGAATGTCAATGGACTTTTGGCTTGACCGTCTTAGACGGGTCTCACCACGTTGGGACCGGAAAACCCCGCCAATGTTTAAGGTGGTGGATGGGGCGTCGATCAAATGGACTGCCTTGTCCTGGATGGTGTCAAGCTTTTTGAGTACTGTTGGCGCTCACACATCCAGGCAAGTGGAGGGCAATCCATCACACTCCTGACTTGCTGATGGTGGGCAGGCTTTGGAGAGTTCGGACATTATTCGCTGCAGGACTCCTAGCCTCTGACCTGCATATCGTGCCCATTTCCAGCACAACTGAGTGGCCTTCTTGACCTGAGTGAATGAAATCAACATTTAATCCAATAACCTTAATGCCACCTTTACTAATGCAAGCCTTTTATTTCCAGATTTGAAAAAATTGAAAGCAATTTCTCAATTTGCCATGGTAAAATTAAACTCATGTTCTCTGGATTATTACTTGGCAACTGGTGATCGCTAGTCCGAAAATGGAACCTGCCAGTGACTGGGGAAGTGGGGGCTCCCAGTCAGGACCCAGTGATCCTACACTAGATGGAAGCAGCATTGAAATGACTGAGGAAAGTTGGCTCCAGAAATTGGAATGGTCTGCGTAGTCCCTTTAAGGATTGTTGGTTTTAGCATTCTTGTCCCACCTGTCTTGTTATGCTCTTGGCGCAGCATAAGCGGCTTCCTTGATGTTCACCATGACAAAGGAAGGTTCAGACGTGGAGATAACTTCAACACGTTTATTAAACTATTAACAATTCTACTACTCGGATTCGCCTCTACTGTTAATCCTTCTATAGCTACTCAGACTGACGAACCAGTCTGCTACAATCCACGTGGTGGGTGTGATGTTGAATCAACCTTGTGTCTGTACTCACTTGAGTGTCTCCACTGGAAAGAGGAAGATCATGTGTGCTGTGTCCTTTATATATGGGTTGGTGTAATGCCCCCCTGTGGCAGTGTCTCCTCTGTGTGTATCGTGAATGCCCAATTGGCCGTGTCCTATCTTACTGACCTATTTGTTGAGTGTCTGTGTGTCATGTCTCTGGTGCTCCCTCTAGTGTCTAGCTAGTCTACGTGTACGTACATTAACCCCTTGTGTATCTACAATGATGCATTTCACCACATCCCACCTTTTTTCATGTTACATATTTTCTGTACACTGTTAAAGAAAATTGAACAAAAAACAGGTGGATAAGCGATGCTCTGTACAAGTTATGATAACAGTGATCATTAAACAAGAAGTCCAACTCATATGTATGAGTCCAAAACCCATCAATTATCATGGTCGAATGTCTTTCTTGTTGGGTTGGTGAGTTGGTGATTTTGATGGTGGCATGTCCTTGTGAACGCCATCAGTGCCCTGTGCATAAGGAACCAAGAAGTGGTCAAATCACTTTGTTGTGTGATGTGGAGTCTTTTTTTTCTTCCGATGCTTGTGATAGCGATGTTGGATGGCATCTGTCCTGAAAGCCAAGTTGCCTGTTGGTAGTAGCAAACGTGAATTGGGAAGATGCATCGTCCTGCCATGGTATGTCATTGTACTGAGCTGAGCAGTAACGGTGTCCCTCATGGGCCGAGTTGTATCATGTCGTACCAGTCGTAGTTCCATTGGTGTAGTCTTTGTCGTGCTTGTTGTCAACGTTGTTGCCTTTGGTATGCTTCTTGTTATTGTCGTTGATGTGGTTTTCATAGGTTGTGTTGTTGTGTTGGATGGTTCTGTTGTTGTGTTAGCTGCGCTCAAGGCCCACACTCTGTGGATAATATGAGTCCTTCACACAGTTACTCATGTCAGCGTGCTTTGTGGCATCTGCTGTTACCTTGAGCGTGCCGTCACTGAGTTTGCGGCACTCCCCGCCTGGAGTCAAGTCCGGCCGATATGGATCAGCTTTGGCGTTTGATTGCTCCCCATCTGGAGTCTGGTCTGTTACACCTGAGTCAGTTTTGGTTTGTCGATGCTCCACGTCAGGAGTCAAAACATCCAGGAATGCATTTGCTTGTGGAGATGCTCGAGCGAATGAGGTTTGAAATAACGTGGTATCACCGGAGTTACCAGTGGTCTCACTGTGATCGTCGCGTGCCTCCGTACACACTAGCTGAGGTCTGTCACATTGCGCATCTTGTATGGGAAGTGGGATGCCCTCGTCACTTGTCTCACATACAGTGGGTAGAGACTCAGTAGCTTCTTGTTGTTCACTTGAGCTGGGTAGACTGCCAGAGTCTTCATCTTGTGGCTCAAACAATGTGGGTGGACTGTCATAGTCGCTTTGTTGTTCACTTGAGCTGGGTAGACTGTCAGAGTCGTCTTGCTGTTCACTGGAGCGTGGTAGACTGCCATAGTCTTCTCGCTGTGCACTTGAGCATGGCAGACTGTCATAGTCTTTCTGTTGTTCACTTGAGCGTGGCAGACTTGCATCGTCTGCTGCTGGTTGCTCAGAGGAGGTTGCTAGACCCTCATGGTCTTGTTCATGCAAGGACTGCGCTTTGGAGTCTTGCGTTGCTTCTATCGTTGAGGCTGTCCACGAGCTCACTGTGGAGGCTTGTGTCACTCGAGTCACTTCTTGTTCATGCAAGGACTGTGGTGTGGAGTCTTGCATCACTTTCTGTGTGGAGGCTCGGACCCTTTGTGGTGCGTGGACCACTCTCTGTGTGGCAGCAGGCTGCTGTCTGTGGGCTTGTACCGCTCTCTGTCTCATGGTGTCAGGCCGCAGCATAATCCTGCACTCACGAGTCGGGATGTCATATATGCTGGGCTGAAGATCCTCAAATCCGAAGAACACATCCGCATCTGTGTCGGAGCCTTCACTGTAGAACACATCTTGTTGCGGTTCGGATTTGGTACTGAGGTCACCATCTCGAATGATGAAACCTTCGTCTGAGTCGTAGTCTTCTCAGACCATATCATCACTTTTTGTGTCGGAGCTGGCATTGGGCTCGCGATGTCCAAAGAAGAAATAAAGGTCGGAGTCGTAGTATTCAAGGACTGTATCATCTCTTTGGGCGGTGCATATCACCACACCACCCAGTAAGAGACCTGCATATTGTGTAAAACGGCGTCTGAAACATTTTAATGAGAGTTTCTCCACACTTCAGGCTAACCATATGAAATGAAATGAAAATTGCTTATTGTCACGAGTAGACTTCAATGAAGTTACTGTGAAAAGCCCCTAGTCGCCACATTCCGGCGCCTGTCCGGGGAGGCTGTTACGGGAATCGAACCGTGCTGCTGGCCTGCTTGGTCTGCTTTCAAAGCCAGCGATTTAGCCCATGTGCTAAACAGCCCCTATGTTTACCTAACATCCCATGCATGTTACAAAACTAAGTAATGGGTGGTCATGGACGGCACGGTGGCACAGTGGTTAGCACTGCTGCCTCACAGCACCAGGAACCCGGGTTCAATTCCAGCCTTGGGTGACTGTGTGGCATTTGCACATTCTCTCTGTGTCTGCGTGGGTTTCCTCCAGGTGCTCCAGTTTCCTCCCACAGTCCAAAGATGTGGAGGTTAGATGGACTGGTCATGATAAATTTTCCCCTTGTCTAAAAGGTAAAGTGGGGTTACTAGGTTATGGGGATTAGCTAGGGGTGTGGGCCTAGGCAGGGTGCTCTTTAAGAGGTTTGGTGCAGACATGATGGGCTGACCTTCCTCCTTCTCCACTCTAGGGATTCTATTCTATTTACTGTACACTATGGTAGTATCATAACTATCAGCATTACAAGGGTTAATGTAGTGTCAAGAGTAGCCACTAAAGGGAGCTGTAGATACAAAATAAAGCAGTGATGCTCGACCTTAGGGGAGGAGTGTATACAGGAGACAGCAGAGAAGGACATAAGAGCAGTTAGTGTGAGAAGGTTAGATTATATTTTATCCCAGTAGTGAGATTAGCAGTAGATGAGTGTAGTTAGATGTTGTTGATCAATTCTGTATTCGAAAGGACTATGTGTCAAAACCCAGTGTAGAAGTGTAAATAAAATCATAGCTTTGTTTAAGTAAAAGCTATACTGTGGTCTTTGTGTAACACTACGCCAAACATCCTAAATGAGCAACACAAAGAACACCAGGACTATGACTCCAAAAAGCATCTGACATGGTTTAGCTACTTCAAATACGCTCTCCCTTTTGGAAATTAGCACTTCAAGATACACCTTGCCACATAAGGACGGACTTTATTATAGGTTGGTCATTTCCACCATATTGGGTCACCTTTCTTTTCAGGACTTCCTTCTGTCTGGCCTCCAATCCATGATTTGTGAATAGGACCATTTTACCAAAGCAACTTTGCAAAAAAATGTTCAACTTGAATAAGCATCACGAACTGGTCAGCGTTGCAAAGTGTGGACCATGACGTCCGTACCTCACAAGCCTAGCAATGATTGGATGGTCCTTAGAAAGGAATTGGGTGCAAGTGGTCTTCCATATTACTGGAGGTTGGAATGGAAACCTGAGGGAAATATAAAGTGGGGAAAGGGTCCCACAGATTCACCAACTGGACAAATACCTGCACAGATTAGATGCATTTCGCCCAAAAATCTGGTGCGGCCTATCCTGATTTCTACCCCAGTGCATTTTGACACTGCCATTGATTGAACACGTGATTATTGTAGTGACGCTGATGGAGTGATTAACTCACTAGTACGTCAGTTATATCACAAATGTGATGTGAATTGATTTTGGTGTGACATTCCCAGATGCGGCATGGCGCAATACTGCAGGGAGGATTCCCAAATTGAATTTAGGTGCGAGGTGTTAGCGAACACCTCCAGAGGCTCGCCTTGCATCACTTCAATGGTATCACCTTAAACTGCAAATCGATATGGAGCAAATGTTCTCAGATCCTGCCAAGTAGTTAGAGAATTCATTGCTTCCGTTTAAATGTTAACACGGAACTGATGGTCCCATGCGCTGCTTGTTAACATTGAAACTGACCGGCTTTATGCGCTTTTATTTTTCTTAATCAAAGAGTGACAAGAAAACAAAGTATCTGGCTTGAGTCAATCCAACCCAGGCAGATTCTGATCTAAAGCTAGGAAAGCAGATTTATACACTGCCTCTGAATAGATGTCTTATATCACACTCTAAAAGTATAGATGGGAGGCACTTTCCTATTATCTTCTGACAGTTAGATACTAGGGGCAGGAGATGTGCAATGACCAGACACATTTACAGAGACATAAAACATCCAATATGCATATTTCAATAAAATGATAGCATTCATGGACAAAGTGTCTGTCCAGACAGGTCCTCTGTATTCTTGCAATCAAAACAAATCAGAGTCTGAAGTAGTTCAAATGAGGAACAACAAATGATTTATACAGTACTCCTGCACACCTCAAAAGAAAATCATTGATTCAAAATGTCCCAGAATTTCATGGCATTTTTTAATATCTATGACCTATATTTTGTTCTATGTTTATCATTGAATCGCCAGTAAATTGTTGGTTTGTCATCAATGCATAATCTGGTATTTTCTGCTCTGGCTACGATAATAGACTGCCGAGAATAATAAAACAGGTTCAGACCGGACAAACAAAATCAGTTTAACAAGACACAGGAAATGAGCCATGTTACTTTTGGATTTGGATTTAGGTTTATTGTCATGTGTACTGTGGTACAGTGAAAAGTATTGTTCTGCTACAGTCCAGAGATCATTCCGTACGTAAAAAAACATAGTACATACATAAATACACAATGTAAACACAAAAGCACAGACATCGGGTGAAGCATATGAAGTTAGATACTAGGGGCAGGAGATGTACCGGGGCAGCACGGTAGCATGGTGGTTAGCATAAATGCTTCACAGCTCCAGGGTCCCAGGTTCGATTCCCGGCTGGGTCACTGCCTGTGCGGAGTCTGCACGTCCTCCCCGTGTGTGCGTGGGTTTCCTCCGGGTGCTCCGGTTTCCTCCCACAGTCCAAAGATGTGCGGGTTAGGTGGATTGGCCATGCTAAATTGCCCGTAGTGTCCTAAAAAGTAAGGTTAAGGGGGGGGTTGTTGGGTTACGGATATAGGGTGGATACGTGGGTTTGAGTAGGGTGATCATTGCTCGGCACAACATTGAGGGCCGAAGGGCCTGTTCTGTGCTGTACTGTTCTATGTAGTACTGCTCAGTAGAGAAGATGCATGGAGAGATCAGTTCAGTCCATAAGAGGGTCGTTTAGGAGTCTGGGAACAGTGGGGAATAAGCTGTTTTTGAATCTGTTAGTGCTTGTTCTCAAACTTTTGTTTCTCCTGCCTGATGGAAGAAGTTGGAAGAGTGAGTAAGACAGGTGAGAGGGGTCTTTGATTATGCTGCCCGCTTTCCCCAGGCAGCAGGAGGTGTAGATGGAGTCAGTGGATGGGAGACAGGTTCGTGTGATGGACTGGGCTGTGTTCATGACTCGCTGTAGTTTATTACGGTCTTGGGCTGAGCAGTTGCCATACCAGGCTGTGATGCAGCCAGATAGGATGCTTTTCATGGTACAGCTGTAAAAATTGGTAAGAGTTAATGTGGGCATGCCGAATTTCATTTGTTTCCAGAGGAAGTACAGGCGCTGTTGTGTTTTCTTGATCGTAGTGTTGACATATGTGGACCAGGACAGATTGCTGGTGATATGCACATCTAGGAATTTGAAGCTGTCAACCATCTGCACCTTGGTATCATTGATGCAGACAGGGGTGTGTACGATACTTTGCTCCCTAAAGTCAATGACCAGCTCCTTAGTCTTGCTGATGTTGAGGGAGAGATTGTTTTCGTTCCACCACACCAGTAAGTTTTCCATCTGCCTCCTGTACTCTGACTCATCGTTGTTCGAGATCCGACCCACTATGGTCATGTCATCAGCAAATTTGTAGATGGAGATGGAGCCAAATGTTGCCATGCAGTCGTGTGTGTATAGGGAGTATAATAGGGGGCTGAGTACACAGCAATATGGGGCCCCGGTATTGAGGACTATCATGGAGGAGGTGTTATTGTTTATCCTTACTGATTGTGATCTCTGGGTCAGGAAGTCGAGGAACCAAAGGCAGAGGGAGGAGCCAAGTCCTAGGTTTTGGAGTTTTGATATGAACTTGATGGTAGGACAGCACGGTAGCACAAGTGGAAAGCACTGTGGCTTCACAGCACCAGGGTCCCAGGTTCAATTCCCCGCTGGGTCACTGTCTGTGCGGAGTCTGCACATTCTCCCTGTGTCTGTGTAGGTTTCCTCTGGGTGCTCTGGTTTCCTCCCACAGTCCAAAGGCATGCAGGTTAGGTGGATTGGCCATGATAAATTGCCCTTTGTGACCAAAAAGGTTCGGAGGGGTTATTGGGTTACAGGGATAGGGTGGACGTGAGGGCTTAAGTGGGTCGGTGCAGTCTCGATGGGCCGAATGGCCTCCTTCTGCACTGTATGTTCTGTGTTCTGTGTTGACTGGGATTATTGTGTTGAAGGCTGAGCTGTAGTCAATGAATAGGAGTCTGACGTAGGAGTCCTTGTTGTCGAGATGCTCCAGGGATGAGTATAGGGCCAGGGAGATGGTGTCTGCTGTGGACGGTTGTGGTGGTATGAGAATTGCAGTGGATCAAGGCATTCTAGTATGGGGTTAATATCTCTCATGACCACTTTTCTCAACAGGCATTTCCCTAGTGAACAGCAAAGGGAAACAATTCAGGCCCTCAAATGAGGCTCCAGTAAAAGCAGTAGTGGGCTGTAGTGATTGTCCCTTTAAGCGGTCACCTGGCCTTAAGGGAATCAATTGGGACTCAGAGCAAGGAATCATCCCAGGGGATGGAGTCCTCATTGTCAGAGACATTTTGGGGGTGGAGGGAGGAAACTTTCTTAGGCAGGAGATATGTAATGAGCTATATAGCTGCAGCCATGCTGACTGCTGAATTCTTATTAATAAAAACATTTTGTGTTCATTAATGAAGTGTGGAAGTGCATCAATACAGGGGCAAACTTAAGATTCACGAGTCACAGTCCAGTGATGTCATCAGCACCACAAGGTATTTTTAACCTTAACACAGGCGAAGTTCCACAATCACTGTTACCCAGCAGCAGAAACATGGTGGGAGGAGTCAGTCGGCTGGGACAGCTCTGCCTATTTTTACAATCCTTACGGGCCTAAAAGAGCAAGAATTCTCCCCAAGGAAGGAAGGAAGGCTCGCAAGAAAGACTTCAGCCTCCCCAACCTGAGTCTACACAAACCTCCTCCAGAGGGAAAAAAAAACAGTAAAATGGACAAATAAGAATACTGGTCTGAACAGTTATTTCCTTCTGGAATTAGCACTTATTTATTTGTTAATTTATTTAAATGAGGCGCTGCAGTTAGGATCACCTCCGTGACTCTAACCTTGCTGGGTTCTTTGTCTGTTGTTGACCTACTTCCTTCCACCTTCCAAAGAATAAAGAACAATATAGCACAGGAACAGGCCCTTCGGCCCTCCAAGCATGCACAACCATGATACCTGCCTAAACTAAAACCGTATGCACTTACGGAGTCCATATCCTTTCATTCCCACCATATTCATATATTTGTCTAGATGCCCCATAAATGGCGCTATTGTACCTGCTCCAACCACCTTTCCAAGCAGCACGCTCCATATATTTACCATCCTCTGTGTAAAAAACATCTATTGTAAACTTTCCCCCACGCATTTTAAACCTATGTCCCCTAGTACTTGACTCTCCTACCCTAGGAAAGAGCATCTGACTATCCACTCTGTCCATGCCACTCATAATCTTGTAGACCTCTATCAGGTCGCCTCTCAACCTCTGCTATTCCAGTGACAACCTAGTTTATCTAACCTCTCCTCATAGCTAATGCCTTCCATACCAAGCAATTAACATCGGGGCCAAAGTTTCATGAAATAAATTATATTTGTGCCCTTTTTATCTTACATTAAAGTCCAATGTCTGGTCCATTTGCATGGTGTGAAAATGAAAAACACTGATTGAAAAGAGATGTGCCGGAGACAATAGCCTTTGGACATAAATATTAAAGTTTTTCCATTTTTGTTTCTATCAGCTGTGGTGTTCTTTATGTTGCTTATTTAGGATGGTTGGCACAGTGTTCCTCAAAGACCACAGTCTAGCTTTTATTTAAACAAAGCTATGATTTTATTTACACTACTGAACTGGGTTTTGACACTTAGTCCTTTTAGAATACAGAATTGACCTTCACCACCTGTCTCCTGCATACACTCCTCCCCCAAGGTCGAGCATCACTGCTTTATATAGTTGTATCTGCAACTCCCTCTAGTGGCTATTCATGGTACTACATTAACCCTTGTAATGCTGATAGTTATGCGAATACCACATCAACTATTAATTAAAATAGCATCCATCACTAAACCGTTGGTAGTCAGATTTGCACCCCAGAAATGTGATAATTCTGTCCACTGCAAGCTGAAAATATGGCACCTTTTTACACCAGCTATCATTTTCACATTCCTCAGCAAGTTAACCAGTTGCTTCCTCAGAACAACGATTTCAAAAGTACCACATAATAATAGATTAATAGATAAAGTCAGAGCATGAAGATTCAGGATTCAATTAACAGAATGGATAGCTGACTGGTTGAAAGTTAGAAACTAGGGCTATTCCGAATATTCAATGGGAAGTGGGTCTCATGAGGGTGGTGTTCTTTGTGATTCTTGTTATCAGGATGCATGTTGTAGTGTTCACAAAGACCACAGAAACTAAGTTCATTAACAAAGCTAACATTTATTTACACTACTTATCAAAGCTCGACCACTTACTCCAAGAGTAAACAATAATCTAGAATCTACACTCAACTAACACTAGTCTCCACACTCTATAACTGTTCTCTGATCTCTCTCACTACTCCTATGCTTCTCCCAGAAGTCTGTGAGTCAGTGCTTTATATAGGTCTGCATCTAGCTCCATCTAGTGGTTAATTATGATATGACATTAATCCTTTGTATTCTGAACATTTCCCATAATGTCGCAATGAGGATCAGCGCTTGGACCACTCTTGTTAATCATTTATATTGCTGATTTAGACTTTAGAATCTAAAACATCAGTTCTTAATTTGCAGATGACATCAGATACTCAATACTGAGGTGCTGCAACAAATTACAAGAAGGCATTAATAAACTTGAAGACCAGGCGTATAATCAGAAAATAACAGGACAAGACAGGGTAGATGCAGGGAAGGTGTTACCAATGATAGGTGTGTCCAAAACCAGGGGTCACAGCCTGAGGGTTCAGGGTAAACCATTTTGGACAGAGATGAGGAGACATTTCTTCACCCAAAGAGTGGTGAGCCTGTGAAATTCGTTACCACAGGAAGTAGTTGATGCTAAAACATTGCATATATTCAAGAGGAGGCTGGAGAAAGCACTTGGGGAGAATGGGATCAAAGGTTATGGAGAGAAAGCAGGATTAGGCTATTGAGTTGGATGATCAGCCATGATCGTGATAAATGGCAGAGCAGGCTCGAAGGGCCAAAAGGCCTCCTCCTGCTCCTATCTTCTATGTAACTTTCCACACAGATAAGAATATATTTCGATCTGAAAAATTAAGAGCTTACATATTACTTGGAAAACAAGAAATTAAATTGGATAGAGAAGCAAATCCTTTTATTCATTCATGGATTGTGGGTATGTCAAGTACAAATACACAAATCACTAAAATGTGCAATGCAGGCCACATGGAGGGACACAGAGGGACAGAATTGAACAGTAGAGAAATCATTCTCAAGTTATATTGAACCTTGGTTAGACTACACTTAACGAACAGCGTGCAGTTCTGGCTGCTATTTTATAAAACGGGCATTTTATAAAACTGGAGAGGGTGGTAGAAAGATTTGCAAGGGTGATAGCAGAACTGTAAGGTTTTGCTTATTAAGAGAGAATGAACAGGCCGGGTCTATTTTCTCTTGAAAAGAAAAAAACTGAGTAGTGATCAACTAGAGGTCGTTAAAATCATGAAATGTTTTGATAGAATCGATGCAGAGAGAGAATTTCCACTTATGGGGAGAGCAAAACTGAAGGCTATCAATATAAGCTGATCAGCATGAAATCAAAGATGTACGGCGGGAATCCAATGCCAGTAGTGACAGCAATTGGACAATTTCCACTTCATGAATTAGGATAGCATCTTACCAGTTTTAAGTAGTTTCTGCCATCAGGTAGATTTATTGTCAGGGGAATTGAATCCATAAGCAGGAATGTTTTTCCCCAGTTGTACAGAGCATTGGTAAGAAAACACACCTGGAGGAGTGTGTACGTCTTTGGCTGCCTTACTTAAGACAGGATATAGTTCTATTAGAAACAATTCGCAGAAGATTCATTCGACTGATTCCTGGGATGAAGAGGATGTCTAACGAGGAAACGTTAGACAGGTTGGGCCTGTGACCATTGAATCACAAAATCACAGAATTGTTACGATGCAGAAGAAGATCATTTGGCTCATCGTGTCTGCATTGCCTCCCCAAACAAGCTTTATGGCTTAATGCTATTCCCTTCCCTTTTCCCCATACCCCTACACAGTGTTTCTATTTAAATAATCATCCAATGCCGCATTGAATGCCTCAATTGAACCTACCTCCATCATTTGGCTCATCGTGTCTGCATTGCCTCCCCAAACAAGCTTTATGGCTTAATGCTATTCCCTTCCCTTTTCCCCATACCCCTACACAGTGTTTCTATTTAAATAATCATCCAATGCCGCATTGAATGCCTCAATTGAACCTACCTCCACCCCACTTCCAGGCAGTGCAATCCGAACCTGAACCACTCTCTGTGCGATAAAGTTTTTGCAAATCATCTTAAATCTCTGCCCTCTTGTTTTTGATCCTTTCCGAGCCCCAAGTGTTTCTCCCTGTCCACTCTATCTAGCCCCCTTACAATTTTGAACAGCTCTATCAAATCTCCTCTCAGCCTTCTTCTCTTCATGGAGAACAGCCCCAACCTCTCCAATCTATCCTCATAACTGAAAGCATTCTTGTAAACCTCTTCTACACTCTCTCCAGTGCGTTCACATTGTTCCCATAGTATGGCGCCCAGAACTGTACACAATATTCTGGCTGAGGTCTAACTAGTGTCTAGTATAAGTTCAGCACAGCTTCCTTGCCCTTGTGCTCTATGGCCCTATTAATAAAGCCCAGAATACCATATACTTTATTAACTGATTTCTTCACCTGTCCTGTCACGATCAGTGATCTGTGCACATATACATCCAGGTCCCTCTGTTCCTGAACACCCTTTTAGAATTCTACCCCTTATTTTATATTGTCTCTCCATGTTCTTCCTACCAAAATGCATCATCTCACACTTCTCCACATTGAACTTCATCGACCCCATATCTGCCCACTCTACCAACTTGCCTATGTCCTTTTCAACATGTTACAGTTTTTTTTTTTTATAAATGTTTTTATTCAGTTTTCGTATTTTATATTGAACAAATTACAAATTGTTAGGAGAGAAAAAAAAAACAAACAAAAACAAACACGCAAAAATTAACACACATATTTACAGGTAAGCATCTTCGTAGTAGTAACTGCGCCCCCCCCCCCCCCCTCCCCCCCTCAACATGTTTATTTAGCTTGGTTTTGGGCCTTAGCTAGCCATCGAACCCCCGTAACGAACCTGTAGCCCCCCCCCCCCCCTCCCGCTACCTTCCCCCGACTATTCTTCCTCTTGTACATTGGCCACAAATAGGTCCCGGAACAGTCGCATGAATGGCTCCCACATTCTGTGGAAGCCGTCGTCCGACCCTCGGATGGCAAATTTGATTTTCTCCATTTGGAGAGATTCCGAGAGGTCGGACAGCCAGTCCGCAGCTCTGGGCGGTGCTGCTGACCGCCAGCCAAACAGGATTCTACGGCGGGCGATCAGGGAGGCAAAGGCAAGGGCATCCGCCCTCCTCCCCAGGAATAGATCTGGCTGTTCTGAAACCCCGAAGACCGCCACTATCGGGCATGGCTCCACCCTCACTCCCACCACTTTGGACATTACCTCGAAGAAGGCTGTCCAGTACTCCACGAGTCTGGGGCAGGACCAGAACATGTGGGCGTGGTTGGCCGGGCCTCTTTGGCACCGTTCACATCTGTCTTCCACCTCCGGGAAGAACCTACTCATACGGGTTCTTGTTAAGTGGGCTCTATGTACCACTTTTAGTTGCGTCAGGCTGAGCCTTGCGCACGTGGAGGTGGAGTTGACCCTATGCAGTGCTTCGCTCCAGAGTCCCCACCCGATCTCCATCCCCAGGTCGTCCTCCCATTTCCTCCTTGTTGCGTCCAGTACGGTGTCGTCCCTATCTACCAGTCGGTCATACATGTCACTACAGTTCCCTTTCTTTAGGATACTTGCGTCCAGTAGGTCTTCCAGTAGTGTCTGTCGTGGCGGTTGTGGGTACGTCCTTGTCTCCTTTCGTAGGAAGTTTTTGAGCTGCAGGTACCGTAGCTCGTTCCCCCCAGCTAGCTGAAATTTCTCTGTCAGTTCGTCCAGTGTTGCGATCCTGTCGTCCGTGTACAGGTCCCTGACTGTCAGTGTCCCCCCGTCCTGCCTCCACCTTTTGAAGGTGGCGTCGGTCAGTGCTGGTTTGAACCTATGGTTGTTGCAGATGGGAGCCCTGTTCGACATTTTGGTCAGGCCAAGTTGCTGCCGCAGTTGGTTCCAGGATTGGAGGGTGGCTGTCACCACTGGGCTGCTGGAGTGTTTTTTGGGTGGGGATGGGAGTGCTGCCGTGGCGAGGGCCCGGAGGGAGGTTCCCATGCAGGAGGCCTCCTCCGCACGCACCCACTCAGCTTCTGGCTCCTGGATCCATCCCCTTACTCGCTCGGCTGTTGCTGCCCAGTGGTAGAATTGTAGATTCGGGAGGGCTAACCCTCCCCTGGTTTTTGTTTTTTGTAAGACCTTCTTTGGGATCCTAGCATTTTTACCCCCCCATACGAACGCCATGATGAGTTTGTCCAGCGCTTTGAAAAAGGCCTTGGGGATGTAGATCGGAATGGATCTAAACAGGAAGAGGAACCTGGGCAGTACGTTCATTTTGATCGTCTGAACTCTCCCCGCGAGGGAGAGCGGGAGTGTGTTCCATCTTTGCAGGTCCTTTTTAACTTCCTCCGTCAGGCTGGTGAGGTTCCATTTGTGGATCCCTTTCCAGTCATGGGCTATTTGGATCCCCAGGTAGCGGAATTTATGTCGGGCTTGTTTGAACGGCAGCCCCTTTAGTGCTGCCCCCCCCCCCCCTTGCGGGTGTAATGGGAAGATCTCACTTTTGCTCATGTTGAGTTTGTAGCCCGAGAAGGCTCCAAACTCTTTCAGGAGCGCGATGATTCCGTCCATGCTGCTTTGTGGGTCCGAGATATAGAGGAGCAGATCATCCGCATAGAGTGAGACTCTGTGCTCTCTACCTCCCCTTCGGATCCCCCTCCAATTTTTTGCTGCCCTGAGCGCGATTGCTAGCGGTTCGATTGCTAGTGCGAACAGCAGCGGGGACAGTGGGCATCCTTGTCTGGTGCCCCTGTGCAGCTGGAAGTATTGGGAGTTGGTATTGTTGGTCTGTACACTCGCCATGGGAGCGTTGTACAGGAGCTTTACCCAAGCGGTGAACCCTGTTCCAAGCCCGAACCGCTCCAGTACCTCTATGAGGTATTTCCATTCGACTCTGTCGAAGGCCTTTTCTGCGTCCAGGGAGACGATCACCTCTTGTGTTCTCTCCCCGGAGGGGGTCATTATCACGTTCAGCAGGCGCCTGATGTTCGCGGTCAGCTGTCTACCTTTGACAAAGCCCGTCTGGTCCTCTGTGACCACCTCAGGTACACAGTCTTCTAGCCTTTTGGCTAGGATTTTGGCCAGTATTTTGGCGTCTGCGTTCAGCAGAGATATGGGTCTGTATGACCCACATTCCGTTGGGTCTTTGTCTCAACATGTTACAGTTGACAATACTTCAAATTTTGTGTCATCTGCAAACTTCTAAATTGTCCCCTGCACGCCAAGATCTAGATCATTAATATATATCAGGAAAAGCAAGGGTCTCAACACTAACAACTGGGGAACACAACTACAAACCTTAGTCCAGCCTGAAAAACATCCATTGACCATTACTCTCTGCTTCCTATTATTCAGCCAATTCTGTATCCACGTTGCTATTGTCCTTATTATGTTATGAGCCATAACCTTTCTCACTGTTGTGTGGCACTGTATTGAATGACTTCTGAATGTCCATGTACACCACATCAACAACGTTACCCTCATCAACCTTTTTTGTTACCTCCTCAAGAACTCTAGCAAGTTAATTAGTTCAGTAGAATTTACATGAATGAGATGTGATCTTATTGAAACATATGATCCTGAGGGGACTGGACAAGGTGGATGCTGAGAGGATGTTTACCCTTGTGGGATAACTGGGAAACACAGTTTAATAATAAGGGGTCTTCTATTTAAGAGGGTTATGAGTTTTTGGAACTCAGAGAGCATTGGAGGCAGAGTGTGATAGATTCTTAAACAAAAAACAGAAAATACTGGACAATCTCAGCAGGTCTAACAGTATCTGTGGAGAAAGAAGGGAACTAATGTTTCGAATCTGGATGACGCTTTATCATCCAGACTCAAAACATTAGCTCTGTTCTCTCTCCACAAGCTGTCAGACCTGCTAAGATAGTCTGTTATTCTTTTGTTTTAGTTTCAGGTTCCAGCATCTGCAGTAATTTGCTTTTGTTTTAGATAAATTCTTGATTGAGAAGGGAGCAAAATATTATAGGGGCCAGGCAGGAAGGTTGTGCTAAGATCAAAATCAGTTCAGCCAATGCCTTATCAAATAGAGGAGAAGAATCAAGGGACTTGTTCTTTGTTCTTTAATGGATAGGATAGGTATAGAAGGATACGGCACAAGGAAGTGCTGAGGGTTTTAGGCAAGGTTAGTATCATGACCCAAGCGGTACAGGCTTGGAGGGCTGTAGGGCCTGTTCCTGTGCTGTATTATTCTTTGTTCTTTGACTGAATAAACTATTGCTGCCCATAATTTGTTGTCATGTGAAGCTCTGGGCAGCTGGTGCAGCCCTTCCAGAAGAAATGGGCATTGTTGAGGCAAGTAGGGGACAACAAGGGAGCCTCAAGATGGAGGCATTCTCTGAAGCCTTCTGAAAACTTTTTTTTTTAAAAAGCATGCCATAGCTCTCAGGCCATCATTGTATGGGGGGAGGGGGGGGGGGGGGTTTCTCCCACAGGACTGCTGTAGCTACAGATGTGACCATTATTTGCCATGGCTCCAGGATAGATAGGTTGAAATGCGGCCTTGCTGACACTGCCCAGTACCTGCCGAGCTCCTACCTCAGCTGGGAAACCTTCCAATATTGGGAAGATCATCAACTTGTCTTAGTTGGGTCCTCAATGTGTGTAATTGGCGAACCGCCACTGCTGCAATCATCCGGCTCCAGCAAGCTCGCTCAGAGGAGGGTGAACATCAGGGAGCTGACCCAAATGCAACTTTCTCATTTTACTCCCGCTTCAGCCTCTCCTCCACAGGGCTAATAAGTTTCCAGCCCCAGTCTTTTTCTTGTCAGATTGAGATAAATCATTTCTAAAGCCAAGGAAATTGCCTCAGGTGCAAATAGATACTTTTTTTCATTCATTCTCCCCTTTGGTTTCTGCCCTGCTATATAGGAGATTTCAGTGGAGCCATGCTTCTTGTGTCTGTAAGTGTATTGTTATTGTGCTGTGAAATTATTAACTCTCACTTGGCTCGAATAATTTGTAAGACTCTGGCTCAGCATTTTTGGCATGAGGGGATACATTTCAGGCAGAGGGAGGCCATTCAATCCGTTGGGCTGCACTGAATTTTTCTAAAAGCAACCTATTTCACTCCACTGCCTCCACTTTCCCCACATCCCTGCAATTTTCCCTCTTCAGGACTTCTCAAGGCTACGATTGAATTGGCATCTACCACCCTGCCAGGCAAATCCTAACCACTCGTGTAAAGAAAATTTCCTCCTGTCATCTCTGGTTGTTTAGCAAATTTGTTTAAATCAGTTCTTTGGGGTTATCGACACATCAGCCTGTGGAAAATGTTTCTCTGTATTTTCTGTGCCAACCCTAGATTCTCAGTCTCTCCTTCATCCTTCATCACTGGGCTTCCTGGGCAATCCTGACATTTACATACAATAGAATGGCAGCCGGGTTCAACTGGACATATTGCATTTTATGTGTCAGGTGTGTTTGGTTAAATAGGAGATTCTCCAGGTTAGTCAACTGGCTTCAGAAACCGAGATCGGTGCCAAATGGCTGCACTACTCCCAGTGTGATTTTCACCACTCTACTAGGGCAGACCGGTTCCTGCCCTCCCTCTCCATACCGAGCTGGTCTTCATGGACAGCACCATGCTGCTGGACCCATGGACTCTACTGTGTCAGTCTCAGTTCAGTACTGTGCCTGGGCTTGGGGAGAACAGGGGTCCCCTTCCCCTTGGTGCTATACACCAGCGTCTATCTGGGCAGCACTGTGCTGCAGGACTCATGCAGCCCCTGCAACAAAGGAAAATATTTGACTAGGCGTTGAGTACAAGGTAAAGTGGGGGGACGGGGGGAGGGTTTTTGGGGGGCAAGGGAGGGCAGTGGCCTGAAAAGGACAAAGAGGTGATGTGGATGGACGTCTGTGCAAGGAGTTGAGGGTGGGCGGGTAGATGAGGGCTCACGTTGGCAGGCAGAGGGGCAAGATGGTATATGAAAAAGACAAACAATAGAAGGTAGAATGAAGATCGGGGTGGGTCGGGGGTGGGGGGGGGGGAGCTGGAACACAACATGTCTTCACAAAAGTACAAAGCAATACCATATTGTTTACTGGAAGGGAATGGAGGAAGACCCCAGGTGCTCTGGGGAGAGGTCCAAGTGAAGCATGGGCACCTCAGAGGTGATGGGTTCAGGGGGAGGGTAGTTGAATCAAGGAACCTCTTCTTGATGCTGCTTGCCTTTTCCCGCTGGGTTTCTGACATCCAACACGATCTGGAGAAGACACTGGGGGTAATTTCTTGTCAGCAGGATTTCCCTGCTCGTTTGCCCACATCTTCTGCCACTAACATAATGGGGTTCCCACCATGCAATAACAGAAATCCCATTTAAATACATTAGCATCTACTTATTGGGGCTCCCACTTTATTGTTCTCCCCCCCCCCCCCCCCCCCCCCCCCCCCCCCCCCCCCCCCCCCCCCCCCCCCTTGCCGGCATGACATCATGGAAGGAAAAATAACCACTGTAGTGTAAGAATATTAGATGCACATTGTTAATTTGTACAGTTGCAGCAAGACATCCCTACTTTTATACTCAAAACCCCTTGAAAAAAGGGTCAACATTCCATTAGCCTTCCTGACTACCTGCTGCACCTGTGTGCCAGCTGTCTGTGTTTTGTGCACAGGTACCTCCAAGTCCCTTTGTGTTGCAGATTTCTGCAGCTTTTCTCCATGTAAATAGTAACCTGCGGTGGGATTCTCCGACCCCCCGCCAGGTCGGAGAATCACCCGGGGCCGGCGTCAATCCCGCCGTGTCCCGAATTCTCTGCCACCCAAGATTCAGCTGGGGCAAGAATTGCCCCGTGCCGGTCGGCGGGCCCCCCGCGGCGATTCTCCGGCCCGCGATGGGCCGAAGTCCCGCCGCTGACAAGCCCCTCCCGCCGGCATGGATTAAACCACCTACCTGATCGGCGGGATTGGCGGTGCGGGCGGGCACCGGGGTCCTGGGGGGGGCGCGAGGTGATCTGACCCCGGGGGGTGCCCCCACGGTGGCCTGGCCCATGATCGGGGCCCACTGATCGGCGGTCTTCACCATGGCGGAGGCAGAAGAGACCCCCTCCCCTGCACATGCACCGGGATGACGTCAGCAGCCGCTGACGCTCCGGCGCATGTGCGGACTTACGCCGGCTGGCGAAGTACTTTCGGCTCCTGCTGGCGTGGCACCAAAGGCCGTTCACGCCAGCCGGCGGAGCGGGGATCACTCCGGCGCAGGCCTCGCCCCTCAATGTAAGGGCTTGGCCCCTAAAGGTGCGGAGACTTCCGCACCTTTGGGCAGCCCGACGCCGGAGTAGCTCACGCCACTCCAACACGCCGGGACCCCCCGCCCGGCCGGGTAGGGGAGAATCCCGGCCCTGTTCTTTTATTCTGACATCCAAAATGAACAACTTAATATTTTCCCATATTATACTCTATTTGCCACCCTTTTGTCCACTTACGTAACCTTTCAATATACCTTTGAAAACTATTTGTATCCCTATCCCAACTTGCCTTTCCACCTATTTTTATGTTCTAATGAGAAGGTTTACGCCATGTAAAGTAAACAAGCTTGGAGAAGAAAAGAGATGTTGCCTAGCAACCAGGGGCACTTTTACAGCAAAGAGCTTTCCAGCTTCTTGCTTAACTGGAAGTCAGTGGAGTAGAAGCTTCATAGCTAGAGAGGGACTATCTCTCAAAGTTCTGCTTGAATAAAAGCTATACCATTGATTAACGGGCAAAGAAGACTCGTGCCAGAAACTTAAAGAGCAGCTAATTAATCTAGGGAAATAAAGAGAGGTTCCAGGACATTTGAAGTTAAAATAACAGAGGAAACTGGAACTAGAATGGGATACTGTTCAGTGAAGACAGACAGAGCTTAGAAGGAGTTGGCTAGTGAGAAACCAGAAAGATATCTGAGATTGTTCTCAGGTTTGTGATACCTTACTACAATGTGAGCTGTTAATTGAAATAATTGTGGTGGCTGGATAGGTGGCAGATCATTGTTAAACAGTGGAGTGGAAGCTTTGTTTAGAAAGATAGTTGAAAAACCTGGAGGCAAATCCTTGGTGAAAATATCTGAAAGAACGCATTGGTTTGTAAGAAGATTTTAAATCATGGCTTTTTGTGAGTGGAATTTTGAAATATTCATATGACAATCATCTGGGGGGAATTTGTGAAGAAATCCATGAAAGATCAATCTGGTTTCAGAGTAGGGTTATCCTTGCAATCTGTGTACATTTGTGAAGATAAGGGGAGTGGCAGAGTATTATAATATAACTAAACTTTCCATATTTAATAAATGTGTTTTTATTGTTGTTCAAAGCAAATTGGCAATCCTGTGACTGTGCTCCTCCACGTTTTCTAAAAAAAATTAGACGTTATAGTCTTCTGAGCCAGTGTTCCGTCTGTGACGTTCCCGTCCAGCAGCAGTAACACCAATTAGGATCTTAACAGTGCTCACTGAGCCTGAAAAAACTCAATAGGTAAAAATGAGTGGAGAAGACCTAGATCCATAGGTGTAATTGTAGCTCTGCTTGTAGACCTGAAGCAGCAGGATCATCACCATAGCCTAACAAGCATACTTGCTGTTATAACCTTCCCGGATCCTATTGGCTGGTTACTGATGTGTTGGGCAGGCTGGGTCTATGTGGACTGCGCTTGATGCAGTGTAGCGAGAGACAGACTTCCAACACTTGATGAGATGCAACACAATTTTATTTAACATCTAACTATTTTACATGTTGAAATGTGGGTTGACACTATGCTGACTTGACTGCAGACCTGATGCTAGCCTGACCAGACTTACTAACTGCCACATAATGTTTGCACTGGCTATGCTCACAAGCTCTGACTGTCTCAGAGGCTGGATCCCGAAATAGCGGGAAAACTGGTTCCCTCTGGCTTTATAGTGGTCGTGTCATGTCTGGTGATTGGCTGCTCTGTTCTGTGTGCTTTGTGGTCATCCTGTGTGTCATCAATCACTGCCTGTCTGCACTCCATTATATACATAGATGTATATTATGAGTTACCTCATATTCCTTGGAGAATATAAGCTCTCCCAATGAGGGGGTGGTAGGGTAATCATTAGCTTTGCAGCTGTATAAATAGAGCTGACCAGCTAGAAAGAAAACCCATCATGAACGACAGGTGCTGTGTATATATTGTTGTAAATAAAGTTACTTTCTGTTTGACTATAGATACAAACCCTTGCTGGATTATTCATGGCCCTAACAAAACTGGCGACAAGAATGGGATATGGCATACACGCACTGCCCCATACCACCCAGCTTCCAATGGGTTGGCGGAACGCACAATGCAGACGGGGCCTCAAGAATCAGTCTTCTGGTCCATGGACACTAGACTAGCTTGTTTTTTGTTTTATTACAGGACCACTCCACATGCGTTGATTGGGGTAGCTCCCGTGGAACTCCTAATGGTTGGCAGACTTTGTACCCACCTCAGCATGGTTTTTCGGGACATTGCCGTGAAATTATGCTGCAATCGGGAACAACAGGGCATTGCCCTTCTCGACATCGGCATGTCCAGCAGTTTGCACCAGGAGGCTTGCTATTTGTTCGTAATTTTGCTGTCGGCGCTCAGTGGCTCTTCTGCGTTATCCTTCGACAAACAGGGCTGATCTCTTACCAAGTGGAAGCCCAGGGTCATGTTCAATGTAAGCATCTGGACTACATTCCGTCCAGGAGGCCACCTCTTCGGCAGAATCCTCAACCCCGGAAATCGCTTCTCCAGCTGCAGCAGCCACCTGATTCAGATACAGTGGATGCTCATCCTCAGGATCTCCCACTGGCACCATGTTCATGGCCTGCTTGGGTCGCTACAGAGCCCCACGAAAATAGGGATGCCAAGATGATGAAGGTTCTCAACTCCGACTCCCAGATGGACATGAAGGACACCTCTAAGGGGGAGCTCTTGGATCCACAGCTCATGGACCTGCCGCCGTTCCGGCATTCGTCTTGGAAGCGCAATTCGCCTTCTCATTATACCTTGCCTGATCTGACGCCTTGTGCCCTTGACACCGAGCTCAATGTCAAAAGAGTCCGATGACCTCCTTTGCCAGGGTGTTTGGCGGATTCCTCAGACTTTGGAGGGAACAGATGTTATAACCTTCCCGGATCCTATTGGCTGGGGACAATTGGTTACCCCATGTTCTTGGGGAATATGAGCCCTCAATGAGAGGGTGCCGGGGCAATCATTAGCTTTGCAGCTGTATAAATAAAGCTGGCCAGTGTGGTACCAGATAGAGAGAGAACCAGTGGTGCTCTACTGGTGCTGTGTATAATTGTTGTAATTAAAGTTCCTTTCTGTTTGACTCTACAAACTCATGCTGGGTTCTTCGTGGCCTTTACAAAACTTGCTTTACTCGCTGTGCTCAACCAACCACCCTTACTTGGCTCAGCCAGCTCTACAATCACTGACACCATAATTCACCTCAGCATGAAATTCCGGGCCTACATGACAATCTCTTGTACCCAGTTAAGAAATTATTGTCAGCTAAAAGGGAAGCAGGGTCTCCTGAATTGTTAAATGTCTTGAGGAATATTGCAAACTGATAAGGTCAAACGTCTCTCCAAGCAACTGAGAGTTTTTCTTTATATATCTGAAATGTAAAAGAAGATCTTGAAAATCAATATCATAATCTCTAATTGTTGTTAACTTGCAGACAGCTGAATCCCACTGCTGCATTGGATTGGATTTTGTTTATTGTCATGTGTACCGAGGTACAGTGAAAAGTATTTTTCTGCGATCAGCTCAAACAGATCATTAAGCACATGAAAAGAAAAGATAAGAAAAGAAAATACATAATAAGACAACACAAGGTGCACAATGTAAGTACATAAACACGGGCATCGGGTGAAGCACACAGGGGTGTAGTGTTAATTAGGTCAGTCCATAAGAAGGTCTTTGGGAAGCTGCTTTTGAGTCTGTTCATACATGTTCTCAGACTTTTGCATCTCCTACTCGATGGAAGAAGTTGGGAGAGTGAGTAAGACGGGTGGGAGGGGTCTTTGATTATGCTGCGCATTTTCCCAGGCAGCGGGAGGTGTAGATGGGGTCAATGGATGGGAGGCAGGTTCGTGTGATGAACTGGGCTGTGTTCACGACTCTCGGAAGTTTCTTGCGGTCCTGGGCCGAGCAGTTGCCATACCAGGCTGCGATGCAGCCCGATAGGATGCTTTCTATGGTGCATCTGTAAAAGTTCATGACAGTTAATGTGGATCTGCCAAATTTCCTTAGTTTCCTGATGAAATATAAGCGCTGTTGTGCTTTATTGGTGGTAGCATCGACATGAATGTACCAGGACAAATTTTTGGTGACGTGCACCCCGAGGAAGTTGAAGCTGTCAACCATCTCCACCTCGGCCCCGTTGATGCTGACAGGGGTGTGTACAGTACTATGCTTCCTGAAGTTAATGACCAGCTCTTTAGTGTTGCTGGCATTGACGGATACATTGTTGTTGTTGCATCACTCCACTAGGTTCTCTATCTCCCTCCTGTATTCTGACTCGTTTGTTCGTTTGTCCACCATCCTTATCCTTGTTGACCTGCAGTGCCCCCCTCTTTAGTACTCCTTACACCGCAGATGACTCCACTGTGTGTATTGAATTTAAAATTCTTAGAGCTGTTTTTACATTTCTTCGAAGCTTGGCCCCACCCTATCACTGCCACCTTCAGAGTCCCCTCCATGAGCAGTTCCTCAGCGGGCTCCATTCTTGATTTCCTCTGCAGCATCCCCTCCTGATCAAAGAAAATGCATCTGAAATCTCTTGCTCAAGAAGAGTTCTCGGGATTTCACTCGCTTCCACTGCACAACCTCTCAATTTGGAAGCTTCAGATGCAAAATCAATAAGACCATTTAATTATCGGGACAATGAGACACATCCACAATATTTTTTAAAAACATGCTGATTCAAGCAATTTGGAACAGCACTCTATGCTAAAAAACAGTGCGCAGCTGCTGTACCCCGCAAAGCTCCAGGGCATTTTTTGTCACTTGGTTTACTTTACAAAACAACTTATTTTCTTTAATTGTTCTGCACAGATGTCAATTTGTTAAGAGCCCTTGTGGCTATCGTTTTGATGAATTCCGCTAAGATAAGACTCTTATGAACGCATCAGTCATGCAATGTGCAGAACAGATTGCAGGTCCTAGTCCATTAGTCTTTGGGCTGAACATTTTAGTATTTTATCAAATCTCTGTATTAATGACACACTACATTAACTGTTATATTTAGGTCCAAAGTGGCTCACTAATCGCAAATGTTACATCATGCAATACTAATGAACAGGAAGAAGTTAAGAAAAAAGCTATAAAATAGTTCAGTCATTTTGCAGGCACATTTCCTGAAATGCATTTTATGTACAAAATAAAGAGAAACATTTTTATTTATTCAAAGCTCAAAAAAAATTCACAATCAATTTCTCCAGCATTCTGTGTCCCTTAGCGTCAGACCTTGATGTCTATCCTATTTAACTGTCTGTTTTTTTTTCCTATCCATCTTCCACTTTGATCCTTTCCATTCTGAAGCTGTTTTACTTTTGATTTGTGTTTCTGAAGCCCAGCAGTGGGAAGATCTTTCTGAAAACTCATTTTTTTTAATGAGCACAGGTCCTACGTCAATGCTATATTTTGTTGCTTCAATTTCACAGCTTGTAGATGGCATTACCATTGCTGACTCCACCACAATCAACATTCTGGGGGTTACCATTGATCAGAAACTGAACTGGACTGGCCATATTAATAATGTAGCTACCAGGACAGGTCAAAGGAATCATAGAATCATAGACTTTACAGTGCAGAAGGAGACCTTTCAGCCCATCGAGTCTGCACCGGCCTTGGAAAGATCATCCCAGTTAAGCCAGAACCGCCACCCTATCAGTGTAACCCAGTAACCCCACGTAATCCTTTTGTACACTAAGGGCAATTTATCATGGCCAATCCACCTCACCTGCACATCTTTGGACTATGAGAGGAAACCGGAGCAACCAAAGGAAATCCACGCAGAGATGGGGAGAACGTGCAGACTCCGCACAGACAGTGACTCAAGCTGGAATCAAACCTGGGAACCTGGAGCTGTGAAGTAACTGTGCTAACCATTGTGCTACCATGCTGCCCATGAACCCTATGGCGAGTAACTCACTTCCTGGCCCTCTTCGGCTGCCCACAGTACAGTCGAGTTGACTTCTCCCTGAATCCTCTTCTGGTGTAAATCGGACCATGACAGCTGGTGCAATTTAAGTTTAATTAATGAATCTGGAATTAAAAATTAATCACAGTAATGGTGACCATCAAACTGACATTGATTGAGCATAGATTACAAATGCAGGGAGGTCATGTTAGAATATTATTCGGGAAGGAAGTGAGGGTATGCAGATACTTTCATCTTTAATGGCTTCAGCCTGACTAATGAACAGAAATTCAACAATGGTCCTCACTATAATGGCTATGGGATTGATCTTCTACTCCAGCCAGTGTCTTTGGTTGAACACCAGCTTCTCCAGCGAGACAAGAGAGGTGTGTCAATTAATGTTGTGCAATCTGTGCGGTGTGATTAATTTTGGGAATTTTTTATATATATTGTATTATGTTCCTGTTGCAGTATGTTATTAAAAGAACGTAAAAGGTATCCAGATTATGAGCTGGATTTCCCGCCACATTGGGAATCATTAAGACCCATTTGCGTCCTACGAACAGCCAAGGCACCATATTCGCCAATCCTCCGGGCTGGGAATCACATGACGAAGGATTGATGCATGTCTTGACAAAAGTGGCCCTGATGCGGTGGACCTCGCAGTGGGCCAAGGGGGTAACTCTTTAAGGAAGATTCCCCCAAAGTCCATTGGAGGGCCACCCTCCCCCACAATGCAAGAACTGCACCCCCCCACCACCACCACTGGACCTCCCTCCCCCCCGCCATTAATTCTCTTTGATGTAGTCCAGGAGCTGTCAATCAGAGTGATATTAATAAAAACTGTGGTTAGTTGAACAGCTGCCCAGTTCAAAGCCACTCAGGTGTGAAGGGAGAGAAATGAAACAATGCAGACAGTTGGGTGTGTGTGGAAACAGTCAACCACAGCCCAGTTGAAGACATTGCACAAAGAAATAAATTAAAGGCTTGCAGATCAAAGATCTGAGTGGAATTAAACCCAGCTGACTGCTTTACACTTCCCAGGAATTGACAGGTATAAAAATAATAATCTTCATTAGTATTACAAGTTGGCTTACATTAAGACTGCAATGAAGTTACTGTGAAAGCCCCGAGTCGCCACAGTCCGGCGCCAGTTTGGGTGCACAGAGGGAGAATTCAGAATGTCCAATTCATCCAAAAAACAGGGGCGAAATTCTCCGACCCTACGCAGGGTCGGAGAATCGGCCGGCTGCGACGTTAATCCCGCTCCCGCCGGATTTTTTATTCTCCGAGCAGCCAAAAACCGGCGTTGTGCAAATCCCGCCGGCAGCTTCTGAAAACAGCTGGCGCCGGCAGGATGTCATTAATTTTTTTACTTTGAACAAATCTCTGGCCCGGATGGGCCGAAGTCCCGCCGACGTGGACACGGGTCACGTCGGTGAGAAACAGAGTAGCTTTAAAACGGCGTCAACCATTGATTATGGTTGACGCCGTTCAGTGACCTAGGGCGAGTGGGGGGGGGGGGGGGGTGCGGCGTTAGTGGGGGTGGGGTGGGGGGGGTGGGGCGGGGGTGGGGGGGGGTGACGTTAGTGGGGGTGGGGTGGGGGGGGTGGGGGGTGCAGCGTTAGTGGGGGTGGGAGTGGGGGTGCGGCGTTAGTGGGAGGGGTGCGGCGTTAGTGGGGGGGTGCGGCGTTAGTGGGGGGGGTGCGGCGTTAGTGGGGGAGGTGCGGCGTTAGTGGGGGGTGCGGCGTTAGTGGGGGGTGCGGCGTTAGTGGGGGGGTGCGGCGTTAGTGGGGGGTGCGGCGTTAGTGGGGGGTGCGGCGTTAGTGGGGGGTGCGGCGTTAGTGGGGGGTGCGGCGTTAGTGGGGGGGTGCGGCGTTAGTGGGGGGGTGTAGCGTTAGTGGGGTGGGTGCGGCGTTAGTGGGGGGGTGCGGCATTAGTGGGGGGTTGCGCCATTAGTGGGGGGGTGCGGCGTTAGTGGGGGGGGTGCGGCGTTAGTTGGAGGGGTGCGGCGTTAGTGGGGGGGTGCGGCATTAGTGGGGGGGTGCGGCGTTAGTGGGGGGGGTGCAGCGTTAGTGGGGCGGGTGCGGCGTTAGTGGGGGGGTGCGGCATTAGTGGGGGGGTGCGGCATTAGTGGGGGGGTGCGGCGTTAGTGGGGGGGGTGCGGCGTTAGTGGGGGGTGCGGCGTTAGTGGGGGAGGTGCGGCGTTAGTGGGGGGGGCGGCGTTAGTGGGGGGTGCGGCGTTAGTGGGGGGGTGCGGCGTTTGGGGGGAGGGGGGTGCGGCGTTTGGGGGGGTGCGGCGTTGAGAGAGGGGGGGTACCGGCGTTGAGGGTGGGGGTTGCGGCGTTGAGAGAGGGGAGTACCGGCGTTGAGGGGGTGGGGGGTCGCGGTGTTGAGAGGGGGGGTACCGGTGTTGAGAGAGGGGGGGTACCGGCATTGAGGGGGGGGTTGCGGCATTGAGAGGGGTGTACCGGCGTTGAGAGAGAGGGGGGCGGCGTTGGAGGGGGTAGGGGTGGTGGGGAGGGGGGGTGGGGTGGTGGGGAGGGGGGAGGGGGGTAGAGTTGGTGGGGAGGGGGAGGGGGGTAGGGGTGGTGGGGAGGGGGGTAGGGGCGTTGGAGGGGGTAGGGGTGGTGAGGGGGGTAGGGGCGTTGGAGGGGGTAGGGGTGGTGAGGGGTGGTTGGGGTAGGGGGCAGCGGCGTGCAGAGGGGGCGACGGTGCGTTGGCCCCGGCCATCCGTCGCCCCCCCCTGCACGCCGCTGCCCCCTACCCCAACCCCCCCCTCACCACCCCTACCCCAACCCCCCCCTCACCACCCCTACCCCCTCCAACGCCGCCCCCCCTCTCTCAATGCCGGTACCCCCCACTCTCAACTCAACGCCGCAACCCCCCCTCCCCTCTCCTCTCAACTCAACGCCGCAACCCCCTCCCTCCTCTCCTCTCAACTCAACGCCACAACCCCCTTCCCCCCTCTCCTCTCAACGCAAGTAACCCACCTCTCCCCTCTCCTCTCCTCTCAACGCCGCAACCGCCCCCCTCCCTCCCTCCCTCTCTCCCTCCCTCCCTCCCTCTCCCCCTCTCACCCTCTCAACTCCGCAACCCCCCCCCCCCCCCCCCCCCCCCCACAAACGCCGGGTATCTCTTCCCCTCCCCAATGCCGGGTCTCTCTTTCTCCCCCCCACCACCACGCCGGGTCTCTCTTTCTCCCCCCCACCACCACGCCGGGTCTCTCTTTCCCCCCCCCCCCCCCCCCCCACCCCCGGGTCTCTCTCTCCCCACCACACAAACGCCGGGACTCGCCACTTCCGCAGCGGGTGAAACTGACGCCTATCGCGTCAGTCCGCTGCTGGCCCTTTCGGGAACGGAGATTACCGGCTTAAAAGAAGGTCCTGACGCCGGAGTCATCCGCACCGCTTTTTCCCGCCGGAAATGGGCGTCACGTCGGTCCGCGGAGAATTTCGCCCCATGTCTTTTGGGACTTGTGGGCGAAATCAGAGCACCCAGAGGAAACCCACACAGACATGGGGAGAACGTGCAGACACCGCACCGACAGTGACCCAAGCGGGAATCAAACCCAGGCCCTGGCGTTGTGAAGCAACAGTGCGAACCACTATGCCACCCCATACCATGCTGTTCCTGTGCCTGAGCCAGCAGGTGTATTGCTCAAGTGAGTTTTAAAGCAGTGAAGCAGTGATTTTATTCCCACTGCCTCTATCTAGACTGCTCTCTAGCTTCGAGGCAAGCGTCTCTCTTCCTGATTTGTGTTCCCACCGGGAGCGACCGTGGCTTTGGAGTTTGGCTACGAGCTTGGCTGGGTTTATGGTGCTGAAGGCAGAGCTATATTTAATGAATAAGAGTCTGACGTAGGAGTCATTTTTGTCCTGATGCTCCGGGAATGAGTGTAGGGTCAGGGAGATAGCTTCCGCTGTGGACCGGTTGTGATGGTATGCGAATTGCAGTGGATCAAGGCAATCTGGAAGGGTGGAAATGATGTCCCTCATGACTAACCTCTCCACTCACTTCATAGTAATACATTCAGGCCCACCGGTCAGTAATCGTTAAGGCACGTTGCCTGGTTCTTCTTTGGCACTGGTATGATGGTGGTCTTCTTGAAGCAGGTGGGAACCTCAGAACGGAGTAGGGAGAGGTTGAAGATGCCCGCGAACACACTTGCCTGTTGGTCCTCACAGGATCTGAGTGCACGACCAGGGACTCGGTCTGGACCAATTGCTTTCAGTGGGTTCACTTTCAAGTAGGTCAGTGTGATTTCTGATGCTGTGAAGGTAGGTATGGGTGTGTCCGAGGTTGCTGGGGCAGTTGACAATGGTTCATTGGTTTGCTGCACGAAACGAGCACTGAGCTCATCGGAGAGGGGTGCTCTGTTGCCAGAGATTCTACTCTGCTTTGTCTTGTAGCCCGTTACGTTGTTTAAGCCTTGCCACAACCGATGAGAGTCTGTGTCGTTAGTTTGTGACTTAGTCTGATATTGTTTCTTGGCATCCCTGATGGTTTTGCGGAGGTCATCCCTGGGTTTCTTGTATAGGTCAGGGTCACCTGTCTTCACAGAATTTACAGTGTGGAAGGAGGCTATTTGGCCAATCGAATCCACACCAGCCCCTGAAAGAGCACCTACCTAAGCCCACACCTCCACCCTATCCCTGTAACCCAGCAACCACATCTGACTTTTGGACACTACAGGACAATTTAGCATGACCAATCCACCTAACCCGCAAAACTTTGGACTGTGGGAGGAAACCAAAGCACTCAGAGGAAACTCACACAGACTCAGGGAGAACGTGCAGACTCCGCACAGACAGTGACCCAAGCCGGGAATCGAACCCAGATCCCTGGCGCTGTGAAGCAACAGTGGTAACTACTGTGCTACCATGTCGCTCTAACCGCCTTAGTGCTATTCTTGATCGCCTCCGACCTGGACTTCAATGGGAAGTGAAACCCCCGATTAAACCACATGTCCGGCTGGGATACGCCATATGCACAACCTTCTTTGGCACGCAATGTTTATGGACTTTCTAGATTTATTTAACAATATTTAAAATAACAGCTTTAATTAACATGGTGCCTTTAATGTGGTAAAATGTTCCAAGGTGTTTCTCAAACTTCTCAAACAAACTTTGAGGCTAAGTCATGGTCACGTGACCATAAGCTTGGTCAAAGATGCAGGGAGGGATTGTCCACTCCTATTTTCAGGGGTTGGAATCAGTGGCCGGAGCAAGAAATCCTGAGGGATTTCATAAAAAGTGGTTTACACCGATGGGATTTCCCGTTCCTATTGCCCTGTCCCCTAGCAGTTACATAACGGTAAAGCTGTTCCCCATTTGAATGAATTCAGATATAATTATCAGGCATTTACCCCTGATAGTGCCACATCCCTCCCCCTGTTAGACTGTGCATTCACGCCAACATGAATCACAACAGTTACCCCACAATGTTAACCTGGTGAGCAGAACCTGCCAGACGCATGTAGGAGAGTACATCCCCAGGGTGCGGGTCACTCCCGGGCAGTACTCAGTGGAGAGTTTTAGAGGATGATTCCATAGCTTTAGGTCCAGGGGGCTAAAGGCATATCTGCCAATGGTGAAGTGATGAAAATTTGAGATAGGTAACAGACCATAATTGAATAAGTGCAGAGATCTCAAAGGGTTATAGGGCTGGAGGAAGTTACAGAGATAGGGCGGGACAAAGCCATGGAGGGATTTGAAAAAATATGAGGAGAAATTCATTGATTTTGCACCACTTCTAGCTTCTCATTTTGCGAGGCCAATTTAACTTGATTCCCTGGGGCACACAATGCACACAGTTCAGCTCATTGCTCCAGCTGAAGAAAGCCAAACAGGCTGCACAGGTAGTGGCCCGCAACACTGCCTGTTGACCAGGGAATCAACATAGTCTGTGCAGAACTACTAAAAGTAGTGCAATGTTTCTGATTTTCTCACTGCTGGGGTGAAAATTTTAAAATTGAGGAGTTGCCAGACCAGAAACCAGTTTCTGTCAGTGAGCACAAGGATTTAAGGACACTGCATTGTGTGTACAGCACTGATGTCCAAAGCATGACCTCATGAGAAGATGCAAGTCCTTGCCATACTCTTGACCTGTGGCTGGGAGTTCTTTAAAGGGATGGTATGGGGAGTTAGAAGTCACTGAAGGGCTGTTGGAAAATTAAAGGAGGGTGAGTCTAGGTAAAAAAGAAGCAGCTTCAAAAAAAATTAATTTAGCCCTTAATAAGATTGTAAGTGTTGAAAATATATGTGTCAACTTTTTCAAAGGTTGCCTGGGGAAAGTGGAACAAAACAAACTGTTCATAAGTGTTGAAAAATAAATGTGTAGTAGATATTTGCGGCACCAATGGCGGTCCTAAGGCTCACTAGCGGGGTGAAAGTTAACTTCAGAAGCAGACAAACTAATGGTATAACCTCCCTGTGCTTCCTTTTCATTTCAGTTCTGATCTGCTGCTCTGCTTTGCTCTTTGCCAAAATTGAATTTGAACCCCTATATTCTGTTGGAATGATCCGTAAACTAATTCCACTGCCCCTGAAGCTTCTTCTTCTCCTTCAGACATTTCTCCACTTTATCCTCTAAAAGAAGCAACGGCCTTTTCCTCAACTGTTCCCAGTGGAAATGCAATCGATGCTCCCCCAAATTGGTGTGCAAAGTCATTTTCTCCCAATCGCTCCCCTCCACTCTCTGAATGACTTTTTAAAATCAATAACTTCTCACCACCAAGTCTCCAGCCCGAGGAAGACATTTTTCCCTCAAGCAGACCATCTAAAGACTTCAGAAATTAAAAAAGAACTCAATCAAATTTCCGTAGTCCTATTTGCTACATTGTAAAAAATGCCTCAGTATCTCATGTCTCTGCTCATCACTTTAGATTCCTATTCCTGGCATCAGCTGAATGAAACTGCTCCGACAATGGCTTTAATGTCCTTTCCATAATAGGATATCCACAACTGACACACAGTACTTGTAATTATTTGCCGAGCAAATGTTTTGTGGCTTTATCTAGCTGTGCACATTTTCAGAGAATTATCTTCTTGAATGTCTCAATCTCGGTTTATCCATGCTCTTCTGGTCTTTTCGTTACGTGCCTACTCACATGCCTTGTTTTTTTCCTTCCTAAATGGATTGCCTCACATTTATGCACTTGAATTTATTTTCTACTTATCTGCTAACTATCTGTGTCTTCTGAAAGGTTTTATAGACAGGCCGAGCATGGCACTTGCGCACAGCTTCCTTCCCTGCTATTAGCCAAGCTTGTTGCATGCTTGATGTCAGCTAACGTCAAGATGGAGCTCCCGATGTCCACATCCGAATCATTGCTACATGCACTGAGAGGAAAAGTAGCCCACTCCCAACAAGAGCACAGCACTTGTAACCTTGATCTGATCAGAGTGACGCATGTTAGCCCTGTTCATGTTGATGGCTGTCATACCACCTCCCAAGTCCATATAAGGGAAGGCAATGCTGTAGCGCCTTTCTGGCCATCTGAAGGAACCAATGCCTGAGATTTTGGACAAGGTAAGTGAGTTTAGAATGTAAAATGTAAATGACCTTTATTGTCTCAAGTAGGCTTACATTAACACTGCAATGAAGTTACTGTGAAAAGCCCATAGTCGCCACATTCCGATGCCTGTTCGGGTATACAGAGGGAGAATCCAGAATTCTCAGCTGGTACAGGAATTGAACCCACGCTGCTGGCCTCGTTCTGCATCACAAACCAGCTGTCTAGCTAAACCAACCCCTGAATGGATTGAAGTGTTGTAATGTCACACTATGTTCCCAGGAGTTTTTTACTTGAAAGTTTCATACAGATACACTGAGACCGTAGGTATAATGCCACTACCTGAAAGATCGTTCATCTGACATTGAGTTGGGCCACTTTTAGTCCCTCATGGGGCTTGTATATGTGAATGCAGGGCTGAACATTAGTTTATGAACCCTCAGGAAATTTGGTCTGCTCTGAACAGAGCAGGCAATGGGTATACTCTGCTCATGATTTCCAGGCATGGCTATAACCTGAAAACTGATCACCACACAAAAGAAAGATTACTTTCTATAGAAATATTATATAAAGCCAGGAAAGGTTCTTGCCTGCTCCACAGCACATCCAGGGATTACTGTCAACTCACATGCAGGTTCCTCACCCACCAATTGTCTTCAAATCATTGTCAGCAAGGCAAATGGTGTGATTTACATGCTTATAAAATGGCTGAAGCTTCCAATGAAGATGCAGCAAATGTTCGCTGCTTACCCAAATTATGTTAATGAGGTTGGGTCCCTGCAATCTCTAGACTGTTCCTGACCAGAATTTCGACCCAATGCCTGGGCTCAATTCTTGATGGTTTAAACTAGTGTTCGCAGGGGAGCTATGGTTCCGAGGATATGGTAGCTGTTGAATGGGCAGCGAGTCTGTGAGGAAGGATAGACAGTTGAAAGGGCAAAGTTGTACTCAGTGGAATGGGAGAAAGTGTGTCTGTTTCAATGCAAGGAGATGGTGCTTTTTCCTGACGTTTTGTTCTCTTTATTCTGGCCTGTAACTTTTAATCTGCAGGGAGAGAACCAGAGAGCATCTGAGAACCTGGGAAGGTAAGTGATTTTTATTTATATTTATTTTTGTTACCTTTTTAAATTGTGTGTGGGGGGGGGGGAACTGAAGTAACATCAGAGTAAAGCTGTGACCTGATTGGCTGGTTGGGAATCTACACTAAATTTAAAAATCAAGCATTGTTAAACTAATTAAACATAATTACTTAATTACTTAATTATAATTTAGAGGGGTATCTAAGCCAGAGATTGGAGAGTACTGTATTTAGTTTTCACATTTATAGTAGAAATTTAGTGCAAGGAAACAAATAGTCAACAGTAACTTTTTAAAAAAAAAATTTAAATTTAATTTACTAATTAATTGACGCAATGTCAATTAGAGGGGTGCAGTGCTCTGACTGTGAGATGTGGCAGGTCTGGGAGGCTTCCAGCGTCCAGGATGGCTTAATCTGCAGAAAGTGCACCCAATTCACAGACCGCATGGTTAGGTTGGAGCAGCAGTTGGAAGTACTTAGGATCATGTCGGTGGCAGAAAGCATCGTAGATAGCAGTTATATAAATGTGGTCACACCCAAGGTGCAGGCAGAGAAATGGGTGACCACCAGAAAGGGCAGGCAGTCAGTGCAGGAATCCCCTGTGGTTGTCCCCCTCTCGAACAGGTATACCCCATTGGATACTGTCGGGGGGGGATTGCCTCTCAGGGGAAAACAGCAGCAGCCAGAGCAGTGGCACCATGGCTGGCTCTGATGTTCAGCAGGGAGGGTCAAAGCGCAGAAGAGCAATAGTCATAGGGGACTCTATAGTCAGGGGCACAGATTGGCGCTTTTGTGGACGTGAAAAAGACTCCAGGATGGTATGTTGCCTCCCTGGTGCCAGGGTCCAGGATGTCTCTGAACGGGTAGCGGGCATCTTGAAGGGGGAGGGCAAACAGGCAGAGGTCGTTGTACATATTGGTACTAACGACATAGGCAGGAAGGGGCATGAAGCCCTGCAGCAGGATTTCAGGGAACTAGGCAGAAAGTTAAAAGACAGGACCTCTAGGGTTGTAATCTCGAGATTATTACCTGTGCCATGTGCCAGTGAGGCTAGAAATAGGAAGATAGAGTAGCTAAACACGTGGCCAAACAGCTGGTGAAGGAGGGAGGGTTTCCGTTATTTGGACCACTGGGCACTCTTCTGGGGCAGATGTGACCTGTATAAGAAGGACGGGTTGCATCTAAACCGGAGAGGCATAAATACCCTGGCCGCGAGGTTTGCTAGTGTCACACGGGAGGGTTTAAACTACTATGGCAGGGGGGTGGGTACCCGAGAAATAGGTCAGAAGGTGAAAGCATTGAGGGAGAACGAGGGAATAGGGCCAGTATGGCTCTGAGGAAGAGCAGACAGCGAAATGTTGCTGAAAACAGTGGGTATGGTGTCCTGAAGTGCATATGTTTTAATGCAAGAAGTATTACGGGTAAGGCAGATGAACTTAGAGCTTGGATTAGTACTTGGAACTATGATGTTGTTGCCATTACAGAGACCTGGTTGAGGGAAGGACAAGATTGGCAGCTAAACGTTCCAGGATTTAGATCTTCCAGGCGGAATAGAGGGGGATGGAAAAGGGGTGCGGAGTTACGCTACTGGTTCAGGAGAATATCACATCTGTACGACGGGAGGACACCTCAGAGGGCAGCGAGGCTATATGGGTAGAGATCAGGAATAAGAAGGGTGCAGTCACAATGTTGGGGGTTTACTACAGGCCTCCCAACAGCCAGCGGGAGATAGAGGAGCAGATAGGTAGACAGATTTTGGAAATGAGTAAAAACAACTGGGTTGTTGTGATGGGAGACTTCAAGTTCCCCAGTATTGACTAGGACTCACTTAATGCTAGGGGCTTAGACGGGGCAGAGTTTGTAAGGAGCATCCAGGAGGGATTCTTAAAACAATATGGAGATAGTCCAATGAGGGAAGGGGCTGTACTGGACCTGGTATTGGGGAATGAGCCCGTCCAGTTGGTAGAAGTTTCAGTAGGGGAGCATTTCGGGAACAGTGACCACAATTCAGCAAGTCTTAAAGTGCTGCTGGACAAGGATAAGAGTGGTCCTCGGGTGAATGTGCTAAATTGGGGGAAGGCTAATTGTAACAATATTAGACGGGAACTGAAGAACCTAGATTGGGGCAGATGTTTGAGGGTAAATCAACATCTGACATGTGGGAGGCTTTCAAATGTCAGTTGAAAGGAATTCAGGACCGGCGTGTTCCCATGAGGAAGAAGGATAAATATGGCAAATTTCGGGAACCTTGGACAACGAGAGATATTGTAGGCCTCGTCAAAAAGCAAAAGGAAGCATTTGTCAGGGCTAGAAGGCTGGAATAGATGAAACCTGTGTGGAATATAAGGAAAGTAGGAAGGAACTTAAGCAAGGAGTCAGGAGGGATAGAAGGGGGCATAAAAAGTAATTGGCTAATAGGGTTAATGCTTTCTACATGCACATAAAAAACAAGATGGTAGCCAGGGAAAGGGTTGGCCCACTGAAGGATAGGCAAAGGAATCTCTGTGTGGAGCCAGAGGAAATGGGCGAGGTACTAAATGAATACTTTGCATTAGTATTCACCAAAGAGAAAGAATTAGTGGATGTTGAACCTGGAGAAGGGTGTGTAGATAGCCTGGGTCACATTGAGATGCAAAAAGATGAGGTGTTGGGCTTCTTGAAAAATATTAAGGTGGATAAGTCCCCAGGGACTGATGGGATCTACCCCAGAATACTGAAGGAGGCAAGAGAGGAAATTGCTGAGGCCTTGACGGAAATCTTTGGATCCTCACTGTCTTCAGATGATGTCCCGGAGGACTGGAGTATAGCCAATGTTGTTCCTTTGTTTAAGAAGGGTAGCAAGGATGAGCCTTACGTCAGTGGTAGGGAAATTACTGGAGAGAATTCTTCGAGACAGGATCTACTCCCATTTGGAAGCAAAGGGACGAATTAGCGAGAGGCAGCATGGTTTTATGAAGAGGAGGTTGTGTCTCACTAACTTGATAGAGTTTTTCGAAGAGGTCACAAAGATGATTGATGCAGGTAGGACAGTGGATGTTGTCTATATGGACTTCAGTAAGGCCTTTGACAATGTCCCTCATGGTAGGCTGATACAAAAGGTGAAGTCACACGGGATCAGGGGTGAGCTGGCAAGTTGGATACAGAACTGGCTAGGTCATAGAAGGCAGAGAGTAGAAATGGAAGGGTGCTTTTCTAATTGGACGGCTGTGACTAGTGGTGTTCCGCAGGGATCAATGCTGGGACATTTGCTGTTCGTAGTATATATAAATGTTTTGGAGGAAAATGTAACTGGTCTGATTAGTAAGTTTGCAGGCAACACAAAGGTTGGTAGAATTGCGGATAGCGATGAGGACAGTCAGAGGATACAGCAGGATTTAGATTGTTTGGAGACTTGGTCAGAGAGATGGCAGATGGAGTTTAATCCGGACAAATGTGAGGTAATGCATTTTGGAAGGTCTAATGCAGGTACGGAATATACAGTGAATGGTAGAACACTCAAGAGTATTGACAGTCAGAGAGACCTAGGTGTACAGATCCACAGTTCACTGAAAGAGGCAACACAGGTGGAGAAGGTAGTCAGGAAGGCAAATGGCATGCTTGCCTTCATTGGCCGGAGCATTGAGTATAAAAATTGGCAAGTCATGTTCAAGCGGCTATTGGATAGGTACATGGATTATGGTAGAATAATGGAGTGTAGATTAATTTGTTCTTAAGGGCAGCATGGTAGTCTTGTGGATAGCACAATTGCTTCACAGCTCCAGGGTCCCAGGTTCGATTTCGGCTTGGGTCACTGTCTGTGTGGAGTCTGCATATCCTCCCCGTGTGTGCGTGGGTTTCGTCCAGGTGCTCCGGTTTCCTCCCACAGTCCAAAGATGTACAGGTTGGGTGGATTGGCCATGATAAATTGCCCTTAGTGTCCAAAATTCTATGATCTATGATTAACCTAGGACAAAAGTTTGACACAACATCGTGGGCCGAAAGGCCTGTTCTGTGCTGTATTTCTCTATGTCTATGTCTATGTCTATGTTGCAGCTGTATAGAACCTTAGTTGGGCCACACTTGCAGTATAGTGTTCAATTCTGGTCGCCGCACTACCAGAAGGATGTGGAGGCTTTAGAGAGGGTGCGGAAGAGATTTACCAGGATGTTGCCTGGTATGGAGGGCATTAGCTATGAGGAGAGGTTGAATAAACTTGGTTTGTTCTCACTAGAACGAAGGAGGTTGAGGGGCGACCTGATAGCGGTCGACAAAATTATGAGGGGCATAGACAGTGTGGTTGTCAGGGTCTATTTCCCAGCGTAGAGGCCTCCCCCCCCCCCCCCCCCCCCCCCCCCCCACCCCACCAGGATGGCCTCCACAGCCAGAATACCGAGGTCCCGCCGAGTAGGACCATATGCAAACGACGCTGGTGGGACTCAGCGGAACTAGGCAGGCACTCAGCCCATCGAGCATGCAAAATCGTCGCGGGTGCTGCTTTCAACGGCCTCTGACTTGCGCCGCAGTGACCATGCCGGCTCAGAGAATCCAGGCCTTGATCTACAATTCTGGTCGTGGATAGCAGTTAGACATAACCGAATTCAGTAGACTTCTGGATTCAGGATTTGAATTCAGTGGACTTCTGGGATTGGAAGTCTAATATTGATCATGAAACCATTGTCAATTGCAGTAGAAAACAATCTAGTCCATTAATGCCCTTCAGTGAAGGAAATCTTACCTGGTCTGGCCTACATGTGACTCCATCGATGAATTTGACACTTAACTGCCTTCCAAAATGGCCCACTAAATTCAGAGGCAATTGGGGATGGGCACAAATGCTAGTCAACCATGAATGAATTTTAAAAAATAGTTTGAGGGGCACCATTCCACAAGCATGGACAAGGCAAAGCGGCAGGCTTCCGCGATCTACCACAGCCCATAAAGATTGAAATATTAAAGCATAATTTCCATTACCTGCAGCAAGCCCCAGGATATATATGACTGAAGGCCTCCACAAGCAATCTCCCCTTAACGTTTTGAGATGAGCATCTCAGTGATTAACTTGTTTATGCCCTTGAGAAAATTAGCGCTGAAAAAGCATTGTCTGTTCCTGCCGGAGGTGCAGTTCAGGTTTACATTTTCAGAAGACGGATGATGAATGTAATGGAAAGTGAAGAGTGTGTGGTTTTAGATTTTGAGAAAATTGAAAATTAGGAACATGTTCCCTGAAGATGTGGAACAAATTACAGATGCACTTCGTAGCAGCTCATTTAAAATACGCCGTGAGGTTATTGAATCCCAGGTCTAGATGTAAGAGTTAGAGAGAGGATGTAGTGACTGCGTCAGAAACGCTTTTCGGGCTCTCCACATTATCTTTCCCTTTTCTTCACTTTTTCCCTCGGTGGCATCGTACTGCAGGTCACAGTAAAGCAACATTTATATTGGCGAGGAAAAAGCAAAACAGAAAATGCTGGGAATATTCAGTGGGGCAGGCAGCATCTATGGAGAGAGAAAGAGTGGCGATGTGATTTTGACGTTATTGTAGAGAGGTGTGACCCACAGCATTGTTCACATTAAACCAACGGCGTGTGATAAAGAGGGTATGTTTGCTTTTGTTGTATGTAATGCAGCATTACAGTGGTACAATTATCAAAAATAATAAGGGTTTTATGTTTACTGTCATACAAATTATCTTTATTCCAATTGTTTGTTACTTGAGAATTTATGCCCCCTCACCACTCGACAAACAGTTTCCAAAGCCAGATTTGGCCACCACACTCAAAAGTTTGACACTCCTGTTTTAAATAACAGAAGTTGCAGGTTAGGAAAGGTGCTATCGAAAGAGCTTTGGTGAGTTGCTGCAGTGCATCTTGTAGATGGTACATATTGCTGCCACTGTGCAACGGTGGTTGAGGGAGTTAATGTTTCAGGTGGTTCTCCTGGATGGAGAACTTCCTAAATATTGTTGGAACTGCACTCATCCAGGCACTTGGGAGTATTCAATCACACTCCTGACTTGCGCCTTGTAGATGGTAAGGAGTCAGGAGATGAGTTACTGACCACAAAGCCCCAATTTCTGACCTGCTCTTGCAGCCACAGTATTTATATGGATGGTCCGGTTAAGTTTCTGATCAATGCTAACCCCCCAGGATGTTGTTCATGACGGGTTCTGTGATGATAATGCCATTCAATGTCAAAGGGATGTTCTAGATTTTCTCTTGTTGGAGATGGTATTTTTTTGTTACTTTTGCTGAATGTATGTTATTTGCAACTCATTAGCCTAAGCCTGAGTGTTGTCTGGCTCTTGCTGCATGTGGGTATTTACTGTTTCAGTATCTGATATGTTGATAATTATAGTAAACACATTAATCAGTTTTGAATTTGGATTTGTTTATTGTCACGTGTACCGAGGTACAGTGAAAAGTATTGTTCTGCTTGCAGCCCAGACAGATCATTCCGTACATGAAAAGAAAATACATAATAGGGCAAACACAAAATACATGACATAAATACATGGACACAGGCATCGAGTTATACAACTTGATAGAGAATATGTGTGAAGACATCAGATCAGTCCATAGGAGGGGCATTTAGGAGTCTGGTAACAGCGGAGAAGAAGCTGTTTTCAGACTTTTGCATCTCGTGCCAGATGGAAGAAGTTGGAAGAGTGAGTAAGCCAGAGGGGAGGGGTCTTTGATTATGCTGCCCGCTTTTCCAAAGCAGCGGAAGGTGCAGACAGAGTCAATGGATGGGATGTGGGTTTGTGTGATGGACTAGGCGGTATTCATGACTCTCTGAAATTTCTTACGGTCTTGGGCCGAGCAGTTGCCACACAGGCTGTGATGCAGCAAGATAGGATGCTTTCTATGGTGCATCTGTAAATGTTGGTACAAGTTAATGTGGACATGCCGGAGTTTCTTAGTTTCCTGAAGAAGTATGGGCGCTGTTGTGCTTTCTTGGTCGCAACGTTGACATGGAGGGGCCACGACAGATTGTTGGTGATGTGCACACCTCGGAATTTGAGGTTGTTATCCATCTCCCCTGTTGATGCTGACAAGGGTGTCTATGATACTTTGCTTCCTGAAGTCAATGACCAGGTCTTTAGTTTTGCTGACATTGAGAGATTATTGCTGTTACACAATTCCACCAGATTCTCTATCTCCCTCCTGTAGTCTGACGCATCACTTTTCGAGATCCGAACCACCATGGCCGTGTCGTCATCAAACTTGTAGATGGAGTTGGAGCCAAATTTTGCCACGCAGTCGTGTGTGTACAGGGAGTATAGTCAGGGCTCCGTACCCAGCCTTGCGGGGCCCCGGAATTGAGGACTATTGTGGAGGAGGTGTTGTTGTTTATTCTTACTAATCGTGGTCTGTGGGTCAGAAAGTCGAGGATCCAGTTGCAGAGTGAGGAGCCAAGTCTTGGTTTTGGAGATTTGATATGAGCTTGGCAGGATTCCAGATTGTCCTCAATTACCTGACCAAGTTCCTTTATACCTGGTGTTATAAAGAGGAGGGGAGTCGAATGGCTACCATCTTTTCTTTCCCGTTGTTTGACAGCAACAGTTTTTCTTAATTAATATACTTGCCAATTCCTAGTATTTAACTGTTTATGTGCTATTAGCATAAAATACATAAATAGACAGTTTTAAAAGAAAAGAGGATAATTTTCATTATACTTAATCCAGTTTCAATAAAATAATAAAATAAATGCTCTGACTTTCATTCACACACACACACACTGACGTGTAGAGGGTTATACGACTCATGGAAAAGGAAACTAACCCATTCAGGTTCTTGTTCTTTTAGCACCTCAGCAGCTTGAGCAGTTTTACAGAGAAAACAGCTGCTTAAACGCGCAGTGTCGGCTTGTCATATGACCTGCTTCCCCCAACTTCCCAGTGACCGAAATATGGCCATGACCAGCGCATTCCAGTTACCTTGGTTAGATCATAGCTGGGAATTCCTCTCTCAGCCAGGTTTCCGATTTCCAAGTGATTATGTCAAAATAGTTTGTCTCCACCCAGGTTATTGGCTAAATACTGTGCTAATTTGATATGAGATGCCCGTCCACACCCATTCAAAGGGCAGGATTTACCAAGCAATCCGGTGCAGTTTTTCGGCGGCGGAGGCTGTCCGCCCACAGAATTTTGTGGTCCTGCCATTGTCAACGGGATTTCCCGTTGAATACACCCCTCGTCGCCAGGAAACCCGAGGCGGGGGTACGCCGTCGGTGGGACCGGAATGTCCCTCCGGCATGAACAGCCAGTAAATTCAAGAACCATTTTTTGATTGTTTTCTTCACTCTCATTTTCAGAGACAGATTTTCTTTTGAATCCATCAGTACGCTCCTTGGTAGCCTTTTGGGAATCAAGAAACTCCTGAATCAACTCTGGGCAATCTAAATTATCTTCTGGCTCCCATGTATTGTCTGGATTTGTGAATCCTTTCCATTTCAGAAGGTACTCGAGCCTTCCTTGTACAACCCATCTGTCTAACACTCTTTCGGCAATATATTCTTCAGGCTGAACATCCTCAGACTTTTTCGTCTTGCTACCTTGTTTCTTTCCCATTTTAGTAGTAGACACAAGGCTAATAGGAGAAAAAAGGAATCTTCAACCGTTGTCATCTTCTACTTTGAAGCATGGTTTCACAACACTGGGAATTCCCAGTTTCAGCATTGTGAATGACCCGTTTGTACAACTGGAAACTTTCCACTGCCAGTAATTGAGTTAATGGTGGTTTGGGAAAAACAGTGATCGTTACAAAGGTTCACTGAGTATTAACATCAGTGTGAATCAGAAATTGCATTGCACCATCACTAAACCTGCAGTGTTAACACTGAGGTACCTGTTGCAAAGTGCATTTCAATTTCCTTCAGAGATGTTAACAGAATTCACTGGTGTGCACTGGCAGCAGGTTAAGTTGAATTGGTGGTATGGGGCTTTGTCAAGTTCATCCTTGTACCTTTAACCTCTTGCTTTACTGGGAGAACAATGGGCTGGATTCTCTGCCGGCGGGATGCTCCATTTTGCCGACAGCCCGGGGGTTTCCCGACGGCGTGGGGCTGCCCCACAATGGGAAACCCCATTGACCGGCCGGCGGGGTGAAACGGAAATGGGGCGCGGCGGGGCGGAGAATCCAGCCCAATGTTTTTCACATTTCTACAATGCTGGGCTCCGGGGTTAAGTTTGTTCTTGAATGACTTCTTTGCCATTTCCTCAGGCCAGATAAATGTTTTTTGAAATGCATCAAAGGCTCTTCAGGGATTTTGTTTGGAGCTCTGAGAATTAAATCAGTTTATTTCCTTACAGGCTCCTGATGTTGTTTGCTCATTTACAGGTTTCCTGTGGCGTTTGTCAATTGTGAGAACTCATTATTGCTTACATTTTCTTCCTGTAGTTGGTGGTATGGGTTTATTAGTAAGGAATATAATGTGTATTTCATAAACAGCTTGATGTGAGCTGGTACTTCTGATTTGGTGAAGCTCAATTATATTTCTGCCTTATTTCTATTCTGCCACTCATCTCATTGGAGGGTACCAGGTTCAGAATATGAATGCAGGTGATTTGTGAAGACAATTAGATTTTAATCGTTCACTTTGATTTTTAGAAGCCAAACAATGGGTGGGATGGGGAATTTGGGCCTGTGTTAGCCGCAAGGGCAAATGGTGACATGGGTGCAAGTTTCTGAGAGAGCTGGAAAATGAGACTCTCGCCAATGAGACCTTGGAAACAATTTTCTGCCCGCGTTCACCATGAGCGCAAATGGCGATGTGGGTGCAAAATCTCGCACGAATCGGAAAAGGAGATTCACGCCTGCAAGATTTTGTTTTCCAAATTTCAATTTTCCTCACTCCTCGCCTGTGGCGTAATGAGATACCTGCCCAGAAATGGTGAGAACCTCATTTCAATTAATTTTACTTCATTGTATTTAAAGGGCTTTCCCACCGCATGTTCCACAGGTAAGGGATTTACCCCGTCTGTGAGGTTTGTTGCAAACGAGGAAGCAGTCAAGGGGAAGCTGCCGGGAGCGCGAAGGTAAGCATAGCCCTGGGAAGAGAAGGATATGCCGGGGCAGTGCCTTAACAGTGCCAGGGGTGGGAGCTCTATTGAGAATGGGGGTTGACCTTATGTGTGTAAGGTGTGCTTACCCAGCCTGTGTCTGGGCGGGGGGGGGGGGGGGGGGGGGGGGGACCACTTGCCCCTGTGCTTGTGTGGGGGAGGGATTTGCCCCATTGCTTATGTGGGGTGAGGGGGGTGTGCCATATTCCTTGTACAGAGTTCCCCCGTCCACATAGGGGGTTGGAGTACAAAGAACAAAGAACAATACAGCACAGGAACAGGCCCTTCGGCCCTCCAAGCCTGCACCGCTCATGGTACCTGCCTTAACTAAAACTGTATGCACTTATGGAGTCCTTATCCTTCCATTCCCAACCTATTCATACATTTGTCTAGATGTCCCTTAAATGCCGCTATTGTACCTGCTCCCACCACCTCCCCAGGCAGCGCATTCTATGTATTTACCACCCTCTGTGTAAAAAACTTGCTTTACACATCTGTTCTAAACTTTTCCCCGTGCAAGAGCATCTGACTATCCACTCTGTCCATGCCACTCATAATCTTGTAGACCTCTAACAGGTCGCCTCTCAACCTCCATCGTTCCAGTGCGAACAGACCAAGTTTATCTAACCGCTTCTCATAGCTGATGCCCTCCAGACCAGGCACCAGTCCTAGTAAACCGCTTCTGTACCTTCTCCAAAGCATCCACATCCTTCTGGTAGTGTGGCGAGCAGAATTGTACACAATTCTAACTATGGTCCTGTATAGTTGCAACATGACTTGCCAATTTCTATATTCAATGCCCCGACCGATGAAGGCCAGCATGCCGTATGCCTTCTTGACCACCTTATCTACATGCATTGCCACTTTCAGTGATCGGTGGACATGCACGCCCGGATCTCTCTGCCTGTCAGTACTCGCAGGAGTTCTCCCATTTATTGTGTAATTTCTACCTGCATTGGACCTTCCAAAGTGCATTACCTCACACTTGTCCGGATTAAACTCCATCTGCCATTTCTCCGCCCAAGACAGATACTAAATGGCACGGCTGTTTGGTCCAGGGCGCTGGGAGAATCCCACAACTGTGTATTTAAATCAGCCTAATGTTTTCATTTCAAAATGCAGATCAGGATCACATAGATCGAGGGCAAGATCCTGATCATAATGTCTCAGGACACACCATTAAATCTTGCAAGGCTTTTTGAGAGTCACAAATCCCGCGAGAGGCCTCTGACACCACAAGGCCGTTAAATCGCGCCAGTCATGTTTGTTAACAAAGAAACATTACACAAGAAAAGTAATTAATTACCTAAGAAGCACTTTAGGACATTCTGACGATGTGCAAGGCACTATGTAAATCCAAATTATTTCTATCACAGTAACAGAAGTGCAAGCTTTATCCTAGGACAGTGTGTCGAAAGTTTATGCCTCGCCATTCGTGCAGATTCCCTGTACAATGGATAGTCAACTCACTAGTCAGCTGCCCTGAGAGGGAATTGGTTGACCTCAGTTTAACCTGGTGAACTTTAAAAGCTAAAAAAATCAATGACAATCCAAGACAGCAAATGGTCCCTTAGTTCTACTGTCCACCAGCTCAGCATACAAATATTGCGTCGACAGGATATAAAATCATAGAATCATAGAATTGCTACAGTGCAGAAGGAGGTCATTCAGCCCATCGCGCGTGCACCAACCCTCTGAAAGAGCACTCTACCTCGGCCAATGCCCCACCCTGTCTCCGTAACCCAGTAACCCCCACCTAACGTTTCTGACACCAAGGGGAAATTTAGCATGGCCAATTCACCTAACCGGCACCTCTTTGGGCTGTGGGACGAAACCGGAGCATCCGGAGGGAACCCACACCAAATAATCCGAATGATGGAAATCTGAAAAGAAAGCAGAAAATATTGGAAAAGGAAAGGCTTGAAAATAAGACTCACGTTTATACACCTTTCACAGCCTTGAGATGCATCAGAGAGCTTGTGAGCTGATTATGTAATATTTGAAGCTTGGTCCCTGTTGCAATGCAGGCCAAGCCGCACCTACGGAGAAGATAAATGTTAGGTGAATAATTCTGATCCATCTCACATTTTGTTTCGATGATGTGCCACAGGTTTGAAAATGTAACCCACAATTACCTTGTTCCCTAGATGCTGCCTGACCTGCTGAGTGTTTTCAGCAGTTGCTGTGTCGCTTTGACGAAGCTATTCTTCATGTTTCGTTCGCAGATAGAGAAAATAAGATTCCATGCTTCCATTGAACAGTTTCTGTTTTTTGCCATGCCTTTCATGAAAAGAGTGCTTTGCAAAATTTCAGAAGTGGGAATTTTAAGCATGCACTTAAACCAAATCGTCCTTGCTTCACAATAGTCTAGTTTATGCACTGAGGTAAAATTACATTTCAGTATCGGTATGTGCTGGCAGCATGTGTCCCTTTTCCGGCCAGAATTCAATAGATGAAGGCAAATCCATTACTCCTTAATTGTTGCCCTCCACTATAAATTCATGTCTGTGCATTAGTCATGAATGTGACAGGCACAGGTGGCATAATCCTTAGCGCTGGAAATGTTTTCAACTGTGATCTAAGTGATGGGCTAAATTGTTCAGTGCAACGATAACTAAATGTGTAGTTTCTGGACCTTGCTCACTGCACAGTATTCATGCTGTCTCTTATACATAAGGGAAGGCTATAGGTTTTGAAAATACAAATTATTCCACATTCTGGGGTGCTCATGATATCACCCACATTGTATTAGTGGCCTCAAACTAGATAACCCTTTAAATTCAGGGTCAACAGGATCAAGACCCTGCAGGACTTCAGACTGAGTTTCACTAAAATGCCATGTTTCTATGGTTTCTCAAAAAACAGCACACCATCATTTAGCCAATGTAGCATTTGGCTGCTGTTTCTGAAACATTGGCAACGTGATTTATTAGCGTATATGTTTCAAGTACATTCTAAATTATGGCCCTGATATTTATTGAAGCAATCATGACATGTAAGGCATGTAAGTAAGGTATATTTTGCCTCTCAGGTTTTATTAAAAATGTGCAAAAAAGGTTTACTAAAATGGAATGAAAAGTGTTTTGCATACAAATAGGGCCTTCTGTTATCTTGTAAGAGAGGATCACATTACATATTGCTTTCTGTGGCAATCTCCCACTTCACTGCATATCGAATCAAAGATTGTTACAGCATAGAGACATGGCACTTAGCTCATCTCATTTGCACTGATGTATTTCTCTAAAAGCGTCCAGTCTAACCCCACTTCTCCACTTGCTGTCTATCCTTTTAATAATTCCTCTTTTTGGGGGGAAACTAACTTAATTCCAGCTGTAAAGACTCTGCCTGATTAGCACTTTGCAGGATTTGCTGAACTAATATTTCAGTATATAACACCACCACAATATAGAAGGTACAGTAATAGATACCATAATAAATCATAATATGTACATTTATAGTGCTCGGGCATAAATGTCAAAATATTTGGCCATAGTTTAATCCAGCCCATCTACGGAGGCAGAGAAACCTCCCGCAATGAGGTGGGAATCGGCTCAGAACTCGCCTGCTTGTAGCAGGATATCAATTAGTATTTTGTGGTCGCTCTAGGACACTGGACGCTTTCAATGGTAAACAAAAGAGGCGTGATTCTGTGCAGCGTGCTCCCGGGATTGTCCGTCTCACCAGCCGGCCAATGGGGTTTCCCATTGTGGGCAGCCCCATGCCGTCGGGAAGTTCCTGGGCTGCCGATGCAATGGAAAAACCCGACAGCGGAGAATCCAGCCCCAGGGGTTTACTGATGAAAGACAGTTAGACAACCGGCACAGAACACTATACTCAGGTCTTTACTCTTCAAGTCTCTGGTCCATACTCCCCGGAGTCCTGTTCCCAGGGCCCAGTGCAAACTCCCCTCTGGTCGGGGTTTGTGTGATTGTCCCCTCGCCGGTTACCATATCCGCATTGTTGCTTCACAGCACCAGGGACCTGGTTTTGATTCACGGCTTGCCTGTCTGCGGAGTTTGCAAATTCTCCCCGTGTCAGCGTGGGTTTCCTTCTGGTGCTCCAGTTTCCTCCCATAAGTCCCGAAGGACGTGCTTGTTAGGGGAATCGGGCATTTTGAATTCTTCCTGAGTGTACCCGAACAGGCGCCTCAGTGCGGCGACTAGGGGATTTTCACAGTAACTTCATTGTCATGTTAATGTAAGCCTACTTGTGATACTGACTCTTAATACACTTCTACATAGGGTACGGTAGAGCGGCACAGTAGCACTGTGGTTAGCACATTTGCTTCACAGCTCCAGGATCCCAGGTTCGATTCCTGGCTTGGGTCACTGTCTGCGCGGAGTCTGCACGTTCTCCCCGTGTTTGCGGGGTTTCTTCCGGATGCTCCGGGTTCCTCCCACATTCCAAAGATGTGCAGGTGGATTGGCCAAGCTAAATTGCCCTCAGTGTCCAAAAAGGTCAGGTGTGGTTACTGTCTTAAGGGGATAGGGTGGAGGTGTGAGCTTAAGTCGGGTGCTCTTTCCCAAGGGCCGGTGCAGACTTGATGGGCCAAATGGCCTCTTTCTGCCATGTAAATTCCATGAAGTTCTCTAACAATGTACAAAAGTCAAAAGTTTTTAACAGGAACAAATGAGGAAAGCGAGTCAACCAATAAAGTCAATCAGTCTGGAGCCCTCCGGATCTTCTCAGACCTCAGTAACCCAGCCACTGTGTCAGCACTCCTTTGAACGATAGGGTGGTCCAAAATCAATGCCCCCTCAAGCAGAATCATTTCCACAATGGGTGAACTAACCCCGTGCCCATGACAAACACAGTTGGTTGAACAGAACTGGGAGCCCTTGGCTTCCCTTGGCAGGAACATGTTACAGGGGTATTCATGGAGCTTGTAGAATTCATCAACTCCATGCTGGCCGTCCCCGCCCTTTGACGCCTCAGGTGGTCGATGTGCTTCTTCACAGACTTCACAAACTTCCACCACATGTGACGATTGGAGAATTTTAGCACTATTGGCTGCTAAGTATTGAGACAAGTTAAGAATTAAATCAAAGCCTGGGGGCACAGTGTGTTTGGCTGCAATGGCCATGGCTTTTAAAAGGATTTTGTTTCGCTACTAGGAAACAGCAGGTGATATTGACCAGAGGAATGTGGATTGACTTGGGAGGTCCCTGGGAAATGAATGTGCTTTTGCAGCCTGCAGAGATCATTTGTTTTTCAGCTTGGAGAGATGAGGTCATTGCTGGATGGAGCCCTGGAAAGCAGAGAGGAGTTAAATTCTGATCTGCCTGACCCTGTGTCCACAATTCCAGTAGGATAGGTTTTTAAAAAAGTAATAATACTTTAAAACATAAAAGTCTTGGCTGAAGACAAGGAATAGGCTGAAACAACTTAGTTGAAACAGTTATTTGAAGATATTCAGCCAGAATCTTGCAGTGGTTCTAACCAGGGCCTAAATCTGTTCGACAATCAAGTTTTACTCTATGCCATGCTGATTTTTAAGCTGGATTGAGAGCTGTGTGTTTCATTTTTGGTGTTCAATGGAAAATTATATGGTAGTGTTAAGGGGTAATTGTAAGTTGTTCTTTTGTGGTGTGAAGTTAAAATGTTTTAATATTGCATTCATAATAAAGTTTTGCTTCAGAAATACCAAAGCTCTATTTTTTCATGCAATCACTCTTGGAGGGAATCATTCTTTCTGCACAGTCTTAAAACAGATTAAAATGTTGGGGTTTTGGTCAAGTGTCCTAGCCACTGTTTGGATCTGGCCTGGAATTGTAATTATGTGCATTACATCAAAAGCAGAGCTAAAGAGATTGGAAGAGCTGGGGATAATCAAGCTGGTTCAGTTTTCAGAGTGGGTTGTGCTGATAGTCCCTGTCCTTAAACCTGATTGATAAGAATTTATGGGGACTATAAGATGACCATATACCCGGTTGCCCAGGTTGATCGGTATCCAATTCTCTGAATTGAAGACCTCTACACCAACCTGGCAGGCAGCCTTCCTATTCAAAGTTGGACCTCAGTCACACCTACTATAGCTGGATGAGCTGTCTCAGATGTTTGCTATGAGCATTACCCAAAAAGGTCTCGACCAGCATACCGAACTACTGTTCGGCAACGTTTCAGCCTGCATTATCTTCCACCGCATGATGGAAAATCTCCTGCAGGGGATTCCAAGGTGATCATTTATAGATGAAAGCACACTAAGCGAATTCCAATCACACAAGCTTGTGATTTCAATGCACTTACTTCACTTTGATGTGGTCAATGTTTACAAACATGGGGGTTTCACCTTTTAGGCCACTGAAGCGGGAAGGGATATGAATGGATCAAAGCTGCAGATGGTTTTTAGGAGCTGTCAATCATAAACCACAACAAGAAAGCCATGAATGGATTGCAGATAGTGGGAACCAGCCTTGGCGCACTGGGAGGTCCACCCCATCACGTTCATGATTATAGAGACTGGATAAGTGAACTTCTCCCATGTGATTCTTGGCCTAGGGAACTGGAGAATCACAGGAAGCCGGAGCATAGGCAACATGTCCGCTAAATAGATGCAAATGGGTCATTATACCCCTTTTGCATTTATTTCCATGCCCCCACTGTCATTCGGCGTATAACTCGTTCACGTCACCAGCAAAGGGTTGGAGTGTAGCCTTCGGGTCGGCTGTTGGCGCCGATCCAAATTTAGCCCCAACACCCGATTTTCCGTTCCATCGGAGAATACATTCTGGGTGTCCCGGGGATGGGGAATCCTGCCAATGGGCGGAATTATCCAACCTCCGCGCGAATCATGCCACACCGCCGCGATGACGGGGCGTAGGCCGCTCCAGCGCTGTCCTAACCCCATGTGGGCCGCAGAATGGGGTCCCGGAACGGACGCCGACGCCGGAGTAAAACACTCCCATTTTTACTCCGGCATCGGCACGTAGCCGCTCGATGGGAGAATCCCGCCAAGTGCATCATTGATTTAAATTCACCAGCATCATCACAGAAACATCTAACCTAGCTCAGAGCTCAGTCCAGATGTAAAGTCACACATTTGAAACTGTTTCGCTCTCCACAGAGGTTGCTAGACCTGCCGTTACCAGCATTACCTGCAGATGATTAGACATTGTGCAGTATGGACACACTGACAACAAAATTGAGCTCCATAGTTCTACTTGTGCTGGTGTTACCAAACACAGAAATGCTGCCTGGCTGCTTCTGGCCATTTACAGTGCATCTCACACAATGCACCACTGCAGGGATGTCATTCATATGACACAAGGTCCCAGAGAGGACATGCTATGATGTCAAACAGCCTCTGATATTGATTTGGTGCACAGTGTACCATATTGGATGGCAAAGGCCAGTTAATGGCCTCTGTTAGGCATGTGTTCAGCTACACAAAGTACACTTGCAAGTGAGGTGTTTTGGGCTTACATTTGTGGGTGCACAGCTAGTACAGCTGCCTCACAGCTTGATGTACCGTCAATTACCACGAGACGAGAATGGTGAAACAATTGAGGCTTTATTGCACATGGTGTTGTGCCTCCTGTAGCTGGAACCAGTATGGGAGCAGCGCAGGAGAGAATACACTTTTATATGCCGCCTGCTGGGAGGAGCCAGCAGGCAGGGATTTACCGTGGTACCTGTAATACATGGGCAGTACCGTAATACATGCAATGTGTTACTAGTGGTGTTTACCACACAGCTCCAGGGTCCCGGGTTCAATTCCGGCCTCGGGTGAGTGTGTGGAGTTTGCACGTTCTCCCCGTGTCTGCGTGGGTTTCCTCCGGGTGCTCCGGTTTCCTCCCGCAGTCCAAAGATTTGCAGGTTAGGTAGTTTGGCCATGCTAAAATGCCCCTTAGTGTCCAAAAGGTTTGGTGGGGTTGCTGGGTTACAGGGATTGGGTGGAAGCGTGGACTTAAGTAGGATGCTCTTTCCAAGTGCTCATGCAGACTCGATGGGCCGAATGGCCTCTTTCTGCACTGCAAATTCTATGATTCTGTAATTCTAAGTTAGTGGAAGTGCTCTGTTACTTATCATTGGAAGAGTGCCTCCTCAGCGAGGACCTTTATTGGAGTTGCCTGCATTGCACCAAGTCACTGAACTCTGCCAGTTCCTACAACATAAACCTGCTGTACAGAAGGGTGAGGTTTTACCAGATGCCATTGTCAGAGACAATTGTAAGCACCATGACCCTAAATTTCTAAGCCTGTGCATCCTTCCAGTCTGGAACAGATGGCATTGAACTCCCTGAGTTCACTGTCCATCACTGCACCAGGGAGCCGGCAGGGGCTCAGAGGAGAAGGAGAGGTTTGTTCATCATCTTTACATTGACAAGAGAGAGGCAGGAGGAGTGAGACCATGGGGTTTCCAGTAGTTGCAGGGTACAATTGACTGCATGTACGTGACTCTGTGAGCCATGTGTGATAAGTGACAGGTGGGAGGGGAGTGCCAGAACCACAAGAGCTCTTTGTACATGTTTATATGTGTTTTGAAAGCTTCTGGATGACCCACTCAAAAAGAAAATTGAACTGCCAGGTTCAAACACACGCAGCTTTCAAGGGATTTTCTTCTGCAGCACCTGACCCAAATGTGCGTGGAACCATGAACTTGTCGAGCAATTTTCAAGATCTCATGTCAGCATCTTGATAGTAAATACTCAACACGAAGTTTCCAGTTCTGTACCTGAACTCGAAAGGCAAAAGGCATTGAAAACCTGAAGCAGCACGAGGCAATGACTGAAAGATCATGCCCAAGAAAGTTGGAGCCCTGTGCAGACTTAAATAACTGTCAAGGATTTAAAGATGTGCCACAGACAAAAAAGGCGAGTGGTATGTGGCAGGGAGCAGATGCTTTTCAATCGGTCTCCTGATCCACAAGTAAGCACCAGCGTAGCCCTCTCCGTAAAAGTGGTTTCAAAGTAGAAGCAGCCAATTCTACCAGCTGCAGTGTTTTTATTTAACTTCTGTACACAGGCAGGAATGCAGTGTGGTATTATTCTGACAACCATTGTCATATTTTTTTCCTGTAGCCTTAAGCAGCTGTCATTGGTTAGGTGCATCACTAGCCATACAGCTGCTTCAGAAGCTGCTCAAGGGCACCATAATGAGAAAGAAAATGGTGAATATTGCTGCAAGGCAGTGCAGAGCCAACAACAGGAAGTGACAGCTGCGATGGCAATGGTACAGCTCTCTCTGTCATTTGAGTAAATTTCTAATGATGTCCCAAATATTGTGCTGCAGCATTAAATTGTGCATAACTTGTCAAATGTCACATCCCTTGCTTGCTTCGATGTGTGTTATCCTGGATAAATAAACTGGACAATCAAAACTGATGAAGCAGGTCGCTATTGCATCAAAGGCTTTGACCGGCTGTACTATTCCCCTCATACTGAACACGACCCTACAACACTGTCAGACCTGACATTGCAGCCGCCCTGTCATATATTTGCAATGCCTGGAAGTGTGGTGGAGGCAGATTCAATAGAGACATTCAAGAGGGCATTGGATGATTATATGAATAGAAACAATATGCAATGGTACAGGGAAAAGGCAGGGGAATAGCACTAAGTCATGATGCTCATTTAGAGAGCTAGTGCAGGCATGATGGGCCAAATGGCCTCCTTCTGCACAGGAACAAATGTGTGATTTGCTGGTAGAAGAAAGCAACTGTTGCTGGATCCCAAAGGCAGAGGACCTCCCAGTAACAAGGTTCAGCTGTCTGTCTCTTTTTTTGTCAGAATTTTATTCTGTAATGCAGAATGCGCTATAATTGAGCAGAATACAGAGCAGAATTCTCCGACCCCCCGCCGGGTCAGAGAATCCCTGGAGGCGGCTTGAATCCCACCCCGCCGCTTTGACGCCGGCTGCCGTATTCTCTGGCATCGGTTTTCGGGCGGAGATCACGCCACGCCGGTGGGGGGCCATTGGCAATTCTCCGGGCGCCGATGGGCCGAGCGGCTGTCCGTTTTTGGCCAGTCCCACCGGTGTGGATTGGACATGGTCCCACACAGTGGGGCCTAGCAGGTAGGTTGGCTGGTGCGTTCCTCGGGGTGGTGCGGGCTGATCCGACCCCGGGGGGGGGGGGTGTCCCCAATGGTGGCCTGGCCCGCGATTGGGGCCCACCGATCTGTGGGTGGGCCTGTGTCATGGGGGAACACCTTCCTTCCGCACCAGCCCTGTGGGGCTCCGCCATGGCCGGCGCGGAGAAGACACCCCCCTGCGCATGCACCAGAATACACCAGCCGGTCTGCGCATGCGCTGAACAATGGCGGCGGTTCTGCGCATGCGCTAACTCATGCAGTCCCTTCGGCGCCGACTGGCGCGGCAAGCCCCTCCGGCACCGGCCTAGCCCCCGCAAGTGCCGAGAATTCCGCAACGTCCAGTTGGCCCGACGCCTGAATGGTTTGCGCGTTTTTTATGCCGGTGTCGGGCCAACGCACACATTCGGGAAAATCCCGCCCCTAGAGTTTGATTTTTTATTCCGGTTTAAACGTCAGGAAGAGCTTGGAGCTAGTAGATGCAAACAGGCTACTTCCAGTGACTGAGGAATCCAGAGCTAGGGGTCATAGATGTCAGAATACACCGAGAGATAAAGGGCAGAGAACTGTGGACGGGATTCTCCGACCTGTCACTGGGTCGGAAAATCCCCGGAGGGGGGGCACGAGCACCCCAACACTGGCTTCCTCATTCTCCGGTGCCATTTTTTGGGCGACAGCGGGATTGCCGCCACGCCGGTTGGGGGCCGTTGACAGCGCCCCCCCCCCCCCACCAGCGATTCTCCGGTCCCTGATGGGCCGAGTAGCTGACAAGTTTGGCCGAGTCCCGCCGGCGTGGATTACTCACCTCCCACATGGCAGGACCAGAAAGGTGAGTGTGCGGGAACCGTCCTGGAGGGAGGGGAGGGGGGATCCAACTCCGGGGGGGCCTACCAATTGGGGGGCGGGCTGGTTCCTTGGGGGCCTACTTCACTCCGTGCCAGGCCCCTGTAGGGCTCCGCCATATTGCCCGGGGCCCGGCACGGAGAAGGGAAGCCCCGTGCATGCATGGAAATACGCCGGCCATTCTGCACATGCGCAGGAATGCGCCAGCTGTTCTACACATGCGTGAACTCGCGTGGGCCGTTCCGCGCCGGGGACCACTCCGGCGGCAACCTAGCCCCCTAGAAATGTGAGAATTCCTCACTTTTGGGGGCCGTTGACGACGGAGTCGTTGCCGCTGGTTTTCACACAGGCGTGGGGCCATAGCCCCATTATTGGAGAAACCAGCCCTGTATCTGAGGCTGATGAATTCCCAAAAGTGTTGGAATTAAAGCAGAGAATATGGCATATAGGTTTAAGTCAAGGCAAGGTAGGTGGTTGAAGTACAAGAGGATTAAGAATTATGGAAAAACAATGGACACTTGTTCGGATTAATTTTTATGTGAAGAAGAACCACCAATATGGAGAAGCTAATTTTCCGTGTTGTAATTTCTAAATTAAAAGTTTGTAACTATTCCTGCCAGGATCTCACAGCAGTGAAAGAATTTTGTGAAACTCCTGCCTTAATCTTCTATTAAATACGCTACAGGTTCGCCTTCAAGTGGTAACTTCTCTTTGTTCTGGTTCTCTTCTCTTCGTGGGCAGCACGGTCGGACAAGTGGTTAGCACTGTGGCTTCACAGCGCCAGGGTCCCAGGTTCGATTCCCTGCTGGTTCACTGTCTGTGCAGATTCTGCACGTTCTCCCCGTGTCTGCGTGGGTTTCCTCCGGATGCTCCCGTTTCCTCCCACATTTCAAAGATAAGCAGGTTAGGTGAATTGGCCATGCTAAATTGCCCTTAGTGTCCAAAAGGGGTTATTGGGTTGTGGGGATAGGGTGGAAATGTGGGCGTGGGTGGGGTGCTCTTTCCAAGGGCTGGTGCACTCGATGGGCCGAATGGCCTACTTCGGCACTGTAAATCCTATGTAAATCTATGTATGTTCCACATCCACTTTGATCTCGGCTCCGATGTTTTCAACATTTGCCCCTCGAGCCATTTTCCTTCAGAACTGGAGGAGATCCAGAGTTCGATGTTTCTACAGAAAATGCATGTTTACTGCACAAGGCATTATACTTCAATTATCTTCACTATTGTCACCCTGAAACATGGTGACTTTGCACCTCCTTCTTTCAAATTTCAGCCCTGAATGTTGATCTGAGGAAGGCAGCCTCAACAACTAGAACGTGGTGCTCATCTTCTCTATCTCAAACATCCAATAGCCCCATCTCACAATAGTGGTCTGACAAGACTAATTAATCTCCTTAATTTCTGACCATTAGACACTTCCAATTTTCTTCCTCTAGCTATGATGATCATGCACTCCTAGGCTCTGGAATTCCCTTCTTAATCATATCTGCCACACAACTCTTTTACCGCCTTTATGATATTCCTTAACACATGATTATTCAGCCAGGTCTTTGACCATCTCTCCTCATCTCATAATGTGACTCAACGTCAAATTTTGTATTTGTAAACCGTTTGTGTGGTGTTTTGTGCGTTTGCTATGTTAAAAATGTGATACAAATGCAAGCTGTTGTTGACATTGTTGACAGGCCACGATTTTTTTTTTCAGTCTGCAAAAGCTACTTGAAGAAGTTCCGGACAGGCGCCGGAATGTGGCGACTAGGGGCTTTTCACAGTAACTTCATTTGAAGCCTACTCGTGACAATAAGCGATTTTCATTTCATTTAATTTCATGTGCCATGTGAAATAAAATATGTAATTATTTTCAGGTACTAATCCTTATTGGTGTTTCCAGCCCCTGTTCTGCTATTTCTTGTGCATTATCATTTTTTACATTGAGTTTTACCAAAGCAGTATTCATCACATTCTCCATGCTTGACACATCTCATGAGATTCATCCGAGCCTTACGAGACTTCGCAATCTGGATCTCGCCCTCGTCCAGGTCAGCATTATAAATGAGCAGTACAGCTCATTTAAAAGTGCTTGTGCCATTTTCTACTGGGGCCTGGGAATTAATGGCCTCGCCAGCGAAGCCTGGACCAGGCATCATTTAGTACTGGTGTACACAAACATGGACCAGGAGTAACACACATGGGGGTCTCACAAGCCTTCGGTGGTCAGGGACAGGGCAGGGTGGCACCCTGACTCTCCCTCTGGCACATGGGCACTTGGCACTTTCTCCCAGGTACCTAGGCACTGACACCTGGTACTACCAAGATGCCCAAGTGGTACTGCCAGGTTTCCTGGGTGCACTGCCAGTGTGCACAGGTGCTAGGATAGCACTGCCAAGGGTCTGGGCCTGAGAGGAGGTATGAAGGGTGGTGGGGGTGAGAGGGGGGTGGTGAAGGACGAGTATGAAGGGGCCTAATAAAGGTTGGGGTGGTGAAGGGTGTGGTCCTGAAAAGCAAGGGCCCAAAAGAGGGGGAGGGTTGGGCAGTCCTGAAAAGATAGGGGCCTTCATTGACTCCATAGAGTGGTGTCCTGATTTAGGGGCATGACATTGCCCGTGGGTAGGTGCTATGGGGGGCCCTCAAAGTCTCTGAGAGATTGAGGTACCTTTCAAAATGCTGCCTTATCTCTGAAGAGCCAGTTTCTCCAGTGAGTTCAGAATTTCTAAGTGTGGGCTTGACTGGAGAGAAATTCCCCAAGACCTCTAAAAATCTGGTAAAAGGCATGTGGATCTCACCCAAAAAACCATTAAGAAACATCGAACCAAACTCCCCCAAAATGACAATCAGAATTTTTATGGTTGAATCACGCCCAGGGATTAAAAATTTGAAATATAATTAGTGAATAAAATTTTGTTTTATACTGAGTTCTGGAGTAATCTTTAGGAATCACGTAAAAGTGTATCTGTCCTGGAGAACTGTAGTGGCTTGAGACAATATACTGGAGACTTCCAGTAACCACAAAGGGGGTTTATTAACAGTAGGAAAAGGGACAGAGTACAAGTGGACCTGACTAGGAGTGTGCACCCAGGTTAGTGAAGGAGCCAGCAGGCCTGAAAATGTGCAAAAACAAAACTTCTACCAGCCCAGTGACAATTTTTATGCAGAAGACTGACAATGCATCATTGGACTGCATCACCGTTCACAGCCGAACCTGGAATCCCACATTGGTGTCTGGATCTCAGTCAGGGGCCAATAGCTACACCACTTTCCCCACCGGATCATCACCCCACTATTCCTTACTCCAGTAAGGCTGTGCAAAATGTAGCACCCGAACACCTGCGATTAGCTACTTTGGGACAAGGCCAGGCATCCCCTTAATAGGCACTGATCTGCACATCATCAAGCACAAACGACATTAGTTACCTGTTGAATGATCAAGGGAGCTGTTCTCACATTTTGCGACGGTATAATGAAATTTGTTAAAGGGTCAAACACAGCTCGGATGGTAGTCCCCTCATTGCTGGCTCAGAAGGTCTCAGAGACTTAGAATGATAATAATAATCTTTATTGTCACAAGTAAGCTTACATTAACGCTGCAATGATGCTACTGTGAAGAGCCCCGAGTCTCCATATTACACCGTCTGTTCGGATATACAGAGGAAGAATTCAGAATGTCCAATTCACCTAACACACAGGCGGTCTTTCGGGACTTGTGGGAACCCGGAGGAAACCCACGCAGACACAGGGAGAACGTGCAGACTCCGCACAGACAGTGACTCAAGCCAGGAATCAAACCTGGGATCCTGGCGCTGTGAAGCAATAGTGCTAATCACTGTGCGCCCAGAGAATGTAGGCTGATACTCTGGTGCAGTACTGAAGGAGTGCTGTAGCGTCTGCAGAGACTGTCTTTTTGGATGAGACATTAACCAAGGCACCATCTCTGCTCTTGGCGGGGATGTAAATGATCCCACAACATTATTTAGAAGGTGGCAGGGGAGTTCTCCCCAGTGTCTTGGCCAATATTTATCTCTTAACGAACATCATTAAACTCATTATCTGGTTAACTGATTATCACATTGCTTTTTCATGGAGCTTGCTGTGTGAAAATTGATTGCCATATTTCTTACATTATGGCAGTGACTACACTTATGAAAATATTTAATTTGCTGTAAAGTGCCTTGCAATGTCCCGAGGAGATGAAAAATGCTTTAGAAATGCAAAATCATCCTGCATATCACCAGCGTTTGCAGCTTTTGCAGGCAGCAAGTCATTTAATCCACTAAAACACTGCTAAAACTGACGTTCTAACATTTGGGATGAGCAGGCACCAAATGCAAATTGCTTTCATTTATCCTGGGTTCAGGGTTGGCCTCCTTTCCATTAATCCTTCCGCCCTGAATGAAGACAAAGATGTATTAGGTGTGGTGTGTTTTTGAATGCCTGGTTTGTGGGAGTCTTCAGCTGTGATCCTTCCCCAAACTGGTACGTGGCAGACAACTTAAAACTGCATCATGGAGAGTGATTTCTCATGCATGGGAGGTGACATTACATCTACCAGCTTTCCCATTATTTTGATGAAGTTGACGAGATTGCTGAAATGTTTCCAGTTCACTTGAACCATCCTGAATCACAAGCTGGAGATTTTCATGCTCTCCTAAGTAACATATGTCACATTTCTTTACTGGGGTTTATTTTTAAAGAAATATTTGCTGTGTATGATCTATGCCATTTGGAATATCTCTGTTCCGGTAAACGACATGTGTCCTTGGGTCATTTTCATACTACTAATCGCTCAATGAAGGCACACAAAGCTAAGTAACCACTTATGTGGGAAATTTAATACCACATTAAACTGATTTGTAAGACAATCCTCCACCTTTATGTACATGCAAAGAAAGTAGATTAATATCACAAAGGAGGGAGCCCAGAACCTCCAAATCCTGGGGGCCAGGTCATACCCCAAAGATGGGCTTGGAGAGCCCGCCCCCCCACCACCCACCCATCACACCCCCATGCAAAGACTACACGGGAATCACCCAAGAGTTTTAAACTTCCATTTAGCAATTATCCTGCGCTGGGAGCCAACCGATTTAAATTGGAGACTTCGGAGTGTCCAGACTGTCTTACCAGAATAGCTAACCAGGAAAAGTTAGAAGAATTAAAACCATTTCAACTCCAGGGCAATTATAGTACTGACTCATCTGACCTCCCATTGGTAGCCCTCAACTACACCCTGGACACACTTGATTACATCCCTCAGCACTCCCAGGTCCTGACTAAACCCACCCCCCCCCCCCCCCCCCCCCCCACCAAATCGCTCACTACCCCTGACCAATCCAAACCCCAAATACCCATTCCTGACTACTCCCCCCTCCTTACTACCCTTCCAAACCCCTCCCCCCCAACTACCCTCCTGCCTACCCCCAAACTATTCTCCCAACCCTCTGACTGATCATTCAACCCCTCGACCAATCCGATGTCCCAGCAGTTCTGATCCCCCCCCCTTCCCATCCTACCCATCCTAGCTAAATTAAAGAAAATCACTGCGGATGCTGGAATCTGAAAACAAAGAGAAAATGCTGGAAAATCTTAGCAGGTCTGGCAGCATATGGAGGGAGAGAAAAGAGCCAATGTTTCAAGTCCAGATGACCCTTTGTCTTGGCCATCACTCTGGGTGGCTATGCCCACTCACATCTGTGGTGCTCAAATGTGTCCTGCGAAGAGACAGATGGGGAGAATGTAGGCGGCGATCATGCCAGTTCAGCTAGTTGAGGAGTGGCATGCATGGGACTGGAGTGGGGAATGTGAGGATCAGAGGAGGGACTGGGGGGGCACCATGGATTTTGGCGGTGGCAGACGGCCTCATGACAGGTGAGCAACACGCAAAACGGCTGGGTGAAAAGTCACCTTGGATGGGTGGGTGAGGTGGGTGCAGCGAGAGACTGGAGGTGACAGTCTTATCTTTACCGGGCGAAGAAGGCCATTCTTTTTTTTGGTATTGCTGCCCGTTCTCTTCTGCAACGAGCTGTTATTCACTCAAGCAACCAGGCAGGCGTGGTCACATCCCGCTTCTACTGAACTCCATCTGATAGTCTGATGAGGGCTGCCCCCCCCCCCCCTATTGATTGTTGTTATCAAGTTTCCCCAGGGTGAGCAAATCAGGGTGAGCAAATCAGTGGGAAGCCACCAAAAGAGTGGCGTGATTCACATGAAGAAAAAAACTTTTGCTTGAGGAGGTCAAACTTCAGTGGAAATTCCCGCCGCCAATGCGATGAGATTTGCACCACTTTTCTTGCCATCTTTTGGTCAGATTCCATCCATGGATAGCGCCTATTTTGTCACATGATCTCCTCACAAGACTCAGCCATGTTTTCTGTTTAGTGTTTAATTGTCTCAATTTGGTGCCAATCTGAATGAGAAAGTTTGGCCAACTGGAGTGTTGTGTCCAATTCTGGGCACTACACTTTAGGAAGAATAAGACTTTGAAGAGCTTGAAGGAGGGATTTACTGGAATAATGCCAGGTATGCAGTTATGTGGAGGGACTGACGAAGCTGCTGTAGTTCTCCTTAGAGAAGGGGAGGCACTGGCATAGTGGTATTTGTGATGAATGGTATGAGTAATTGCTGTAGCTGTACCTTGCCTTTAATACATTGGCCCTTTAAGACCGGGCTTGGAACCCTGGGGGACACCGCCTCTGGCTCCGCCCCCAGGAAACGGTATATAAGATGAGGCTCACTCGGCAGCATGTGGTGAGCATACTTCTCGGCAGCTGTTCAGTTCTCTGATGATTAAAGCCTTTAAATTACCGATCTTCTCTCCTGTGTCGTAATTGAGGTTATCTCAATTTAATCATCAGACGCATCAAGATGGACAGCGCTCTAAAGCCAGAGAAACTCAACCTGGACGCTCGGTCGCCGGAAATCCCGGAAATTTTTAAATATTGGCTCCGGTACTTTGAGGCCTATCTGGACTCCTCAGCGTCTTATGTCGACGCCGCTCGCAAGCTGAGATTACTACATGGCCGGGTGGGCCACCGACTCTCCTCCGTGATCGAGAACGCTACGACCTACGAAACTGCGGTCGAGATACTGAAGAAACGCTTCGCAAAGCCGATTAGCGAGGTACACGCCAGACATTTGCTCTCAACCTGCAGCCAGCGCTCCGGGGAAACTATGGACGAATATGTGGAGAGATTCACTGCACTCGCGAGGAACTGCAACCATAAAGCAGTGATGGCAGAAGCCCACATGAACTTGCATATCCGCGATGCCTTTGTGTCCGGTATCAGGTCCTCCTACATCTGGCAGCGGCTCCTAGAAGACGGGGCAAAGGATCTCCAAGGCACGGTAACACTCACCTCTTCTCTAGAAATGGCCCACCGTAACCTCCGTACGTACTCCGCGGACCTTGCAAACTCTCTCGATCCCCTCCAGACTCGGCCATGCTACAAGCCTGTGCCGCGTGGCGACCCTCTCAGTCCGGGGGTTCCCCATGCTATTTCTGTGGGCAAGGCCAGCACCCACATAAACGTTGCCCGGCCCGCTCCGCGATCTGCAATGACTGCGGGAAGAAAGGGTACTTCGCTAAAGTCTGCCTGGCTGGGCCCAAAGGCCACAAACAAAAGCCTCACCAGGCCCAGAAATCAAGCTCCCGGCCTCACAGGCCCCGCAACGCGGCCGCACAGCGGCCGGACACACCCACATCCAACATATCATCGACCTCGTGCAAGTCCTGGGAGCGGCCATCTTGGCGGCAGCCATCTTCAAACCCCGGCACATGTGACCGATGGCGGCGGCCATTTTGTGACTCTGGGCGGCCATTTTGTGAGTCCGACTTAAACGAGGACTCTGACTACCCGCAACTAGGAGCGATTACGCTTGATCATTCGCGGCCAAAGCACCTGCAAAACTCAATGATGCGGGTACAAATCAATGGCCACGACACTCCCTGCCTATTCGACTCCGGGAGCATGGAGAGCTTTATCCATCCAGACACGGTAAGGCGCTACTCTCTGCGCACCAACCCTGCCTCCCAAACTATCGCCCTCGCCTCAGGGTCCCATTCGGTTCAAATCACGGGGCATTGTGTCGCTGACCTCGCAATTCAAGGCGCTGAATACACCCGTTTTAAACTCTGCATCCTTTCTCACCTCTGCGCCCCCCCTGCTGCTCGGTCTGGACTTTCAGTGCAGCCACCGGAGCCTGACACTGAAGTTCGGAGGACCCCTGCCCCCACTCACGGTATGCAGCCTGGCGACACTCAAAGTTGCGCCACCCCCCCTCTTCGCGAACCTCACTCCCGACTGTAAGCCCGTCGCCACCAAGAGTCGCCGGTACAGTACCCAAGACATGACTTTTATCAAGTCAGAGGTTCAGCGGCTACTAAAAGAGGGGGTCATAGAGGCCAGCAACAGCCCTTGGAGGGCTCAAGTATTGGTAGTCCGCTCCGGGGAAAAGCAACGAATGGTAGTGGATTATAGCCAGACCATAAACTGTTTTACACAACTCGATGCTTACCCACTTCCCCGCACAGCTGAAATGGTCACTCACATCGCCCAGTATCGGGTATTCTCCACGGTCGACCTAAAATCGGCCTATCACCAACTCCCTATCCGCTCAGAGGACCGCCCCTACATGGCTTTTGAAGCAGCCGGTCGGCTGTTTCACTTCCTCAGGGTCCCTTTTGGTGTCACAAATGGAGTCTCCGTTTTCCAGAGGGCGATGGATCAAATGGTGGACCAGTACGGCTTATGGGCTACCTTCCCGTACTTGGACAACGTCACCATCTGCGGCCATGACCAGCAGGACCACGACGCAAACCTGAGGAAGTTCCTCCAGACTGCCCGGGCCCTCAACCTCACATATAACAAAGAGAAATGCGTGTTCCACAAAACCCAGCTAGACATCCTCGTCGTGGAAAACGGGGTCCTAGGCCCAGACCCCGACCGCATGCGTCCCCTTAAGGAGCTCCCCCTCCCCCGTAGCCTCAAGGCACTCAAACGGTGCTTGGGGCAATTTTTCCTATTACGCCCAGTGGGTCCCCAGATATGCGGACAAAGCCCGACCACTCATTAAGACCATGGTTTTTCCCCTGACGGCTGAGGCCCAGTCGGCTTTCAGCCGTATCAAGGCCGACATCATCAAGGCCGCCATGCACACGGTGGATGAAGCCATTCCCTTCCAGGTAGAAAGCGACGCATCAGACGCCCTGGCTGCTACCCTCAACCAGGCGGGCAGACCAGTAGCGTTCTTCTCCCGAACCCTCACCGCCTCGGAAATTCGACACTCTGCAGTCGAGAAGGAGGCACAAGCCATTGTGGAGGCCGTGCGACACTGTAGGCACTACCTAGCCGGTAGGAGGTTCACCCTCGTCACCGACCAACAGTCGGTCGCCTTTATGTTCGATAACGTACAACGGGGCAAAATAAAGAATGACAAAATTCTGAGGTGGAGGATAGAGCTCTCCACCTATACGTACAATATTAAATATCGCCCGGGGAAGCTCAACGAGCCCCCGGATGCCCTGTCCCGCGGCACGTGCGCCAACGCGCAAAAAGACTGCCTGAGAGCCATCCACGATGACCTCTGCCACCCGGGGGTCACCTGGCTTGCCCATTTCATCAAGTCCCGCAACCTACCTTACTCCACAGAGGAGGTCAAGGCCATGACTAAGGCATGCCAGATCTGTGCGGAGTGCAAACCGCAATTGAATTGACCAGACAGGGCCCACCTGATAAAGGCCTCTGGGCCCTTTGAGCGACTAAGTGTGGACTTCAAAGGGCCCCTCCCGTCCACCAACCGCAACATCTACTTCCTCACCATTATCGATGAGTCCTCCCGCTTCCCTTTTGCTGTCCCCTGCCCCGATATGACCTCGGCCTCCGTGATCAAGGCACTGCACAGCATCTTCACACTGTCTGGTTTCCCCGCTTATATCCACAGCGACCGGGGTACATCGTTCATGAGCGATGAGCTGCGTCGATATCTGCTCAGCAAGGGCATCGCCTCGAGCAGAACGATGAGCTATAACCCGCGGGGAAACGGGCAAGTGGAGAGGGAGAATGCGACAGTTTGGATGGCTATCCTCCTAGCCCTACGGTCAAGGAGTCTCCCAATCGCCCGCTGGCAGGAGGTCCTACCCGATGCCCTACACTCCATTAGGTCGCTCCTCTGTACAGCCACGAACGAGACCCCTCACAATCGTTTGTTTGTCTTCCCCAGGACGTCTACCTCTGGGGTCTTGCTTCCACGTTGGCTGATGACTCCGGGACCAGTCCTACTCCGGAGACACGTGAGGAGCCATAAAACAGATCCAATAGTCGAGAGGGTCCAACTGCTACACGCAAACCCTGACGGCAGGCAGGACACCATCTCCCTGCGAGACCTGGCACTCGCTGGCTCTCCCACCGACCCCGCCGGCTTCCCCACCAACCCCCCCCCCTCCTACCGACGCTCCCCTCCTCGCACTGACTGCCGACCCCGACAGTGCCCCCCCCATATCGCCCCCTGCACCCCAGCCGGCGCCAGCACCAATCACCCTAGTCATCCCGGATACCCCCCTCCCCCCCTCCAAAGAGGGCAAAGGCTCAGTCAACCGTGCTCCCGGATATACCATCATCGAAACCGACCATATCCACGGCACCACCACCGGAGCGGAGAAGGTCAGCACGGATGGTCAGACCACACAAAAGACTGAACTTATAACTCGACTTCACCCCCGACGGACTATGTGTTTTTTTTAAACAGGGGGTGAATGTGATGAATGGTATTAGTAACTTTTGTAGCTGTACCTTGCCTTTAATACATTGGCCCTTTAAGACCGGGCTTGGAACCCGGGGGGACTCGGCCTCTGGCTCCGCCCCCAGGAAACGGTATATAAGATGAGGCTCACTCGGCAGCATGTGGTGAGCACACTTCTCGGCAGCTGTTCAGTTCTCTGATGATTAAAGCCTTTGAGTTACCGATCTTCTCTCCTGTGTCGTAATTGAGGGTATCTCAGTATTATCGCTGGACGAGTCACCCAGAAACCCAGAGTCATGCTGCGGGGACCTGGGTTCAAATCCTGCCATGGCAGATGGTGAAATTTGAATTCAATAAAAATCTGGAATTAAAAGTCTAAGGATGATCATGAAACCATTGTCAATTGTCATAAAAACCGACCTGTCCGAGAAGCAAATCTGTGGTCCTTACCTGTTCTGGCCTGCATGTCATTCCAGATCCACAGCAATACAGTTGACTCTTTAATGCCCTCAGAGATGTGCAATAAATGCTGGCACAGAAGGTGAAGGCGAGATTTAACAGAGGCTAAAACCATTTTACGCAGAGTTTTTCTAATCTGCATTGCACCGTCTATAAAGACAGTGGAAGCAAATTCAATCGTAACTTCTTTTGAAAGTTATAAAAATGTGCGGGGCTTTGGGGAAAGAGAAGGGGAGTGTAGCTAATTGGTTTCAATGAGTACACAATCTAGACAGAAGTTTCACTGCAGTGCCGGGGGATTGCGACATTGTAAGAGATGCTGGGGTTTAAATTATCCTTGGATGGCAGCAGAACTCGATGACAGCAAATCAACAGCCTGTCTTAGATTATTGCCTGATTTTCTTCAAACAACAGAGATTAAAGAAAGGAAAATGCTGAAAATACCAAGCAAGGTCAGTTCGAACCTCCAAAGGGAAAAGACAGAAAAACATTTCATTAAAAAATGAAAATGCTCGGTGTCTGTAATGAGCAGACATCACTGAAAATACTCAACATACTCCACTCGCAACACCATCCTGACCTGGAACTAGATCGCCCTTCCTTCACTGTTAAAGTGTCAAAATCCTGGAACTCCCTTCTTTCACAGCACTGTGGGTGTAACTACACCCATGGACTATAACAACTCATGAAGGTGGCTCACCATTACCTCATCAAGGGCATTTAGGGATGGGCAATAAAACAGGTTGATGTACCATCAATTGTACGCGAGGCGAGTGATTTACCAAAGTCAGGCTTTAATTGACTAGAACACAGCTCTGCGATCGTCTACAATGGAAAGGGACGACCGTCAGGCGTCTGACCATTTATACCTCGTTAATAGAGGCGTGGTTAACTCAGCATCTCGGCCAATCGGCTGAGAGGCACATGACTGACCAGGGCCAATGGTAAGCCGACGTTCTGGCCCAATGGCAGACAAGTATGCAGATCATATCACCACATTCACCCCTTGCGGAGAAGGAAGGCGGGGGGGGTGTGTGTGAACGAGACCCAGGGTGGGGTGGGGGGGGGGGGGGAAGAACTGGTGATATGAGTAGCCGTCGGGAGAATAAACTTTCTCTCCTTACCCTTATTGAATTTGGGGGCGTCCCACTGGCCCAGACATAACGATATTTACAAAACAAAAAATCCATGGGGCTGTAGAACTCTAGACGGATTCGATCAGTCTTTTGGTGGTCCTTGACCTCCTGGCCGAGCGCCGCAGTGGAGGAGTTGACGTCGGATCGGCCGATGGTCCTGCTGATGTCCTGGAGTCCGGGAGCGATAGACTTCGAGTAGTCTCTGTCACCTGAGCTGGCCGCGGAGACGCCATGGATGAGGGATGGGGAAGCTGAGTGGGGTGCTGGGGTGAAAAAGGGGAGGGGGGGGTCTGTGGTGGGGGGGCCGCACGCCGGCGGGTGCCAGGTCCCGGAGGGAGACCGTGTCCTGCCGACCATCGGGGTACTCCACATACGCGTACTGCGGGTTAGCGTGGAGTAACTGGACATGCTCCACCAATGGGTCGGACTTGTGCACCCGCACATGCTTCTGGAGCAAGATGGGCCCGGGGGTGACCAGCCACGTTGGGAGAGGGGATCCGGAGGATGACTTCCTGGGGAAAACAAGAAGACGTTCATGAGGCGTCTGATTAGTTGCAGTACAGAGCAGTGAGCGGATAGAGTGCAGGGCATCGGGGATCACCTCTTGCCATCGGGAAATAGGGAGATTTCTAGACCGGAGGGCTAGTAGTATGGTCTTCCAGATGGTACCATTCTCCCGCTCGACCTGTCCGTTACCCCGAGGGTTATAGCTGGTCGTCCTGCTAGAGGCGATGCCCCTGTCGAGCAGGAATTGACGCAGCTCGTCGCTCATAAATGAGGACCCTTGATCGCTGTGTATGTACGCGGGGTAGCCGAACAGTGAGAAGATGGAGAGTAGGGCCTTAATGACGGTCGATGTGGTCATGTCGGGACAGGGAATGGCGAAGGGGAAGCGGGAGTGTTCGTCGATAACCGCCAGGAAGTAAATGTTGCGGTTGTTAGAAGGAAGGGGCCCCTTGAAGTCAATGCTAAGACGTTCAAAGGGGCGGGATGCTTTGATCAGGTGTGCGCGCTCGGGGCGGTAGAAGTGCGGTTTGCACTCGGCGCAAATGTGGCAGTCACGGGTTACTGACCTGACTTCCTCGATGGAGTAGGGCAGGTTGCGGGCCTTAATGAAATGGTGTAGGCGGGTCACCCCTGGATGGCAGAGGTCTGCGTGGAGGGAGCGGAGGCGGTCTGTCTGCGCGCTGGCGCAGGTACCGTGGGACAGGGCATCAGGAGGCTCATTGAGCTTCCCAGGACGATACAAGATATCATAGTTGTACGTGGACAACTCGATCCGCCACCGTAAAATCTTGTCATTTTTGATCTTGATATTGTGCATTATCAAACATGAAGGCTACTGACCGTTGGTCTGTGAGGAGGGTAAACCTCCTGCCGGCCAAATAGTGCCTCCAATGTCGCATGGCTTCGACTATGGCCTGGGCTTCCTTTTCCACAGAGAGGTGGCGGAGTTCGGAAGCCTGGAGAGTTCTGGAGAAGAAGGCCACGGGTCTGCCCGCTTGGTTCAGGGTGGCCGCCAGAGCTACTTCTGATGCGTCGCTCTCGACCTGGAAGGGGAGGGCCTCGTCAATGGCGCGCATCGTGGCCTTTGCGATGTCCGCTTTGATGCGGCTAAAGGCCTGGCAGGCCTCCGTCGACGGCGGGAAGGTCGTGGTTTGCATGAGGGGACGGGCCCTGTCAGCGTAATTGGGAACCCATTGGGTGTAGTATGCAAAGAACCCCAGGCAGCGTTTGAGGGATTTGGGGGTATTGGGGAGAGGGAGTTCCATCAGGGGGCGCATGTGTTCGGGGTCGGGGCCTATCACTCCGTTACGCACTACGTAGCCGAGGATGGCTAGGTGGTCGGTGCTAAACATGCATTTATCCTTATTGTACATGAGGTTAAGGAGTTTTGCGGTTTGGAGGAATTTCTGGAGGTTGGCGTCATGGTCCTGTTGGTCGTGGCCGCAGATGGTGACATTATCAAGATACGGGAAGGTGGCCCGTAATCCGTACTTGTCGACCATTCGGTCCATCTCCCGTTGGAAGACCGAGACCCCATTTGTGACACCAAACGGAACCCTAAGGAAGTGGTAGAGGCGCCCATCAGCCTCGAACGCGGTGTACAGTCGGTCACTCGCGCGGATGGGGAGCTGGTGGTAAGCGGATTTAAGGTCCAGCACTTGGGCTCGCCAGGGGCTGTTGCTGGCCTCGATGACCCCTTCCGTCAGCAACCTCTGGACCTCGGACCTGATGAAGGATCGGTCCTGGGCACTGTACCGTCTGCTCCATGTCGCGACGGGTTTGCAATCGGGGGTGAGGTTAGCAAACAGGGGTCCACTTTGAGGGACGCGAGGCTGCAGACAGTGAGGGGGGGTATAGGGCCGCCGAATTGAAAAGTCAAGTTCTGCAGGTTGCACTGGAAGTCCAGTCCTAGGAGTGCCGGTGCGCAAAGGTCAGGGAGGACAAGGAATTTATAATTTTTAAAAACCTTCCCTTGGACCGTGAGGTCCGCGATGCAGCACCCGGTGATGTGGACAGAGTGCGTACCTGAGGCTAAACCGATTTTGCGTGTTACGGGATGGACAGGGAGCGCACAGCATCTTCCCGTGTCAGGGTGAACGAAGCTTTCTGTGCTCCCGGAGTCCAGCAGGCAGTCCGTCTCGTAGCCGTTGAGGTGGATCAGCGTTGTCGTTTTGGCGAGCGTGCGTGGACGAGACTGGTCGAGTTGAACGGCCGCGAGCCGTGGAGAAAATCCGTCGTCGCCGTCCGAGTCGATGCTGGAGGGACCTTGCGTGGCAGACCCGGATGTCGGTGGCCAGGATCCATATGTGAGGTCTGCGTCCCAAGATGGCGGCGCCCAGGAAGCCCTCGTGGCCGCTGGTGGCGGAGCTAGCGTTGCCGGCGCTGCGAGCGGCTGAGGTGAGGCGCGCAGGCCGTGTGCAGGAGGCGAGCCGGGTGCATCAGCTGCGAGGGCGCGCAGGCCGGGTCCAGGAGGTGAGTTAGATGCATCAGCTGCGGGAGGAGGTAAGGCGCGCAGGCCGGGTGCGGGAGGCCGGGGGCGGGGGGAGCAGATTCGTGCGGTGGGCAGGCAGGGACCGGGAGGGCCCGGAGAGGCGAGCCGGTCGGGCGCCGGGGCCCGGGGGCGGGGGGGGAGAAATTGTGCGCGGTGGGCCGGCAGAGACCGGGAGGGGCCGGGGAGGTGCGCTTGTCGGCCGGCGGGGCGCGCGTCGGGAGCAGCTGGGGGGGCCCTGGGGGAGAGAGAGAGGCACACAGGCCGTTCGCAGAGGCCTGGGGGCGGGGAGGGGGGGGGGGTGCTGTGCAGCTTCCAGAAGCGCTGCAGACAGCGTTTTGGCCTGGCAGACCGTGGAGTAGTGGCCCTTCTTCCCGCAGCTCTTACAGAGGGCGGAGCGGGCTGGGCAGCGCAAGCGAGGGTGTTTAGCGTACCCGCAAAAGTAGCAGCGGGGCCCCGCGGATTTATCGGGGCGTCCCGCGGCACAAGCCTGAGGGAGGTCGGGAGCGGCGGGTGGCGGGTGGGAAGCGTGCCAGGAGGCCTGGCCAGGGTCATAGGTGCGAGCGCTTAGATCTGCGACCTCCAGGGAGGCGGAGAGAGTCAGCGTCTCAGTTAAACTGAGTTCGTCTCTTTCCAGCATCCGCTGGCGGATCACGGGAGACAGCATCCCAGCCACGTAAGCGTCTCTGATCAGTAGCTCCATGTGCTCTGTAGCCGACACCGCTACACAGAAGCAACCTCTCCCCAGGGCATAGAGGGCCCGGGCGTATTGGCTTGGAGACTCACTTAGAGACCTGCTTTCTGGTGGCCACCAGATGTCGAGCGAATACCCTGTTGACCGGTTTGATGAATTGTCCTTTTAGCTTTTGTATAGCGTCATCATAATCCGTTTCCTCTTTGATTATTGCGTAAGCGTCGATACCCACGCTGGAGTGGAGGACGTGCAGCTTCTGTGACCCGGAGTGGGGGGTGATTGTAGATGCTAGGAACCCTTCGAGGCAAGTCAGCCAGAGTTGGAAAAGTTCTGCAGAGTTCGGAGTTTGCGGGCTGATGCGGAGGCATTCGGGCTTGATGCGGAACTCCATCTTCAAAGTCGTAGTCAATTAAATTGATGTACCATCAATTGTACGCGAGTCGAGTGATTTACCAAAGTCTGGCTTTAATTGACTAGAACACAGCTCTGCGATCGTCTACAATGGAAAGGGACGATCGTCAGGCGTCTGACCATTTATATCTCGTTAATAGAGGCGTGGTTAACTCAGCCTCTCGTCCAATCGGTCGAGAGGCACATGACCGACCAGGGCCAATGGTAAGCCGACGTTCTGGCCCAATGGCAGACAAGTATGCAGATCATATCACCACACAGGTCGAGCCAGCAACACACATACTGAAAGAATTTTTAAAACATCTGACAGTGGTGACAGAAAAAGATTAGATGGCCAGAATCTTACAGGCCCCTAGGAGGGGCTGAGGTGCTGGAATGCTAGGGGCTGAGCCAGTAAAATCGCAGAGAGCCATGTTGGGTCGACTGCCAAATGCAGTCCCGCTGACGGAACAATTTTCCAACAGTTGGGACTGGACACAGTGAGGCTGTCCACTCCAAGAAGGTGGGCAGCCTACTTCCATAATTAAAGACCCAATCAGAGGTCACTTTACACGGCTTTCAGCATTTTGTCAACAGTGAGACCATTTGCCCCCTTCAGGGACCCCCCCCCCCCCAACCCCAACAACATGTTTTCTGCACTGTATGTTCTGTGTTCTATGTAGGGAGGCTGCCAGCTAAATGGAGCTGGAGACCAAGAACAGCCCGGGATAAGAATTTATTGAGCAAAGAGGGGGTCACAGGCAGGAAAGGCAGCTCCTGTGGCACAATTTCTACGGAGGGTCTTTCCTTGTGACACTGAGCACAATAGAAAGAGAGAAAAACTTGCACTTGTGTAGCATTTTTCACAAACACTAGTTGTCTAAGTGCTTTACAGTCAATGATGTGAAGTGTAGTGACTGTTGTAATTTAGGAAAGGCCGGAACTAATTTGCACTTGGCCATCTCCCACAGCACAGCAACGCGATAATGATCAGGTAATCTGCTGTTTGGATGTTGATTGAGGGAGAAATTTTGGCCACACGTCAGAGATAACATCCTTCAAAATAGTGCTGCGGGACCTTTCATATCCATACAAGTAGGCAGATGAGGCCTCAGGTCAAATCCAAAAGGTGACACTTCTCAGAGCACAATGCTCCTTTAGTAACGCATGTGAGGGACCGCCTTAGTTTCTGGGCTCAAGCCCTGGAGTGGGCCTTGAACCCAGAACCTTATATTTCAGAGGTAGGTGTGCTCCCAACTAAGTCATGGCTACCACAACATTTTTCTGTCAATTCACCCTCCCATTTGTCAAAGACGTCTCCTATGTTGTTCAGCAGTCCCCACCTCTGCCGGTGGTGTTTCTGAGGCTTCAAAGCTGCTGGTTATTCCATTGGACCAGCATCATCAGGAGATCGCCCGCCATCTTTAATTGGGCAGTGGGCCCACAGATGGTCAATTAGGGACAGGATTTTCCGGCTCTTTCCGCCGGTGGAATTTTCCAGTTCCAGTGAAGTTGAGACCCCCTCCCACCCCCTCCCACCACCTTCCAGCCCCCGTGGCAGGTTCCGCATCAGCGGGACAGGCGAGCCAGGCAAAACTCCATCGACTTTGGTCAGACTGGAAGATCCCGCCGGCAGCCTCTGTCGTGGGAAAATCCGCCCGGCTGGGGATGGGAAATCCCAGCCTCGGGGTCTGTCTATCATAAAAGTGACAAGCAGGTCCCACTGCCATCAAGTGAGGACTCGAAACCCACTTTTTACCCTGCCATCCGGGTCTTGAGTCCTAAACAAATTCAGCCCAATGCTGCAGTCCCCCAATCTATTGGCAGACTTTGTTTCACTCTCCACAGGTGCTGCCTCACCTGCTGAGTATTTCCAGCTTTTTCTGTTTTATTTGTTATTTTGTTAAAAAGATTCCTTCTCATTCCTGCACAGCTTGGCTGCTGTGTTTGGTTCCAAGGATCACAGTGAAGTGCTTGTGGATTCCTGAGAATGTCACCAGGTGCTACATATATGCAACTCTGCTATCAAAATCTATGCAGGCTGTGAAACATGCTTGTTATTTCACACACATGCCGTTTCTTCCATATCGATGTGTGAGATAGCAACTTCAACAAGAACTACTTTCCCTGAACTGCCAGCAGTTTAAATATAAATTCGAAAGCTCTGCACCCCTGCACCCTCAATGAGTGCCTGCTGTAACCATGGCAACTTTACTTAACATGACTGCCCCTAATTATTGCAAAGTATTACCAGCATAAGAGAAAAAAACACTCCCAGCAATCATGAAGAAACGTACAGCCACTGAGACAAGCTGCAGTTTAATGAAAGAGACGGATTTTCCACCAAGCTCCACATCGAGCAGGCAGCAGAGACATGCACTATTTCATTCTGCCCTTTTCAGTCAGACAGCTCCTGATAACTTCGCAAGCATGTTGATTTTGCCCTGTGCACTGGGCCACTGCCCCATGTCACCATGCAACAGAAAAAGGCCATCGCCTTCAGAAATACAAAATGCAAATTAATCACTCAGCAGCTCAATGAGAAAAGGTAGGTCTCGTTTTCAAGTGCCCACCTGGCAGAAACGGGTACAGGATAGGGGTCAAGGGGAGCAGGAGGCAGCTAAAACAGCAGCAGTAGTTAGGTCGTGGTAGATACCTTGTTGTTCGAGTGCTTCCACGATTGACTTTGGACTTTTTACAGCAGAAATACTTATGCTAAAGTGTGGTAGCAAGGTTCCTTTGGCAGTTTATTGGGCAGCTTGGTAGCACAATGGTTAGCACAGTTGCCTCATAGTGCCAGGCTCCCAGGTTCAATTCCCAGCTTGGGTCACTGTCTGTGTGGAGTCTGCTTGTTCTTCCCCGTGTCTGCGTGGGTTTCCTCCGGGTGCTCCGGTTTCCTCCCACAAGTCCAAAGATGTGCAGGTTAGGTAAATTGGCCATGCTAAATTGCCCTTAGTTTCCAAAAAAGGTTAGGTGGGGTTACTGGGTTATAGGGATAGGTTCGTAGTGTCGGCTTAAATGGGGTGCTCTTTCCAAGGGCCGGTGCAGACTCGATGAGCCAAATGGCTTTCTTCTGTACTGAAACTTCAATGATCTTTTAAGGGGGCGGGCTCCACAGACCAAAGACTGGTTTGGGGCCAATCATGTAGGAGCACGGGAGCGCAGCCAATGGGGAGGTTGCACGGGGCCCTGGGAGCAAGAATCTGGGTAGTGTGGACCACAGAGCTGAAGGGTAAAGACCGTGGTATAGTCTTCTGTGCTTTTGCCTTTCATTAAAAACCCCCTTTGTTTACTACTGGAAGCCTCCAGTGTCTGTCTCGAGCCACCACATTGACAACGAGGTAAAGGTTTTCGATCGCAGCCGACAGTCAACGTGAATTGAAGGGGAGGAAGAAAGAAGCAGTTGAGAAAGTAGAGAAGCTCCAGCAGGAGTCGGAACCATTTAAACCATGAATGAAAATGCTGACCATTGAAAAACTAGACTCATTTGACTGAGGGGTTGAGGATTGGAATCAGCACATTGAATTGCTCTGCTGTCTTTTTACATGGGAATGTGATACTGACATTTTCTGGGCCCCAAACATAAGATTTAATTAGGAACCTCATGTGTCTGGAGGCACCCGACTCAAGGACCTTTGGCCAGACTGTGAAATTGGTTAAAGAATATTTCAACCCAAGGCCTTTGATTATCCTCCAACGTTATGGTGGGATTCTCTGGCCGCATTCACCCGGCGACCGGAGAATCCCACCTGAGGTCAATGAATTTTTCCATTGTTGGCATCTCGCCGTGGAGTTCATGCAGCGGGCAGGGCGGTAGAATCCAGTCCTATAAGTTTAACTCTGCAATGAGGGACCATGAACAGTCTGTCTCAGTCTCAGGTGACTATCTGTGTGCAGCTTGCCCTTTCTGTCTGCGTGGGTTTCCTTCAGGTACACCGGCTTCCTCCCACAGGAGGAAGATGTGCAGGTTAGATGGATTGGCCATGCTAAATTGCCTCATAGTGACCAACGGTTAGATAGGTTACAGATTTATGGGGATAGGGCGCGGGAGTGGGACTATGCAGGGCGCTCTTTCAGAGGGTCCAGTGCAAATCCGATGGGCTGAATGGCCTCTTTCTGTACTGTATGGATTCTATGGTGCATAGCCAGGCTTTTCCAGCTGGCCGAGCACTGTGAGTGCTCACTTAGTGACATTTTGCGAGATCAGCTGGTTTGTGGAACCCATAACCATGATATCCAGAAGAAGCTTACATTGGAAAAAGCAATCGGGATAGCCCAGTTGATGGAGTGTGCCAAAAATGGCGCCACCAGCTTCAAAGAGTGGCTGAAGGCGTGGTTAACCAGGTATGGGATGAAATGGCCGCGAGGTGTGTGGTGGGATCAACAGGCACAGCGCAAAACCAGACACAGTCCTGGAGACAGGACTGGAACCCAAGGAGCGGGAAAGAGTCGGGGCATGAACCTGAATCCAAGGTGGTCTGATATTGTTGTGTAGAGGACCATCCTCGGGAAACCTGCCATGTTCGGGATTTTTTGTGCTTCCGATATAACTAAGGCGGCACATTCAAGCACGTTGCCGCGTGAAGCAAAGTGTGCTAATGCGAAAAACAAAACAACAGCAGTAGCAGTCCACTGAACTTAGTGGCGAAGAGCTCTGAAGAAGTGCAGGCAATGCATTATTTGAATGGAGTCCCATTGGATAAGACAGCTCCGATTGAAATTGTCTTGAGGGTAAATGGTAGACCACTTATAACTGAAGTCGACACTGGGGCTTCGGTGACCAGAGTGGATAAGCAGACCTTCCAATATCTTCACGCTGGTACACACTCCTTAATACTCTTTGAAGAGTATTACAGCCAAGCTTTCAACACACACAGAGGAAATGTTGAAGATCCTCTGAACAGCCAATACCCCAGTGGTCTACAGAGGGCAGGAGGCCAATTTGCCTTTGTTTGTCATGAAAATACATAGACCCAGTTTGTTGGGAAGAGACAGGGTACAGTAGGTTTGGCTCAACTGGGTGGAAATCTTCAAAATATCTAATGCTGTCCTCCAAGATACCTTAAGGAGAATCATAGAATCCCTATGGTACAGAAGGAGGCCATTTGGCCCATCGGGTCTGCACCGACCCTTTCCCTCGCCCCATTGCAATAACCCCTTAACCTAACCGACACATCTTTACAGTAAGAAGTCTTACAACACCAGGTTGAAGTCCAACAGGTTTATTTGGAATCACTAGCTTTCAGTGCGTAGCTCCTTCATCAGGTGAGTGAAGAGATAAGTTACACAAACACATAAATAGACAAAGCCAGTGATGCAAGATGATGTTTTGGATGAAAGTCTTTGCAGGTAATTAAATCTTTACAGGCCCAGACAGTGTGACTGGAAAGAGGGATAATCACAGGTTAAAGAGGTGTGAATTGTCTCAAGCCAGGACAGTTGCTAAGATTTTGCAAGCCCAGGCCAGATGGTGGAGGGGGGGGGGGGGGGGGGGGGGGTTAACTGTAGTTAGACATGAATTCAATGTCCTGGCCACTAAGCCAACTAAACCAACCCCCACCCTCCCCCCAAAAACAACATACCTGAAGATACGCCCACAAACCAGCAAAGGGGTCAAAAAGATAATAATGGCAGCAAGAGCCAGGAAAGGAAGGATAAGGCTGCAGACACGAGGAGCGAGTCAGAGCAGGGTATGGCAGAGCCAGCTTACACACCAATAGGACAATAGATGGAGATGAAATGAAAATGGCTTATTGTCACGAGTAGGCTTCAATTAAGTTACTGTGAAAAGCCCCTAGTCACCACATTCCGGCACCTGTCCGGGGAGGCTGGTACGGGAATCAAACCGGGCTGCTGGCCTGCTTGGTCTGCTTTAAAAGCCAGCGATTTAGCCTGGTGAGCTAAACCATCCTAATACAGGAGCTCTTAAAGCACAGGGACGCCATAAAAAAATAAATCATGATAACGGTGAAGTCGGCAGACACACTGGCCCGATTCCAAGAAGTGCTGGAGACGACAGAACAATGACTGGAGGCGCATGAGGCGACGGTACGGGAGCTCGAATAGGCAGCTACCAACCAGGGAGACTGGATCGTCTCACTGGAAGCAGAGGTTGGTGGCGGCCCAGGGAGAAGGTGGAAGACCAAGAAAACAGGTCTCGCTGCCAGAACCTCAGGATTGTGGGAGTACCAGAGGGCAGTGAGGGAAGAACTCTGACAGAGTATGTGGACCAGATGCTGGGCAAGCTTGTCAGGGGCAAAAGCTTCTCCAACCCCCAAACGTAGACAGGGTCCACACGTCGCTTTCTCACAGGCCCAAGACTGGAGAACCACCGTGGGCCTTTATCGCCAAGCTCCACCAGTTTCAGGACAAGGAGCCGATCCTGAACTGGCACAAACCACACATGTACCAAGACATTGGGGCCGACCTGGCCAAACGCCGGGCCATGTTTGATGGGGCCAAAACAGTTCTAGTTAACAGCAGGGTACGGTTTGGGATGCTGTACCCGGCCAAACATTGGGTGACCTACCAAATCAAGGAACATGCAGGGAGGAGTGGAGGAGTTCATCCACGAGAAGAATGGGCTGGGAAAGTAGCCAAAGTAATGGACACCAATGGACCATTATCAATGATGAATTTGCTTCACTCTTGCACAAATGCATGTCCTAGGGAGTTGGGGTGGAGGGGCGGGGGGGGGGGGAGGGGGGGGAGTGCAGAATAGGGCAGAAGGGTACCAAACCAGGAAAGGAGGGTGCAGAAAGGGATAGAATAGGTGGGAAATGGGGTAGTCACTCCTTGGAGTAGCCGCTATGCTGGTGAGCATGCGAGTACAGGGAAGTAAGTGGCGAGGGGGGACCGCGGTGCAGCTCCTGAAAGAGAGAGAGCACCTGGTAGAAAGGTGGGAGCAAAACTTGGCTGGGGTGAAGGGGGAAGGAAGGTCAGGGGGGTTATGGGATGGATAGATGGACTCTGGGAGCGTTCGGGAAATGGAGGGAGTGAGGGGAGAGCAAAGGGTATTTTGGAATGCTGGAACAAAGAAATCAATCGTGGCCATCTTGAATGATCCCCAAACAAAGGGAAACCCCGGAGTGTTTCAGGACGATCATGATAGAGTGAATACAACTTGGGGGAAGTGACCATGTGCAGTTATTCATGAAGGCCTCGCCTTCTCAACCTTGGCCCTCGCCTGAGGTGTGGTGATCCTCAGGTTAAATCACCACCAGTCAGCTCTCCCCCTCAAAGGGGGAAGCAGCCCACGAGTCTGGGACTATGGTGACTTTACCTTTCCTGTAGGTGAGAACAGAACTGAGCTTCATATCTTAAAATCCTTCCCTAATTTGGGCTCAGCATTTCTGCCCGGGCCCCGATGAGTGAGGGGTGTTTAAGGTGGCACTTAATTAATCTACCAAATTGCTAAAATGTGGGAGGCAACTTCTCTATTGAAGGGTAGGACTGGCAAGATCATAAACATTGTAGTTAATTGGTTTATCTGAATTAACTAAGGGAGGGAGTCACCTACTCTCATTAAATGATCGAGGTGAAATTGCACATTGGCTCGAAGGCAGATTTATACGGCCCTATCCTAAATTCAGTTCTAATTGCTGAATATAATTGAGCATTGTGACTGTTTAGAAAGGTCTGTAAATGGGATTCAGACTGTTTCGTGACTCTGCACATATTTCTTGACCCTCCACACCACGAAAACTGTCAGTCCCTTCTCTCTCTTTTTAATTAAATGTCTGTCCACTTGTGCTGATTTCATGGGCGAAATTCTCCCAAAACGGGAGAAATCGTAAAACTGCCGTAAAACCCGCCCGGGTTTTACGGCAGCGCGCCCCTTCCCGACGGGGGACCGATTCTGGTCCCCCGTCGGGGCTAGCAGCCCGACGTCGGAGGCTCCGACAAGTCGGGCTTAACGAAAATGTTAAGCCCGCTTGCCGGAGTTAGCGCCGGCTGACGCGTCATATGACGTCAGCCGCGCATGCGCAGGTGGGAAGACTCCACCCGCGCATGCGCGGGTGACGTCATCGCGTTTTTGCGCGAAACCCGCGCATGCGCGGGCCGGGTTGCCCCTCAGCCGCCCCGCGTATTGATACTGCGGGGCGGCGGAAGGACAAATAGTGCGCGGGCATCGGGCCCGCTGCCCGCGATCGGTGCCCACCGATCGCGGGCCCATGGCACCCTTGGCACGGCCGTGGTACTGCCGTGCCAATCGGTGCCATGGTTATTTTTTGCGAGTTTGTCACGACGTTTTTACGAACGGCAGGACCAGGTGTGTTTGCCGTTCGTAAAAAGGTCGTAAAGGGCTGGGACTTCGGCCCATCTAACAGCTGAGAATCGCTGCCGGCCGTAAAAAAACGGCGGCAGCGATTCTTGTCGGGATTTCGGCAGGGGGGGGGGGGGGGGAGAATAGCGGGAGGGCGTCAAAAAAGTCGGGAAGGCCCTCCCCCTATTCTCCCACCCGTCGTGGGGGGGGAGAATTTCGCCCCATGTGTCTGAACGCGGATGTATTCAATCACACAACTCATCCAGTTGACATAAATCTCAGCGTTGAGACCACTTGGAATATGGAAGGCACCGTGTCGCTGAGAGAGGGGGGGGACAGGGGGCTGGATTCTCTGTCCCGCCGCGCCACATTTCTGTTTTAGCATGCCGGCGGGATGCTCTGTTACGCCGGCTGGTCAATGAACCCCATTGAAACCCTCCCATTGTGGGGCAGCCCCACGCCATCAGGAAACCCCCTGGCTGCCGGCAAAAAGGAGAATCCTGACGGCGGAGAATCCAGCCCAGGATGTCTTTCCCTTACCTTTCATTTTAGCTTTGAGCTGCGTTTCAAAGTTTAATGATTAAAACACAAGGCTAAACTTTTCAGATCAATGGTCTTCCATCACAACCATCAGGTGCTGCCAGATCTGCTGACTATTTCTAGTATAGTCTGTATTAAATACAGGTACTTCTTATTCTGGGGGTTGGTTAACTCAATATTGACATAAATTCAATGCAGCAGGTGCTACTGAATAGTGATTAAGAACAGGAAAACTAGATGATTTTCTTTCCCTTCCTTGCCAGGAGCAAGAAAACTTTGCCTTGACTCAGCGAAGACTGGGGAAGTGAACGTGATGTGGGTTCCAAAGGCTATCGTTGGTCTCGAAGATCGACCGGTGTGGAATCCAAAGGTTGTCCAGTTGGCAAAAGTGGGTCCCAGGAAAAAAAGTGTGAAAAACACTGCTATACTGACACAGCAGAATAACAACCCTGGGGGGACTCCCGGATAAGCTCCAACTCCCGAAAGGAAAACAGCTCAGGTACATGGAAATTAGAAACTTCCTCTGAAAAGAGACGCCGACGTTCCTCCAGATACCAGGACACACAACTGGACAGGCGTCTGACCACTGGTGAACTAGGGGACAGTAATTGTGCTGGCATGGACGGACGACTATTAGAGGAGGAATATTCACCCCATGACGAAACACAGGAGAAATGGGAGGAGGAACTAGGCATGGAGATAGCAGGAGGACTCTGGATCAATGTACTGCACAGGGTGATCTCCACCTCCTCATGTGCAGGGCTGAGTCTAACGTGGCTAATGATGGTGTACAAAGTGCAACGAACCAGAACAAGAATGAGCGGGTTCTTCCTGGAGGTGGAGGACAAATGTGAACAGTACGGGAGGCCCGGCCAACAACACCAAATGTTCTGGTGTTGCCCCAGGCATGTCGGATTCTGAACGACCTTCTTTGAGGCCATGTCCAAGATTGTGGGGGTGAGGGTGGAGCCGTGCCCACTAGTGGCAGTCTTCAGGGTATCGGAACAGCCAGAGCTCCTCATGGGGAGAGGGGCATACTCCATAGTCTTTGCCTCCTTGATTGCTCGGCTGATGATCGGCTGCGCCACCCACGTTGGTAGACTGGCTGTCTGATCTGGATCAGAGGAAAGCTTCCACAATGCGTGGCGGCTATTCACCAGCCTGTTCCAAGACCTGTTTGTGACCAACTGAAGGAATAGAGGAAGGAGAAGAGAGGGGGAAGGGGAGGAGAGGAGGGAGGGGTGTGGGGCGGGGGGGGGGGGGGGGGAGTGGTGGGAAAGCCACCAAGAGTAACACAGGGCAAGCAGGAAAGGGGAACCAGAAGGGACAAAGAGCAAGAGCAACGGTTGGAAGTGACCACACCCGGCAGATGCTGAGCACGCCTCCCTCTGGCACATTTTAGTACCAGGAAACAATGAAACCAGGGGCAAAGCTACACAGTGACCACTGACCATCACTGGGAGCTCGCCAACCGGGGCAAACAGAGGTTAAAGTTCGCTATCAGGTGCGATTAGCAGGGTGTTTCTCAGCAGCTACAGTGCCAGGAAACATCCTGCTTTCCAATGGCACTTTTCCATTTTTTTGGCGTCGGTGCGTTTCTCTCCGCCGTGGCTGTACTGAGTGTGATTTCCTGCAAGTGAAGCTCACTAGAAGGAAGTCTGCTCACAGATCGGGGTGCCAAATTGTCCTGCAGCCCCGATCTCCCTCCCCGCTCTGCTTTCAGACCCCCCCCTTGCATTATTTACTCCCCTCAACCTCCCCCCAACCTGGGAGGCCCCCAGGATCCCGCCTCAACCCCTCCAAGTGCAAGGCCCCACCTGGCCCAACCCCTGGAACTGCCAACCTGGTACCTGGGCACCCAGGCACTTCCAGCCTGGCACCCTGGCAGTGCCACCTGGGCGAAATCCAGATTGCGTCGGGTGGATCTGGTCGGGTGACGTGCATTCAGCCTGGCACGGAATCCCGATTTGGCACTCGCACACAATTCACCCATTGAGCCTGGATCCGTGTTGGGCACAAATAGTTTGCTAAATTGCGGCCATAGTCTTTCATTGTATCCCAAACAAATGAACTCCCTTCCTTTCTCAAGGATAAATCAACATATTGGAAAAATTACAGAAATCTCCCTTGCTTCAGATTTGTGGCATTGAATATTTTTCCCCCTGACATCGCAGCAAGCACCGCCCAATTTATACCATCTAATGGCAGTAGCATGTAGCTTTCACTGTCCCTGGATGGAAGCAGACTTTGCACGATCAATTATTATGTTCTCCGTGTCTCCTTTTCTCTTTTACTGCCAAAATTGGATAGACCACAGGATATGAGTTTAATACAAACAAAGGCAGTAACTTGTTTGCCTCGGTTACAGATCAGTTTACAGCATAGCAACATGCTGTGGTGCAAACCACTAAGATACACAACACTGCTCATCAACTGGCTGGTACACATTCTGAGGTCTGCTTCATCAGACTCCCTGCTGCTATACAGGACTGAACAAACTTCAGATGGAAACAACCATTCCAGCAATTTGTGAATCCCTGATGTAATCTGTGATCATAACACCTTTTAAAAATTCTGCTTCCAGACTCAGTGATATGGCTCAAGGCACAGAGAAACAACACCCTCAGTTTACTACATCTGGTATTATGCACCATTAGCAAACTCCATACTAACCTTGACAAATCACACAATTGATGTAATATTATTTTTGTGCACAGTTATACAGAGATGCATTTGATATTATTACAACAGGGTAGATGTATCTCCTGTATCCTTTCTGAAGATCGGTCTTTCTATTTTAGCAACGTTGGAAATATGCATCTCGAGTGAATTCGACAATTTCAACAAGGCCAACTTTATTTCGGAGTGCCGAATAGTGGAAAAATACAATTGTGCATTCAGCAACAGCTAGTGATGGAGCAGCTCAGAAGTTGCTCATATTAATTATTGTTCCACTGCAGTCATTTGGAATCAGTTAGGAAGGACCAGGGATATCAAAGCTGGGATGTCATGGTTCAATGTGACATGATTTGGGGTTGGTTAGCTCAGTTGGCTAGACAGCTGGTTCATGGTGTGGAGCGAAGCCAACAGTACGGGGGTTATTCATGAAGCCCTCCCTTCTCAACCTTGCCCGTCGCATAAGGTGTGGTGACCTTCAGGTTAGATCACCACCAGTCAGCTCTCCCCCTCAACAGGGAAAGCAACCTCTGGTAATGTGGTAACACTTATCTATTTTTACATATGGTGTAATGCCACCCCTGTAGTATAGAGCGGTTATCCACTGTGCTTTTGAGGGAGCTGCTACATGAATATTAATGTCCTCTTCCGCTTTCAGGTGCCATGCACTAAGGGGGCATCGGCGGCCATGGACTCCCATTGGTTTCGTCCGCGATTATGCTGGGCAAAGTACTGCAGTGGTTTGCCAATGCCTTCTGCAATATGGTCAACCGAGAAATTCTCCCACTCCTACTGCCTTATCAGGCATTTTGAAAGGATTTACAAGCTGATAAACAATCTGTGTGCCACATTATGCACATACTTTCCATGGTCATCAAGTCCTCAAGAGGGTGTAGAGGTAATAATAATAATGATCTTTATTAGTGTCACAAGTAGGCTTACATTAGCACTGCAATGAAGTTACTGTGAAAAGCCCCTGGTCGTCACATTCCCGCTATCACTGCACCACAAGGCCTCCTGGAATATTAATGCATATTATGAATTTAATATTTCTTATTTTGTTCAGGACTAGTTCCTGGAGTTATTTCTCTTTTGGGTTTGATGTATTCTGCTGAAAATAATGGAGGACCAAGAAGCATGGATAAGATGATGTGGCCCATGACTTGATGCATTTACTTAACTTTCGTGTAATCTCACTGTAAGTTAAAATGAGCCCTGATAGTCATTGAATTTAATATCAACCTGCTGTTAAATCATAGAATTTACAGTGCAGAAGGAGGCCATTCGGCCCATCGAGTCTGCACCCGCTCTTGGAAAGAGCACTCTAGCGAAAGTCAACACCTCCACCCTATCCCCATAACCCAGTAACCCCACCCAACACCAAAGGCAATTTTGGACACTAAGGGCAATTTATCATGGCCAATCCACCTAACCTGCACATCTTTGGACTGTGGGAGGAAACCGGAGCACCCGGAGGAAACCCACGCACACACGGGGAGGATGTGCAGACTCCGCACAGACAGTGACCCAAGCCGGATTCGAACCTGTTACCCTGGAGCTGTGAAGCAATTGTGCTATCCACAATGCTACCGTGCTGCCCTATCAATTAAATGATAAGTTAATTATTTTTCTGTTATTCCCTGCAAGAGACCGTTCAATACTGGTAATTTAACTATCATTTTTAAACAGTATTTTACCTATCTTTCATTATTTCTTTGTCAAGCATTTAAGTTTAGTTCAATAAATTTGTAATTTCTGCCTTGGTCGACATAGCTGTTTTTCTTTTTTAAGATTCCTAAAATATATGGGAATGCATCAAAGTTATAACGCAACACTAGTCTTTCACGCTGCACTGAGCTACAAAAATAATGTCAAGTGCCTTTTGTGTGCTTCCAATATCTACGATCTCCAGGCTAGTTTCTGATCCTGCACCCATTGCACATTGATCTAACTAGTGGTATTTCCTTTACACTTGTAGGTAAAAAATAATGTAGTTTACAAAACACACCTTCCATCCTAATTGAAGGACAGAATCTGTCAACTGCCGCTTCAGCTCCTTCACAAGGTTCATGCTGTGTCAGGTTGACCTGAATGCGTAAGTCAAGGCTGATATTTTGCTCGAGGAACCCTCAGTTGGCTTTTCGGCTCTCCCGATCACACCATCCTAAGCCCCTGCACTTGCTCCTTTCTTTCCCCTACCTCAGCCTATCTTTTCAATCCGGCTATCCAACATCCTTTTGAACTCATCCAGTGCTGTACCATTCTTCTCATGTTTGAGATATGAAAAAACAAATATACAAATTCGGAGCCTGCTCTGCTGTCCTATAAGATCATGGCTGATCTGACTTCCCACTTTGCTGCCTACCTCCAATGCCCTTTGATTCCATTGTTAGTCAAGAATCTGTGTACCTCTGCCTTCAAAATACTGAATGATCCACCCTCTACCGCTCTCTGAGGAAATGTTCCACAGACTCACGACCCTCAGAGAGAAACCAATTCTTCTTAACTCTGTCTTAAATGGGGCAGCACGGTGGTCAATGGTTAGCATTGCTGCCTCACGACGCCGAGGACGCAGGTTCGATCCCTGCTCTGGATCACTGTCCATGTGGCGTTTTCACATTGTCCCCGTGTTTGAGTGGGTTTCACCCCCAGAACGCAAAAGATGTGTAGGGTAGGTGGATTGGCCACGCTAAGTTACCCCTTAATTGGAAAAAATGAATTGGGTACTCTAAATTTATTTTTAAAAACTCTGTCTTAAATGTGAGATCCCTTATTTTCAAACTGTGTTCCCTCGTTCTATTCTCCCATAAGCGGAAATATTTTTTCAGCATCCACCCACTCGTGTCCCCTCAGAATCTGTTTCAATAATATTCCTGCTCATTCTTCTAAAAACTATTAGGTACTGTAATTGAAAATATGGAAAGATGTGTCATTTGAAACATGGAAGTCTGGCAATATCTGGTCTGAGAGAACATAGAATATAGAACATAGAACGATACAGCGATACAGCGCAGTACAGGCCCTTTGGCCCTCGATGTTGCACCGACATGGAAAAAAAAAACTAAAGGCCATCTAACCTACACTATGCCCTTATCATCCATATGCTTGTCCAATAAATTGAAAGGTTATCCAATAACCTTTCAAGTTATAACCAAGTAGATTTTTAGCATACAGCTAAAAGCAATGTTTCACACCTTCATTGAAGTAAAATCAGCAGATAGAAAAGAATGACTATGGAGACAAATATATAGATGCGAAGCTCTGCTGACATCAGGTAAATTAAAAGAAAATTGAAGACTATCAGTTGACAAGAAACATAATTTAAAGCCAAAATCAAAGTCAAAATTATGAGCTGGGGACACAATTTGAAAATAAAACTATAGAAATGACAGGGATCAAAATTCAAACGTCTATTGAAATCAAAGCATTTTTGAAAATCACAGAGGACACAATATAAACAGACCTGAGAGGTGAGGTCAACTCAAAATTAATACTTAGTTGTATTAGAATGTTTAGATCAAAGATACTTTTTATAATCCAAGTGAAATAAAGATTACTTTATGATAAAGCCATAAAAACGCAATAACTGTTAGAAAGAGAATATAAACCCAGAGACCACAGCAGGAACTACCAGAACTCAGAGAGAACTCAGAGAGAGAGAGAACCTTACTCGGTGATGGGGAAGCAACATCAGGAAGACCAAGCAACCCAGAAGAAATGAGCAGAAGATCCAAAGTTAAAGAAAACTGATTGTCAAGAAAGACTTGAAAGTCTGCAACTGGTCCCAACAAGACAAGGGGCGGAATTCTCCGCTCCCAGGAAAAATCGGGAGAGCCGTTGTGAACTCGGCCAAGTTTCACGACGGCCTTGGAGGCCGCTCCTCGCCCCCTATTCTCCCCTCCGGCGGGGCTAGGAGCGGCGCTCCGTAACTCTCGGCCGTGGGGGCGTTGCGCCAAGAATGACAAAGCCGGCGTGCCTAATGACGTCATGCGCAAGTTGGCCGGCTCCAACCAGCGCATGCGAGGCTGACGCCATGACGCTGACGGCACGAACCCGCGCATGCGCGGTGTCTGTCTTTCCCCTCAGCCGCCCCGCATGACGTGGCGGCTTGATCTTGCAGGGCAGCGGAGGGGAAATAGTGCGTCCGATTTGGACGCCGGCCTGACGATCGGTGGGCACCGATTGCAGGCCTGTCCCCTCCCGAGCACTGTCGTGGTGCTCTTTCCTTGCTGGGCCACCTACAAGCCCCAAACAGGCTTCTCATTCCCGTTTCACAACGGCAGCGACCAGGTGTGTTTGCCACCGTCGTGAAACGGCCGCGAATGGTAGGCCGCTTGGCCCATCCGCGTCGGAGAATCGCCGTGAGAAACGGCGAGCACCAATTCTTCTGGGCCGAGGGGGGGGGAGAATCGTGGGGGGCGCCAGGGAGGCGTGAAATTTGTCGGGGGGCCCTCCCGCGATTCTCCCACCTGGCGTGGGGAGTGGAGAATCGTACCCAAGATCTTTTTTAACTTTCTAAAAAAGTAATTTAATCTTTTTTAACTTGAAAATAACGTTAAGTTCAAATTGATCATCTGAAAGAGTGGTTATTATTTTCTTTAGAAAGTTTACTTTACTTTACTTCAGAAGCCGGACCTGTGTGTAAGCTAAGTGGTAAGTAAATAAAATTCTTCTATGAAGATACGGGTTATGCCGGGGGATAACCTGAAACACTAGTTTGACCCGAATAGCACCTGCCTAAGTCTGCATAGGAGTCAGGGAGTGAGAATCCCTGTTCACCATTTAGAATAAATTGACCCTTTTTGGTATAGGGGGAATTCTAAGAATAGTGGCAAGGTAAAAACTACAGTACAGGGCCAATCTGCCCAACCTTTCCTCATGAGATAAGCCTCTCATCTCAGGAATCAGTCAAGTCAACCCTCTCTGAGCTGTGTCTAATGCTGTTATCTCCTTTCTTAAATCAATGGAGAAAAACTATGCACAGTACTCCAGATGTGGCCTCACCAGCACCCTGTCCAACTGCAGTAAAATATTTCTACTTTTATATTCCATTCCCCCTGAAATCGTCAACTTACCATTTGCCTTCCTAATCACTTTCTGTACCTGCAGACTAACCTCTTGTGATTTATGCACCAGGACACCCAGATCCCTCTGTACCGCAGAGTTCTGAAACCTCTCTCCAGTTAAATAATATGCTGCTTTTCTTTTATTCATGAATGCATGTATTTTTTTATGTTTTTAAGAGCCTTGAACAAATGAAATGGAACATACAGGTAGGCTGCTCTTTCAGAGCGTGGTGCAGACCCAATGGGCTAAATAGCCTCCCTCTGCACCATAGGGATTCTATGAAGTAGGGATTCTATAAAAATAGCTCCAGCAGAAATGTATGAAAAGGAGGAATTATGATTTGTGGGATTCCAGCTTTTAAATTATTTAGTGATAAGACTATATTTAGTTATTGATAAAGTTCAGATTTGAAAGCTGTACATGCCAGCAAGCTAGATGAACCCCCGGAGCCAAATCTCATCATGTCCTTGCCTGGGGGATAGCAGAGATCAGGAGTTAGAATCCTGGTACAGTTCTCCTTTGCTTAATCCAGGTAGACAGAGCCCAATTTTAACTCCTGCACGGCCAACTTGTGTGATATCAAATTGACTTTCCCAGCACAGTACTGTGTAGAATAACAAAGCACAGAAGGCAGCCATAATCCAAGAGAATTGAAAGGCTGTGACCTTTGAATCACTTGAGATACACTGAATTGACTTTTCAGCTGTCCCAACCATTCCTCACTGAAAGAGTTCTGTTAGACTCCCTAATCTATCCTTTCCCATAGCCCTGCAAATGTTTTCATTTCAATTGTCCAACTCCCATTCGGAAGTTATTATAAATTGGTTCCATCACCTTTTCAGGCAGTGCGTTCCAAATCACTGTGTTAAAAAATTCCATTTCACCTTTGGCTCCTTTGTTAATCAGGTTAAATCAGTAACTTTTCATCACTGACCCCTCTGTCAATGGAAACAGTTTCTCCTTATTTACTCTAGCAATAGTCTTCAAAAAAAAAGGAAAGACTTGCACTTATGATATAGCGCCTTTCATTCATTGCTATTGGATGTCTCATAGCTCTTTATAGCTAGTGGAGTAGTTTGAAATTCAATCGTTGTTGTGGTTGAGGAAAGGCAGCAGCCAATTTCCCCACAAGATCCCACAAACAGCAATGAGCGGGATTTTCCGCACCCTGGGGCATGATTCGCAGTGGCGGAGGCAATCCGGCATTGGCTGCCAGCGGGACCTTCAGACCCAGCCGGTCAATGGGGCCTCCCATTCTATGTACATGGGAAATCTGCGGCGGGGGTTCACCGTCGGCGAGATGGGAAGATCCCGCAGGCAGGAATAGTCGGAAAATTCCAGCCAATGTGTTCATGGCCAGATGATCATTCCTTGGGGGATAGATATAAGGGACGATATTAAGGATAACTGCCTTGACCATCTTCAAAATAGCATGCTGGGATCCTTTACATCTACCTGAGAGAGGACAGAGCTGTGTTTAATATCTCATCCAAAAGATTGCATCTCTAACAGTGCAGCTTCCCCTCCAGTACAACACAACTTGATGTTTGTTCTGAAGCCTAAATTAAGACTAAAGCCACAATTTTCAGGCAAAGAGCAAAGCGGGTTACCCACTGAGACACAGCTGAAATTACTGTGAAATCAAGAGAGGAAGGATTGAGAATCATAGAATTTACAGTGCAGAAGGAGGCCATTCGGCCCATCGAGTCTGCACCAGCCCTTGGAAAGAGCACCCTACCCAAGTCCACACCTCCTCCACCCTATTCCTGTAACCCAGTAACCTCACTGAACCTTTTTGGACACTAAGAGCAATTTAGCATGGCCAATCTACCTAGCCCGCACATCTTTGGACTGTGGGAGGAAACCGGAGCACCCGGATGAAACCCACGCAGACCCGGGGAGAAGGTCCAGACTCCGCACAGACAATGACCCTAGCTAGGAATCGAACCCGGGACCCTGGAGCTGTGAAGCAACTGTGCTAACCACTGTGCTACTGTGCTGCCCAGGAGAAGGAGGATGCTCACCAATGGCTCAGCTGCACAGGCAAGAAGGAAGAAAAGTGGAAGGGGAATCGTGATAGAGAATTCCATACTTAGGAGAACAGACAGGACTATCTGCAGGTCGTAGTCATGACCCCAGGGTGACATATGTTGCCTCCCTGGAGCCCGGGTCAAGGATATCCTAGAGCGGCTGCAGGACAGTCTTAAGATCAACAGCCAGATATCGTGGTTCACATTGGTACCAATAACATAGGTAGAAAGGGGGATGAGGTCCTGAAAGCAGATTTTAGGGAATTAGGTGAGACATTTTAAAAATCAGGACCTCAGAGGTAGCAATCTCCAGATGCCCTGCGCTAGTGATTGGCATTGGGACTGATTCTGGGGGAGTTAGGACGTGTACAAGCCAGACACCTCACTGGGCCCGAACTTCGTTGGGAGGTTTGCTGGTGCTGTTGGGAGGGTTTAAACAAGTTTGGCAGGAGAATGGGAACCTGAGGGTACACTCCGATGTAACAAAAGCAGAAATGCCAATGGGAGGTCGAAAATCAGTGGGTGAGTCTGGAAGTCAAGGAAAACAAAAGATAGAAAATGAAAAAAGAGAGTTTGGCAGTGTTCAAAAGGATATACTTCAATTCAAGGAGTGGAGCAAATAAAGCAGAGAAGCTCAGGGCTCAGTTGGAAATGTGACACTCTAAAATCATAATTGTTGCAGAAACATGCCTTAAAGCGGGACAGGAATGACAGCTCAATGTTCCTGCTCACAGAGTTTCCAGATGAGGTAGAGACAGAGAAAGAAAGGCAGGGAGCTGGCAAGTTTAGGTAGAGATCACCAATTGAGGCCAAATGGATTGATCTTCAGAACAAAAAAGGTGCAGCCACACTGACTGTGAGATGAGACAGTGGAACGTGTTAGGGTAAGGGTCTGGGTGAGCCTAGAGTAGCTTTCACATGGGGAGTCATTGGAGGGGATAAGAAATTTAACACAGGTCTTGGGGGTGGGAAAGATCAGGGTGGGCATGGGAACTGTGACAGGTTGGGGTTCATTGGGAGGGAAGGCACTTGGGCAGCACGGTGACTCAGTGGATAGCACTGCTGCTTCACAGCACCAGGGACCCGGGTTCAATTCCAGCGTGGATGGCTATGTGAAGTTTGCGCATTTCTCCTGTCTGCATGGATTTGTTCCGGCAACTCCGGTTTCCTCCCACAGTCCAAAGATGTGCAGTCCAGGTGGGGTTACGGAGATAGGGAGTGAGCATAGATAGAGTGCTCTTTCAGAGGGTCAAAGCAGACTGGATGGGCTGAAAGGCCTCCTTCTGCACTGAATGGATTCTATGCTTCTATGATGGGTGAAGGTGGCTTCCTTGGGAGTGATGGGTGGGGATTCAAGGGTGATTGATTGGAGGGTGAAGATAACACCGGCGAGATGGATGTTGTGGGAGCTGATGAGGGGTCGGGAGTGGTCAGTTGTGATGGAGGCGAAACGTTGGGTTATAGGAGGAAGGTGGAAGATGTTGGAGGCAGTTTGGAAGGTGACGCACACCATCTTGAGGCAAGGGCAGATCAAGATGTTGGTGCCCTCAATGCCCAAGAGGAAAAATGCTCAGTGGGAGGTGGGTCATCAGGTGGGTGAAGCTGAAGGTCAGCTCAACTGGACAACTGAAGGAGAACCTTATAATATACCCTGACAAAGCAGAAATCTCTATAGGGTCAAAAAGGCAGTGGGGGGCAGAGGAATAATGTACACTGGAGGCTTCTTGCACATCGGCTGCAAGAGTCTGGGGACCAGCAATGCCTCCATGTGCTGACATGATGAAGGGGGGCACAGACTGAGCCTTGGTTCCCCCTTGGTCAGCTGTGGTTGGGGGGTGGGTGCAGTGTGCACAGACAATAGCACGAGCAGCAGCAAGAAAAACCCAGGGGACCTCCAAGAAGTGCAATGAATAATATAGAACATAGAACATAGAACGATACAGCACAGTACAGGCCCTTCGGCCCACGATGTTGCACCGACATGGGAAGTCAAAAACTAAAGGCCATCTAACCTACACTATGCCATTATCATACATATGCTTATCCAATAAACTTAAATGCCCTCAATGTTGGCGAGTTCACTACTGTTGCAGGTAGGGCATTCCACGGCCTCACCACTCTTTGCGTAAAAAAACCACCTCTGACCTCTGTCCTATATCTATTACCCCTCAATTTAAGGCGATGTTCCCTCGTGCTAGCCACCTCCATCCGTGGGAGAAGGTTCTCACTGTCCACCCTATCTAACCCTCTGATCATTTTGTATGCCTCTATTAAGTCACCTCTTAACCTTCTTCTCTCTAACGAAAACAACCTCAAGTCCATCAGCCTTTCCTCATAAGATTTTCCCTCCATACCAGGCAACATCCTGGTAAATCTCCTCTGCACCCGTTCCAAAGCTTCCACGTCCTTCCTATAATGAGGCGACCAGAACAGTATGCAATACTCCAAATGCGGCCGTACCAGAGTTTTGTACAGCTGCAACATGACCTCATGGCTCCGGAACTCAATCCCTCTACCAATAAAGGCCAACACACCATAGGCCTTCTTCACAACCCTATCAACCTGGGTGGCAACTTTCAGGGATCTATGTACATGGACACCGAGATCCCTCTGCTCATCCACACTACCAAGAATTTTACCATTAGCCAAAAATATGTTTACAGACGTCCAATAACTGTTGTGTGTTCCTACATTATAATGTAAAGGTACTTGACAGAGTGGGGGTTAGCGTGGGACTGGAGAATAGCGCCATCCATGGTATGGTGTGTAGAGTCACATGGTAATCGAATCAAAAAGCAATTTAGAGACTAACAAACAATGGTTCATGTCTCAACATGCTAGTCTCAAGCTCCTCATCAATGAGCCACAACAGCTGGCACCACATTACAACAATAACTTTACAGGCTGATTGTACACCAATGCCACCTGTGTGAGCTAATAGTTTGTATTTTTTCTTACCCTATGACTGCATCTAAGTACTCCTCCAACATCTGCAGCAGAGGTAGAGGCAACCTGCTGACTGCTATGCCCTGTTGTCTTTGATTACTTTGACACATGTCTTCTGGAAAGCCAAGGCTTGCTTTGAGTGTCCAGCTCTGTGGAAGTTGCACCCTCAGAGGTCTCAGAAGCTGGGACTGATGAGGTCACAGGCAGAGGGGTTGCACAATGCATGGGGACCCTTGGAGAGTCCTGGTGGGAAGCCCCAGGGGCCTCTGTCTAAGCTCCTCTTTCCTTTGAGCGCTCCTCCCTGACTCCTGAATGAGAAGGGGAACATGGAGGGAGGTTGATGTGCCCCATCCCCCTCTTGTGCAGCTACCGCAAAAGTTTACCCAATGGCGACAGTGAGACACTAGGCATTCTGTAGGATCAGGTTCTTCATGGCGTCCTCTATCCTCCCCATAGAGGCTTTACTACACTCACATGTTGGAGCCACTACATCAGAGAGGATGTGGGTGGACGTGCCACTCTGTTGAGAGCCTCTGACACCTCGGCCTGATGTTCCCTTGCATCTCACTGGTACTCCAGCATCCTCCCCATGGCTGCTTATAGAAGCTCGCTATCTGTCTCAGGCCCAGCAGAGGCCTCTTCTCCGAATGCCAGAGACCTTGGCTGTCACGGCCTCCTGTGGACACATATCTGCGCAGTGACCACCAGAATGTGAAAGCCTAAACTAGATCTATGTGCCAATGAGGTGTGTGTCCCTGGGCTGGTGAGGGTTGCTGATGAATGCTGTGGCAACTGTATAGGTGAGAAGTCACCTTCATACTCTTACTACAGGCTGGGGTTGAGTTCAGGTGTGGGGTTTGCCATCACCCTCTCTCTTGTGACACCTGGAATGGTGAGAGGTGGGAATGAAGTTGCCTCCTACATGGTACACTGCCTCAACCTCAGGTTCCTCACAGTCCTCTCTTGCCAGTTCAGCTGGCTCTAGCTCAAATTGTGTGAGGGGCTGTATGTCGGACAGGTGCCCTCATGTCCCCTCCCCCTCTCACCTGCCGTGCACTGACTTCTCCTACATAAAGATAGATGGTTGGACTGTGATCACTTCTGTTCACAGGTCAGATGCTGCTAGTTCTGTGGCTGATATTGTGAGTGCCTAATGCGTGTCCTTCATGTTTGAGGCACATGTGAAGAGTTTGACGGAACATTGTCCACTTGTCTGGAGATATGTAGCTCCAACAGCACTCTGGAAGTGAAAGGCCATCAGAACGAAGCAGGTCACTTTAATAAGGACACCAGGAGTCCAAACTGATAAAGAACTTTGATTTGTTCCCATAACGGTAAATACACCACCCGGTAGAACAAGACCGGGTCTCCCTCTGGTCGGTGCCTTACTGGCCAACCTTTTACTTAATACGAAATGGTGTTCCTCCGCCCCTCATCAGGGGAGCTCATTCTCCATCAGAACTGTGAAAGACAATCATTCCCGCCCACCCCATAAGCCCATTGTGGCATATTACAGTCACTTTATTGGTACCCTGAGTCCCTTCATCACCGACCAACTGGCAACTCAATTATGTGTGCCATGTAATAGATGCACTGCTGCCGGTCATCAGGGCTAGTTTGGCAGCCCTGTCCAGACACACAAGCTCTAGCATCTATAAGGACTAGGGCAACAGAGGCATGGTATCAGCAGCATCCGCAAGTTTCCTCTCTCGCAAGCACCCCCCCCACCCCCCCCCCCCCAACCCAACAATGGCTGTGCCTTCATGGGCTGGATCAACGACCTAAAGTGCCACCCGACTGACAGAATACATGGACTGCAGTGCGGTGGTGAGGCAGCATCCCAGTTCCTCCTCAAGGGCTTTTAGGGATCAACAGCATCCTGGCCCTGCCAATGACGCCCACGACCCATGACAGATTCAGAAGATGGTGAGATGAGTATCGAGAATAGAAGGTTACTTACCCTGGAAGCATGGATTAATTTCCTGAAATGCGGAGTGTTCCTCTTCTCTACTCCTCTGCCACTGAACTCCCTCCCCACCCCTCACCGACAACCTCCTCCCTGGCCAGTGTGGTGAGTCACGTGAGAGCCTCCACCTCTGGGAAAGAGGATGACTCTTCTGTCCTCCACAGCCTGGAGGAGTGTCAAAGAAAATATGTGCTGGCCTTGGAGTGAGTCCAGAGGAGGTTCAGAAGTATGATCCGTGGAATGAAGGATTTGTCATTTGAGGAGCAGTGGAGGACTCTGGGTCTGTGCTCGATGGTTTAGAAGAATGAGGAGGGATCTCATTGGAACTTACAGAATATTGAGAGGCGTGGATAGTGTGGCTGTGGAGAAGATGCTTCCACTATTAGACTAAAAGACGAGTACCCGAGGGCACAGCCACAGACTGAAGGGACAATCTTTTAAAACTAGACTCCTGAATGACCCTCTTAGGGTCTGAATTAATCTTAAAGACTGAACTGATCTTCTCTCCAGTTGCAGCACTCTGTACCGTACACTTCACCCGCTGTCTACATTTTTTTTTATTCGTTCATGAGACGTGGGCATTGCAGGCTGTGCCAGCATTTATTGCCCATCCCTTATTGCCCTTGAAGGGGCACTTAAGAGTCAACCACATTGCTATGTGTCTATGTCTTTTCATTATGTATTAATAGTATGTTCTATGTTTTCATATATGGATCTACCTGGACCGTACGCAGAACAATACTTTTCACTGTACCCTGGTACACGTGGCAAATCTAAATCTAAAAACGGCCTGATAATTATATGCCAATGTATGGAAATAATGTGGCATATGGGCGGCACGGTTGCACTGTGGTTAGCACAGTTGCTTCACAGCTCCAGGGTCCCAGGTTCGAACCCCGGCTTGGGGAGCTGTCTGTGCGGAGTCTGCACTTTCTCCCTGTGTCTGCATGGGCTCCCTCTGGGTGCTCCAGTTTCCTCCCACAGCCAAAAGATATGCAGGTTAGGTGAATTGGCCATGATACATTGCCCTCAGGTTAGGTAGGATTACTGGGTTAAGGGGATAGGGTGGAGATTGGACTTAGTGCTCTTTCCAAGAGCCAGTGCAGACTTGATGGGCCGAATGGCCTCCTTCTGCTCTTTAAATTCTATGATTCTATGAAATCCAAATCTAAAACTGGGATGAGGAGGAACTTCTTCAGCCAGAGGGTGGTAAATCTGTGGAACTCATTGCTGCAGAAGGCAGTGGAGGCCAAGTCACTGAGTGTCTTCAAGACAGAGATAGATTTAGCATTGCTGCCTCACGGCGCCAAGGTCCTAGGCTCGGTACCGGCTCTGGAGTCACTGTCCATGTGAAGTTTGCACATTCGCCCCATGTTTGCGTGGGTTTCGCCCCCACAACCCAAAGATGTGCAGGGTAGGTGGATTAACCGCACTAAATTGCCCCTTAATTGGCAAATATGAATTGGGTAGACTAAATTTTTTTTTAAAAATTAAAAAATTAAAAAAATCAGAGATAGATAGGTTCTTGATTAATAAGGGGATTATGGCTTATGGGGAGAAGACAGGAGAATGGGGATGAGAAAGTATCAGCCATGATTGAATGGGCGGGTGGGAATGAAGTTGCCTCCGACATTGTACACTGCCTCAACCTCAGGTTCCAATTTGCAGAGATTAAGCATGCTTCCTCGCTGGATGGTTGGGGGGAGCCGACCTCACCATGGGCACATCCACGGTCCCAGTCCTCTCTTGCCAGATGGCAGCCTTAAGCTCAAATTGTATGTCAGGCAGGAAACCTCCTGTCACATGCTGACCTACTCGATGGGTGAATGGCCTTATTCTGCTCCTATATCACATGGTCTTATGGTCTAAGGCATCGTTGATCTGTGGGGTGCTGCAAACAAAAACAGAGAATGCTGGACAATCTCAGCCTGTCTGACAGCATCTGTGGCAAGAGAAAGGTATCGAGCCTAGATGTTTCTTTGTTAAAGCTGAGACTGAGACTTCGGCTTTCAGAAGACCATCTCGGTGCCCTGAAGTTTTGGCTCACTGAATTACTGGCTGTCCTGATACCTCTCATGCATGACAACTGGATTTAACAGCTGGGCGCGCAACTTCCTGTCCGCCCTGTCATGTGAAGCGACATAACCCTCTTGGCTGCATAATCAATCAGGTGGGCAGCGCACGATTAAACACGCTCACCCGCCCTTCTAAACAGAAGTCACTCCGATTTCTAATTCCCACCAACTGGAGCCGAAAATTCCACTTAGTAATTTTCCTATGCATCTTCACTAAGGCCTGGACTTCCATTCGGAACCAAAGAGCTGGATTCTCCGGTCGCTGATCCCAAATTGCATTCGCCGAACGGCCGGAGAATCCAGATTCCCGACGAAATCGAAGATGGCGCTGCTTTTGCAAAAGCAGCGCCATCTTCGATTTCGTCGGGAATCAGGCCATTGCCTGAGGCCCTCTCCCTGATGCTCCGCCCCTGACCAGCTGAGTTCCCAACGGCGTGGGACACGTGTGGTTTCATCCATCAGGAATTCAGCGTGGCGGCTGCAAACTCAGTCCAGCACCACCACAGTTGGGGGTGGGCCGATCTGCGGGCAGTGGGGGACATTATTCGGGGCTGGGAACACTGTGGTGGGGTGGCCTGGGCTGGCTGAAGGGGGGGAACTATTTCGCGGGCCGGGTCCGCGAGCAGCCTCCGCCATAAGTAAGGCGCAGCCGCTGCAGGCACCCTCCGTGCACATGCGCGGCCACCGACCCGCCAGTTTTCCAGGCCGTAACAACAGCTCGAGCCGGGAGCTCTACGCTGCCTTCCTGCTGGCCCCCAGCAAAATGAGCACCAACTACTGATTTATAAATGTTGAGCATAACTTCCTTGCTTTTGAACTCTGCCTGTTTCTATAAAGTTAAGAATTCCATATGGCTTTTTAATAGCTTTCTCCAATTGTCCTGCCGCAAACATTTTCAACAATTCTTCAACTGTTAATCCATAGTGGCAGCCCGATATTCTCCAGGCTATCCTTCAGTACACTACGATCTGATCCATGGGAGAGCTGCAACAGGCAATCAATCAGATGAAAAACAACAGAGCCCGCAGTCCTGATGGCATTCCAGCTGAAGTCCTCAAAGTTGACGGGCCTTTGCTCACATCAAAAATCTGTGGACTCATTTTAAGATTTGGGAGGGAAAAGAACTTCACCCCCACTCCCGACTTGGGGAACAGGACAATTATAACTCTCTTGAGAAGGGAGATAAATACTATTGAGGTATTTCCCTTTTGTCCGCAGCAAGGAAAATTCTGACATGAATTCTCCTGGATCGCCTACTTCTAATGGCTGAAGAAATCTACGGTTTCCTCCCATAAGTCCCGAAAGACATGCTGTTAGGTAAATTGGACATTCTTAATTCTCCCTCAGTGTACCCGAACATGCTCCGGAATGTGGCTACTTGGGGTTTTTCATGTAACTTCATTGCAGTGTAAGCCTACTTGTGACAATAAATATTATTATTATTATATTATAAATCTTCCCTGAGAGGTCTTGTGGCACAGTGGTAGCGCTCCGTCTCTGAATCAGAAGCTGCAGGTTCATGTCCAACACCACACCTTATTGGCCATGGAAGTATCATTCGTAATGCAGTTCAACGGGCTGATAATTAGCTCAGGAATCCTTCCACCATTATTCCCCAAAGGGTTTGAGGACATGCTTAAAAATGTGGCTTTAGACCTTCCAATGGAACCTTTTAAATGGTCTTTATTGAAGGACAAGTACAACAAAAATGTTGAGAACAATACCGGGAACTCTTCATTGCATTCACTGGCCGGGCCAAAACATTTGACTACGTAAATCACAAGGCTCCGTGAATTGTGCTTCAACGATTTGGATGTCCGAGAAACCTCATCAAAATCCTGCAATTGCTTGTGGCTTATGTCTTGAGTGGGAGATCTGAACTAAGCCCCTTCAGATTGCAGACCAGTGTCAAGCAAGGCACTGTGACAGCCCCCATACTATTTACAATCCACCTGACAGTGACTATTCACCTCATCAATGATCAACTGCCATGAGTTGTCCGTATGAAATACTGTCAAGATGGAAAACCCTTTTAATCTCAGTTGCCTCCAAGCCAAAACTAAACAGACCACCACAGATGTACATGATCTATGGTTTGCAAATGACAGCAGTGTCATTGTCCACTCTGCACCAGGTTAGCAAACCACTATTGATCTCTTCAATTCTGCACACAAAAACTCAGCCTATCCCTTGAATGTTTTCAAAACAGAACTCATATGTCAATCCTCACATGGTCAGCCAAGTATTCTACCTCACGTGCAAGTTGGAGGAAAGATTCTGCAATATGTTGAACACTTCCTATATCTTAGCTGTTGTTGGAGGGAATAAACGAGCTGGGTCCTTAAGACCGTATCAAACTTCAACAAAAATAGATTTATTCAACATGCATGAGGGAGAGCTGACCTCGAAGCTGTAAACTCCAGCTTGCTTTCAAGTTGCTCTACTTTCAGACGGTTCATATACCTTTTTTGTGTAACCGAGTGTTACATTACATGAAGTCATCAATACTGATAGTTTTGAATTGGTCACAGTTGTGTTCCAATTACATTATGCGGATCCATTGTCCTGTAAGCTTTTTTAAAATTGTTTTTCGGGCATCTCTTGTTTACCTGTTTTACAGTCCAAAAGCACTATCAATTACGACGAGATGAGACGAGAGTAGAGAGTAATCATAGAACATAGAACGATACAGCGCAGTACAGGCCCTTCGGCCCTCGATGTTGCACCAACATGGAAAAAAAAACTAAAGGCCATCTAACCTACACTATGCCCTTATCATCCATATGCTTATCCAATAAACTTTTAAATGCCCTCAATGTTGGTGAGTTCACTACTGTTGCAGGTAGGGCATTCCACGGCCTCACCACTCTTTGCGTAAAAAACCCACCTCTGACCTCTGTCCTATATCTATTACCCCTCAATTTAAGGCTATGTCCCCTCGTGCTAGCCACCTCCATCCGCGGGAGAAGGCTCTCGCTGTCCACCCTATCTAACCCTCTGATCATTTTGTATGCCTCTATTAAGTCACCTCTTAACCTTCTTCTCTCTAACGAAAACAACCTCAAGTCCATCAGCCTTTCCTCATAAGATTTTCCCTCCATACCAGGCAACATCCTGGTAAATCTCCTCTGCACCCGTTCCAAAGCTTCCACGTCCTTCCTATAATGAGGCGACCAGAACTGTACGCAATACTCCAAATGCGGCCGTACCAGAGTTTTGTACAGCTGCAACATGACCTCATGGCTCCGGAACTCAATCCCTCTACCAATAAAGGCCAACACACCATAGGCCTTCTTCACAACCCTATCAACCTGGGTGGCAACTTTCAGGGATCTATGTACATGGACACCGAGATCCCTCTGCTCATCCACACTACCAAGAATTTTCCCATTAGCCAAATATTCCGCATTCCTGTTATTCTTTCCAAAGTGAATCACCTCACACTTCTCCACATTAAACTCCATTTGCCACCTCTCAGCCCAGCTCTGCAGCTTATCTATGTCCCTCTGTAACCTGCAACATCCTTCCGCACTGTCTACAACTCCACCGACTTTAGTGTCGTCTGCAAATTTACTCACCCATCCTTCTGCGCCCTCCTCTAGGTCATTTATAAAAATGACAAACAGCAACGGCCCCAGAACAGATCCTTGTGGTACGCCACTCGTAACTGAACTCCATTCTGAACATTTCCCATCAACTACCACTCTCTGTCTTCTTTCAACTAGCCAATTTCTGATCCACATCTCTAAATCACCCTCAATCACCCCTAATCGAGGCTTTATTACACAGAGATGTGTAGCCTCCTACAGCTGCTGCCGAAATGGCTGCAGCTCGGAGAGCCCACACATTTATACTCCGCCTACTGGGCAGAGCCAGCATGCAGGGATCTACCCCCGTACCTGTAGCCTTACCATAATACCCTTGTATGCAGTGCAGTATATTCAATATAATACAACAGTGGTGACTACCACAACAAGCGATGTGTTCGACCAACAGATTCTGATGATGTGGTAATTGTCCCATCTCACTGACAGTTGACTAGTTTGCAGAGGCACAATGGCTCCTCCAGACATTTGGATTTGTTTGTTTATTGTCACGTGTACTGAGGTACAGTGAAAAGTATTTTTCTGCGAGCAGCTCAAGTGGATCATTTGGTATATGGAAAGAAAAGAAAATACATAATAGGGCAACACAAGGTAAACAATGTAAATACATAGACACTGGCATCGGTGAAGCGTACAGGAGTGTAGTAGTAATCAGGATAGTCAGTCCATGAGAGGGTCCTTTAGGAGTCTGGTAACAGCGGGGAAGAAGCTGTTTTTGAATCAATTTGAGCGTGTTCCCAGACTTTTGTATCTCCTGGCTGCTGGAAGACAATTGTGGAGCCTGGCTAAACTATCTTTATTGTTGCCGGGGCCTTGAACAGATCTGACCTGGGGTGTACTGTGTTTGCTGTCTGAGATATGATAATTAGTTGCGCCTGTCTGTGGACACTGTCTTTTTAACCCTTTCTTTACATTTATCCCTGCTGCCACATGCACGCTCTGGATTTGCCCTCCTACACAGGCGCCTCTCCCATAAGGCCACCACTGTCAAGGAGATTAAACATTGCATCAGCTGGGTCAGCTCAGCTTTTACAAACTCTAGCAGTGAGTCTTTAACACCAAAGACCGGCACATTCAACAAAAGTCCAATGCCAAACAGCCCCTTCCTCCCCCACTCCTCCCCCACCCACTCCTACCCCCCTCACCCCCTAACCCCACCCCCTCATCCCCTCCCCTGGGCTGGACACTCCGAATGACTGAAATGCGATTCTCCTGCCAAGTCTTGTTGTCTCAACTCTCTCTTGGTCGTTTTTCCAGGAGAGGACAAAGACACGCTCCTTGAAACGCAGCAGCACTGACATAAACGGCTGGGAAGAGCTTGCTGCCCACTTGTTCAAAATGATGCCAACTTTTCTATTAAACTGCATCACGCTTTGAGTCACAATGTTTTAATGATGGGGCAGAGAATGGAAGTAAAGGAAGCTAATCCTGCATTCTAGGTCCTGCTACCGTATGGGACATCCTGCCCCATGTACTCAAACATTTGTGGGTTGAGAATTAGCCCATTCACAGTCACATGAAGAGCCACAGCAGGAAGTCACAATCTTGAATAAGTGTCATCCTTGAATTGAGAGAGCCAACAATTATTTTGCAAGCTTAGATTTGCGCTTATACAGCCCCAGGCCTCTTTCATCCAGCAGTCCCTTTAAAAGAGTACTATTGAGTTTATATTGACACTTCTTATTCTATAAAAGATTATTGTTATTATTCCTACAAAAATGCATCACTTCCGCATTAAATTCCCTCTGCCATGCCCCTGCCTGTATCATCAGTCTATGTCCCCCTGAAGTCCATTACTATCCTCCTCATTGTGTAATACTTTTCCAAATTCCAAACACTGCAGTGAAGAAGGGAGGATGCTAAACCTTGCTCTTGGAATCTTCATGGAGACCTTCTCAATCACCCATCCTAACTTCATTGGAAGATCAATGGAAGCCCCTCATGCTTAGAGTCAGGTCAATTCTTTTGGACTGAGAACACTGTGTAGCTAATAGAACATAGAACATAGAACAGTACAGCACAGAACAGGCCCTTCGGCCCTCGATGTTGTGCCGAACAATGATCACCCTACTTTAAACCCACGTAACCCGTATACCCGTAACCCAACAATCCCCCCATTAACCTTACACTACGGGCAATTTAGCATGGCCAATCCACCTAACCCGCACATCTTTAGACTGTGAATTCACATTTTAATTTTCAGCTTCAGAGGTTTAAAGTATGATGAATTTGTTTTCATTTTTGTAAACTCCCTGGATTCATGGAAGGTCCCATTAGATTGGAAGATAGCAAATATAAATCCTTTATTCAACATTCAAGAGAGACAGAAAGATGGAAACTATCGACCAGTTAGCTTAACATCTGTCATTGGAAAATGTTAGAAGCAATAACGAAAGAAGATATAGAGGGCACTTGGGAAACTCTTAAGGTAATCAGGAATAGCCAGTATAGTTTTGAGAAAGGGAAATTACTTTTAACCAACTTTTGGAGTTCTTTGAGGAAGTGGCCTATGCCGTGGTTGGAGGGGAATTGTTGGATGTACTGTGCTCAGATTTCCAGGAGGCATTAGTTAAAGTGTCGCATCAAACATCATTCCAGAAAATAAAAGCTCCTGATATAGGAGGTAACATTTCGGCATGGATAGAAGATTGACCAACTAACAGGAAGCAGAGAGTAGGCACAGATGGGTCTTTTTCAGGTTGGTAAGATGTAATGAGCAGTGAGATACGGGCATCAGTGCTGGGACCGCAACTGTTTATAAGTTATATGAATGACTTGGATGAAGGGATGATTGCCAAATTTGTTGGTGACAGGTATGAAAGGAGGTTGTGAAGAGGATATAAGATTACAAAAAGATACAGATAGGTTAAGTGAGTGGGCAAAGATCTTACAAATTGATATAATGTGGGGAAATATGACATTGTCCATTTTGGCAAGAAGAATAAAAAAGAAGCATATTATCTAAATAGAGAGGTGCAGAGGCATGTGGGTGTCCTGGTGCATGAACCACAACAGGCTGGAATGCAGGTACAGCAAGTAATTAGGAATTATAATAGAATGTTATCATTTTTTGTGAGGGGAATTAAACACAAAAATAAGGAGGTTGTGGTTCAGTTGTACAGGGCATTGGTGAGCCCACAGCTGGAGTATTGTGTACACTATTGGTCACCGTATTTAAGGAAGGAGACATAGATACATAGAAGATAGGAGCAGGTGGAGGCCTTTTTGCCCTTCGAGGCTGCTCCACCAATCATTACGATCATGGTTGATCATCCAACCACAATAGCCTAATCCTGCTTTCTCCCCATGGCCTTTGATCCCATTCTCCCCAAGTGCTATATCCAGCAGGCCTCTTGAAGTGCATTGGAAGCAGTTCAGGGACTGTTTACATTATTAATACCTGAAATGGGTGGATTATCTTATGAGGAAAGTTTGGACAGGCTAGGCTTGTATCTGCTGGAGTTTCGAAGCATAAGAGGGACTTGAATGAAACACATCAGATCCTGAGTGGTTTTGACATGGTGGATGTGCATAGAGGGCGTGATTCTCCGCTTGCCGACGGCAAAGTCCTGTTCGTCGAGCGGGCGGAGAGTCATTTTTAATGTTGAAATCAAGGGAGGCGCCTGTTTCGGATGCTCCAAAATGGCGTCATCGGTAAGTATGCCGCACGCCGTTCGGACGAACTCAAGACGTCACCTGAAGGCCATACCCCGATGGCGTGGGGTATGTGTGCTCTCAGTTTTTGTCAACCGCGCGTGGCGGCTACGGACTGTGTCCAGTGCCACTACAGTCGGGGTGGGGGGAACCGTTCTGCTGGCCCATGGGGGCTTCGGCGGGAGCTGGGGGTATTTGTGGTAGGGTGGGCCGGGGATGGCGATGGGGTTTACAGGGGGGCGCTATCTGGCAGGCCGTGTCTGCATGTAGCTGGCACCTTGTTGTACTGCGCAACCGCTGCAGGTTGGCGGCGTGTACATGTGCGGCCATGGAACCGGCAATTCTCCGGCCGTTTCTTTCGGGAACGCTGGGGGTTTTACATGGCATAGCTGCCATGCCCCCCACCGGATGGAGCATCGGTGCGGGGGCACCGCCGACATTTTCATCGTAAAACTAGACACTTCCTCCAGACATAGCCTCAAAATCAGAGAATCCAGCCCAGGATGTTTTGTTCAGTGGGAGGTTACTGCTTAAAATTATGGAGCTGGATTCTCCGCCGGCGGGATGCTCTGTTATGCCAGCAGCCCGGGGGTTTCCCGACGGCGTGGGCTGCCCCACAATGGGAAACACCATTGACCAACCGGTGAAACGGAGAATCCCGCCGGTGGGATGAAACAGAAATGTGGCGCGGCGGGGCGGAGAATCCAGCCCAAGGAGTCCACATAAAATGGAAATTAGGTGAACATTTTTCCCTCTTAGAGGGTCGTGAATATTTGGAATTTCTTCCTGAAAAGGTGGAGGAAGCAGAATATTTTTAAGGCGGAGGTGGATAGATTATTGGGAAGCAAAGGGGTGACAGTTTATCAGAGGTAGACAGGATGCAGATTTGAGGTTAGTATCTGATCATCCTGAACTGAGAAAGCAGCAGTGACTTGCTTTTCATTAAACAGCGATCAGAAAAATAAATCAAGCAGTGAAGAATAAAAGAATAATGATGCTACCCAAGCCAGCAAGTCTGTACTTCTCCAGGAATATCTGTTGGTTCTTCATGGCAACTAGAAAGAAGTCAAACTGACCAGATTGAGTGACTTTAGATGAAACTTCAATATAATCTGATTTTCCGTGAATCGGCGCGAAGGCCCGAACCTGGCGGCAAAAACGCGCGAATGACTCCGGTGTCGGGCCCCCGGAAGGTTGTGAATTCTCCGGCCGGGAATGGGCTAGCAGCGGCATGACGCCATTCACGACGGTGTCACCCGCCACAGACGCACGTGCCATCAGTGACGCCGTGCGGCATCGCAGCACAAAGGACGGTCCCCCCTCCCCGCATTGCAGCACAAAAGACGGCCCCCCACCTCTTCCCCGGAGACCCGTTAAAATGGCCGCCTGCCGCGCAGCGCCGAGGTTCCAGGAGCGGGACCTCGAGGCGCTCCTGGCTGCAGTGGAGCAGAGGAGGGAGAGCCTGTACCCTGGACACAGCCGCAGGGTTGCACCATGCCTCTGCCGGCGCCTGTGGAGGGAGGTGGCAGAGGCCGTCAGTGCCGTGGCTGTAACAACAAGGACAGGCGTCCAGTGTCACAAGAAGATCAATGACCTTGTCAGGGCAGCCAGGGTGAGTACCCCCTCCACCTCTGATGGGCGGCACAGCCCTCGGTGCAACCGATATGGCTGCACCCACCCACGCAGGCTGCATTGGCAGGATGGGTTGTGAACCTCTGCCAACATACACACAACCGCTGGTCCGCATGTATATGTCTGCCTAACACTGTTGAACTTTATCCCTGCCACCCCCCCCCCACCCCCCACAGGAGAAGCGCGCTCACAACAACAGGATGTGTGAGTGGACCGGAGGGAGTCCACCCGAACTGCGACCACTCACCATCAATGAGGAGAGGGCCCTGGAACTGATGCAGAGGTTGGGGGCACACCACCAAGTAAGACCCCTCACTGCCTGCCCCTCTTTCCCCCTTCCCCCATATCCCCATATCCCCCTTATCCCCCTCCCCCCATATCCCCCAGCAGGCCATGGCCCAGTCTCTGCAGGCCATCGCTGAGTGCATCGGCGCCATTGCCCAGGTGCTGGCCGGCTGACACAGACAGGGATGGCCATCTCCCTGAGCTCCATGGCTGCAAACTTGCAGACCCTTGTTGATACCAGGGTGGGCCTCCAGGACTGGCAGCACAAGGTGTCGAAGGGGCGTCGGATGCTCGGTCCGTTCGCATCCCCGACCCATGTAGAGGCCCGGGGGCCATCGGGCTTCCCGAGGGAGGAAGAGGTGCTGGGGCCCGTTCTGGGTCCTCCTGTAGGGGAGGCCCTGGAACACTGTGATACCTCAGACTCCCCCCCCCCCACCTTCCATCCCAGGTGCATTTGGTGGGCAACAGGTAGAACAGGCTGGCAGCTCGCCATCCCAATCACCCGAGCCACAGCCTGGCCCATCTAGGCTGAGCCACCCCAGGAAACGGCCGCCAAAGGGGTCTTTAGTCACAGGGCAGGAATAATGGAAGTCCACCTCCAATTCTGCTGTACCGTCTGGGGAACCACCTAGACGTAGTCAAAGGCCAAAAAATGAGACACTGAGTAAGTTGGCATGGGTGCAGGGCACATATTAGTTATAGGGGCTAGGACACGTGTATGAACTGTTTGTTATTAAAGTCATTTTCACACCTACAGAAGCTGCCTTTGTGCTCTGTCCAATGCGTGCGGGGGTGTGGTGTGAGGTGAGCGCCAGTGTGTGTGTGTGAGGGGTGATAGAATGCCGGGCTCAGGTGAGTGTGTCCCCCCTCCCCCCAGATCGCCCACGCCACTCCCCTGGGCAGACTGTGGGACCATGCGCTGCAATGTCACGGCCGCATGCAGGGCCTGTCCGGATGGAGGGTGGTACATGTGGCGGGTTGTCATCATTCTCCATGGCCTGCAATAGACATGCATCCACCAGCGACCGTGTGAGCCCTGCCCTTTGTGCCACAGGTGGATGTGCAATGGAGGGGTGGTATGTATGTGGGTGGGGTGAGGGTGGTTGATAGTGGGTGGGTGGGGTGAGGGTGGTAGGCTGGTGGTTGGGTGGGGCGAGGGTGGTAGACTGGTGCCATGATGTGCAGTCTGTGTCCATATCAGAGTTCCCCATGCCCCCCAGTCCGTGAACCCGGCAGCTATCAGCCTGTCCCGTGCCCACTGGCCCAGCCGGTAACGGTGGGCAGCCTCCTATCCATGTCCAGCCTGTCTGTCCTGACCATTGCCCCCATCGTCCTCATCAGGGGAGGTCTGCACCTCGTCTTGCTGTTTCTCCCCTTCCCCCTCCTCTGCCTGCAGCACATCGCCCCTCTGCTGGGCTATGTTGTGCAGGATGCAGCAGACCACAATGATGCGGCCGGCCCTATCTGACGGTACTGTAGGGCCCCTCCAGAGCGTGCAGGCACCTGAAGCGCATCTTTAGCAGCCCAAAGCATCTCTCTCTCACACCCTGGTCGCTGCATGGGCATCGTTGTAGCGGTTCTCCGCGTCAGTCTGTGGCCTCCGTATAGGCGTCATCAGCCACGACCGCAATTGGTAACCCCTGCCGCCCAGCAACCAGCCCCTCAGAGGGGGGTCCCTCGAACATGGTGTGGATGTAAGATTGCGCCAATATGAATGAGTCATGTACACTGCCCGGGTACCGGGCGCAGATGTGCAGGATCATCATGCGGTAGTCGCAGACCACCTGGATGTTCATGGAATAGGTCCCCCTCCTATTGGTGAACACGGCCCTGATATCCGCAGGTGGCCGCACGGCGACGTGCATCCCATCGATCGCACCCTGGACCATGGGCATCCTGGCTTGCCCGGGCCACAGGTAACTGGATGTAGCGGTCAGCAATGGCATATAGGGCGTCTGTCACTGCACGGAAGCACCGGTGCACCGATGCTTGCAAGATGCCGGACAGATCCCCACTCGGCGCCTAGAATGACCCCGTGACATGAAAGTTCAGGGCCACCATAATCTTGATGGCCACGGGGAGAGGGTGTCCTCCCCCAGTGCCACGCAGCGCCAGGTGTGCTATCTGGTGGCAGATATGGGCGATGGTTTCCTGGCTCATCCGGAGTCTCCTCCTGCATGCCCGGTCGGTGAGGTCCTGGTACGACGAGCAGGGCCGGTACACACGGGCCTCATTGGGCGTCTCCGTCGCCGTGGCACTACCATCGCGTCCTCCCCTCCTCCTCCTCATCCTGTCGGCCGGGCGGCCCTCCAGCCTGGGGGCCTGCCATCTGCCTCCCTGCAGCATGCTCCTCTGCGGCAGCCTCCGCCGCCTCCCTGGCACGCTCCTGATCCTGCTCCCCCAGGGCAACATGCAGAAGGGCGGCTCCCGCCACGGCGGCCGACATCGCTGGGTGATCACCAAACATAATGGCCTGCAGGGGGTGGGGAGTGGGGATGGGAGGGGGATAGATGACATGTCATCATTGCCCATACCATCCCACCCCTTAGCCAGGTGCCATGGGCTGCATGGTCGCGACTGTTGCAAGCTGGCACCTGGCCAGGCGGACACCCTCCCTAAACCGCCCCCTCCCCTCCCCAACATGCACCCTCTCCTTCCCGGCACTCGCCCACTCCTCCCAAGCACGCGCCCCCAACCTCCCCCCCTGCCCTCCCCAAACCTCCCCCCCCCCCAAACACCAAACACCCCCCCCCGGCATGCGCCCTCTTCACCCCGGCACTCGCCCCCACCCCCCAACCCCCCCCCCCCCCAAACCCCCCCGACCCATGCACTGGCCCGCGTCAACCAGCACGACTAGTTGACGCCGTTAAATAGACGGTCTGATGGATTCCGGCCCATACAGCCCGGAGAATGCGGGCGGCCCCGGGGCCCATTGCGTCGTCCCGGTCCTCGCCATTCTCCAAGGCGGGCGGCGGGATTCACATCAACAGGATGGGGGGCTGGAGAATTTGGCAACCGCAGGGGCCGGGATTCACGCCCCCCCCCCCCCCCCCCCCCCCCCCCCCCGGCGATTCTCCTCCCCGGCGGGCGGTTGGAGAATCCCGCCCGTGGTGTTTAGTCTCAGCTGGTGGAGCTATTTGATTTAAATCTTCTTGTTCTGTGTACCCTATACGTACCCTTATGTATTTCACCCTGCACGCTCCATGGTGTTTTGAATGTACTGGAGGTTCACATTTGTTTATTCTTCCATTAAAAGGGGCCTTACTATGATGTTATTACATTTCATGGTAAGAAGCATTTCCAAATAACACATACCTCTTTCTCCTGCCCTTTTCTCTCTTCTCTTGGTCATATATCAGGATGCTGCTCCAGAAGCCTCATCAGTTCTCCCTTATCACTTACAGCAAACTGAGAAAGTGTCTGTCGGCTGGTTGTTTGAGCAGAGGTGAGCTTGTCTCTGAAACAAGTCGTGTCTTCAACCAATGCATTCTGCAGCAGAAGGTAAAGGGGTGGGGGTTTGTGGGGGTCACTTGATAGCAATCCACATTACAACAGCTCTCATGCACAGTGGTGGGAATAGAAAGCTCAGAAGTGTATTTATATATATTTTGTTTTTCATTTCAGACTCAGTATCTATGGACTTTTAATTTACATGGGTATGATTTCAGTTTGTACAATAAACGTTCATTAATCATTTGCACATACCCATTACCATAAAATAACGAGTAGTATTGCCATGTAGCCTGTTGAAAGAAACTGAACATTTTGATTAATTTAAAAGAGGGTCTGCATTTAACAGAGTGTACAAAGGGCAGCACGGTGGCGCAATGGGTTAGCCCTGTGCCTCATGGGGCTGAGGTCCCAGGTTTGATCCCGGCTCTGGGTCACTGTCCGTGTGGAGTTTGCACATTCTCCCCGTGTTTGCGTGGGTTTCACCCCCACAACCCAAAAGATGTGCAGGATAGGTGGATTGGCCACGCTAAATTGGCCCTTAATTGGGTACTCTAAATTTTAAATTTTTTTTTAAAAAACAGAGTATACAAGAATGGGAAATTACTAATATATTAAAATCCAGATCCACTGTGAATGTCAGTGTTAATGTGCAAATGTCTGTTATATTTGAACTGTGTTCAACTTCTTTAACTATTTTCAGTTGTGTACAGAGTTGTCTTATAATAAGGGCAAAATTTTCCTAAATTCAGCAAAGACCGATGGTGGACGGGAAAATGCTTTCCACTGTATCATTCAGGACTTAGGCTCAGAAAGCACAAGGGGTGGGTCCCACACCATCCCGCTGGCAATCAGGGTGCCAGTGTAGAATAGTTCAACAGGAACTCCCCCCGCGATGCCTCCCCCACCCCCAAGTATCACCGCCAGCACTGTCTGGGCAGTGGGCAATGCCAGTGGTAGTTCTCAGATAGTGCCCGGGCACTGATCAAGCATGACCGCGGCCCCCTCTCCCCCAAAGTGATGCACTCATCTGAGAACCTCTGGGGGGTCTGCTCGCCAGGTGCACGCTTAGCAAAACCAGTTGGTTTTCATGCCGGTCTGCCCTCACGCCGACGTGAATGGATTTTCTTATGGTTGAGGAAGGGGGGAATCATTCAGGAATGGAGACTGGATAATTATATGCTAATGTATGGAAATATTGTTCCCAATATTCAACATTGGGAAATGCACTGCGTCACAGGCTGGGGGGGGGGGGGGGGGGGGGGGGGGGAGGTGGGGCAATCGTATCAAGCTTTTACATCAGCGTGAAATGTCATTTGGAAATCTCGCAAGATTTTTCACTCCCTTAGTTGAACCTGGCTGAAGAAAAAGCTGCAAAACGTGAGTCACAGAAAAAGATGTGAACAGAAAGCTCTCAACGACTATTCAACCAAACGTTTATCTATTTCAGTTGTCAGAAATCGCTTAAACTTTCTCCATCAAAATTCGAGCAGTTTCTGAAGCTTTTCGCTGAAAATAGATTGCAATGTCATTAAAGGCAGTGCAAGTGGTGCCATTGATCTGTTCAGCAACCCTTCACCTAATGCGAAATGGTGACACATGCCCAGAGATGCAGTTCCCCACAATGTGTGTTTGAGACTAACTGGGCATTCAGGGAGATTGTTTCACAACAAGGTGGTAAGAAAGTAGAGACAAGAACCTTTCTCTTACACCTCAGAATACCTATTTGCAGATATATTCACAAAGTTTTGTAAGTCAGCTGTCTGTTCATCCTTTTTTTTTAACGTTTGATTATTGTGCACAGATGAACAGGTGTTTCTACAGACCCTAGCCCCGAACGTTATTCTGTGTGCTGCACCCATGCCATTGAGGAAAAAGATGTGTGTAACGGAGGATCCTGGCAAGCTGGAGAAGAAAAGGCAGAATAAAAAATGAATTTGAATGTAGTGCCTTTTGTTGCTGCCTTCCCAGAAGATCCTGGAAGGTCTGGTCAAAGAGCTAAGTCATAGCCAGGATCCAACAGGTTCACATTTACATGCTTTTTCTGTCCCAGTTCAATTATATGGGGAGAAATTTAAAAAACTTGTGAAGTAAGATCAGGCTGCATGGATGCTGATCACGTTTAATGGTTGCGGTGAAGAATAGTCTCAGCTTTCCAAACTGAGAGACATTGGAAATTTGAGTTGACACTGCAGTAAATGCTTGCACTAATGTTGACTCACTCCTCCAGTGCTGGACTCATTCATTGGAGTGTTTTCATTCACTTGGTGTTAGATAAGTTTGCCTTTGAAAGGAGAGTAAATGTTAAGCAAAGGGCAAAATGCTGCCTCTTCAATATATTAAAATTGCTCCTGCTGCGCTGTCAGGAAGGTATCAGGGCCCACTACTATTTATAGGCACATTTGCATTGGTCAGTGTCTCCACAGAATTTGTGGCTGTAGACTTCTTTCTTTCCATTGCTCATTTATTCATCTGCTAATGCTCCCATTGATTAAATCAAACAGACAGCAGGTCTTGGGCTTCTTTCACTCTGGACAATTCTTTTAATCGAACAGCAGGAGTTCTTGGTTTGTAGCCTGATAGCCTGTCAAACTTTGATTCCATGTGTAATATGTTACAGGCAGGAGGGGGGTTAATTGAAACAGAACTAATTTCTTATCTTACCCCCTCTCACGCCATCCGTAAACAGAAAAATATTTTGATTTATTTTCCTCTTCACAACCGACGGTGTATTTCCCAATGACTCAGTTTTTGCGTGATCCAATTTTCTAGGAAATTACCCCCAGCAAACTTGAGACAGGATGAACTCAAAGGGTTAGTTTACTTGTACACAATCAAAACGTGAAAGGAGGATCGCTACATTACCTCCCATGCACTCACACAATAAAAGGGAAGGATTCATAGTGCAGAGACCACAGAGTAAATTAATATTGGTTCATGTGGGTTCCAGAGTCCAGAATCAAAATCCAATGGTGTTTTTTCCACTGGTGTTGACTTCACACGATGTGATGGGCACATAGATGAATCAGTCTTATTGGTTATTGGGACAGAACATCCAGCAGAAGCAGTGCAGATGGGACCAGGTGTCCTAACTGGGCCAAGAACTCCTTGTCTATGAAGCTGCCTGTGATAAAAAAAGCAGACTGAGTCTTTGCAGTCCAGCAGGGCAATATTACTGGATCCATACTCTCGAAGTCCATGTCACATGACTCCCACCTCACTGCACTTGTTTTGACAAAGGATGTGTCCCCCTCATCTGCATTCCTTGAGATTGTTAAATGTCTCAGCCATATCAAAATTGAAATGAAGGTTGAAGGGCACTTTGTCTTAGCAGATGAGAAGACTCCTGTTGACCAGCCTTGAGTTATGAAATGCAGATGATCTTTGTGTAACTCTCTTTGAATTTAGTCTGTGCAACCCACAGTGGCTCTTCAGTGATAATGATATAAAAGTTTCCACGAAATTGCCAAGTAGTTTCTTTCGTTTGGGGTTAGAGGCAGATATAGATTCAGCCTCAGGTCTCTGCCCAGTTTGACATTTTTAGAGATAGCAAATGAGCTTATTTCTATATATTTTCTAAGAAAAATATATAGGGTGAGGTCTGAGCCCCTCACAAACACATGGTGTGAGGATAAAGCACATGGAAGTCCAGATTCTTTACCTTGGGAAGCACTTGCCTGTATTTCCATCACTCAACTCTCTTTCATAATGAATATTCTCTGAATTTACAATCACAATTAACAATGAAATGTCACTAACTTTTATTGCAGTAGCAATAACAACTTCTCCGTATAAAATATTCTATATATTTAAACAATAAGATCAATTTTATAGATTTCTCATCTCCAAATGCTCATTACTATAGCTTTTCAGACACCAGGAAAATACAACTCCTCAGGAATGCTTATCAATACCCCCTCCACAGGCAGCCAGCAGAAGTTGCAAGTTAAATGAGGAGGCGGGGTGTTGCTCCGCCATTCATTACGATCATGCCGGCCAAGTTTGGGACCGGCATGATCGGTATTCTTTTTTGTTTATCCATTTAGAGTACCCAATTCATTTTTTCCAATTAAGGGGCAATTTAGTGTGACCAATCCACCTACCCTGCACATCTTTGGGTTGTGGGGGCGAAATCCACGCAAACACGGGGAGAATGTGCAAACTCCACATGGACAGTGACCCAGAGACGGGCTGAAACCTGGGACCTCGACCATGCTGCCCCCATGATCGGTATTCTTGGCTCGGACGTATGTGCTGTATGCGGCATTGCAGCCTTCAATTTGATTGCTGAAATGAACCTTTGTTGTTTAACCTTCTCGGGTCTCCTGAAGATTTATACTGGTGACGAGGAAAATGTACAGTTGGGATTCTGGACTCCGGACCGTGTTTGAATTCCTAAACACAAGAGGAAGGTCAGAAGAAGCTTAGAAATACCGCTTTTTGGGAGCCTTGAAGATTTTGACGCAGGTGTAGAAGATTGCTCCCAGGATGCTGAACAGTTGCGGTATTTCTTTCAGACTAATGCATGTACAGGAAACGACCTACAAAAGGTATTACTTCTGACCGCCTAAGGAGCCCCAACCTTTAGTGTAATCAAAAGTCTTACCATTCCAGTGGCCCCAGATTCAAAGACCTTTGTTCAGCTGGTAGCACTCGTTCCAGACCATTGGGACCCCAAACCGTCGGTGATTGTGCAGAGGTACACGGCCAGATGAACTCTGGGAGAGTCGGTAAAGAATTCCTGAAGCACCTACGCAAACTGGCCCAGGGGCTACCCCTTCCAGAGATGCTGCCGGACCACCTTGTGTGTGGTGTAAACAACAGGGCGACCCAACCTAAGTTGTTGGCAGAACCTGCTTTGGACTTAAAAAAGGTTGTAGAATTATCCCTCTCGCGTACATGGAGAAAAGAGTCCAAGAACTCCAGTGCTCTGTGCGTATGGAGGTAAATAGAAATGGACCCCCATTCCGGCGAGTAACGCCCACCAAGCTTATGGGAACCAGTTGCCACCCGAGCAACATCATGGTCAGACCCACTGACCAAGAGGCACTGCAGCCCGATGAGACATCCTTCCTGAGCTCCCGTATTATTGATGACTCACAATAATAATAATTATTGTGTACTGGCCCCAAGGCAAGGCAAGAATGCCATTCTGCAGGATCTGCACAATGGATATCCAGGCTGTCCAAATGAAGATGCATGCTAGATGTTACGTGTGATGGACTGTGGATACTGGGTACCATAGTAGAGAAGACTGGAACAGTCTTTTATACGGTCAAAACCAAGGAGCAGACAGTACACAAACATGTGGACCATCTCAAAGGCAGGAAAGCCACACTATTGTCAGCCCCGCCAGATGAGTCAGTCCTTCGTCCCTCTTGCTCAGCATTCATGGGCCAAGAAATAGTCATCAAGGGCCAGGACATGGATATGCACGAGATGGAGGATTCTGTGTCAGATATGAAGACAGAAGCATCAATAGTCCTGCCAGGTGATTGTCATGTGAGCGTTTTTTTTTTAGAACAGTACAGCACAGAACAGGCCCTTCGGCCCTCGATGTTGTGCCGAGCAATGATCACCCTACTCAAGCCCACGTATCCACCCTATACCAGTAACCCAACAACCCCCATTAACTTTATTTTTTAGGACACTAAGGGCAATTTAGCCTGGCCAATCCACCTAACCCGCACACCTTTGGACTGTGGGAGGAAACCGGAGCACCCGGAGGAAACCCACGCACACACGGGGAGGACGTGCAGACTCCACACAGACAGTGACCCAGCCCGGAATCGAACCTGGGACCCTGGAGCTGTGAAGCATTGATGCTAACCACCATGCTACCGTGCTGCCCATTAAGTTTCTAAACTTCATTCCCAAAAATACATTTTAAAACCTTCTCTCATAATTATGCTTTCCCTCAGCGATTTGCATGTCGAAATCCAGCCCTGGTTTTACAAATGACTCTTTTAATTAAAGCTTTAGCTCTGCTTTTAACAGAAAATTCAGTCCAGGCTTTTACACCATCCCCTTTTAGGTTTCCTTTGCCTTAACTGCTTTTACACAAACTCCAAGATCCAGCCACGAATTTCCACAACGATTTCAACTCATATTCCACAGGTTGTAGTTAAATCTTACAAACCTGAATATCACTTCAAATATCTTTTTTGGCATCGCAACCTTCTGGGACCATTACAAACCGGATGGTCTACACCTGGGCAGGACTGGAAACAATGTCCTGGGGGGTGCTTTTGCTAACACTGTTGGGGAGGTTTTAAACTAATGTGGCAGGGGGATGGGAACCAGATTAGGAAGTTAGAGGTCAGTAAAGAGGCAGAAACTAAATTCAATAATGTACTAGATAATAAAGTCAATGTGACTAAGGGGAAGAGTAGACAGGGAAGAGATGATGAACGCAAAGGGACAGGTGGTCTGAGGTGCATTTGTTTTAACGCGAGAAGTGTAGCAGGTAAGGCAGATGAACTTTGGGCTTGGATTAGTACCTGGAAATATGATGTTATTGGTATTACTGAGACTTGGTTGAGGGAAGGGCAGGACTGGCAACTGAATATCCCAGGGTATAGATGCTTCAGGAGGGATAGAGAGGGAGGTAGAAGGGGTGGAGGAGTTGCATTACTAGTCAGAGATGATATCACAGCTGTGATTAAGGAGGGCACTATGGAGGATTCGAGCACTGAGGCAATATGGGTAGAGCTAAGAAATAGGAAGGGTGCAGTAACATTGTTGGGACTTTACTACAGGCTTCCCAAAAGCGAGCGTGAATAGAGGTACAAATAGGCAGACAAATTATAGAAAAATGTAGGAGCAATAGGGTGGTTGTGATTGGAGATTGTAACTTCCCCAACATTGAATGGGACTCGTGTAGTGTTGGAGGCGTAGATGGAGCAGAGTTTGTAAGGAGCATCCAGGAGAGTTTTTTAGAGCAGTATGTAAATAATCCAACTCTGGAAGGGGCCATGCTGGACCTGGTATTGGGGAATGATCCCGGCCACGTGGTTGAAGTTTCAGTCGGTGATTACTTTGGGAATAGCGATCACAATTCCGTAAGTTTTAGAATACTCATGGACAAAGACGAGAGTGGTCCTAAAGGAAGAGTGCTAAATTGGGGAAAGGCCGAGTATAACAAAATTCGGCAGGAGCTAGGGAATGTGGACTGGGAGCAGCTGTTTAAGGGTAAATCCACATTTGAAATGTGGGAGTCTTTTAAGGAAAGGTTGATTAGAGTGCAGGACAGACATGTCCCTATGAAAATGAGGGATAGAAATGGCAAGATTAGGGAACCATGGATGACGGGTGAAATTGTGAGACTAGCTAAGATGAAAAAGGAAGCATACATAAGATCGAGGCAACTCAAAACTGATGAAGCTTTGGAGGAGTATCGGGAAAGTAGGACAAATCTCAAACGCGCAATAAAGAGGACTAAAAGGAGTCATGAAATATTTTTGGCTAACAGGGTTAAGGAAAACCCCAAAGCCTTTTATTCGTATATAAGGAGCAAGAGGGTAACTAGAGAAAGGATTGGCCCACTCAAAGACAAAAGAGGGAATTTATGCATGGAGTCAGAGGAAATGGGTGAGATTCTTAATGAGTACTTTGCATCGGTATTCACCAAGGAGAGGGACATGACGGATGTTGAGGCTAGGGATGGATGTTTAAATACTCTAGGTCAAGTCATCATAAAGAAGGGGGAAGTTTTAGGTATTCTAAAAGGCATTAAGGTGGGCAAGTCCCCAGGACCGGATGGGATCTATCCCAGGTTTCTGAGGGAAGCGAGGGTCGAAATAGCTGGGGCCTTAACAGATATCTTTGCAGCATCCTTGAGCAGGGGTGAGGTCCCGGAGGACTGGAGAATTGCTAATGTTGTCCCTTTGTTTAAGAAGGGTAGCAGGGATAATCCAGGGAATTATAGACCTGTGAGCTTGACGTCAGTGGTAGGCAAACTGTTGGAGAAGATACTGAGGTATAGGATCTATTCACATTTGGAAGAAAATAGACTTATCAGTGATAGGCAGCATGGTTTTGTGTAGGGAAGGTCATGTCTTACAAACCTAATAGAATTCTTTGAGGAAGTGACAAAGTTAATTGATGAGGGAAGGGCTGTAGATGTCATGGGCGCGATTCTCCGCCCCCCACGACGGGTCGGAGAATAGCGGGAGGGCCTTCCCGACATTTTTCCCGCCCTCCCGCTATTCTTCCCCCCCCCCCCCCCCCCCACGGCCGACCCACGACATGAATCGCTGCTCGCCGTTTTTTACGGCGAGCAGCGATTCTCCCCTAGCCGATGGGCCGATTTCCCAGGCCTTTATGGCCGTTTTCACGAACTCCAACACACCTGCTCTCACCGTTCGTGAAAACGGCCGCAAAGTGCCGTTCTGGGGAACCATAGCACCGATTTGCACGGCCGCACCACGGCCATGCCAAGGGTGCCATGGGCCCGCGATCGGTGCCCACCGATCGCGGGCAGCGGGTCCGAACCCCATGCACTCTTTGTTCCTCCGCCGCCCCGCTAGATCAGTCCGCGGGGCGGCTGAGGGGCATAACGGCCCGCGCATGCACGGGTTTCACGCATATGCGTGATGACGTCATCTGCGCATGCGAGGGTTGGAGCCGTCCAATCCGCGCACGCGCGGCTGACATCGTCGTTTGCGTCAGCCGGCGTTAACTTTGGCGCGCGTGCTTAGCGAAATTCGCTAAGCCCGTGATGCCGAGGTTCACGGGGCCCCGCTGCTAGCCCCGACCGGGGAGCAGAATCGGGTCCCGGGAGGGGACGCGGAGGCTGCCGTGAAACATGTCCGGTTTCACGGCAGCCTTCACGACTCTCCGCATTTGCGGAGAATCGCGCCCCCTATACATGGACTTCAGTAAGACATTTGATAAAGTTTCCCATGGCAGGTTGATGGAAAACGTGAAGTCGTATGGGGTTCAGGGTGTACTAGCTAGATGGATAAAGAACTGGCTGGGCAACAGGAGACAGAAAGTAGTGGTGGAAGGGAGTGTCTCAAAATGGGGAAAGGTGACTAGTGGTGTTCCACAGGGATCCGTGCTCAGACCACTGTTGTTTGTGATATACATAAATTATCTGGAGGAAGGTATAGGTGGTCTGATTAGCAAGGTTGCAGATGATACTAAGATTGGTGGAGTTACAGATAGCGAGGACGACTGTCAGAGAATACAGCAAAATATAGATAGATTTGAGAGTTGGGCAGAGAAATGGCAGATGGTGTTCAATCCAGGCAAATGCAAGGTGATGCATTTTTGAAGATCTGATTCAAGAGCGGACTATATGGTCAATGGAAGAGTCCTGGGGAAAATTGATGTACAAAGAGATCTGGGATATTAGGTCCATTGTACCCTGAAGGTGGCAACACTGGTCGATAGAGTGGTCAAGAAGGCATACAGCATGCTTGCCTTCATCGGACGGGGTATTGAGTACAAGAGTTGGCAGGTCATGTTACAGTTGTATTGCACTTTGGTTAGGCCACATTTGGAATACTGCGTGCAGTTCTGGTCGCCACATTACCAGAAGGATGTGGGTGCTTTAGAGAGGGTGCAGAGGAGGTTCACCAGGATGTTGCCAGGTATGGAGAGTGCTAGCTATGAAGAAAGTTTGAGTAGATTAGGATTGTTTTCATTGGAAAGACGGAGGTTGAGGGGGGACCTGATTGAGGTCTACAAAATTATGAGAGGTATGGACAGGGTGGATAGCAACAAGCTTTTCCCAAGAGTGGGGGGTGTCAATTACAAGGGGTGACGATTTCAAGGTGAGAGGGGGAAAGTTTAAGGGAAATGTGCGTGGAAAGTTTTTTTACACAGAGGGTGGTGGGTGCCTGGAAAGCTTTGCCAGCGGAGGTGGTAGAGGCGGGCACGATAGCATCATTTAAGATGCATCTAGATAAAAATATGAACGGGCGGGGAACAGAGGGAAGTAGATCCTTGGAAAATAGGCGACAGGTTTAGATAAAGGATCTGGATCGGCGCAGGCTGGGAGGGCCGAAGGGCCTGTTCATGTGCTGTAATTCTCTTTGTTCTTTGTTCTTATCAGCTCTGTCTGTCTTTACTGAACAGTTCTCTATTCCAGGACTATTACTTCAGGCTTCTTGCAAACCTTTCTTAATTTCTCTAGTTTCCTTAACACATATCTCTGCACTTGATTTCTTAACCATTATACCATGGTGTGGTTTTTCTTCTAGCAAAGCCATGAGAGATGTTCCCTCTCTAAACACCTAAATCAACTCCTTCCAGCAGAACTGTAAGAGCTGTCTTCTCTCTCCATACATACCTCCAACTGCAATCAAATTATTTAAACTAAAACCTAAAAGCTTCTCTAACTTACAAGGTCCCAGATGCTAAGCAATTCCTGTATACCTCTGCTGGCCAATTTATTCTTCATGCCATAGCCCTCTGCAAGCAAAATAGAAACACAGTTTGAACTTAGCCAAGCTCTACACATACAAATACCCTTTTCCAACATGAATCAAACTTCCAGGTGCAGAATAATTAAATTAAACGTACATAGAAATATACCTTATTTGATATCTAGCAATACAAATATATATCCCTTAAAACTACCTTTTTTTCTGACATTTTCTACTAGTTAGTTTACCAATCGGAAAAAGATCAATTTATACAGACTTTGTTTCCTGTTAATTAGCCAATCCCATATCCATGTGAACACATCACCCCAGCACCATGAGCTCTCATCTTGTGCAGTAACCTATTATGTGGCACCATATTGAGGGCCTTTTGGAAATCCAAAGACCCTAAATCTACTGATTTCCCTTTATGTACCCTGCTTGTTACATCCTCAAAGAATCTTAATAAATGATAACATGTAAAATGTTGTTTGTGTGGGTTTCAACACCATAACCCAGAGATGTGCAGGGTAGGTGGATTGGCCACACTAATTTGCTCCTTAATTGGAAGAAAAATGAATTGGGTACTCTTAAATTTAAAAAAAAAGATGTTACAGGTTCAAAGGCAGAGTAAGATGTGAACTTTGAAATTAAATTCTGAAGGGTGGACTCAAGAAATCAAAGTAATCGTGTTTAACATCTGAAAAGGTTGATTTAGATAAGGGGGGAATTTTTATATCAGAATTCATTCAAACTATGTGATTAGCTGATTTGAGTCCTCAGCCAACAGCAAAATAGCTGGTGAACTCCCAGCAAGTTGCACCTACTCAAATAACCAGTTGTTCTGTCCTACGTGAGAAACAACTCCAAAAGATATGACTGCCTGGTGTGGTAACTATTACTCGGTATTTCTTACAGTTTTTGTTTAAAACCGTGTAGGATGTTGTTTGGGAAAATTAGTTCTGAAGTTAGGAGGGTCAATGGTACTGGGTAAATTTAAGGATACTATATTGCTATTGAAGTAGTAAAGTGCATTTCTAGTTGACTTTACTGTTGTTTCTTTCATTGTTTAATAAGCATTTAGCTTGTTTTGAGTCATTACAAAGATGCCTAGGACATCATTTTCTGGTTTCAAATTTTTCCTCACTTTATCACATTGCAAAATACAGCTGAGGGAAGGTATTTCAAGTTTCCCATTTGAGATTTGGAATATCCTGGCATTTACCATCAGCTCTTAACAAAATGACAAACACAATTTCCCTTTCACCAAACCATGTTGACTCTGCCTGATTGTATTATGATTTTCAAACTGCCCAGCTACTACCTTCAGAATAATGAATTCTCACATTTTCACATTGACAGATGCAAGACTAATTGACCATTTTGTTTCCTACATTCTGTCTCCACCCTTTCATGGATAGTATTGTTACATTTGCGGTTTTCCAATCTGCTGGGATCTTATCAGGATCTAGGGAATTTTTTGAAAATGAATCATAGAATTTACAGTGAAGAAGGAGACATTCGCCCATTGAGTCTGCACCAGCCCTTGGAAAGAACACCTTACTTAAGGTCGCGCCTCCCCCGTAAGCCTGTAACCCCACCTAACCTTTTGGACACTAAGTGACAATTTAGCATGGCAAATCCACCTAACCTACACATCTTTGGACTGTGGGAGGAAACCTGAGTACCCGGAGGAAATCCACGCACACATGGGGAGAAAGTGCAGACTCCGCACAGATAGTCACCCAAGGCTGGAATTGAACCCGGGACCCTGGAGTTGTGAGGAAGCAATAGTAACCACTGTGCTACCATGCTGCTCCCATTACAGCCAATGCATCTAATATCTATGCAGTTACGTCCTTTAACACATAGGGCCAAACATTCGTTTTAGCTACCCTTGTCCTCTTCACATACTTGTAGTAGCTTTTACCATGTTTCATGTGTATGGCTAGTTTTCTTTCATTCTTCAATTTCTCCCTCCTTTACTGATTTCTAATTGATTTCATAATCTCCATGAATTTTTGCAGCATTTTACATAATTTCTTTAAATTTCCTACCATCCTCAAATAGCCATGGATGGTGCATTCTGCCCATTGAGTCTTTTTTATCTTTCTTTCTCAATGATACATCGCAATCCATTACCTCAACTGAGCCACTCTAACTCCTGGAACTACGCCAGGAAGCAACAGATATTATTGATGTTCACATTTGCATTCAATGTTACTGAGCTATAGCGGTATCACGCAAAGGTCCCTCAATGCCCACCTTGACCCATTGATTTTAATGTGAATTGAGACAAATTAACTTTTAATTTTCAGTTGAGGATTTCATATGACACAAAATAATATTCCTGTTCCAGGAGACTGCAGTTTCACTGTGGATTCTGCTACACACAATGCAGCTTTAAAATAAAATGGATTTAAATTCACAATTCACAAGTAATTTATCTTAATGTTGAGCCATGCTGCTCCCAGCCTGGGACTGGGTTTTGAGGGAAGTGGGGTGCTCCTGAATAGGAATTGAACATAATGTTCAACGGTCACTACCTCTGGAATTTAATCCAAGCTCTGCATATTTCCCGGTAACAGAAGTCCATCTGTAGCACCTCTGACCACCAGTATCCACCACCCAACACAGCCCCTCTTCACGCCAACACACACATACATATATCACACACACGGGCAGCACGGTGACAAAGTGGTTAGCACTGCTACCTCATGGCACCGAGGTCCCAGGTTCGATCCCGGTTCTGGGTCACTGTCTGTGTGGAGTTTGCACATTCTCCCCGTGTTTGCGTGGGTTTCGCCCCCACAACCCAAAAGATGTGCAGGGTAGATGGATCGGCCACACTAAATTGCCCCTTAATTGGAAAAAATGAATTGGATACTCTAAATTTAAAAATATATATATCCACACACACATTGTTATCAGCCCCTCTCCCCCCCCCCCCCCCCCCCCCCCCACACACACACACACACAGTAATCAGCCCCTCTCCTCACACAGCCGGCTTGTTGTGGTCAGCAGGGAGGCATGACTGCTCTGTATCATGAACCCAGCCCAAGCCTGAGCCCAAGTTGGTGAGTGGCCACTTTTAAATTACCTTGAGAAGAAAAAGAAATCCCAGCGACAAGGCTGAGCCTGGCAAGGGCACGACGAGATGCCTCCTGGGCCTCAGTGCCAAAGTGGTGTGCAGTCTCAGAGGACGGAGAACTCAAGACCCTCAATCACTCTTTCCAAGACTCCAAATGGTGTCACATTTAACACACTGAGAGTGGCTGTCTTGTACATTGCACTTCAAAGTGCACCTAGAACATAGAACATCACAACGCAGTACAGGCCCTTCGGCCCTCGATGTTGCGCCGTCCTGTGAAACCCCTCTAAAGTCCCTCTACACTATTCCCTTATCGTCCATATGCCTATCCAATGACCATTTGAATGCGTTTAGTGTTGGCGAGTCCACTACTTTTGCAGGCAGGGCATTCCATGCCCTTACTACTCTCTGAGTAAAGAACCTACCTCTGACATCTGTCCTATATCTGTCTCCCCTCAATTTAAAGCTATGTCCCCTCGTGCTGGACATCACAATCCGAGGAAAAAAGCTCTTGATGTCCACCCTATCTAATCCTCTGATCATCTTGTATGCCTCAATTAAGTCCCCTCTTAACCTTCTTCTCTCTAATGAAAACAGCCTCAAGTCCTTCAGCCTTTCCTCATATGATCTTCCCTCCATAACAGGCAACATCCTTGTAAATCTCCTCTGTACCCTTTCCAATGCTTCCACATCCTTCCTATAATGTGGCGACCAGAAATGCACACAATACTCCAAATGCTGCCGCACCAGAGTTTTAGAACATAGAACATAGAACAGTACAGCACAGAACAGGCCCTTCGGCCCTCGATGTTGTGCCGAGCCATGATCACCCTACTCAAACCCACGTATCCACCCTATACCCATAACCCAACAACCTCCCACCCCTGAACCTTACTTTTTAGGACACTACGGGCAATTTAGCATGGCCAATCCACCTAACCCGCACATCTTTGGACTGTGGGAGGAAACCGGAGCACCCGGAGGAAACCCACGCACACACGGGGAGGATGTGCAGACTCCACACAGACAGTGACCCAGCCGGGAACCGAACTGGGTTTTGTACAACTGCAACATGACCTCATGGCTCCGAAACTCTACCTATAAAAGCTAACACACCGTACGCCTTCTTAACAACCCTCTCAACCTGGGTGGCAACTTTCAGGGATCTATTGACATGGACACCGAGATCTCTCTGCTCGTCCACACTACCAAGAATCTTACCATTAGCCCAGTACTCTGCCTTTCTGTTATTCCTTCCAAAATGAATCACCTCACACTTTTCTGCATTAAACTCCATTTGCCACCTGTCAGCCCAGCTCTGCAGCTTATCTATGTCCCTCTGTAACTTGTAACATCGTTCTGCACTGTCCACAACCCCACCAACTTTAGTATCATCTGCAAATTTACTCACCCATCCTTCTACACCCTCCTCCAGGTCATTTATAAAAATGACAAACAGCAACGGCCCCAAAACAGATCCTTGTGGCACACCACTAGTAACTGGACACCAGTCAGAGCATTTCCCATCAACCACTACTCTTTGTCTTCTATCAGCTAGCCAATTTCTGATCCAAACTGCTAAATCACCCTGAATTCCATGCCTCTGTACCTTTAAGATGTTATGAAATGATTTTTTATTATATGGACATTAATGCAGAAAACATCCCAAAAAGTCCAACATTTCAAGTAGCTTGTTTGAAAATTTGGAGTGTTTATCTGCCCTGGTGAAGAAAATGATGAAAGCTTTAAATATTGGCGGTCGCAGAAAATGAGCACTGTTGGATCAGTTGCCATTATCCAACTCATTGATTTTTCTGTTTTCCTTCAATGCAAAGGAACAGGTAAGATGTACAGTGGTTGATTGATCAGATAGCACCTGGCTTTTTAAAAATGTATTCATTGACAAGATGTGGGAATCACTGACAAGGCTTTACCTGATCTTGAGAAGGTGGTGCTGAGCTGCCTTCTTGATCCTCTGCAGTTTGTGTGCACGTAGAAGTACCAGCAATAGAATTCCAAGTCAGGATACTTGGAGGGAACTTGAAGATGGTAGTGTTCCCAAATGTCCACCATCCTTGTCCTTTTAGACCAGTGGTTCTCAACCGGGGTCCACATGGACTCTGGGGGTCCATGTAACATTACTGGGGGTCCACACAAAAAAAATACCGAATTGGGGGTCCACGGTGATATTTTAGTGGTCCATAGAGCAATTCTGCTTCAGAACAATTGTTATTACTGAGAATCAAGTAGAAGAAAAAAATGTTTGTTTTCATGATGAATATTCACCTTTCTCTCTCTCTCTCTCGCACTGACAAAGGTCAAAGAGAGATTATAATCTATCTAATTTACCTTGAGGGCTGAAGGGGCTCAGAACCAAAAAGGTGCATTTGCTGTGTTTATTTTTGTGGTACTGTATTCTGAGGAAAGAAAATCCATACCGGTTGATGACAAATGGGTTTATTGCGCTTTAATGACAGTTGTTGTTGAAGATTGCCCGGGCTATTGTCCCCTAGGAACAGCCCAGAGGACCTTTAATGACAGAAGCAGCTTATTAAATACCCACGGTTGACCTGACGCTTATGCCACGTTTCTCCTTGACAAGTTTAATGAATGATTTAACACAGTAATCACGAGAAACTGTGTATATTTGATATGAATTGGTTATTTTTAGAGTAATTTAATTCAATTTAGTCAGTAAAAAGTTTTTTTCATTACTTTTCATATTAGAATAAGTTTGGCAACGTACGAAAATACCGCTAATCTGTTTCCAACCCTCACGGTAAGGTAGATGGACTTTAGGATTAGTTTACCACGCATATAAGAAGCTTTTTTTCTGTGGAATGGCTATGGGGGTCCACAAAAAAAAATTAAGAGGAAAAGGGGTCCATGGGTTAAAAAAGGTTGAGAACTCCTGTTTTAGACAGAGACAGAAGTAGGGAAAATAGGCAGGTACTCAAAGGTCAGCATGTGGAAGGCAGTGTCCTAAAGATGTCCGTGTTGGGACCTCAACTATTCACCATATGCCTAACAGCTTAGAAGATGGAATAGTTAGTTATCCAGAATAGCCAATGAACAAAGATCAGTCTCCACAGCCTTCTGCGGCAAAGAGGTCCACAGATTTACCACCCTCTGGCTGAAGAAATTCCTCCTCATCTCTGTTTTAAAGAATCATCCCTTTAGTCTGAGATGGTGTTCTCTGCTTCTAGTTTCTCCTACAAGTGGAAACATCCTCTCCACGCCCACTCTATCCAGGCCTCACAGTATCCTGTACGTTTCAATAAGATCCCGCCCTCATCCTTCTAAACTCCAATGAGTACAGACCCAGAGTCCTCAACCGTTCCTCATATGACAAGTTCTTCATTCCAGGGATCATTCTTGTGAACCTCCTCTGGACCCTTTCCAAGGCCAGCACACCCTTCCTTAGATATGGGGCCCAAAACTGCTTACTATACACCAAATGGGGTCTGAGCAGGGCTTTATACAGCCTTAGAAGTACATAGCTGGCCTTGTATTCTAGACCTCTTGACATGAATGCATTTGCCTTCATAATTGTTGACTGAACCTGCATATTAAGCTTAAGAGAATCGTGAACAAGGACTCCCAAGTCCTTTTGTGCTTCTGATTTCCTAAGCATTTCCCCATTTAGAAAATAGTCTATACCTAAATTCCTCTTTCCAAATTGCACAATCTTGCACTTTTCCACATTGTATTTCATTTGCCACTTCACTTCCCACTCTCCTAGCCTGTCCAAATCCTTCTGCAGCCCCCCTCGCTTCCTCAATACTACCTGTCCCACCACAGATCTTTGTATCATCTGCAAACTTAGCAACAGTGCCTTTAGTTCCTCCTTCCAGATCATTAATGTATATTGTGAAAAGTTGTGGTCCCAGCACAGACCCCTGAGCCACACCACTAGTCACCGGCTGCCATCCTGAAAAGACCCCTTTTTCCCCACTAGGATCCTACCCTGAACACCATGGGCTCTTAACTTATTTAACAGTCTCCAATGCGGCGCCTTGTCAATGGCCTTCTGGAAATCTAAATAAATCATGTCCACTGGTTCTCCTTTGTCTAACGTCCTTGTTACCTTCACAAAGAACTCTAACAGATTTGTCAGACGTGACCTCCCTTTGACAAAGCCGTGCTGACTCAATCCTATTTTACCATGCACTTCCACAATTTCACAATCTCATCTTTAATAACGACTCTAAAATCTTACCAATGACCGAAGTCAGGCTAACCAGCCTATAATTTCCCATCTTCTGCCTCCCTCCATTCTTAAACAGTGGTGTTATATTAGCCCCAGTCCTTTGGGACCCTTCCTGCCTCCAGTGATTCCTGAAAGATCACCATCAATCCCTCTACAATTTCCTCAGCTATCTCATTTAGGACCCTGGGGTGTAGTCCATTCGGTCCAGGTGACCTATCCACCTTCAGACCTTTCAGTTTCCCCAGAACTTTCTCCTTGGTGATGCCCCCTGATTTTCCTGGTGCTCTGACATCCCACTGGTGTCTTCCACTGTGAAGACTGATGCAAAGTAACTATTCAGTTCGTCTGCCATTTCTTTGTTTCCTGTTATTACTTCTCCAGCCATGTTGTTAGGCAAAAGTGTGGCAGATGTTAATGTAGGTAACTGTCAGGGCACCCACTTTGAGAAATCAGGGTCCTTTCCAAATGGTGAAAAGATGGAAAGAATGGAGGTCCAAAGAGACTTGGGGTTCCAAGTACATTGAGCATTAAAATATCACGAATAGGTACACAAAATAACAAAAAAAAGCTCATTGGCAAGAAGGCTTACATCAACACCGCAATGAAGTTACTGCAAAAATCTCCTAGTCGCCACACTCCAGCACCTGTTTGGGTACACTGAGAGAGAATTCAGAATATCCAATTCTGGACTTGTGGGAGGAAACTGGAGCACCCGGAGGAAACCCATGCAGACACAGGGAGAATGTGCAGACTCCGCACAGACAGTGACCTAATCGAGAATCAAACCCGGGTCCCTGGTGCTGTGAAGTTATGCTCCAGCTCTACAAAGCACTCTTTGATGACACCTGGAATACGGTAAGCAGTTCTGGACACCTAGGTCGGGATACTCCTTTAAGGGGACTAAGTCCCCACGCCGGCAGGAAAACCGGCGCCAACGACTTCGGCGTCAACGGGTCCCAAGGTGAGGAATTCTCCACTTATCTCCACTTTCTCGGGGGCTAGGTTGCCAGTGGAGGGGTTGGCGCCGCTCCAGTTGGTGCCGAATGGACTGCGCGAGTTTGCGCTTGCGCCAAATGGCCGGCGTGATCTCGTGCATGCACGGAACCACCGGCATGTTTTGGCACATGTGCGGGGGGCTCTCTTCTCCACGCTAGCCATGGCGGAGCCCTACAGGGACCGGCACAGAAGGAAGGAGTGCCCCCACAGCACAGGCCCGCCTGCAGTTCGGTGGGCCCCGATCGCGTGCCAAGCGCCCCCCGAGGACATCCCCAGCCGACTTACCTGCCAGGTCCCACCATGTGGGACCATGCATAACCCACGCAGGCAGGACTGGCCAAAAACAAACGCCCGCTCGACCCATCGGGGCCCGGAGAATTGCCGGGGGGGGGGGAACCACTGGCAAAGGCCCCCGACCAGCGTGGCGTGAACCTCGCCCCGCCTGAAAAACGGCGGTGGAGAATACGGCAGCCGGCGGCGGGGCAGGATTTGCGCCGCTCCCGGGGATTCTCCTTCCTGGCGGGGGGTTGGAGAATCCCGCCTCACACCTTTGGAAGGATATATTAATCTTAGAGAATGAGCGATACAGATTTACTGGAACGATACCTGAACTTCAAGGGTTAAGGATTAACTTTAGGTTCTATCTGGCGCCGTTTTGATGCTAACCCTATGTGCCAAATCTTCAACAGAATGCAGGACAATTATAGATGAAAATTATAATAATATGCTGCATTTTGTAAAAGGCAACTGAGAACACGTAAAGATAATTTTCCTCTTTTCAGATTTCTTGATCATGCACAATTTACTTAAGTTCACAGTTATGTGAAGTGACAGACAGATAATAGACAAAACTTGTCAGTAATCAAAATAATTTGAAAATAAGTAATAGCACACCATTTAGAAAAAAAACAATCAATGAGCAATGTTGAGAAGTACTTATTACTAAACATGAGTCTGAACCCATTTATTGCAGTCATTTTCTGCTTAGCAAAATGATAGGTAACCTTTGAAGAATGGAATATTTTTCTAAATTGCAGTCAGCCATTGCATCAAAAGCTCACTGATAAATCAAGAATCAGTCACGAGCAAATGGCATTATTCCAGTAGAGTGCTACAATACTCGACTTATAAGGAAGTCCAAATCACCATGTATTATCCATTTCCAATCTGCTCCCAGTTTGTTTCCTGCACGGGAAGTGTTGAGTCCTGGATTTATGGTGCATTTTTGTTTTTGTTTGCTTTATTCTGTACTGTTAATTTAACTTCTTTTTTGATGAACTAGGTAGGGAAAGAATGCCATAATACAATTGGAACAGTCAGGTAGAGATAGAGAGAGAGAGAGAGAGAGTTTGAACAGGCAGAGTAGAAGAAAGCAAAAAGAGAGGGAAAGGATGAAAATATGCAAAAGACATGTTTCTGAATTTTTATTCAAACACCCAAAATGCTTTTTGCTAAGCATGGGGAAATTCACACAGAAGATATTTGCAAGCAGTGCTGTAGAAAAATATTGGCAATCCAGGAACATGTGGATGGTTCCGGAATCCCATGTATGGCATCAAATGTGTAACCTGGCACAAAGGAAGATGGTTATGGTTGTTGGAGATCAGTCTCAGTCCCGGGACATCACTACAGGAGTTCCTCAGGGTAATGTCCTCAACCATCTTCAGCTGCTTCATTAATGACCTTCCTTCCAACATAAGGACAGATGTCGGGATGTTCGCTGATGACTGCACAATGTTCAGCACCAACTCCTCAGACACCGAAACAACCCACGTGCAAATTCAGCAAAAGCGGGACAATATCCAGTCTTGGGCTGACAAGCGGCAAGTTACATTTACACCACACAAGTACCACGCAATGACCATTTCCAATAAAAGAGAATCAAACTATCGCCCCTTGAGATTCAATGGCATTACCATGACTGAATTCCCCCCTACGTCCTGGATCAACATCCTGGGGTGACCATTGACCAGAAACTGAACTGGACTAGCCATATAAATACTGTGGCTACAGTAGAAGGTCAGAGGCTAGCCTGTGACGAGTAACTCACCTCTTGTCCAGCAACCGACAAGAATCAAGTCAAGAATGTGATGGAATACTCGCCACTTGCCTGGATGCATGCAGCTCCAACAACACTCAAGAAGCTCAACACGTTCCAGGACAAAACAGCCTTCTTGCTTGTGAGGAGTGAGGTGTGAGCTTAGGTGGGGTGCTCTTTCCAAGGGCCGGTGCAGTCTCGATGGGCCCAATGGCCTCCTTCTGCACTGTAATGATTCTATTTTATTCTATGATTGGCACCCCTTCCACAAACATTCACTCCCTCCACCACCAATGCACAGTAGGCATCAGAGTGTACCATCTACAAGATGCACTGCAGGAACTCATCAAGGCTCCTTAGGCAGTACCTTCCAAACCCATGATACCTAGCAGGAAAATTGCAGCAGAGACGTGGAAACACCACCACCCAGAAGTTCCTCTCCCTGTCACACCACCCTGACCTGGAAATATATCACTGTTTCTTCACTGTCGTTGTGCAAAATCCTGGAATTCCTTCCCTAATAGCACAATGGGTGCGCCTACACCGCATGGGCTGTAATAGTTCAAGAAGCCAGCTTGCCACCACCTTCGCAAGGGCAATTAGGAATGGGAAACAAATGCTCGCCTATCCAGCGAAGCCCACATCCCGTAAAAATGAATTTTAAAAATTAAAATAGTGACTAAACATTTAAGGTTAATGATACCACTATGAACAAATTTTATTTATATAACTATGCAAACTAGCATCCAGAAAATTGAAAATATCCAAGGTGCCTCATGTTAACGAACTGTAGAAATTTTTTTATTTACGAAAATGTTTGAAAACTTACTCTCTGAAATGACTATTTCTGAGATTTAAATAGAGTAAGACCTCAGAATATGCATCGTTAGAGGACAGCGATTTATCTGATGACACTAAATTTGCCATGGTGTTAGGTAAGGTATTGGGATTATAGAGAGCACGAGTCAAATATCCATGGTGTGTTTTCAGAGCCTGATGTATATTTTATTAGAGGTTTATCATTTTTTACAGATAACACAACAAATTTTCATAACACAATTGATACAGTGTAGAACAAATATTTCTGCAAAAGTAAAAACAGGGAGGGACAGGATATATTCAGAAGAACAGTCCTTAAATAGTATTGCCTCTATTTATAGACTGGATCAGTTAGAAAATTAGGGGGGCGGGTAGAGGTTAAGGCCATATAAACATGATAGAGTTACATAATAAGATAATATGCATAACAAGGTCGCGACTTGCAATATGGCTCATGGAAAAACTTTCAAGAGCAGGTCAGGCAAAGTGGTGGCGAGAAATTTGAGATCGGGTCTCACACTTTATAGATTTAGAACGGAGTATAGATGTCAGAAATTTCACAGGAAAAAATTTCATGGCTATTTTATGTCAATTTTGAATCAAAGTACTTGTCACTGATCCAGGAGCAGAGAATATTATGCACCCTTTTTTCGTTAATGCCAATAATTCTCCTTTTGGAAGACCCAGAATTAGGAACAAAGGTTCACATTCTAATGCCCTGCCAAATATTCTCTCCAGCACCTTAATCATAGAATTTACAGTGCAGAAGGAGGCCATTCAGCCCATCGAGTCTGCACCGGCTCTTGGAAAGGGCACCCTACCCAAGGTCAACACCTGCACCCAATCCCCATAACCCAGTAACCCCACCAAACACTAAGGTCAATTTTGGTCACTAAGGGCAATTTGTCATGGCCAATCCACCTAACCTGCACATCTTTGGACTGTGAGAGGAAACCGGAGCACCCGGAGGAAACCCGCGCACACACGGGGAGGATGTGCAGACTCCGCACAGACAGTGACCCAAGCCGGAATCGAACCTCGGACCCTGGAGCTGTGAAGCAATTGTGCTATCCACAATGCTACCGTGCTGCCTAACCACACCAGTTCAATAGAATTGAATCTTGACACAGGGACATATGCAATGGATATAGTCACCTTCGACTACCAGGCACATTGGGGGGATAGTAGGATCAAACCTGTGTCTCAAATTCGATGGGCACGATTTAATAGGAAAAAAAAGAGTCCCCTTTTGGGCGTGTTGAGCAGGGCGTTTTTAGCGAGCCAGCTATCAAACTGGACTCTGGTCTTCACAGCTCGTCAGTGCAGGAAGAGATTGGTGCAACTTTTTTAAATGCCACCCCAATCTCTGGAACAATCACCGCGGCCTCCAGAACCCCCCAATCCCCAACTTACCTGTTAGGGGGTGCTCAAGCCCCCCACAAGACGACCTCTTAAGGACAGAGCACCTCCGGATCCTATCCCTGCCAGAGCAAAGCTGGCACCTACCTGGGCACCTTGGCATTGCCAGCCTGGCATCCTGGTAGTACCCATGCAAGTGCCAGGGTTCCCAGGTGGCAGTGCTAAGATGCCAGGCTGGCAGTTCCAAGATGCCAGCTGCCAACATGAGTGCCAGGGTACCATCCAGTACAGAGCCCAACCACCCGCATGCCTCGGTTGGCCAGGTAGTCACAGTAACATTGAATCACTCCTCCACTCTTACCCCACTCTGGCAGCTCCAGCAGCAGACTATCAAGGCAGAAACAATCATTACCTGATCCACACCAACACAGAGCATAGCAGAAGGAGCAAGAAAGTACCCCTCCCCCATTATCAGTCTGGTAAGAGGCCAAACAATACATCCCTTTGCCCCACTGCAGGTCAAAGAAGCAGAAGGGGTTGTGACGAGCAGACACACAACCTCCAGGTAGCAGCAGTAGGATCCAAGTCATTCCTCCTCTCCCTCTTCCTCTTACAGTGAGAAAGCACCCCTCTCCTTTCTACAGTCCGGTAACAGGCCAGCTAATACCTCCCCATTCCCTTGCCTCACTCCAGGTCAAAGAAGCACAAAAGCGCAGAAAATAGAAACAAAGCCTGCAGGCAGTTTGCTGTTGAAAGCACGAGCTTGCACAAAAAACAAGCTGCAGCCACCCATAGAATGGGAGATGTGAGCTTCTCTGATAAAGGGGCGGGGCATTTGTTAACTTATTCTATTGTATTTAGCCGGCCAGTTAGGTACCGGCTAGAGAAAAGACCAGCAGTGAACTACTAGTGCTGCGTAAATATTGGTGTAAATAAAGTTAAGTTTCATTTGACTCACAAACTCATGTTGGACTCTTCGGGGCACTTGAAAATAAATAGATGGTAAATTATTGAGAGACACCCTTAACATAGTCTAGCAGTTATGTCCTTCCGTACACGGGTAACTCAGTCAGTGGTGGTGATACTGAGACACCCTTGGTGAAGACTATTGAAACCCATCCAGAGCACATTCTGTGCCCCCACTGCTTCACCCAATTGGTGTTCGACATGGGGAAGTACCAATGTACGAGCTGAGGGAGAGCAGTAAGTGGTAAATAGCAGATGATATCCTTGCCCATGTTTGACCTGATGCCATGAAACTTCATGGGGTCAATGTCAAGGGCACCCAGGTAATTCACGGTGAAACCACATGGGGTGAGACAGACAGCAGGACAGGACATTCTCAGGGATAGTGACAGAAGAACCCAAGGCACTGGCTTTATGATTCAGTCAGTATGATTCTGTCAGACTTTTGCTTATCTAGTCCTCAAGACACTTTTGACACAAGCAACCGGGAACAGTTCAGTTGAAACAATGCAAGCAGTGTAAAATAATTCAAAAATACGATTGCTTCAAGTGGCTATGAAAATACTCCTCTCATTGTAAGTTAAGACAAGGAATCAAAGATTAGTTGACATTATTCAAATCCACTCCATCAACAAGCCATTTATATGTGCTAATATATGTTAATTCAGACCAACAAATGTAAATTAATGTAAAGCATACACTGCTGGTGGTAAAGTAACAAAATGTAGTTCAGCAGGAGATGGGAGCAGCCATGTTTCCCTGTCCCTGAATTGTTCATTCTTTATGAAACACTTTGTTAAGTGCACTTTTCAGAATATAAGCAATGTTACTACACTGGAGAAATGGTCAATGCTATTACGATTGACATCCATCCATCTCAGAGGTGATGGGCTATGTCACTTCTGTGTTCAACATTGTCTATGTGGTTGTAGAAGCCAATTTGTGGGTGGCAGTCCCTTCCGCGGTTGGCATAGATGAGTAACATTGACCTGAGGTAAACTGAATGGGTTTTTTTTCCTTCGGACGAATCCTCTTTTCTTCCACATGGTCATTTATTTTGTCTTCTGCATTTTTCGCATACTTCCTGACTGCTTGCCTCCAGACACCCCTGTCAGTAAAGAGGACGTCCCGTGCACTGTCTCCAGTCCCGGCCAACTTGAAATCTCGTTTGCACATGTGATTGTATTGCAGGGGGGGGGGCAACATGCTGGTCTAGTGCCAATTGCCAGCTTGCCACACTGCGTAATTTTGGGAATGGGGAAGTCAGCAGTTTGGTTCACGTGACCCAGCCGATGGAGTCGCCACTGACTCAAGAGGACAAACATGCTGGGGATCCCTGCGCACTGGTGCACTTTGTCTTGCCAGGTAATGCCCAATGTTCACCTGCAGCAGCGTATTTCTGAAGCTGATCAGCCACTTTTCTAGGCTGCAGTCTCTGCCTCACCACGTAAAGGAGGGTCCAGACACTGCAAGCCTGATACACAAAGGATTTTGTATTTTCATTTAGTTTAATGTTGGTCCACAGGTGTCATCTTAACTTTGACATGCAGCTGTAGCTTTAGCAAATCAAAGGAAAGGTTAATGGTGATTGCTGAACCAGAGTATGTGAAGTGGTTGACAACCTCCGGAGTGAGGTTGTCAATGGTGATGGAAGGTGAAGTATGTCATCCTGGCCCAGAACTCTGGTCCCACTGATATTGACTGTCAATCCAAACTATTTGCAGGCCCGGGAGAGCTGAGCTACAAGCTGCTGCAAGTGAACTGCATTATGGGATGCCAGTGCGACATTAGCAAGCAGTACCTCATTCATTCATAATAATAATCTGTATTGTCACAAGTAGGCTTACATAATAATAATAATAATCACTTTTTGTCACAAGTAGGCTTCAACGAAGTTAAAAGCCCCTCGTCGCCACATTCCAGCGCCTCTTCGGGGAGCTGGTACGGGAATTGAACCCGCGCTGCCGGCCTTGTTCTGCATTACAAGCCAGCTGTTTAGCCCACTATGCTAAACCAGCCCCTAATTAACACTGCAATGAAGTTACTGTGAAAATTCCCTAGTCGCCACATTCCAGCGCCTGTTCGGGTCCACTGAGGGAGAATTCAGAACGTCCAAATTATTTAACAGTAAGTCTTTCGGGACTTGTGGGAGGAAACCTGAGCACCCAGAGGAAACCCACGCAGACACGGGGAGAACATGAGGACTCCACACAGACAGTGACTCAGCCAGGATTTGAACCTGGGACCCTGCAGCTGTGAAGCCACGGTGCTAACCACTGTGCTACCGTGCTGTTCATAAGATATAAGAGCAGAATTAGGCCTTTTGACCCATTGAGTCTGCTTCGCCATTCGATCATGGCTAATATGTTCCTCATCTGTTACAATGTTATAGATCAAGAGCTGGATTGTGAAATCAGCCAGAGCATCTCCTCCCTAGAACACATGACCTCAGGGCAGGGGCAGGCAACTTAGCTTCCCAAGCCTAACACCCTCAATGTGATCCATTGCTGATACCTGTTGCTCATTATGCTTTCCCTTAATTTGCTCTGATTTAATTACCTTTGCTCAAGTGTCGCCAGGTATCTTTCTGATACCACCACCAGGTTCAAAACCGAATACTGATCAATGACTCGATACACCAGTTAGTAAGTTTGAAATCAATGCACATTTATTTACACACACAGTCAATTATTACTCATGCACAAACTCTACTCACTAAACTACAACTTTTACTAAAAGCCTATACTTAGCTTCGGGGGGCCCACTCAGTCAGAGGAACAATGGCCGTTGTCCGGTTCTGATACTGCTGGCTTCAAATTGGTATAGGATAGTAGCTAGGAGTGTCTATCTCGTAGCGTGCGTTGACCTTAGACTTACTTGGCTGGTGTTTGGCGGGCCTCTCGTCACTGAGAGCCAAATGCCAAGGTGAAGAAGAAGAGTAAGAGAGCGAACTGACCTTGGGGACTCTGCTTTATACCCCAAGGGGTTTTGCGCCCTTCTGGGCGGACCCTGGACTTGGTCCCAATTAATTGGACCATGTCCCAATTGTTTGTATCGATTCTCTCCAATAACGGGTTTGTTCCCCGATTGCTGGGCGGGCCCTCGGTAACCGTTGGCCTGCCTTTGTTTTAGTCTCCACTGGCGCCGGGGAGTCTGGCCTGGTACCGATTGTTTAAATGTTCCTTTTTGTCCCTGGAGATAACTCATTACTATGCTAATGGCTTGTAGTTTCAGTTCTGTCTGGGCTCTGCAAATTCCAATCCACAGGAAACCTTGTACCTGTCCATTTTTCCCTGTACTCTTTGCGAGTATCCATTTTGGAATTGGGACGTGGCCACCCCAGGTGGCTACATCTCATCCTGGTCTCAACCCCACCGTCCTACCCATTCTCCATAGCCCTTCAACCCATTACCAATTAAACACCAGTCTAACTCCTAAAATTTCCTCACTGTCCCTGCATCCACTGCACTCTGGGATTGCGAATTCCATAGATTCACAACCCTTTGGGAGAAGTAGTTTTTCCTCAAATCTGTTTTAAATTTGCTCCCCCTTATTCTAAGATTATGACTTCTCGTTCTAGAATGCCCCACAAGAAGAAACACCAGCTCCACGTCTACTTTATTCATACCTTTTAGCATCATGTACACCTCAATTAAATTGCCCCTTATTCTTCTAAACGCTAGAGAGTACAGGCCTAAACTGTTCAATCTCTCCTCATATGACAAACCCCTAATTTCTGGAATCAATCTAGTGAACCTCCTCTAAACTTCCCCCAATACCATGGCATCTTTCCTCAAATAAAGGGACCAAAACTGTGCACAGTACTCCCGGTGCAGTGTTACCAATGCCCTGTATAGTTGCAACACTTCCTTACCTTTATACTAAATTCCTTTTGCTATAAATCCCAACATTCCATAAACTAAGTATTATGCACTTTGCCAAGTGTAGTCTTGCCAAGTTGAATAGCTTGTCATCAGCTCTGGCATTCAGGTAGCCACCTCCATTTGTGTCACCAAAAATGTACAAAAGCAACATTGGGAAAAATCTGCCAAAGAGAGTTGGTGGTAAGATGCAGTCCTGCTTTACCCCCGCTGCTGCTCTTGGAAGCCACTGGTAATGCTGGACCGCAACTGACAGAACGGTGCACGTTCTCAAGGAAAGAAGAAATGGCGCCCAGGGAGTCTAGACAGAGGTTTAAAGAGTCTGTCTCTGCCAACAAGGTGGAAGGCCTTTGTGAGGTCTATGAAGGCAATGCAGGGTGTTCTGCGCTGTTCACACTTCTCCTGTAACTGCTGAAATGAGAAAACCATGTCATCCATCAATCTGTCAGATCTGAAGCTGCTCTGAGACGCGGGTGGATACGTGATGCCAGGGTCGACAATCTGGTCAGAGCAACGGTGAGCAAAGACCTTAACAAGGAGATCCCTCTGGTTGATGCAGTGCATCATGTGTCAGCATTGTGAGTGGTGCGAAGCAACCACTCTACCTGTCATCTCTTGCTTTCAGCTCTCACTGCTGGCTGTCAGTGTAACCATCTTAAAAGAAGAGCCAGAGAAAGCAGGATTGAGAAAGCACTGGAGTTAGTGAAACATCAAAAGCCAGAGACTGTAATGAAGGAGTGAAAAGCATGACATGATTGGAAGATAATGGAAGGAGAATTCAGTTCCCCAAAATCAAAAGCTCATCAGTCTCACCAAAAGCAAAGGCATTAATTTCAATATAAGTGATGCGACCATCAATTCAAGCGAAACAGAGTAGATGTAAACTGTGGCTTTAATCGACTAGAATAGTGCCTGCCTGCAACTGCTCTGCTACTGAGAGCTGCCTACAGAGCTACTGCTCTTTATACCTCCCCTCAAGGGGAGGAGCCAGGGGCAGAGCCCACAAAGGCACCAACATGATACATCACAGGTAATACCTTACAATGGTCCATAGGTAGAGCCCTCATGGGCAATAGCGTGGTACAGTTACATATATGATGCATGGTTACTGCAATACGTTCAACACAATAAGCCTTTCAAAGAATGCCTTTGGATCTTTGGCTTATTATTTCATAGAATCATCGAAATTACAGTCCAGAAGGAGGCCATTCGGCCCATCGTGTCTGCACCGGCCCCTGGAAGGAGCACCCCATTTAAGTCCACACTTCCAACCTATCACCATAACCCAGCAACCCCACCTAACCTTTTTGATGACTGAGAGTAATTTAGCATGGCCAATGCACCTAACCTGCACATATTTGGTCTGTGGAAGGACCCTGGAGCTGTGAAGCAACTATGCTAACCACTGTGCTACCGTTTTCTGGTGCTTTGAGGAGGTAGATTTTGGTATAAAAGGTAGATTAGGTATAAAAAGTATAGACAAGGTTTAAATTAAAACCTGAGGGCTCACATGAGCTCCTGGTTGCAAAGACATTGAAATTTCTGGAGATAGATAACCTCAGGTTCTTGCTATGGCAACAGATACAACTCCTAAGGACTCGTAACTGAGGCAAAGATGCCTGCATGCATAAAATTGATTGATTCCAGGGAGCTGCCACTCACATGATCATCAGAGAACACAAGACAATGGAGGAGAGTTTTGGGGGGCTATAACTCAGGCAGCTACTTAATATACTAACTGTCTCAGAGCTTGTAGATAAGAAGAGGCACTATATGCACCTGGCACATTACAATATTGTTACATGCCTTGGTTAGAATTGGTTTCAAAAAAGGCGGGAAACTTAACAAAAAAGGCGGGAATGTTCCTGCAGTTCCTCGCACAACAAGAAACAGGTAAATATCAGGACAAAGTATTTCTGCATAAACCATGTGGTCAAAAGCACAAATTTAGACAGTGTCCAGTGTTTGATAAGTTTTGTTCCAGATACAAAAAAAATCACATTGCTCAGAATTGTTACTCTAAGCTCAGCCCCAGAACAGTGAGCACAGTAGAAGACACAGTCTCCACTGATGAAGCATCATTGTTTGTTGGAGTTATAACACAGAAGAATAATTTTTTGGAGACATCAAAAAATGCTCCAGCACTTAAAAAAATGCAAACTGATACTCCATTAAAAATAAATGAGTTTGATGAGGACAAATGTCTGCCACCACTTGAAGGGAATGGTACAGTGGTCTGATTGAAGTTAGACACTGGTGCCAAAGCCAATTTAATCAGCAGGACTGATTTCAAAAATCTAAAAATTCAGCCGATTTGAAGAAATCACAAAATATCTCTGAGGGATTATAATGGTTCAAGCATTAAATGCTTGTGACCTAAGTGTGGTGGTGAAGAAAACAGTTTATTCCGTCACATTCTATATTTTATTGGAGGACGTGGATTCATTATTAGGTGATCAGTCCTGTGAAGAATAAGGTCTAGTACAGTTGGTATATAGCATCCCCAATGGATTGGAACAACTCCAATGATTCTGAGAACATTATCAGCAAATTCAGTGATGTGTTCACATGTTTTGGTACACTACCATTCACCTGCAAGATACAACTCAAAGAGGATGCAAAATCTGTGATACAGGCACCAAGAAGAGTACCTGCACCTCTTCAGCATTGCTTCAAAAAAAAAAGAGCTAGATAGAATGACAAAATTAAAAGTAATCGGAAAAATAGAAAAATCTACCGGCTGGGTAAAGTCCATGGTTTGTGTAAAGAAAAAGAATGGTGATATTTGCATTTGCATGGATAATAAAGACCTTAACAAGAATATCAAAAGAGAGCATTACCAAATACAGCATGAGGAAATCACATCTGAGATGGCTGATGCACAATTCTTTACAAAGCTTGACGCATCTCGGTTTCTGGTGACTAAAGCTAGAGGAACAAAATACTGCACCTTTAATACACCATTTGGACGGTACTGCTTTCTGAGAATGCCGTTTGGCATAATTTCAGCATCTGAAATTTTTCACTGTGCCACGGAGCACATAATCGAAGGTGTACATGTGTACATGGATGATACCATCGTTTGGAGCTCAACCATAGAAGAGCACAATACAAGGTTGTTAAAGTTCTGATGAGCATCAGGAGAAATGGGCTGAAGCTCAACAAGCAAAAGTGCCAATTTGGAGTAACTGAGGTCACATTCCTAGATGACACGCTCTCATCGCATGGCATTTAACCTGACAAGGCCAAAATCCAAGCAATTCTCAACATGCCAAAACCACACAACAAGAAAGATATCTTAAGAGTGACGGATGTGACCCATCTAAGCAGATTAAAGTGTCAACAGGCACATCCAAAGATGGTCTGGGAGCAGTTCTTCTGCAACGCGAGCATAATGATTGGAAACCAATCGTGTATGCATCATGTTCTATGATGACAACAGAGCAGAGCAGTATCAGAACAGAACAACTAAACCTGTGATGGAATAAACTGTGTTCTTCACCACCACACTCAGGTCACGAGCATTTAATGCTTGAACCATTATAATCTCTGAGAGATATTTTGTGATTTCTTCAAATCGGCTGAATTTTTTGATTTTTTAAATCAGCCCTGCTGATTAAATTGGCTTTGGCACCAGTGTCTAACTTCAATCAGACCACGGTACCATTCCAAAATCTAAAAAGAATGCTTAGGTTTAGTTATAGGATTGGAGAAATTCCACGACTACGTCTATGGGCTTCCAACCTTCACAGTTGAGACAGATCATCGTCCTTTGGTTAACCTCATCAAAAAAAATCTCAACCAGATGTCTCCGCGCATTCAGAGGTTGATGATGAAGTTACAGCGCTATGACTTCAATCTCATGTACATGCCAGGAAAATATTTGTTCTTAGCAGCTGCATTATCAAACGCACTGATGCAAAGTATTGGTGGTGAGATTGCTGAGGATGTAGAACTGCATGTCCATCTTATTTCCACACTGCTACCAGTATCAGATGCAAAACTAAATGAGATCCATGAAGAGACCAAGAAGGATCAAACTCTTCAAGAGGTGATGAGGATCATCAACTCACACTGGCCCAGAGGTCAATGTACGGAGTTCTACAATATAAGATCTGACTTCAGTATCATTAATGGAGAGGTATTTCATTTAAACACTATAGTCATACCGCAATCTTTTCTCAAGGATGTACTAAAGAGGATACATGAATGACATCTTGGGATGAAAAAATGTAAACAGAGAGCTCGTTTACTGGCCAGGTATAACCGAGAATATTGAAAGGATGGTCAATTGTTGTGACAATTGTCAGATGCATCGCAGCAAGCAAACAAGAGAAACTATCCAAATATCTGATTTACCTGTGGCTCTATGGCAGAAAGTAGTTATTGATCTCTTTCACTTACTAAGGAAAGATTATTACGATCATAGACTATTTTGATTTGATTTGATTGTCACGTGTACTGAAGTACAGTGAAAAGTATTTTTCTGTGGCCGAGGGAACGTACACAGTACGCACATAGTAGACAAAAAGAATAATCAATAGAGAACATTGACAAATGGTACAACGACATACAGTTATTGGTTACAGTGTGGAACAAGGAGCCAAACAAAGCAAATACATGAGCAAGAGCAGCAGAGGGCGTTGTGAATAGTGTTCTTACAGGGAACAGATCAGTCCGAGGGGAAGTGGGTGAGGTGTCTTGTAGCTGTGGGGAAGAAGCTGTTCCTGTGTCTGGATGTGCAGGTCTTCAAACATCTGTACCTTCTGTCTGATGGAAGGATCTGGAAGTAGGCAATGCCTGGGTGGGAGGGGTCTCTGATAATGCTGTCTGCCTTCCCGCGGCAGCGGGAGGTATATACACAATCAATGTGGGGGTGGCAAGCTTGTGTGATGCGCTGGGCTGAGTTCACCACACTGCAGTTTCTTGCAATCTTGGACCGAGCAGTTGCCATACCAGGCTGTGATGCAGCCAGATAGGATGCTCTCTATCGCACATCTGTAGAAGTTTGTGAGAGTCCATGCAAACATGCCAAATTTCTTTAGCTTCCATACGAGGTAGAGACGTTGTTGGGCTTTCTTGACTGTTGCATCAACGTGAGTGGACCAGGACAGACTGTTGGTGATGGTGACCTCCAGGAACTTGAAGCTATCGACCATCTCCACTTCAGAGATATTATCAATCTATCTCGAAATGGCTCTACTGTCAAGCATAATGGCAGGTAGTGTAATACAGCAATTTTTGCGAGACACAGAATTCCGCAAGTCGTTCTGAGTGACCTCGTTTTAGCTGTAAAGCATGGCAATACTTGGCAGTTACGTATGATTTCAATCACGTCAAGTCAAGTCCATTGTATCCTCAAGCCAATGGAAAAGCCGAAAAGGTGTACATATTGTTCAGCAATTGTTGAAGAAAGCAATGGACGGCTAATCTGATCCATATCTCGCAGAGCATCACCATTGTCACATGGTAGCTCGCCAGCAGAGTTACTCATGAATAGAAGGTTGCGTAGCACACTTCCATACTTGGCAAAGAAGGAAGAGAATGCAGTGGTACTGCAGGAAATACCAAATATTAAAAAGAAACAACAGCAGTTATATGCTAGAGTGTCTTGAGTGGTGATGGCATTGTGAGAGTAGAAGATTCAGGCACTTAGTCGAAAAAAGCCGTCGTACTTGAATAAGTAGCACCTCGTTCCGATAACGTACAGAGGATGGGTTGGTTTTAAGAAGAAATTGTTGCGCACTCTTGAAAACCAGGGAATACTTTGGCAACAACGTGATGGATGACAAATCTACATCAGAATCAATGCAAGCTGCAGTGTCAAATAGTTCAGCAGTTCCTGGACATGAGAATGTCATGGAGAACATTGAATCTACAAGTTATGAGCAACAAGGTCAAACTTTGAGAAGATCAGCCAGAGTCAGGAGCAAACCTGATTGACCCAATTTGTAGATTTGGACTATTTGTACATACTACGCTTGCTGTTCTTGTGTATATATGTATCTACATTTGTATATTTATTAAACCAGTTTTAAAAATTTAAAAACAAATACTGTTAGACTCACAGGCTCATGATATCACGTGTAAATATACTAGAACAGAGAACATACAGTGCGGAAGGAGGCTATTTGGCCCATCAAGTCTGCACCGACCCACTTAAACCCTCACTTCCACACTATCCCCATAACCCAATAACACCATCTAACCTTTCTTTTGGTCACTAAGGGTAATTTATCATGGCCAATCCACCTAACCTGATGATAATGTATTATTGTTTTCTTTCAAAGGAAAGGGGGTGTAGTGATATCATGGTTGTGTTGTATTTCACTGACTGACCACTAGGGGTCTCACTAGTATGTAAGTAAATGTAAAGTCAGCTTACCAGAGACTGCCTGGAGGAAGTTAAAGAGAGAGCTTGCATGTGCATGATTTTGCTGTTGTTCATCTGTTGTCCTGTATGTAGTTTACCCCCAGTTAATGTTAATAAATCATTTATAACTTTAACGACATGTATTAGAACATAGAACAGTACAGCACAGAACAGGCCCTTCGGCCCTCAATGTTGTGCCAAGCAATGATCACCCCACTTAAACCCATGTAACCTGCATACCCGTAACCCAACAATCCCCCCATTAACCTTACACTACGGGCAATTTAGCATGGCCAATCCACCTAACCCGCACATCCTTGGACTGTGGGAGGAAACCGGAGCACCCGGAGGAAACCCACGCACACACGGGGAGGACGTGCAGACTCCACACAGACAGTGACCCAGCCGGGAATCGAACCTGGGACCCTGGAGCTGTGAAGCATTGATGCTAACCACCATGCTACCGTGAGGCCCCATTCTTAAGAACATTCTTAAGAACATTCTTAAGAACATTCTTAATGTATTCTTAAGAACATTACAGTGTTCCCGGAGGAATTAGGAAAGATCAAAGGATTGCAAGTAAAAATGTATGTCCACCCCGAAATGTGCCTTACACATTATTAGAGAAGGTAGAAACTGAATTTAAATGATTGGAAGATGTGGGAATCATTATGCCCATACAATTTACAGGGAGGGGAGCACCCATTCTGCCAGTAGTCCAACCAGCCAAGACCATCCGCATTTGCAGAGATTACAAGCTAACAGTGTATCAGCCACGAAACTAGATAGGTAACGCATCCCAAAATAGATAATCTTTTCGCTAGGTGGACTTGTCAACCATGGTTCCCTCACTCGACCATCTCTTCCCTGCCTGACAGGGACATACATATCAAAAACACGCAGTACCTGTTCCTTGAACAAGTTCCACATTTCACTTGTGTCCTTCCCTGACAGCCGATGTTCCCAACTTATGCACTTCAATTCTTGTCTGACAGCATTGTATTTACCCTTCCCCCAATTGTAAACCTTGCCCTGTTGCACGCACCTATCACTCTCCATTACTAAAGTGAAAGTCACAGACTTGTGGTCACTACCTCCAAAATGCTCCCCCACTAACAAATATATCACCTGCCCTGGTTCATTACCAATTACCAAATCCAATATGGCCTCCCCTCTGGTCGGACAATCTTACATACTGTGTTAGAAAAGCTTCCTGGACACACTGCACAAACACTACCCCATCCAAACTATTTGATCTAAAGAGTTTCCACTCAATGTTTGGGAAGTTGAAGTCACCCATGACTACTACCCTGTGACTTCTGCACCTTTCCAAAATCTGTTTCCCTATCTGTTCCTCCACATCTCTGCTGCTATTGGGGGGCCTATAGAAAACTCCCAACAAGGTGACTGCTCCTTTCCTATTTCTGACTTCAACCCATATAACCTCAGAACATAAGAACATAAGAACTAGGAGTAGGAGTAGGCCATCTGGCACCTCGAGCCTGCTCCGCCATTCAATGAGATCATGGCTAATCTTTTGTAGACTCAGCTCGACTTTCCGGCCCGAACACCATAACCCTTAATCCCTCTTTCCTTCAAAAAACTATCTACCTTTACCTTAAAAACATTTAATGAAGGAGCCTCAACTGCTTCACTGGGCAAGGAATTCCATAGATTCACAACCCTTTGGGTGAAGAAGTTCCTCCTAAACTCAGTCCTAAATCTACTTCCCCGTATTTTGAGGCTGTGCCCCCTAGTTCTGCTTTCAACCGCCAGTGGAAACAACCTGCCCGCATCTATCCTATCTATTCCCTTCATAATTTTAAATGTTTTGATAAGATCCCCCCTCACCTTCTAAATTCCAACGAGTACAGTCCCAGTCTACTCAACCTCTCCTCGTCATCCAACCCCTTCAGCTCTGGGATTAACCGCGTGAATCTCCTCTGCACACCCTCCAGTGCCAGTACGTCCTTTCTCAAGTAAGGAGACCAAAACTGAACACAATACTCCAGGTGTGGCCTCACTAACACCTTATACAATTGCAACATAACCTCCCTAGTCTTAAACTCCATCCCTCTAGCAATGAAGGACAAAATTCCATTTGCCATCTTAATCACCTGTTGCACCTGTAAACCAACTTTCTGTGACTCATTCACGGGCACACCCAGGTCTCTCTGCACAGCAGCATGCTTTAATATTTTATTGTTTAAATAGTAATCCCGTTTGCTGTTATTCCTACCAAAATGGATAACCTCACATTTGTCAACATTGTATTCCATTTGCCAGACCCTAGCCCATTCACTTAACCTATCCAAATCCCTCTGCAGACTTCCAGTATCCTCTGCACTTTTCGCTTTACCACTCATCTTAGTGTCATCTGCAAACTTGGACACATTGCCCTTGGTCCCCAAATCCAAATCATCTATGTAGATTGTGAACAATTGTGGGCCCAACACGGATCCCTGAGGGACACCACTAGCTACTGATCGCCAACCAGAGAAGCACCCATTAATCTCCACTCTTTGCTTTCTATTAATTAACCAATCCTCTATCCATGCTACTACTTTACCCTTAATGCCATGCATCTTTATCTCATGCAGCAGCCTTTTGTGTGGCACCTTGTGAAAAGCTTTCTGGAAATCCAGATATACCACATCCATCGGCTCCCCGTTATCCACTGCACTGGTAATGTCCTCAAAACATTCCACTAAATTAGTTAGGCACGACCTGCCCTTTATGAACCCATGCTGCGTCTGCCCAATGGGACAATTTCTATCCAGATGTCTCGCTATTTCTTCCTTGATGATAGATTCCAGCATCTTCCCTACTACCAAAGTTAAGCTCACTGGCCTATAATTTCCTGCTCTCTGCCTACCTCCTTTTTTAAACAGTGGTGTCACGTTTGCTAATTTCCAATCCACCGGGACCACCCCAGAGTCTAGTGAATTTTGGTAAATCATCACTAGTGCATCTGCAATTTCCCTAGCCATCTCTTTTAGCACTCTGGGATGCATTTCATCAGGGCCAGGAGACTTGTCTACCTTTAGCCCCATTAGCTTGCCCATCACTACCTCCTGAGTGATAACAATCCTCTCAAGGTCATCACCTGTCATAACCTCATTTCTATCAGTCACTGGCATGTTAATTGTGTCTTCCACTGTAAAGACTGACCCAAAAAACCTGTTCAGTTCCTCAGCCATTTCCTCATCTCCCATTATTAAAACTCCCTTCTCATCCTCTAAAGGACCAATATTACCTTAGCCACTCGTTTTTCCTTTATATATTTGTAAAAACTTTTGCTCTCTGCTTTTATATTCTGAGCAAGTTTACTCTCATACTCTATCTTACTCTTCTTTATAGCTTTTTTAGTAGCTTTCTGTTGCCCCTTAAATATTTCCCAGTCCTCTAGTCTCCCAACAATCTTTGCCACTTTGTATGCTCTTTCCTTCAATTTGATACTCTCCCTTATTTCCTTAGATATCCACGGTCGATTTTCCCTCTTTCTACCGTCCTTCCTTTTTGTGGGTATAAACCTTTGCTGAGCACTGTGAAAAATCGCTTGGAAGGTTCTCCACTGTTCCTCAACTGTTCCACCATAAAGTCTTTGCTCCCAGTCTACCTTAGCTAGTTCTTCTCTCATCCCATTGTAATCCCCTTTGTTTAAACACAAAACACTAGTATTTGATTTTACCTTCTCACCCTCCATCTGTATTTTAAATTCCAACATATTCTGATCGCTCCTTCTGAGAGGATCCCTAACTATGAGATCATGAATCAATCCTGTCTCATTACACAGGACAAGATCTAGGACCGCTTGTTCCCTCGTAAGTTCCATTACATACTGTTCTAGGAAACTATTGCGGATACATTCTATAAACTCCTCCTCAAGGTTGCCTTGACCGACCTGGTTAAACCAATCGACATGTAGATTAAAATCCCCCATGATAACTGCTGTACCATTTCTACATGCATCAGTTATCTCTTTGTTTATTGCCTGCCCCATCATAACGTTACTATTTGGTGGCCGATAGACTACTCCTATCAGTGACTGTTTCGCCTTACTATTCCTGATTTCCACCCAAATGGATTCAACCTTATCCTCCATAGCACCGATATCATCCCTAACTATTGCCCGGATGTCATCCTTAAATAACAGAGCTACACCACCTCCCTTACCATTCACTCTGTCCTTCCGAATAGTTTGATACCCTCGGATATTTAACTCCCAGTCGTGACCATCTATTAACCATGTTTCAGTAATGGCCACTAAATCATAGTCATTCACGATGATTTGCGCCATCAACTCATTTACTTTATTCCGAATACTACGAGCATTCAGGTAAAGTACACTTATGTTGGTATTTTTTACCTCTGTTTTGAATCTTAACATCTCCAGTTTTACTCCTTTTAGTATTACTGGGCCTGTTCACTGAGCTCCCTTCAGTCACTGTACCTTGTACTGTCGCCCTTTTTGATTTTTGACTATGTTTTCTCTGTCTTGCACTTTCCCCCTTACTTCCTTTTGCTTCTGTCCCTGTTTTACTACCTTCCAACTTCCTGCATCGGTTTCCATCCCCCTGCCACATTAGTTTAAACCCTCCCCAACAGCTCTAGCAAACACCCCCCCTAGGACATCGGTTCCAGTCCTGCCCAGGTGCAGACCGTCTGGTTTGTACTGGTCCCACCTCCCCCAGAACCGGTCCCAATGCCCCAGGAATTTGAATCCCTCCCTCTTGCACCATCTCTCGAGCCACGCATTCATCCTTTCTATCCTGACATTCCTACTCTGACTAGCTCGTGGCACTGGTAGCAATCCTGAGATTACTACCTTTGAGGTCCTACTTTTTAGTTTAACTCCTAACTCCCTGAATTCAGCTTGTAGGACCTCATCCCGTTTTTTTACCTATATCGTTGGTGCCTATGTGCACCATGACAGCTGGCTGTTCACCCCCCCCCCCCCCCCCCCCCCAGAATGTCCTGCAGCCGCTCCGAGACATCCTTGACCCATGCACCAGGGAGGCAACATGCCATCCTGGAGTCTCGATTGCGTCCACAGAACCGCCTGTCTATTCCCCTTACGATTGAGTCCCCTATCACTATAGCCTGCCATTTTTCTTCCTGCCCTGCTGCGCAGCAGAGCCAGCCACAGTGCCATGAACCTGGCTTCTGCTGCCTTCCCCTGGTGAGCCATCTCCCTCAACAGTATCCAAAGCGGTATATCTGTTTTGCAGGGAGATGACCGCAGGGGACACCTGCACTGCCTTCCTACTCTTGCTCTTTCTTTTGGTCACCCATTTTCTATCTCAGTAGGCAGATCCCCCTCGAACTGCCTTTCTGCAGCTGTCTATCTCTAATTAACAATGCCACCCCCCCACCTCTTTTACCATCCTCCCTAATCTTGTTGAAACATCTATAACCAGGGACCTCCAACAACCATTTCTGTCTCTCTTCTATCCAAGTTTCCATGATGGCCACCACATCATAGTCCCAAGTACCGATCCATGCCTTAAGTTCACCCACCTTATTCCTGATGCTTCTTGCAATGAAGTATACACACTTCAACCCATCTCCTTGCCTGCAAGTACTCTCCTTTGTCAGTGTTACCTTCCCCACTGCATCACTACGTGCTTTGGCGTCCTGAATATCAGCTTCCTTAATTGCTGGACTACAAATCCGGTTCCCATTCCCCTGCCAAATTAGTTTAAACCCTTCCGAAGACTACTAGAAAACCTCCCCCCCAGGATATTGGTGCCCCTCTGGTTCAGATGCAACCCGTCCTGCTTGTACAGGTCCCACCTTCCCCAGAATGCACTCCAATTATCCAAATACCTGAAGCCCTCCCTCCTACACCATTCCTGCAGCCACGTGTTCAACTGCACTCTCTCCCTATTCCTACCCTCGCTATCACGTGGCCAGGGCCGGCTCAAGGTACCGGCAACTCAGGCAGTCGCCCGGGGCGCCATGTGCTAGGGGCGCCGCGTAAAAGACTCGGGTCCCGCGCATGCGCAGTTGGGCCGGTGCCAACCAGCGCATGCGCGGTGGCCGCTCTCCCTCAGGCCGCCCCGCACAAACATGGTGGATGGATCCAGGCTCGCCGGTGGTCACTCCGGCCCCCCCCCCCTCGGGCTCACTCCGCCCCCCCCCCCCCCCCCCCTCCGCCCCCCCCCCAACCCCCCCCCCCCCAGCCCCCCCCCCCCCCCCCCCCCCGGCCCCCCCCAAGGGCACCGAAGTTCAGCTTGCCCGGGGCGCCAGCAACCCTAGGGCCGGCGCTGCACGTGGCACCGGCAACAAACCAGAGATGACAACTCTGTCTGTCCTGGCCTTTAACTTCCAGCCTAACTCCCTAAACTTGTTTATTACCTCCACATCCCTTGCCCTACCTACGTCGTTGGTACCAATGTGCACCACGACTTCTGGCTGCTCACCCTCCCCCTTCAGGATCCTGAAGACACGATCCGAGACATCTCTGGCCGTGGCACCCGGGAGGCAACATACCTTCCGGGAGTCTCGCTCGCGACCACAGAATCTCCTATCTATTCCCCTAACCATTGAATCTCCTATTACTATTGCTTTTCTATTCTCCCCGCTTCCCTTCTGAGCCCCAGAGCCAGACTCAGTGCCAGAGACCTGGCCGCTAGGGCCTTCCACCAGTAGGTCTTCCCCCCCAACAGCATCCAAAATGGTATACTTGTTTTGAAGGGGAACGGCCACGAGGGATCCCTGCACTGTCTGCCTGTTAGTTTTCCTTTCCCTGACTGTAACCCAGCTACTCATGTTCAGTACCTTGGATGTGGCTACCTCCCTGTAACTCTTCTCGATAACCCCCTCTGCCTCCCGGATGATCCGAAGTTCATCTAGCTCCAGCTCCAGCTCTCTAACACGGTCTCTGAGGAGCTGGAGCTGGGTGCACTTCCCGCAGGTATAGTCAGCGGGGACACCAGTGGTATCCCTCACCACCCACATCCTACAGGAGGAGCATGCAACTGCCCTAGCCTCCATCCCCTCTTACTTTACAGAATTAGCTGCCCTGTAGACCAACTGGACCTCCGCCCTCTGACTCTGCTTCCAGTCAGCTGTACTCTAAACTCCTGGCTCCCTTCACGCTCTTTGATAAATATAGGAAATGAAATGTAAGGAGCACCTTACTCCCTCCTCACCTAACTCCCTCAGTCACCAAACTCTCACTGTAGCACTCAAATGCAAACAGTTCAGCACTCCAGTGCAATCCAACAATGCAAAATAAGAAAGCTTTCTCCAATCCTGCAAATTCAGAGCAAGATGCAGCCAAGTAACCGTGACGTGCATATCTGAGGTTTGTAGATGATTTGTGTAAGGGTGAAGTGACAGTTAAAGTTTCAGCACTTCTGGCTCGAGAGACAATACTGATAGTGCCCTCTATAGACTCTGGGTAAGATAGGCTTGATTTGCCCTGTGATGCTCCTCCAAAGCCCTTCATAAAATCCCTACAGTGCAGTAGGAGGCTATTCGGCCCATCAAGTCTTCACTGAGCCTCTGAATGAGCATTCCATCCAAACCCACTTCCCTGCCCTATCTCAGTAACCCCTTAACCTAACCTACACATCTTTGGACACTAGGGGCAATTTTAGCATGGTCAATCTACCTAACCTGCACATCTTTTGACACTAAGGGGAAATTTATCATGGCCAATCCACCTAATCTGCACATCTTTGGACTGTGGGAGGAAACCGGAGTACCCGGAGGAAACCCATGCAGACATATGGAGAAAGTGCAAACGCCACGCAGTCACCCAAAATGGGAATTGAACCCGGGTACCTGGCACTGAGAGGCAGCAGTACTAACCACTGTGCTACCCTGCCGCCTTTGTAACCTCATTCTGTCCCTATCTTTGTAACTGCCTCCAGCCCTATACCCCTGAAATCCTAACACACCCTCTACTTTAATTACTCGATGTTGGTGGCCATGCCTTTACGTGCCAAGGCCCTAATGATGGAATATCCTCCCAAAATCTCTTCTCTCTCCTCCTTTAAGTTGTTCCATTAGACCAAACCCTTTGTCCAAATCTTTTGATCTTTTTGTCCCTTGTCCTAATACTTCATTGTGTGAATTGGTGTCAGATTTTGTTTGACTATACTCTTGTGAAGCACCTTGAGATGTCTTCCTAAATGAAAGGTGCCAGAGATATGCAAGCTGTTATTGATGTTAAACATCTCGCTCGCACACAGAGAATGAGCATGAGGAGATGCAAAAGATGGTGGCCAGCGAGTAAGGTACAGCATCTATTTATCAGTAGGCTGATTCAGAATGTTTCACTGAAACATTGGACTCGAACTCTGGTCCTCAGCGCCATGAGGCAGCAGTGCTAACCTATGCGCCACTCTGCCACCTCACTGCCACAAGTTGAGGCAAATAGCAGAAACACCTTCATGGACCAGTTCATTTTTTCTCATTCATGGGTTGTAGGCATCGCTGGCTGGGCCAGCATTTATGGCCCATCTCTAATTGCCCTTGAACTATGGGCAATTAAGAGTTACTGTGGGCCTGACCAGGTAAGGATGGCAGAGTGGCCATCAGTAAACCAGATGGGGTTTCACGACAATGGTTTCATGGTCATCATTAGACTTTTGATTCCATATTTTTACTGCATTCAAATTCTACCATCTGCTGTGGTGGGATTCAAACCCGGGTCCCCATATCATTTAACAAAGAATCATCCAGACTCGAAACTGTATAGAACCTTAGTTAGGCCACACCTGGACTATAGTGTTCAATTCTGGTCACCGCACTACCAGAAGGATGTGGAGGGTTTAGAGAGGATGCAGAAGGGATTTACCAGGATGTTGCCTGGTATGGAGGGCATTAGCTATGAGGAGAGGTTGAATAAACTTGGTTTGTTCTCACTGGAACGAAGGAGGTTGAGGGACGACCTGGGAAAGGTCTACAAAATTATGAGGGGTATAGACAGGGTGGATAGTCAGACTTGTTCCCAGGGAAGAGGAGTCAATTACTAGAGGGCATAGGTTTAAGGTGCAAGGGGCAAGGTTTAGAGGAGATGTACGAGGTAAGTTTTTTTACAGCGGGTAGTGGGTGCCTGAACTCGCTGCCGGAGGAGGTGGTGGAAGCAGGGACGATCGTGACATTTAAGGGACATCTTGACAAATACATGAATAGGATGGGAATAGCAGGATAAGGACCCCAGAAGTGTAGTAGATTTTAGTTAAGAAGGGCAGCATGATCGGCGCAACCTGTTCCTGTGCTGTACTTTTCTTTGTTCTTTGTAACGTTAGCTCCCTTTTCTCTCCGCAGATACTGTCAGACACTCTGAGATTGTCCAGTATTTTCTGTTTTTCTTTCAGATTCCAGGATCTGCAGTAATTTGCTTTTATCCTCCCTGGGTGTCTGAATTACGCGGCCAGTGAAAATACTACTGCCTTCCCTGAACCATTTGGCTTGTTTCTGAGCATTTTAAGGCAGCGAAAGTTGCATTGCTCAGTTGTTAATATTCTGCTGTTGTTGAAATCTTGGTATTTGACCACTTTGTAAGGTGCTCTTTGTTTGTAATTGGTCTACTGAGAGCGAGGCAGATAAACAAAGGAGGGCCAACAACAATAGCTTTTTCATTCAACTGAACTGTGTTTTTAGGTCTGATTCTATTAGATTACTATCTGCTGCCACAGGGACCCTTTGCTAAATTGCAACATGCTATTGAAGATGTACGCTATCATTCTGAAAAGTAAACATTTTCTTCTTTTCCCGATGGAAGTTTTTTTTCAATTGAATTCAATTGAATAAATTGTGGCCAGTGCACTTAAGGCCCATTGGAGGTTGAGACTTTCTCCCAGGGCGATGGACCTCGGAAGAAGTGTTAATCCCCAAGAATGGCATTATAATAATGAAGCCTTCTTTTCTGATGCCACCCAACTGTTTGCTATCGGATACACTTAGTCTGGGATGTTACGTCATAAGAGCTTTAGTGTTCTTATGTTTTGTAACTAGTCTTCCACCGACGAATCAAAAGGCTCCCTTTATTTAATATAGTCATACGGATGCAAGCACAGCAATCTCAAAATAAAATGCCTCAATGTTTCTGCAATAGTTATATAGGGCTGGATTCTTCAGCCGCCCAGCTGCGTGTTTCTTGGCAGGGTAGAGGTGGCACGCCATTCTGCTCTTGCCGCTGTCAATGGGATTTTCCATTGAAGCCACCCCACACTGCTGGAAAACCCTTGGGCGGGGTGCACAGCCTGCGAGAACAGAGAATCCTGCCACCAGCAAGCGGCTGGAGAATTTCAGCTATGATAAGATAGTCATTATCAGATCAAACAATGAACTTCACTTGCTGCATTTGATGGATTCCATCCAGCACTCACATTTAACTTTGAAATGGAACAGTCAACAGAGCTCCTTCTTCTCATCGTGCTAGTTGAGAAATTTGCCAGTGGGCTCTCTACTGCTGATAATCACAAATCCATCTTCGCTGGTCTATATATACATTGAGATTCCTACTATTCCAGGTGCTATAACGTCTTAACAGCAATCTGGTAAATAGGGCCCAAGCCATTTCTCACCGCACAAACTTGCAGCTGAAATAGGGCGCATCGAAGCATTCCTGCCAGATAGTGGCTACCCTGATCGCACTGTATATTGTTCAAACTCATGATTGGGCCGAAGGTACTACTTTCCACCTTGAAAAGTGCACAGTCTACCTCAAATTAACCTGGAAGGGTAAGATGTTTCAAAGACAGGTATAGCGAGCTGCTTCATGTTGTTACTATGCAGTAGCAACATGAGTGGTATTCGCCACTAACAGGATGCTACTGTCAAACCAGAAGGCGTTCTGCCTATCACACAAATGCAGTAGGTGAACTTCAGTGTCAATGTAATGCCAGGTATGTAGCCCGTACATCTCAACAACGGGCAGATCTTATTAAGCAGCACGTCCCTTCGGCTGTTCACTATCGGCAAAGTACTGACGATATTAAACCAGCTCATGATTGCAAAGCTCAAAACATAGGCCGTGATTCAACGGGGCAAAAACAGTCCCATTTCGGGCACGTTTAGCGGAGTATTTCTCGGCTCCTGCAGCACCGAGAAAGGCCCCGCTATTTAATGGCACTTTGCCATATTTTTTTTGCCATGGCAGGGAACACCCCGTCGAGGCCGTAATTACATAATTTCCTGAACTCAACGCACCTATGCAGGAAGACGGCCCATGGATCGGGGCGCCAAATCACATTCAATGATTGAATGATTCAATGATTGTGAACATTATTTGCCAATCAATCCTAATTGCGCTAAGAACTACACTGAAAACCAACTTAAGGTTATAAGTTGGGCTTGCAGTGTAGGTCACTTACCCATGCTAGAAGACACATATATTCACACACAAGCCCCTGTCTTTTGCAGATAAAAGGAACATGGCCACGCATTGTGCCTTTTTCAACTGAACAAAAACTTGGGAGACAACCATTCCATGGTTCATTCATGGCAAATTGTTGACCAATTGGAGCTAACAACAGGGTTCTCTTGGTCCACAAGCAAGCAGAGTGAATTGCAATAGCCAGAGTGCATAGATTGGAGGCAAAAAAAAAAGTTTTCATTCCAGGCTCCATACCTGTTCTAAGTTTCCAGGCCCTCCCCACCATCCCCGATAAAGTTCCCGCCCAGACCCAGCAGGAGAACACAAATACCTCATATTAAACGTAATTTTAATATCATTATCGGGTACAAAGCCCACTTCACTTGCCTCCTGGGATGCTCCCAGCCCTCCATGCAAGCCCCCCCCACTCCCCCCCCCCCCCCCCCCCCCCCCCCCCGCCCACAATCCGGCAGTCCCACTGATGTGATTGATGCAAATCCTGTGAAATGGGGAACGACAGCTTGAACTCCGAGTGGAAGGGGCTGAGTGCCGTGCCTACACGTGCCCCCAGGTGTTGGGGGGGCATTCAGTGGACATAGGGGTCGAGGTGCTTGGGCTGGGCTGGAGGGGCTCCGATCTGGGGTCTTTCCTGGGATGGGGGTCATTTGGCTGATCTACCCATCTGCAGCTTTAAACCCTTGAAATGTCTGTCAGTATGCCAAGATGAAAGATCCCTGAGAATAAAGTGAAAGTCTTCCCCTTTGTTGCTTTAAACTGTCTCCCAGCATGATAAAATGAGAGGTCTGTGAGAGATAGGAAAGAATATTCCTTTCAATGTGGTGGAAACATTTGAAGTGTTTGTATCTGCAGTCAAATTCATTGTTGTTTTATTTTTTTCAAAAGTGTGTGCATGCCTGGAAGCCTAAAATCTATGAACTGCATTGTTTACATTCAATTTCATGCACTTGATTGACAGGTACAAGGGGGGCGTTTCTCCAAAATGGAGCCCAAGTGTTCGCGCCGTCGTGAACGTGGTCGCGTTTCACAATGGCGCGAAACGGGCACAGGGATGACCAATTCTGGCCCCCACCCTTTTATGACCTCCAGCAGGCCTCCCTTCATACTCCCTTCATAGCCCCTTCAGGTCCTACCCCTTGGCAATTGTACAGGGTGTTGGTGAGACACGGACCCTTGCAACCTCCCTGGAGGTCGCCGACCTGAACGCCCGCGCACGGCGCTGATGCAGTTCACGGCGCCCCAGCCACCTTTCCCGGCGCCAAATGGGGGCCACGCATGCGCAGTTGGACTGCGCCAACTTGTGCATACGCCGGGGACCTCTTCAGTGCGCCGGCCCCGACTCAACATGGCGTCGGTGTTCAGGGAGCGGTTGCGCAAGAACGTAGGCCCGGGAGGTGGGTGGGGGGGAAGAGGCCGTCCCACCGATCGGTGTGCCCCAATCGCGGGGCCAGACCCCATCAGAGGCCCCCCCCCCCCCCAGTGAAGGATCGCTTTTCCCCACCCCACAGGCCGTCCCCCGACCCTACGTGCCTGACTTCACCCTATCACTCAAAGGTTGGGTCACCACAACCCCATACCATGCAAGAATCAGAGTGACCCAAATGCCCCTACCCCACCCTCGCCAGCATCAGGGCATTTTCTACCCCCTCCAGCATCCCCAAATAATGGGAACACCCCCCCGCCAGTGGGGTTCCCTCCTGCCTCACCCCTTGGACCCTCCCTTGGCAACCTGTCAATGTCTAGCCATGTCCTTCAACATCTTGGGGCTATACATGTCTCCAAACCCCCAGAATTGTCATCACGGCTGGTTTCCATTTTTGGAACATCTGATGACACCGGAAGCAACGGAGTCCTTGTTCACGATTCTCTTAAGCTTAATATGCAGCTTTAGTCGGCATTCAGGAAGGCAAATGTAATGTTAGCATTCGTGTCAATAGGGCTGGAATACAAGACCAGTGATGTACTTCTGAGGCTGTATAAGGCTCTGGTCAGACCCCATTTGGAGTATTGTGAGCAGTTTTTGTCCCCGTCTCCAAGGAAAAATGTGCCGGCCTTGGAAAGGATCCAGAAGAGGTTCACAAGAATGATCCCTGGAAAGAACAGCTTGTTGTACGAAGAACGGTTGAGGACTCGTGGTCTGTACTCGTTGGAGTTTAGAAGGATGAGGGGGGATCTTATTGAAACTTGCAGGATACTGCGAGGCCTGGATTAGAGTGGATGTGGAGAGGATGTTTCCACTTGTGGGAAAAACTTGAATCAGAGGACACAATCTCAGACGAAAGGGACAATTCTTTAAAACAGAGATGAGGAGGAATTTCTTCAGCCAGAGGGTGATGAATCTGTGGAACTCTTTGCCGCAGAAGGCTGTGGAGGCCAAATCACTGAGTGTCTTTAAGACAGAAATAGATAGATTCTTGATTAACAGGGGTTATGGGGAGAAGGCAGGAAAATGGGCAAGAGAAGTATATCGGCCATGATTTAATGGTGGAGCAGACACGATGGGCCAAGTGGCCTAATTCTGCTTCTATGTCTTATGGTCTTATGGTCTTTGATGAACCATCAATTGGACGCGAGACACGATGAAGATCCAAAAGTGGCTTTAATCAGCTAGTTGTTAGCCCGGTGGTCGACTACAGAGAAAGGCCGACCGCCGGGAAACCTGGGTACTTATACCCCGCTTCGGAGGCGGGGTCTACTTGCCTCTCGACCAATTGGTGAGCAGTCACATGACCAGCCAATCAGACGTGAGGCACACGACCAGCCAGAGCCAATGGGAAAGCAATGCTCTGCACCAATGGCAGTGCTCCCACTCATATCACCACATTCACCCCTTGTGGAGAAAGAAGGCGGGATGGGGGGGGGGGGGATGTGAGGGGAAGAGAGAGAGAGGGGGGGGGGATCCGAGGACTGGTGGTATGAATAGAGATAATCGAGAAGATATGGGCTGCCCACTGGCTCATGGCAAAATAAACAATACTACATACTACATTAGGATGCAAACAAATTACAATAGAGTCCAATAAAGTCCCATGGTTGCATCAGATGGTCACGATCAGCCTGTCGGGTGCCCGTGATGTTCTGGCGGACCGTTGCAGTGGAGCCGGTGACGTTGGGCCGATGGTCGTCCTTGCCTCCGGGAGCGTCGGTCATAGATGTGTCTCCGTACCTCGGGCCGGTGATGGAGACGCTGTAATCGGGGAAGGGGGAGTAAATGCGCTGGGTCGTGGGGGCGCGGGGGGGGAATTGGGGTTGGGGGGGAGGTGTCGATGGAAGAGAAGAAGGCCGCACGCTGGCGGGTGCCAGGTCCCGAAGCGAGACTGTATCCTGCCGACCGTCGGGATACTCCACATATGCATACTGCGGGTTGGCGTGGAGTAACAGGACTCGCTCAACCAACGGGTCGGACCTGTGCACCCGCACATGCTTCCGGAGCAGGATGGGCCCGGGGGTGGCCAGCCAGGTCGGGGGAAGGGATCCTGAGGACGACTTCCTTGGGAAAACAAGAAGACGTTCATGAGGTGTTTGATTAGTGGTAGTACAGAGGAGAGACCGGATTAAGTGAAGGGCGTCGGGGATGACCTCTTGCCAATGGGGGATAGGGAGATCTCTGGACTGTAGGGCCAGCAGGATGGTCTTCCAAATGGTGCCATTCTCCCGCCCGACCTGACCGTTACCCCGGGGGTTATAACTGGTCGTCCTGCTAGAGGCTATGCCCCTGCTGAGCAGGAATTGACGCAGTTCGTCACTCATAAAGGAGGACCCCGGTCGCTGTGGATGTACGCGGGGAAACCGAACAGGGAGAAGATGGATAGGAGGGCCTTTATGATGGTTGTTGTGGTCATGTCGGGACAGGGAATGGCGAAAGGGAAGCAGGAGTATTCGTCAATAACACTCAAGAAATATGTGTTATGGTTGTTGGAGGGGAGGGGACCCTTGAAGTCTATACTGAGACGTTCAAAGGGGCGGGATGCCTTGATCAGATGCGCTCGTTCGGGGCGATAGAAGTGCGGTTTGCACTCGGCGCAGACATGGCAGTCCCTGGTGACGGTCCTGACTTCCTCAACGGAGTAGGGCAGGTTGCGGGTCTTAATAAAGTGGTAAAAATGGGTGACCCCCTGGATAGCAGAGGTCCGTGTGGAGGGAGCGGAGGCGGTAAATCTGCGCGCTGGCGCAGGTACCGCGGGATAGGGCATCAGGAGGTTCGTTGAGCTTACCAGGATGCTACAAGATATCGTAGTTGTACATGGACAACTCGATCCGCCACCGCAAGATCTTGTCGTTCTTGATCTTGCCCCTCTGTGCATTATCAAACATGAAAGCCACTGACCGTTGGTCTGTGAGGAGGGTAAACCTCCTGCTGGCCAGATAGTGCCTCCAATATCGCACAGCTTCGACTATGGCCTGTGCCTCTTTTTCCACCGAGGAGTGGCGGATTTCAGAAGCGTGGAGGGTTCATGAGAAGAAGGCCACAGGTCTGCCCGCTTGCTTCAGGGTGGCTGCCAGAGCTACATCAGACACGTCACTCTCGACCTGGAATGGGAGGGACTCGTCGATAGCATGCCTTTGCGATATCCGCTTTGATGTGGCTAAAGGCCTGGCAGGCCTCCATCGACAGGGGAAAGGAGGTAGACTGGATAAGAGGGCGGGCTTTGTTGGCGTAGTTGGGGACCCACTGGGCGTAATAGGAGAAGAAGCCCAGGCAGCATTTGACGGCTTTGAGGGAGTTGGGGAGAGGGAGTTCCATCAGGGGGCGCATGCGTTCGGAGTCGGGGCCTAACACTCCGTTACGCACTACGTAGCCGAGGATGGCTAGACGGTCGGTGCTAAACACGCACTTATCCTTATTGTACGTGAGGTTAAGGAGTTTCGCGGTTCGGAGGAATTTTTGAAGGTTGATATCATGGTCCTGCTGATCGTAGCTGCAGATGGTGAGGTTATCGAGGTACGGGAAGGTAGCCCGTAACCCATGATTGTCGGCCATTCGGTCCATCGCCTGTTGGAAGACCGAGACCCCATTTGTGACACCGAATGGAACCCTGAGGAAGTGGTAGAGGCGCCCATCTGCCTCAAATGCGGTGTGCTTGCGGTCACTCGCGCGAATGGGGAGCTGGCGGTAGGCAGACTTAAGATCCACCGTGGAAAAGACTTTGTATTTCGCGATCCTGTTAACCAGGTCGGAAATACGGGGGAGAGGGTACGCGTCCAGCTGCATAAAACTGTTGATGGTCTGACTGTAATCAATGACCATCCGGTTTTTCTCCCCAGTCCGAACTACCAGCACTTGGGCTCTCCAGGGACTGTTGCTGGCCTCGATAACTCCTTCCTTAAGGAGTCTCTGGACCTCAGACCCGATGAAGGTCCGATCCTGGACACTGTATCGTCTGCTCCGAGTGGCTACAGGTTTACAGTCTGGGGTGAGATTAGCAAGCAAGGAAGTGGGGTCCACTTTGAGGGACGCGAGGCTGCAGACAGTAAGGGGGGAATAGGGCCGCCGAATTGGAAGGTCAAGCTCTGCAGGCTGCACTGGAAATCCAGGCCCAAGAGTGCCGGAGCGCATAGACGGGGGGAGAATGAGGAGTTTGAAGTTTTTGAAAACCCTCCCCTGGACCATGAGGTCCGCTATGCAGCACCCGATGATTTGGACGGAGTGCAAACCCGAGGCCAATTCGATTTTATGCTTAACTGGGTGGGTGGGGAGCGCGCAGCGTTTTACCGTGTCGGGGTGGACGAAACTTTCCTTGCTCCCGGAGTCCAGTAGGCATTTCATCTTGTGTCCGTTGAGCTGGATCGTTGTTGTAGTCTTGGCGAGCGAGGATGGTCGCGACTGGTCGAGTGTGATGGAAGCAAGTCGTGGCGAGAGTTCCAGGTCATCCTCGGTGGCAGAGTAATCGCTGGCAGGGCCTTCCGTGTTGGCTGGCCCAAGATGGCGGCGCCCAGGACCCGCACGTGGAATCGGGGTCCCAAGATGGCGGCGCCCAGGCCCGCACGTGGCGTCCGGGACCCTAGATGGCAGCGCCCATGGGAACCTCGTGGCAGCTGGGGGCAGTGTCAGTGGCGTCTGCGGGCCGGTCGGGGCAGCCGGGAATGGGGGTCCGGAGGTCCGTGGGCCTGTTGCGGAGGCCGGGAGGCGGTCCGGAGAGGTCAGTGCGCGGGGCCCTGGGGCGGTCTCTGCGCGGAACAGCAGCCACCGACTTTGTCTGGCAGACCACCATAGTGGTCCTTCTTCCCGCAGCTCTTACACAGAGCGGAGAGGGCCAGGCGGCGTGGGCGGGGGTGTTTAGAGAGGCCACAAAAATAGCAGCGGGGCCCCGATAGCTTGTCGGAGCATCCCGCAGTGCAGGCCTGGGGGGGGGGGGATCGGGGACAGCGGAGGACGGGGGTGGCGCGTGCCACGAGGTCCAGGGGGTTGCTGCGCGGCCGGGGGCGTATGCGCGGGCGTTCAGGTCGGCGACCTCCAGGGAGGTTGCAAGGGTCCATGCCTCAACTAGGCTGAGGGCGTTCTTCTCCAGCAATCGGTGGATAGAGGAGGATTGCATGCCGGCAACATAAGCGTCTCTAATTAAAAGTTCCATGTGCTCAGTCGCCGAAACTTGGGGACAGGTGCACATTCTCCCTAGAGCTGTGAGGGCCTGGTAGAATTCGTCGGGTGACTCATCAGGGAACTGTTGTCTAGTCGTCAGGAGATGCCGTGCGTATACTTCGTTGACCGGCCGGAGAAAGTGTCCTTTCAGGATACCCATGGCCGCATCATAATCACTTTCGTCCTCAATCATTGAATATACTGCCGTGCCCACACATGAGTTGAGGATGTGGAGTTTCTGCTCAATGGTGGGCTTGCTGGCTGCAGTTGTCAGGTAACTGTTGAAACACGCCTGCCAATTTTTAAAGTTTGCAGGCGCATTTGAGGCATGCGGGCTGGTGCGGTGGCAGTCAGGCTTGATGCGTAGCTCCATTCCAAAATTCTAGCTGATTAAATTGATGAACCATCAATTGGACGCGAGACACGATGAAGATCCAAACTGTGGCTTTAATCAGCTAGTTGTTAGCCCGGTGGTCGACTACAGAGAAAGGCCGACCGCCGGGAAACCTGGGTACTTATACCCTGCCTCGGAGGCGGGGTCTACTTGCCTCTCGACCAATTGGTGAGCAGTCACATGACCAGCCAATCAAATGTGAGGCACATGACAGCCAGAGCCAATGGGAAACCAATGCTCTGCACCAATGGCAGTGCTCCCACTCATATCACCACAGTCTTATGAAGCTGATTATGCCACTGCAGGGAGAGGTGAAGATCTCAAACTGAGAAAATGCCGCGGCAAATCCCATTGTAGCCTCTCTTAGCGGCCACAACAAAATTGGCGTCCGCTACGAATCGGCCCGGAATTATTTGCCCATTCCATCTAATTTGATGTTGCATTCACTCACTCGAATTTACACTTCCTTCCCATCCTTTGCAATGTTGGTGAAGAAGACAAAGAATTTCTGATGCTGTTACATTAGGCCTCAGATGTCCGGATTCCGTCGCCGTACCATTATCGGCTCCCACTTTCAGCGATTTACCATGCAAAAAATGCAAAATCCTATTTGCACAAGGACATGTCTCACAAATGGAAGAGACCGGTAGGTGCCCTGCTACAGCAAATTTAGCTAGTCTTCCTTTATTATTCAATGCTGGAATATTAGATATCTTAAAAATAATATAACTTTAAAGCATCATGACATCCATGACAGGGGTTACCACATAAATTTTGCGGCACAATTTGTTTTGCTCAGCAACACAATTTTCAGATAATTGAAAGATTTCCAAACTGTGAGACACAGAAAATTCATTGCAGCGATTTTTTCCACAAGGTCTATCGATGGTGGATTAATTTCAAGTACTGGTAGCTTTTGTGTATTGTGTATTCTTAAGGAACAGATGCTGCGTCACTTGTGCAAGGAACTAAAAGGTGATTTGGAATGTCAGCCCCCCCCCCCCCCCTCAGGAATTCTTGTCTCACTAGCGAGAGTTCTGTACCTTTGCTACTTTAGAGACTCCTACAGATGCCACTCGAGGCATTAGTCAATCAGCAACATCAGAAAGGATTTCTCAGCTCACTGATGCATCACTTTAAAAGCATCAACTACTTCATCTTCCTTCCTGTCAAACCCTAAGCAGTCAGTCAGAATAAAATAGCCATTATTCGCTGCTGGAGGATTTTTAAATGTCATGGGACTCATTTACTGCACTTAACAGAACCTTCAGGAAGCTAAGTTGTTTTTATCAAATGAAGAATTTAATGAATATGCTGCTTCTCTGATATAAGAACTAATGGCCGTGTTTATCAGTTCCTCAATTATGAGCTTGATTCACAAGATTGCAAAATACTGGAAGCGATTCAGTGACCACGAGGCACCCAGCACAGTCCAGACGTAGCAGGAGAATTGTACAAGATCCCAAAATTAGGTTCGATATCGGGTGCCAGGCCGATCGCAAGTCACCCAACTTGCTGCACCTGGCATGATCTCGCCCTCGCTGGGCGAGACCCAGATAAGCCTTCTGGCTCATTTAAATACCCAGACGTCGGATTCACACGGCGCCCAGTACTGATCAGCAATGCCTGGGAGACCTTGCCAGGGCGTTGTTTAGTACAGGAATACACAAACGTGGACCAGTTGTAATGGGGTGTCTCCCACATCATTGGACACCCCTGGGTGGCCGCAGACAAGGCAGAGTAGCACCCTGGCACTACTCTGGCACCCGGGCACCTTGACACTGCCAGCTTGTAACCTGGCAGTGATAAGTGAGTACCCTGATAGTGCCACCCTGGTCCTACCATGGTACCACCCTGGCCCTACCATGGTACCCAGGTGGCACTGACAGATGCCAGGGAAACTGTCAGGGTTCCCAGATACCAGGCTGGCACTGTCAGGGGTCTGGCTGGGGGTGGGGTGAGGTCATGCCAGGCAGAGGAGGGATGTTCCTGGGACCTGGCTAAAGCTTGGAGTGTGAGATGGGAATCTCATCTCTGCCACTGCCAAGAAATACCCCACTCAACGTGCCGTACAGCACACTTTAACTTGAGTCCGCTGAATCGTGATCCTAGTCTGAGAAATTCCACTGTTCAACAAGTAAATATGAGAATTACAGATGAGGTTGGCCTTTCAACCTTTCTCAATCAATCAATGCAGCAACATCCTAAAGTTCTCCCGACTGCTCGGAATGCTATTTCCTCAAAAGGCACCCACAACATGGGCCAGGCAGGAACCTCCTCTGCTTTGTGAGCTGCTGGCCAAATTAGAGTGGTCGGTTAGCTCAGCGGACTGGACAGTTGGTTTGTGATCTGGAACCGATGCCAACAGCGTGGGTTCAATCCCTGTGCCGGCTGAGGTTTTATGCAGGAAAGCCCTGCCTTCTCAACCTTGCCCCTCACCTGAGGTGCAGTGAATCACCGACAGTCAGCTCTCTTGCTCAAATGTGATTGCATCCTCTGGGACTGTGGCGACTTGAATTCAATTTCAACCAAATGAACAGATGATCTTCAGATTTACCCTTGCACTCAAGTTCATTGTTTTGCATGAGACTGCTGGACTAACCTGCATGACTCTGGAGTAATTACATAATTCCAGGCTTTTGGTGGCAGACAGCCAACAGAGGAATCAAATCAGTTTCTCTGAAACCAGCCAAAGGCTTGTTTGGGAAAATAAATTGTGTGACAAAAATTACTTCTTTGCTATTATATGCCTAACAAACACAATACTCCTCCCACTTTTCTGCAACTCAAATGGTTTATTGTTGGTGCCGTTGATCAATCCACAAACTAAAATGAAAAGAGGGAAAAGTTCAACTCAGTCAGTTTTACGTTATCGTATTTTGTTTACGACTGGCTAATGACCGATTGATGACCAAAGGTATGTCTGAAAATACCTGGTTTCCTGGACAAACAGAACTATACCCAGATATACATGACTAGATGTTACTCAGTCGAAGCAGTATTCTCCCCTCGACTCGAGGTCATGTGTCACTTACATCATCACTTAGGCGCTACTGTTTTTCCAATAAACACATAGGCTAAAACTTTCTGGCCCTTCCCGCCAACAGGTTCTTCCGGCCCCGCTGCAGGTCACCCCTCCCACCCCACCCCCTCACCTCACCCAACCACTGTCCACGGCGTGTTCTCCGGCAGCACAGTCAGCGGGCAATGCAAATGGCCATTGACTTTGGCTGGACCAGAGCTCCTGCCACCGAGCCACCTCCACTGCCGAAAAATCTGCCACAGGGAAGCCGGAAAATCCCGGAAATTCCAACCCCGAGCACCGTAATACGACATATATCACACTCATTTCAAATCGGTGGACATTACCGCGGAAACATCAATAAAGAAAGAAGGAAGGAAACCCTGATATGCAAAGTCTTACATACCCTGAAACGTAACAAGATACCAATGTTTAGATAGATACTGAAGGGGCAATTTGGAGCCTGCGATAGCCAGACCTTTAAATGGTGACTAGGGTCCAAAATGTCATGAGAGTCGGGATATTAGATACGCGCCAGTGAGTTCTCATTTCCCAATTTTCCACACCTCTTGTCTGTGACACAACGCATTTCAATTAATGCATTCCAGGTCATCACCACCTTCTGGGTAAAAAAGATTTTCCTCAAATCCTCCCTAAACTTTCTGTCCTCCACCTTGAACTTGTCTCCCCTCGTAACTGACCCTTCAACTAAAGGAAACAGCTGCTCCCTATTCAACCTGCCCATGTCGCTCATAATCTCGTACACCTTGATCAGGGCGTCCCTCAGTTTTCTCTGCTCCAGCGAAAACAACCCAGGCCGATCCAACCCCTCTTCATAACTAAATGTTCTATCCCAGGCAACATACTGGTAAATCGCCTCTGCACCCCCTCCAGTCCAATCACATCATTCCTATAATGTAGCAACCAGAATTGCACACAGTACTCCAGGTGTGGCCTCACCAAATTTCTATACAACTCCCAACACGACCTCCCCTCTTTTGTAATCTATGCCTCGATTGAAAAAGGCATGTGTCCCATATGCCTTTTTCACCTGCCAATCTGCCTTCAAAGATCGATGGACAAACAAGTCAAGGTCCCTTTGTTCCTCGGAACTTCACAGTGCCATGTCATCCATTGAATGCTTCCTTGTCAAATGACTCCTTCGAAAGTGTATCACCTCACACTGTTAAGGGTTAAACTCCATCTGCCACTTTTCTGCCCATTTGACCATCTTTTTCTTCCTGTAATGTATGACACTCAACCTGACTATTCACCACCCGGTCAATCTTTGTGGCATCTGCAAATTTACTGTTCCTATCCACCCACATAGTCATTTATATAAGTGACAAGCAAAGGGGGCTCGGCACAGGTCCCTGTGGTACGCCACTGGACACTGGCTTCCAGACACTAAAGCAGCCACCTGTCATCACCCTGTCATCTGTTTCCTACAGCTCAGCAAGCTTTGAATCCACCTTATTAAGTTATCCTGTATCCCATCTGCATTTGCCTTCTTTATAATCCTCCCATGTGGAGTCTTGTCAAAAACTTTGCTGAAATCCATTAAAACTTTATGACCTGGTCACATCCTCAAAAAATGCAATCAAATTTGTTCGGCATGACCTCCCTCTGACAAAGCCATGCTGAATATTCTTGACCAAACCTTGTCTCTCCAAGTGGAGATAGATTCTCTCCTTTTTGAATTTTCTCCAATAGTTTCTCTACCACTGATGTGAGAATCACTGGTCTGCAGTTCCCCGGCTTATCTCTACAACCTAAATAGTGGGACCACATTAGCTGTTCTCCAGTCCTCTGGCATCTCCCCTGTTGCCTGAGAGGAATAAAACATTTTGGTCAGCGCCCCTGCAATCTCCTCCCTTGCTCCCCCAGCATCCTGGGGCACAATTCATCCGGACCGGGAGATTTGAACACTTTTAAGCCTGCCAGCACCTCCAATATTTTGTCACTCCCAATGATAATTTGCTCAAGAACCTCACAGTCTCTCTGCCCGAGTTCCATATCTGTCTCCTCATTCCCTTGGGTGAAGACAGATTGTTTAACACCCTACCAATGCCCTCTGGCTCCACACAAAGATTTCCTTCTTGGTCCCTAATTGGCCCTACTCTTTCCCTGGTTATCTTCTTCCCATTGAAATACACGTGAAATATGTTTTTCCTACTTTTACTAGCCAAAGCTTTCTATATACCCTCTTTGCTCTCCTAATTGCTTTCTTAAGCTCTATCCTGCATTTTCTGAACTCTACTAATGTCCCCATTGATTTGCTGCCCTTGTACTTGTTAAATGCCTCTCTTTTCCTTCTCATTGTGTCCTGAATGTTTCTGGTCATCCATGGGTCTCTGGGTTTGTGACTCTTCCCTATTACCTCAGAGGGACCATTTCATAGAATTTACAGTGCAGAAGGAGGCCATTCGGCCCATCGAGTCTGCACCAACTCCTAGAAAGAGCACCCTATCCAAGCCCAACACCTCCACCGTATCCCCATAACCCAGTAACCCCACCCAACACTAAGGGCAATTTTGGACACTAAGGGCAATTTAGCATGACCAATCCACCTAACCTGCACATCTTTGGACTGTGGGAGGAACGGTTTCTGGGAGCACCCAGAGGAAACCCACACGCACACGGGGAGAATGTGCAGACTCCGCACAGAAAGTGACCCAAGCCGGAAATCGAACCTGGGACCCTGGAGCTGTGAAGCAGTTGTGCTAACCACTATGCTACCATGCTGCCCTTAAGTTGGGCCTGTACCCTCCCCAGCTGGAGTACTACTCCTCAATTTTCAGACTGAAACTGACGCTCTGACAAAATATCAGAAGATTCAGCCCTAACTAATTTAATTTGTAATTTGCAAACCAAGAACAAGTAGTGGACGGGAAACAGAAAAATAAAAGCAAAATATGACGGATGCCGGAAATCTGAAATAAAAACAGAAAATGCTGGAAATACTTAACAGGTCTGGGAGCATCTGTGCAGAGAAAAACAGTGGCAAAATCTTCCAGTTCTTTTAGCCAGCGGAATCTTCCGGTCCCGCTGATGACAGCTCCCCCGTGGTGCTTTCCCTGGCAGCAGAATATGCAGGTCACGCAAAATCCCATGGGCCAGAAAATTTTGTCCATTACTGCCGGTGGAGTCTTCTGCTCCCTCCAGTGGCACATACTGGCTGCGACTATCACCATGGCACGGAGGGCACACAACGGGAAACGCCGTTGACAGCAGTGGGGCAAGAAGATCCAGCCGCTCGCCAATGGTCAGCTGTCTCTGCCATGGCAATCAGTAAGAAGTCTGATGACACCAGATTTAAAAAGGTTTGTTTTGAATCACTAGCTTTCGGAGCACAACTCCTTCCTCAGGTGAATGAAGAGGTGGTTTCCAGAAACATATTTGTAGACAAAGTCAAAGGTGCAAGGCGATACTTTGAATGCGAGTCTTTGCAGGTAATTAAGTCCTTACAGGTTCAAATGGAGCAAATGGAGAGAGGAATAATCACAGGTTAAAGATGTGTGAATTAACTCAAGCCAGGGCAGTTGGTAGGATTTCGCAAGCCCAGGCCAGATGGTGGGGGGGTGAATGTAATGCGACATGAATCCAAGGGCCCGGTTGAAGCCATACTCAAGTGTGCGAATCTTGGCTACAAGTTTCTGCTCGGCGATTCTGTGTTGTCGCGTGTCCTGAAGGGCATCCTGGAGAACTCTTACCTGAAGATCAGAGGCTGGATGCCCTTGACTACTGAAGAGTTCCCCGACTGGAAGGAAACATTCCTGCCTGGCGATTGTCGCGCGATGTCCGTTCATCCGTTGTCGCAGCGTCTGCATGGTCTCGCCAATGTACCACGCTTCCTTTCTTGCAGCGTATGAGGTAGACAACGTTGGCCGAGTCGCACAAGTATGTATCACGTACCTAGTGGGTGGTCTTCTCACATGTAATGGTGGTACCCATGTCGATGGTCTGGCACGTCTTGCAGAGATTGCCATGGCAGGGTTGTGTGGTGTCGTGGTCTCTGTTTTGAAGGCTGGGTAGTTAGCTGCAAACAATGATTTGTTTTATGTTGCGTGGTTGTTTGAAGGTTTGTAGTGGGGGTGTGGGGATGACCTTGGCAAGATGTTCGTCTTTATCGATAACGTGTTGAAGGCTGCGAAGAAGATGTCGGGTTTTGGTTTCCTGGATAATTGAGGCTCATTCTGGGGTAGGTGGGACCTCTACAAACAGGATGGTCTTCACCTGAACCAGAGGGGTACCAATATCATGGGGGGGGGGAGATTTGCTAGTGCTCTTCGGGGGGGTTTAAACTAATTCAGCAGGGGATGGGAGCCTAAATTGTAGTCCCAGTGTACAGGATGTTGAGAGTAGTGAGGTCAGGGATAGGGTTAAAAGTTCGAAAGAGGGCACCGGCAAGCAGGACGCTGGTTTGAAGTGTGTCTACTTCAACGCCAGGAGCATCCGGAATAAGGTGGGTGAGCTTGCAGCATGGGTTGGTACCTGGGATCTCGATGTTGTGGCGATTTCGGAGACATGGGTAGAGCAGGGACAGGAATGGTTGTTGCAGGTTCCAGGATTTAGACGTTTCTGTAAGAACAGAGAAGATGGTAAAAGAGGGGGGGGTGTGGCATTGTTAATCAAGGAAAGTATTACGGCGGTAGAAAGGACGCTTGAGGACTCGTCTACTGAGGTAGTATGGGCCGAGGTTAGGAACAGTAGAGGAGAGGTCACCCTGTTGGGAGTTGTCTATAGACCTCCAAATAGTTCCAGAGATGTAGAGGAAAGGATTGCAAAGATGATTCTCGACAGGAGCGAGAGTAACAGGGTAGTTGTTATGGGGGACTTTAACTTTCTAAATATTGATTGGAAATACTATAGTTCGAGTACTATAGATGGGTCAGTTTTTGTGCAGTGTGTGCAGGAGAGTTTTCTGACACAGTATGTAGACAGGCCAACAAGGGGCGAGGCCACATTGGATTTGGTACTAGGTAATGAACCCGGCCAGGTGTTAGATTTAGATGTAGGTGAGCACTTTGGTGATAGTGATCACAACTCGGTTATGTTTACTTTACCAATGGGCAGGGATAGGTATATACCGCAAGGCAAGAATTATAGCTGGGGGAAAGGCAATTATGATGCTATTCGGCAAGATTTAGGATGTATAGGATGGGGAAGGAAACTGCAGGGGATGGGTACAATCGAAATGTGGAGCTTTTTCAAGGAACAGCTACTGCGTGTCCTTGATAAGTATGTACCTGTCAGGCAGGGAGGAAGTTGTCGAGCAAGGGAACCGTGGTTTACTAAGGAAGTTGAAGCACTTATCAAGAGGAAGAAGAAGGCTTATGTTAGGATGAGACATGAAGGCTCAGTTAGGGCACTTGAGAGTTACAAGTTAGCCAGGAAGGACCTAAAGGGAGAGTTAAGAAGAGCGAGGAGAGGACACGAAAAGTCATTGGCGGATAGGATCAAGGAAAACCGTAAGGCTTTCTATAGGTATATCAGGAACAAAAGAATGACTCGAGTAAGATTAGGGCCAATCAAGAATAGTAGTGGAAAGTTGTGTGTGGAATCAGAGGAGATAGGGGAAGCGTTAAATGGATATTTCTCGTCAGTGTTTACACTGGAGAAAGACAATGTTGTCGAGGAGAACACTCAGGTTCAGTCGACCAGGCTAGATGGAATTGAGGTTCAAAAGGAGGAGGTGTTAGCAATTTTGGAAAATGTCAAAATAGATAAGTCCCCTGGGCCAGATGGGATTTATCCTAGGATTCTCTGGGAAGCCAGGGAGGAGATTGCAGAGCCTTTGTCCTTGATCTTTATGTCATCTTTGTCGACAGGAATAGTGCCGGAAGACTGGAGGATAGCAAATGTTGTCCCCTTGTTCAAGAAGGGGAGTATAGACAACCCTAGTAATTATAGACCTGTGAGCCTTACTTCGGTTGTGGGTAAAATGTTGGAAAAGGTTATAAGAGATAGGGTTTATAATCATCTTGAAAAGAACAAGTTGATTAGCGATAGTCAACACGGTTTTGTGAAGGGTAGGTCATGCCTCACAAACCTTATTGAGTTTTTTGAGAAGGTGACCAAACAGGTGGATCAGGGTAAAGCGGTTGATGTGGTGTATATGGATTTCAGTAAGGCGTTTGATAAGGTTCCCCATGGTAGGCTATTGCAGAAAATAAGGAAGTATGGAATTGAAGGTGATTTAGCGGTTTGGATCAGTAATTGGCTAGCTGAAAGAAGACAGAGGGTGGTGGTTGATGGCAAATGTTCATCCTGGAGTTCAGTTACTAGTGGTGTACCGCAAGAATCTGTTTTGGGGCCACTGCTGTTTGTCATTTTTATAAATGACCTGGAAGAGGGTGTAGAAGGATGGGTTAGTAAATTTGCAGATGACACGAAGGTCGGTGGAGTTGTGGATAGTGCTGAAGGATGTTATAGGATACAGAGGGACATAGATAAGCTGCAGAGCTGGGCTGAGAGGTGGCAGATGGAGTTTAATGCGGGAAAGTGTGAGGTGGTTCACTTTGGAAGGAGTAACAGGAATGCAGAGTACTAGGCTAATGGCAAGATTCTTGGTAGTGTAGATGAACAGAGAGATCTCGGCATCCAGGTACATAAATCCCTGAAAGTTGCCACCCAGGTTAATAGGGCTGTTAAGAAGGCATATGGTGTGCTAGCCTTTATAAGCAGGGGGATTGAGTTTCGGAACCACAAGGTCATGCTGCAGCTGTACATAACTCTGGTGCGGCCGCACCTGGAGTACTGCGTGCAGTTCTGGTCACCACATTATAGGAAGGATGTGGAAGCTTTGGAAAGAGTTCAGAGGAGATTTACTAGGATGTTGCCTGGTATGGAGGGAAGGTCTTACGAGGAAAGGCTCAGGGAATTGAGGCTGTTTTCGTTAGAGAGGAGAAGGCTGAGAGGTGACTTAATAGAGACATAAAAGATAGTCAGAGGGTTAGATAGGGTGAACAGTGAGAGTCTTTTTCCTCGGATGGTGATGGCCAACATGAGGGGACATAGCTTTAAATTGAGGGGTGATAGATATAGGACAGATATCAGAGGCAGTTTCTTTACTCAGAGAGTAGTAGGGGTGTGAAACTGCCTGCAACAGTAGGAGACTCGCCAACTTTAAGGGCATTTAAGTGGTCACTGGATAGACATATGGATGAAAATGGAATAGTGTTGGTCAGATAGGCTTCAGATGGTTTCACAGGTCGGCGCAACATCGAGGGCCGAAGGGCCCGTACTGCGCTGTAGTGTTCTATGTTCTATGTTCTATGTCGCAGTTTCTCTGAAGTACTGGACGACGAAGGGTACACTGTCGGTTGTGTCCCATGTTTGACTTCTGAGGAGGTCGGTGCATTTTTTTGCTGTGGTGCGTTGGAACTGTCGATCGATGAGTCGAGCGCCATATCCCGTTCGTATGAGGGCAACTTTCTGCGTCCGTGCTCACCCTAGTCCAACGCCGGCATCTCCACATAATGGCAAAACACGCCATGGACCGGGACATAGAAAATCTCACCCGTAGACATTGATGGGGTGAAAGATCCCACCTCCAGTCAATGTCGGTCCGCCTTCAACGCTGAATAATACACCACCGAGGCAGGGCTGTAATTTTTCACTCACCATTTTGAGTCCAAAAGACTCTTTAAAACAGAAAATACCGGTAATTTTGGCATTTCCTGAAAACATATGCCCTGTCAGAGCTGGCATGATCTCATCCAGTGTTAGAATATGGTAGTGATTCCTCTTTATTGCTTGCTTAAGATCTTTGAAATCCAGGCAAATTAGGAGCCAGCCATTTGGCTTCTCTCTCATCATGAAGGAACTTACCCAATCTGTCAGCTCTGTCTCTCTGACAATCACTTTCTTTTCTTCCGTCTTCTCGAGATGTCTTTCAAGCTTTCTTCACAGATCTTTTGGTGCTTTAAATGGGGAGGTGGTGGAGGTGAACAACTGGTTTAATTGCTGGATCAATACTGATGTAATACTCAAAACCTTCAGAGCACCCAACCATTACATCAAAACACTCGAGCTACATTAGTACCAGAACTTCCTTGCTTCTGATTAGATGGTACTTTTCAATTTGTGTACTGTCTACAATCCTCATTGCAACATCTTTCATCTCAAGGTTTACTGAGGGGAGTTGCAGCACTTCACAACCTCAGGATAGCATGACATCTGTTTCAGTGACATAAAACATACAGTTAACATCTTTTCCCTTGTGTGTCCCTCTGATTTACGTAGTTCCCAACTCGTGACTCTCAGCTCCACCATATGTGTCTGGGAAGCCCTTTGTTAATATGTTAATGTGCTAAAATATGCACAAATGAGGTTCCCGGTGAGGAATGGGAAAATCGGAAAATGAGATCTCGCTAGCGAGAACCTCGTTTCTCAACTTTCGCGGGATTTTGTGCCCACGTCGCCATTTGCACTCCTGGCAGAAGTGGTCGCAAAATCCTTATCCACACCCCCCCAATATCTATGGCATAAATGAAGGGATTGAATGTATGTTTGCTAAATCTGCTGATGCACAAAGATAGGTAGGAAACTAAGTTGTGAGGAGGACACAAGTAGCCTGAAAAAGGATGTAGCTAGATTAAGTGAGTGGGCAAAAAATTGGCAGAGGGAGTATAATATGGAAAAATGTGAAAACATCTGGAGTACTGTGTACAGTTTTGGTCTCCTTATTTAAGAAAGGAATATAAATGCATTAGAAGCCATTCAGGGATGGTTCATTTGACTGGCACCTGGGATGGGGATGTTATTTTATGAGGAAAGGTGGACAGGCGGGGTTGTATCACTGGAGTTTCGAAGAATGACGGGTGATCTTGTTGAGTCATACAAGACCCTGAGGTGACTTGACAGGGTGGATGTTGAGAGGATATTTCCTCCTGTGGGAGAGACTAGCATGAAGAGCACCATTTAAAAATTAGGACTCTCCTATTTAAGACGGAGATGAGGAGAAATTGTTTCTCTCAAATGTTTCTGAGCCTTTGGAATACTGTTCCCCAGAAAGAAGAGGAGGTAGTGCCATTTAATGAGGCAGAGATTCTTGACTAAGAAGGGAATCAGAGGTTATCAGAGGTAGGTGGGAATGTGGGGCTGAGAATTATCTGATTGAAGTGCTTGCAGGCTCGTGGGAGTGAATGGCCTCCTGATCATGATTTGCATGTCCGCATGTTCGTATAATTCATTATGAATTGGAGTTGTGCGCTCATTGCTCTGGTGAAAGCCATTTCATTTTCACATAAATCACCCAGTTTTTCTTTCTCTCTCTCTGGCACTTTTTCAAATTGATTTTTTTTCAATCTAACTCAGCATTAAATCCATTTAAAATGGTTTTACCTACAGACAACCACTGCCACCATGCTGTGTTGTCAGGTTGCCAGAAATTTTAAATGATCACAATCTGCAGCGGTTCAAGAAGGCAGCTCACCACCATCTTCTGAAGGCAACCAGGGATAGCCAATAAATGCTGGCCTAACCAGCAACGCCCACATCCTGTAAGTGAATAATGGAAAAAATGTTAGATTCAAAACCCTTGAGCTTCATCAAGTGTTTCTTGTAGCTCTCCATGCGGCTGTTGAACCAACACATTGTTTCATGTAAACACTTTGGGACATCCTGGCCGGGATTCTCCGACCCCACGCCGGGTCGGAGAATCGCCGGGGGTGCGGGGCGGGGGGGGGGGGGGCACATGAATCGCGTCACGCCGCTCCGTCTCCGCCCCGCTGATTCTCCGGCACCGATTCTCGGGCGCCTGTGGGATCACCACCGCGCTGGTCGAGGGGCGTTGAAAGCGCCCCCCCCCCCCACCCTGGTGATTCTCCGGGCCTCAACGGGCCGAGTGCCAGCCAAGTTCGGCCGAGTCCCACCGGCGTGGATTACATATGGTCCCACCCGGCGGCACCTCAGACTTCTGACTGCGGTGCCCATCCTGCTGTGGCGGCCAGGGGGATCTGACCCCGGGAAAGGTGGGGGGGGCCTCTACGGTGGCCTGGCCTGCAATCAGGGCCTACCGATCGGTGGGCGGGCTAGTTCCATGGGGGGTCTATGTTCCTCCACGCCGGACCCCTGTAGGGCTTTGCCATATTGCCCGGGGGCTGGCACGGAGACGGGAACCTGCACGCATGCGTGGACCCGCGCCGGCCGTGGCGCGCATGCGTGGACTCCCGCCAGCCGTGGTGTGCTGGCTTTTGAATGCCGGAGTGGCGTCCACCACTCCAGTGCCGTACCAGTGCCTAGGAAGGTGTGGATACCTGTCACTTGAGGCCCGTTGACGTCGGAGCGGCTCGCGCCACTTTTCACACCGGCGTCAGAATTTGCCCACGGGATTGGAGAATCCTGGTCCCTCAGGTTGTGACAAAGCTCTGGATAAATGGAAGTCTTTATTTATTTTAACGCAATTTTCTGTGGACAAGAGTAGGACACATGAGCCACAATATTTTAATCAGCGATGGTGTAACCATTAAGGCCAGGAGTTTGACTTCAACGATACCTAAACCATGGACATGTAACACTCACAGGGCTTTGTGAGGTAAATTATGAGGACTGATTGCATAAATTAGGCTTGTATCCCCCTGAGTAGTAAATAATAATCTTTATTATTGTCAGAAATAGGCTTACATTAACACTGCAATGAAGTTACTGTGAAAATTCCCTGAACACCACACTCCGGCACCTGTTCAGGTGCACTGAGGGAAAATTCAGAATGTTCAATTCACCTAACAAGCACTTCTTTCTGGACTTGTGGGAGGAAACCGGAGCACCCGGAGAAAACCCACCTAGACACAGGGAGAACGTGCAGACTCCGCACAGATGATAATCCAAGCCGGGAATTGAACCCGGCACCCTGGTGCTGTGAAGCAACAATGCTACCGACTGTGCTATCGTGCTGCCCAAGATCATGGGGTGATCATACCGAGGTATCTACAATGGCAAAAGTCTTCAATTGGAGTACCACAGTAAATGTGGCACCCTGGAAATGTATTTGCAAAGCAATTAGTTCCTAACTCTTCGTGAATTAGATAATAATATCTAATGAGCTTAGCCATCCAAGACACAAAGTTCAGAGGCGATAAGACAAAGAAGCAGAATTAGGCCATTCAGCCCATCGAGTCTGTGAAGCAGGTGTGCTCTTCACCTGTCCAGTGTACGGGCAATGAGGGGAAGGAATATTAAGTCACTTTAATTTTTTTCTTTGTTCAGTATAAAGAACATAGCCACAATACGCTCGACAGCCTAGCATTTCACTTCACAACTTGTAATTACGGCTGAAGCCAAAAATAGCACTACAGGTGCACAAGACATCAGAAAAGTATGCTTTGGAGATCTGATGAAGCCTGTAGGGATTATAAAGTTGGAAGCAGAACCAGAAAGTAGAACATTGGGAAAAAGTGGGAAGTTGATTTTAAATTATCTGGAAACAAATATATCCGTGTGGGAAAATGAAATATTAATGCCAAAATTGCAGTGGTAAAATATTACAGATACAAGATATAAAGGTAGCGAATGAGAAATGTCTGATTTAAGTGAACAGCCCTTCAAGGCAGAGATAGTTCAAGTGTAAACCAAGCAGAAGGAGGAAAGAGAGCATCCAAAGCTCGACATTCCTGGATAACAAAGGAAACAGAGATTAAGCTTAAACAGAAAAAGGCAGTTTAAAACAAGTAGCAGGTACAGGATACAGTGGAAAACCAGGCTGAATACAGACTGCCAAGGAAAATAATGAAGGATGTACAATGTGTAGAAAGACTGTGAGAAAAGGTAAAGGAATAATGGGGCTGAGGTATTGAATAAATATTTGGCACCTGTCTTAATAGGTGCAGGTAATTCGGGTGCTCTTTCCAAGTGCTAGTTCAGATTTGATATGCCGAATGGCCTTCTTCTTCACTGTAAATTCGATGATTCTATGAAAATTGAATTTTGCCTGGAGAAACATGAGTTAATATGGGGCAACCAGCATGGATTTTTCAAAGGCAAACTGATGCCTTCAAGGCAATTTGAGTTCTTTGCTGAAGTAATAGAGAGCCGATGAACATGCGTTGATATGTATATATGGGGTTGGACCCTCGCGGTGCCAGAGAATCCAGTTTAACGTCATAATCAGGCCCGGCGCCGGTTCGGAGATTCTCCAGGCACCGAAAACCGGCATCACCGGGGAGTATGCTGCGCCACTGGGGACCATTGCCAGAGGCCCGCTCCTATATTCTCCGCCCCTGACCGGCTGAGTTCCCAACGGCGTGGAACTAACCTGCTATTGCCCGTCCGCAGCCGCCCGGATCCGGGGTAAGACAACCGTAGACCAGGGCGCGCATTATAGGTGGCTGGGGAATTAATGTGTGGGTTTGAGGGTTGGGCTCCTTTGTGGGTCTACCTCCGCGGTCCGGGTCCGCCATGGAGCATGGCGCAGCCTCTGACCTGGAAGTGCGGGGGGGGCGGGGGGGGAGGGGGGGGACTGTATCTGCAGCAAAAGCTGCGAGATTTACTCTGGATCCTTGCTAGCCCCCTGCAGGGCTATGAATTCGTTTCACTTTTTTCCAGTATTTTTATGAGTAAAACTCCACCGTTTTGACGCCGGCGTGGGGAAGGAGGTAATCCTGCCCATGAACTTTCCTAATGTATTAGATACAGTTCCATGTAACAATGCTCATGGAATTAAGGTATAGGAGAGAGAATAGCAGTGAGCAGTGAACAATCTTTGTCAGACTGGAAAGAGATATGCAGTACTACCCCCAGCACTACCCCCTCCACGCCACCGCCAACCCCCCCCCCCCCCCCCCCGGGATAATAATTTGAATTGTTGATTTCCTAATTATATATAAATAACCTGGGCCGGAATTTTCCAGCTCCATCATGGTACGACCCATTGCAGGTGACTCAGTGGCCCAGCCAAAAATCCATCGACGTTCGGTGGGACCAGACGATTCCTGCGGAGAGCGGGGCCAGAAAATCCCCTGCCCTGGACTTGGGCACACAGTGTCCAGTATTGAACTTTGTGGATGACTCTAAACCAGGCAATGTAATTTAATTGTGAGGCTGATAGTAAAGGATTTTAGAAGTACATAGTCAGACTCTACTTCTTAAGCTGTCTTTTAGGATTGAGGATGACTTGTTCCCACTCCAGAACAGACTGCTGGGATGTCAGATGTAATTTACCATATTCACAAATATTTGAAGGTAGCAAGTAAAGCACTGCGTTAAAAAGCATCTGGGGTACTTAACTTTGTACGTAGGTATATTAAACGCCAAAACAAAGTGATTCTAAACATTTCAAATCACTGTTTAGGCCTAACAGGGGCTATGCATTCAATTCTGGGCAACACGAAGGCTAGCAAGGCCAAAGAAAAGGTACAGAGGATATTTACCAAGATGATAGCAGTTATGTAGAGGGACTGGACTTTAAATAATTGTCAAGAGAAGTAGAAGGGTATTAGGATAATTCTTTTTAACAAAGTTGATTGTTATGTTCTGGAACAGGCCTCAAGAAAGGATGTTGGATGAAGATTCCAAACGAATTTCAAAAGGCAAGTGAACATCTATTTGAAGAGGATTACATTTCGGATTTGTGCGAAAATAGTTGGAGCTTGGGACAGTTCTTTCAAAAAGCATGCACAGACATAACGGTTCTTCCATGCTACGAGGGTCAATGAGTCATCATGGAATCATAGAATTGACAGCGTAGTTGGAGGCCATTCGGCCCATCGAGTCTGCTCCAGCTCTAGGAAAGAACGCCCTACTTAAACCCACACTCCACCCTATCTCTGTAACCCAGTAACCCCACTTAACCTTTTTTTTTTGGACACTAAAGGCAATTTAGTATAGCCAATCTACCTAACCTAAATATCTTTGGTCTGTAGGAGGAATTCGGACCACCCGGAGGAAACCCACGCAGACACAGGGAGAACTCCGCACAGACGGAGACCCAAGCTGGGAATCAAACCTGGGACCCTGGAGCCGCGAATCAATCATGCTGACCACTGTGCTACTGTGCCACCCTAATGAGTAATCCACCAAATTGAGTATGATGGGATTGGATGTGATGACATAAGTTTAAAACCTCTAACCTGACCCCAGCTTTCGCAGTGCTGGGTTTGGTAGAGGTGGGACAAAGGATAGGTTGGCTATTTAAATATTTGAATATGGTTGGAAGCTGCAGGTTGGATAAGACCCTGTCCCTGATATATTTTTTAAATCATCCGTTCATGGGATGTAGCCATATCTGACTGGGCTAATATTTATCATCCATCCCTAATTGACCTGGTGAGCTGCCTCTTGAACCACTGTGATCTATATGTTGTAGAAACGCATACTGTGCTGTTAGGGAGAGAATTCTTGGTAAAGGTCTGATGTCCCTTCTCTGGCCTCGAGAAACCTGGCAGATAAAAGGAGGCAAGAACTTCAGGGAATGGGTAAGTGGTTTTACAGCACTGCTTGTGGTCCAGCTAGAAACAATTCTGTTGGCCAGAAAATTAACACTTATGTACCCTGGAAATACTTTGCTCATGCGGGGAATATAGAATGTAAAAGCAAAGGCATGCTGTCTATTACATGCTGAAAACAATCTGAGTAAATAAGCGTCTAAGATGGTGATCTTCCCCTGTGCATGCTCATTAAAAAATGATTGAACAAAATCACAAGATGGTACAAATGAGGAAGCCTATTTTGGCCCATCCCAGTTCATCCATCCAGAATGATCTTAAAGTCCCCTTAGTGCAACATCCAATTGTTTCTTAATTGGCTCCAAGGGTTTTGCTTTCATGACCCTGTACCATGAATTAATCATTTTTTGTGTGAAGGCGAACTGCCTCATTTCAGTCCTAAGTTATCTTTGTGCCACTTTGAGCTTATGCTCCATTGTCCAATTATCCAATGTGCTTAAACTCAGAACTTCCTTCCCAACTACTAAACTAGGTTTCTCCACTCCAATCTTCCTGACGTGTCTGCAACCCACAACTGAGCATAATACTCGAGGTCGATAGGAATATAGAGCTTCCGGGGAGGTTCTGATTGAGTGGTATTGCCACTAGACGAGTGATCCAGAGACCCAGGGAAATGCTCTGGGTGCCCAGGTTCAGAGCCCACCGTGGCAGATGGTGGAATGTGAATTTAATAAAATATTTGAAATCAGAAGTCAAATTAAACCATTTACCAAAAAACATTTGGTTCACAAATGCAGGAGAGAAATGCTCTCCAGATCCCACAGCAAAGTGGTTGATTCATAAATGACTCAGCAAGCATCAACCTACAAAGCCTCAAAGAAAGCAAACTGGATGGATCACCCACCCACAACACCGGAAACAACAATGGAAAATCCAGCCCTCTCAACCCTGATAAGCCCTTATTACTATCTGGGGGGGCTTGTGCTAAAATTGGGAGAGCTGTCTCACAGACTGCAAACGCTATGGGTCCTTCCAACATTCCCCCAATATGACTGAATACTTGCATTCTAGAACTTGCCATGCTCTTAATCAAGCTGTTTCAGTTCAGCTATATCACTGGCATCTACTTGTACTCAACATGCAGGACAAATCCACACTAGCCAATTACCAACAGTCTACTCGCGTTCATCAGTAAAGTGATGGAAGGGGTCATCAACAGCACTATCAAGAACACTTACTCAGCATTCACCTGCTCACTAATGCTCAGTTTGGGTTCTGCCAGAGCCACTCAGCTCCTGACCTAATTACAGTCTCGGTTCAAACATGAACAAAAGAGCTGAACTCCAGAGGTGAGGTGAGAGTGACTGCTCTTGACACCAAGGCCACATTTGACTGAGTGTGGCAATTAGTCCCACAAAACCTGGAGTCAACGGGGATTATCATAGCATTATCATAGAATGTACAGTGCAGAAGGAGGTCCTTCGGCCCATCGAGTGTGCAACGGCTCTTGGAAAGAGCACCCTACCCACACCTCCACCCTATCCCCATAACCCAGTAAATTGGCAATTACTGTTGGTTGGAGTCATACCTGGCTCAAAGTAAGATGATTCTGGTTGTTGCAGGTCAGTTCACTCACCTCCAGGCCATCACTGCAGAAATTCCTCAAGATAGTGTCCCAGACCCAACCATCTTCAGCTGCTTCATCAATGACCTCCCTTCCATCATAATAATCATGGGGGACTTCAATATGCAGGTGGACTGGGAAAATCACGTTGGCAGTGGATCCCAAGAAATGGAATTTGTGGAATGTCTCAGAGATGGGACGGGAATTTCTGATCCTGAGGCGATGTGTTGACTCCGTCGTAAACACCGTTGTGTTTCTCGACGGCATCAACATAGCCTCAGGGTCATCAATTCTGGACCCTAAAGGGGGCCAGCATGGCACTGGAGTGACCCATGCTGCTCCAGCTGGCGATCTTGGCATCAGATCGGCACCGCCAGTCCGCGCATGCGTGGTGAGATCGGCGCAATTTCCGCTCATGCGCAGTGTGTCCCTTCTCCGTGCCAGCCCCGACGCAACATGGCATAGGGCTACAGGGGCCGGTGCGGAACAAAGCAGGCCCCCAGCCTGAGAGGGTGGCCCACCAAACGGTGAGCCCCGATCGCGGGCGAGGCCACACCGGAAGCCCCCCCAGGCTCGGAACCCCTTCCCCTCCCCACAGGCCGCCACCGGATCCGTCCATGCCAAGGTCCTGCCGGTTAAGACCAGGTTAGAATGGCGACGGTGGGACTCTGGTTTTTCGGTACGGCCGCTCAGCCCATCCCGGGCGGAGAATCATTGGGGGTACCCCGTAGAGCAGCCCCCGGCCTGTGCCGCACTGACCGCGTTGGCACCAATGGCACCGATTCTCCGCTCGCGTCCCAGCGTCGGGGAGGCGTGGTGAGATTCGCGCCGATCGCGGCGATTCTCCGACCCGGCCCCGGGGTCAGAGAATCACGCCCTGGATTTTTTGGAGCAGCTTGTGACAGAGCCACTAGGGAACAGGCAATTCTGGATTTGGTGATGTGTATGAGGCAGACTTGATTAGGGAACTTAAGGTGAAAGAATCCTGAGGGAGCAGTGACCACAATATGATAGAATTTACCCTGCAGTTTGAAAGGGAGAAGCTGCAATCAGATGTAACGGTATTACAATTAAATAAGGGTAACTACAAAGACATGAGGCAGGAGCAGGCCAGAGTTGATTGGAAAAGGAGCCTAGCAGGGAAAACAGTGGAACAGCAATGGCAGGAGTTTTGGGGGGTTATCAGGGAGGCACAACAGAAATTCATCCCAAGGAGGTGGACACACGCTGAGGGAAGGACAAGGCATCCATGGCTGACGAGGGATGTCAAGGACAGCATAAAAGCTAAAGAAAAAGCATACAAAGTGGCGAGGATTAGTGGGAAACCAGAGGATTGGGAAGGCTTTAAAAGCGAGCAGAGGACAACTAAAAAAGCAATAAGAGGGAGAAGATGAAGTATGAGTGCAAGCTAGCTAGTAACATAACGGAAGATAGGAAGAGATTTTTTTCAATGTATAAAAGGTAAGAGAGAGGCAAAAATAGACATTGGACCACTGGAAAATGTGGCTGGAGAAGTAATAATAGCATACAAAGATATGGCAGACGAACTGAATAGTTACTTTGCATCAGTCTTCACGGTGGAAGGCACCAGTGGGAAGCCAGAGCTCCAGGAGAACCAGGCGGCAGAGGTGAATGCAGTGACCATTGTTAAGGAGAAAGTTCAGGGAAATTGAAAGGTCTAAAGGTGGATAAGTAACCCAAGGGTGCTAAAAGAGATAGCTGAGGAGATTGTGGAGGCATTGGTGATGATCTTTCAGGAATCACTGGAGGCAGGAAGGGTCCCACAGGACTGGAAGGTGGCTAATGTAACACCACTGTTTAAGAACGGGAGAGACAGAAGACGGGAAATTATCGGCTGGTTAGCCTGACTTCGGTCTTTAGAGTTTTCTTTAGAGTCTGTTATTAAAGATGAGATCGAGAAATACTTGAAAGTGCATGGTAAAATAGGACTGAGTCAACATGGCTTTGTCAAAGAGGGGTATTGTCTGACAAATCTGTTAGCGTTCTTTGAGGAGGTAACAAGGAAGTTAGACAAAGAAGAACCAGTGGGCATGATTTTTTTTGATTTCCAGAAGGCCTTTGACAAGGTGCCGCATAGGAGACTTTTAAATAAGTTAAGAGCCCATGGTGTTAGGGATAAGATCCTGGCATGGATAGAGGATTGGCTGACTGACTGAAGGCAGCGAGTGTGGATAAATGGTTCTTTTTCAGGATGGCAGCCGGTGACTAGTGGTGTGCCTCAGGGGTCTGTGTTGGGACCACAACTTTTCACAATATACATTCATGATCTGGAGGAAGGTACTGAAGGCACTGTTGCTAAGTTTGCAGATGATACAAAGATCTGCAGAGGGACAGGTAGTATTGAGGAAGCGAGGGGGCTGCAGAAGGACTTGGGCAAGCTAGGAGAGTGGGCAATGAAGTGGCAAATGAAATATAATGTGGAAAAGTGTGAGGTTATGTACTTTGGAAGGAGGAATTTAGGCACAGACTATTTTCTAAATCGGGAAATGCTTTGGCAATCAAAAGCTCAAAGGGACTTGGGAGTCCTTTTTCACGATTCTCTTAAGGTTAATGTGCAGGTTCAGTCAGCAGTTAAGAAGGCAAATGCAATGTTAGCATTCATGTCAAGAGGGCTAGAATACAAGACCAGGGATGTACTTCTGAGACTGCAAAAGGCTCTGGTCAGACCCCATTTTGTGTATTGTGAGCAGTTTTGGGCGCCGTATCTAAGGAAAGATGTGCTGGCCTTGGAAAGGGTCCAGAGGAGGTTCACAAGAATGGTCCCTGGAATGAAGAACTTGTCGTATGAGGAACGTTTGAGGACTCTGGGTCTGTACTCATTAGAGTTTAGAAGTATGAGAGGGGATCTTATTGAAACTTACAAGATACTGCGAGGACTGAATAGAGTGGACCTGGAGAGGATGTTACCACTTGTAGGAAAGACGAGAAGTAGAGGATACCATCTCAGACTAAAGGGACGATACTTTAAAACAGAAATGAGGAGGACTTTCTTCAGCCAGAGGGTGGTGAATCTTTGGAACTCTTTGCCGCAGACGGCTGTGGAGGCCAATTCACTGAGTGTCTTTAAGAGAGAGATAGATAGGTTCATGATTAATAAAGGGATCAGGGGTTATGGGGAGAAGGCAGGAGAATGGAGATGAGAAAATATCAGCCATGATTGAATGGAGGAGCAGGCTCGATGGGCCGAGTGACTAATTCTGCTCCTATGTCTTATGGTCTTAGAATGCTGGAAGTGGGGATGTTCGCTGATGACTGTACAATGTTCAGCACCATTCGTGACTCCTCAGATACTGAAGCAGTCAAACAAATCAAGGCAACTTGGGCACTATCCAGGCTTGGGCTAGCAAGTGGCAAGTACAAGGCTATGACCATCTACAAAAAGAGGCAATCTAACCCTTATCCCCCTATCAACATCCTGGTTCTCACCATTGACGAGAAACTGAACTGGACTCGCAATTTAAAAACTGTGGCTACAAGAGCTGGTCAGAGGCTCGGAATCCTGCAGCGAGAAACTCATCTCCTGACTCGCCGAAGCTTTTCCACCATCTAAAAGGCACAGGTCAGGGATTTAATGGAATACTCTCTGCTTGCGTGCATGAGTGCAGCTCCAACAACACTGAAGAAGCTCAACGCCATCCAGGACAAATCAGCCCGCTTGATTGGAACCCCTTCTACAAATATTCACTCCCTCCTCCACCGACACAGAGTGACAGCCATGAGCACCATCTACAGAATGCCCTGCAGGAACTCAACAAGTCTCGTCATAAAGCACCTTCCAAACCCTCAACCACTACTACCTAGATGGACAAAGGAAGAAGATAGCTGGAAACAGCACCACCTGAAAATTCACTTACAAGTCATTCACCCGGTCTTGGAAACGTTTTGCTGTTCCTTCACTGTAGCTTTACGGGAGCACGGTAGAACAGTGGTTAGCACTGTTGCTTCACAGCTCCAGGGTCCCAGGTTCGATTCCTGGCTTGGGTCACTGTCTGTGTGTGTTTCGTTCAGGTGCTCTGGTTTCCTCCCACAGGTCCCGAAAGACATGCTAGTAGGTAATTTGACATTCTGAATTCTCCCTCTGTGTACCCGAAAAGGTGCCGGAACGTAACGTCAGTGCAGTTTTAATGTAAGACTACTGTGACAATAAAGATTATTTTATTATTATTTTATATTGCAGAATCCGATCCTTTCTGGATTTATTTGGTGGTGGAGATTTAAAAAGAAAATGAACATTTTTTAACTATTACTCTCTCTTAGTCATTTCTTTTTCTCCCTCTCATTCTATCTCTGCCTGTATGTGGTTTTATAATGGATTATGCATTTTCAATTAGACTATCTAAGTGAGGACTCCGCAATATGACTAACCTCACATATCAGGCAGTGGCACAGTTGGCACTGCTGCCACACAGTGCCCGAGACAAAGGTTCAACACTGAAATTGGGTGACTGTGGAGTTTATACTTTTTCCCGGTGCCTGCATGGGTTTCCTCCAGGTGTCCTGTTTCCTTCCACAGTTCAAAGATGTGCAGATTAGGTGGATTGGCCATGCTAAATTGCCCCTTAGTGTCCAAAGATGTGCAGGTAAAGTGGGGTTACGGGGTTAGGGCGGGGGAGTGGGCCTAGATAGGGTGCTCTTTCAGAGGGTCGGTGCAGACCTGATGGGCTGAATGGTCTCCTTCTGCACTGTAGGAATGCTACATATTCCCTCTAGAGGGCACCATGCCAAAAAGGATCCCAAGGAGTTATGATCCGGATTTCATCTTCGACGTACAAATGCAAATCAGGCCATGATTGTGCCTGGGGTTTTCATTTTTTTCAAGCAGCGGATTGGTTCCCATGTGCAGTTTGCAAGCAGCAATGCAATATGGGAGGAATAATGGAGACGTCGGTATGCAGAGGTAAGCTAGTTAGAAGACCTGCCTCGATTCTCGGTGACAGCAGCCCAGCTTCCAACATTACTCTTATGTCCCCTAAACCTCACCCCTGTCCACCTTCCCATGCCCTCTCCTTGGTCCCATCTATTCTCCATCATCCCTCCAGTCCCTTTTGTATCAAACATTCCACCAGCTCCGCCCTTTTCTCCCTCCCAAGCCACTCACTCAGCATCCACTTTACACAATCATCAGAAATCATGCACAAACAATGGGTGCAGTGAAGAAAAATAAATTCTAACAGTCCAATAAAATTTGTATTCAAACCTCTGCTATTGATGCTGAAAAGAAAGCTGTTGTCCCATAGAAAATAATTTAATTCCTTAAGTGACTATTAAGTTGTGTGAACAAGCAACCATATAAAAGGCTGATTGTTATTACAACCGATGCAAACGATCGAGCAATCTCAATGGAGTTTTTTTACTTCATGTGATATTTGGAACTCAGCCAAGCATTCACAATCTCCACGGTTATCAAAAAATTTATTTTCTGTTCCAGACCTTCTTCAAATTGAAAGAACGGGTTATATCTTTTCAACTTCAAAGCAGTTGTTGGTCAAACAATGGAGTTGAGCAGGATGGTTAGAATCTTTTAACATTTAACAGCAGGGCAACCTTTTTCAAAGTAGAAGACACCCGGGCACTTAAATCCCAAATAATAAGAGGAGGGTTTCACAGCACATTATTCTCCAAGTTTGAATGCATTACGGCACTTTCTCAGTCAGGAAAGGTAGCGTAATTCATGTCAACACTTACATAAAGCTGGTCAATGTAATGGTCAACTTGCCTTTCCAGGCCTGAGCCCTTTGATCCAATACCGAATTGAAATTACATCTACATTACAATACAGCATAGAATAGTGACATTTGCAGGTCTCAAAACATTTAACACTTACCTTTCGGAAAGTTTCCGAGTCCTCAGCAGGCTTCCCCCCTTGTCAGGAATTCCTGGTGTGTTTTTTTTTGCTTCCATATCCCCCACCAGCAGACAAAGATAGCGGCAGGAAAGAAATTCAATTTGGCGGCCCTGACCTCAGAAGGGATTTGTGTGCGATTGATACCTAAAGCCTAATGTGTTAGCTCTGTTGGTCTAACAATCGACTACAACTGGATGCAGTAAAACGAGAAACAGGCTTCTGACACAGGAGATGGTCCAACACTGTTTTATTGAACCTGTTGATTGCTGTACATAATCTGCTGTGGGTTGATACTCTATTAACCTAACTGATAACCTCCTACGGACTTGACCAGACTAGCTCTCTATCACATGGTGATGATGTTCATTGGCCTGTGCACTGCGACTATCTCCCCAGCCATGTCCTGTGAGAGAGGGAGAGCCTTAATGCCCTGTGGGCTTTATAGTGGTGGTGTCCTATCTGGTGATTGGTTGTTCTATGTCGTGTGTGTCCATTGGTTATCCTGTGTGTCAATCACTGTCTGTCTGCATCTCATGATATACATGAGTGGATATTATGACAAAGCCTTCCTAACCCATGAAACAGCCGCAGAAAAATATTGTTGGCTTGGGAATGTGGAGTATCTTTTTTTGCAGCCAGAAGAATCATTTGGGGGGGGGGGGGGGGGGGGGCGGAATTTCTGATCGTGCTGCCTCTGCTTAGAGATGGAAATTTTCCCGAAAGTCAATGAACCGTCTGTTCTTTCCCCATTGACTGCACAGCCTGGGCAAAATTGTATTTCGTAACCACTGCAAGACTAGAGGTAAGCTTTAAAGGGTTTGGGGCAAGACAAATGAAGGGTCATTTTGAAATAAAAACAGGGAAAATGCTGGAAATACTCAGCAGATCAGGCAGCATGGGTGGACAGAAAAACAGTCTGATGTTTCAGATTGATGACCTTTCATGAGAACAAGAAAAGGTTAAAGATGTAACAGGTTTTAAGTGAATGCGGAAGCAGGAGTGCGGGGCGAAAGGACAAGAGTGAAGGCCTATGAAGGAGCAGGAAGGAGAGAATAAATAATAAAAGGAATGATGGTGCAAGACAAATGGAGATAATAATGGGGCAATGAAAGAGCCAAATAGAGGTGTAAATGGAAACAGCAATATAAATAGATACATAGAAGATAGGAGCAGGAGGAGGCCTTTTGGCCCTTCGAGCCTGCTCCGCCATTCATCACGATCATGGCTGATCATCCAACTCAATAGCCTAATCCTGCTTTCTCCCCATAGCCTTTGACCCCATTCGCTCCTAGTGCTATATCCAGCCGCCTCTTGAATATATTCAAAGTTTTAGCATCAACTACTTCCTGTGGTAATGAATTCCACAGGCTCACCACTCTTTGTGTGAAGAAGTGTCTCCTTATCTCTGTCCGAAATGGTTTACCCTGAATCCTCAGGCTGTGACCCCCTGGTTCTGGACACACCTATCATTGGTAACATCTTCCCTGCATCTGCCCTGTCTAGTCCTGTTAGAATTTTATAAGTCTCTATGAGATCCCCCCTCATTCTTCTGAACTCCAGCGAGAACAATCCCAACCTAGTCAATCTCTCCTCATATGACAGTCACGCCATCCCTGGAATCAGTCTGGTAAACTTTCGCTGCACTCCCTCGAGAGCAAGAACATCCTTCCTCAGAGAAGGAGACCAAAACTGCACACAATACTCCAAGTGTGGCTCACCAAGGCACTGTACAATTGCAGCAACACATCCCTGCTTCTATTCTCGAAACCTCTCGCAATGAAGGTCACCACACCATCAGCCTTCTTTACCACCTGCTGCACCTGCATGCTTACCTTCAGCGAATGGTGCACAAGGACACCCAGGTCATGCTGCACACACCCCTCTCCCAATTTACAACCATTCAGGTAGTAATCTACCTTCCTGTTTTTGCTTCCAAAATGAATAACCTCACACTTATCCAAATTATACTGCATCTGCCATTGGTTTGCCTACTCGCCCAACCTGTCCAGATCTTGCTGGAGGATCCCTGCATCCTCGTCACAATTCACCCTCCCACCTAATTTGGTATCATCTGCAAACTTTGAGATGTTACAATTTGTTCTCTCATCCAAATCATTCATACATATTTTGAATAGCTGGGGTCCCAGCACCAATCCCTGTGGTACCCACTGGTTACTGCCTGCCAATTTGAAAAGGACCCATTAAACCCTACTCTTTGTTCCTCTCTGCCAACCAGTTTTCTATCCACCTCAATACATTTCCCCCAATCCCATGCGCTTTAACTTTGCACAATAATCTCTAATGTGGGACTTTGTCAAACGCTTTCTGAAAGTCTAAATAAACCACATCGACTGTCTCCCCCTTGTTGACTGTACTGGTTACCTCTTCAAAGAATTCCAACAGATTTGTCAAGCATGATTTCCCCTTCATAAATCCATGCTGACTCTGACTGATCCTGCCACTACTTTCTAAATGTTCCGCTATAAAGTCCTTGATAATGGATTCAAGCATTTTCCCTACTATCGATGTTACTGGTCTATAATTCCCTGCTTTCTCTCTACCTCTCTTTTTGAATATCGGAGTGACGTGAGCTACCATCTAATCTGCAGGGACAGTTTCAGAGTCTATAGAATCCTGGAAGATGACCACCAATGTATCCACTATTTCCAGAGCCACCTCCTTAAGCACTCTGGGATGCAGATTCAGATGCAAGTATCATTACTTTGCATGAAGGTCCTACCTTCTCAGCCTTGTCCCTGGCCTGAGGTTTGGTGATCCTCAGGTTAAATCACCACCAGTCAGTTCTCCCCCTCAAAGGGGAAAGCAGCCCATGGTCATCTGGAACTACGGCGAGTTTACCTGTTCCTTTTACTGTGCACTGCCCAAAATATCCTTACTGCAATAGTGCCAAATAGATGAGAGGGAGTCAGCAGCATACTTTACATAGTTACAGATTTTCATTTCCAATCAGAAGACATGTAAAACTAGTCTTTCACCAATGCCCAGTTTGCTCTCTTGCCCAAAGTCAAAATGACACCTGTAGTGTATTGACAATATTATGTCTTCCAAAGATTTTATGGATTTTGAGTGTCTACCTATTGATTAAGGCTTTACTCATTGCACAAAAACTCTACAGACTTGAATTCACCTCTGCCTTTTTAAGCTGGAATCCATTTCATCAGCAAAATATTTAAAGCTTGTTGCTTGGATTGTCGGTCATTATTAATTAAAACTGACAGTCAAATAGCAGTGTATCGGATTTGTTAACATTTAGCTCAAGCTCAGTTGCACTCACGCAGTTTGGCATTGCTGTTAAATCATAATTAAATAAGTCATCAATATTATTTGGACAAAGCGTCTTTCTGGTTTGTTATATGGGACAATATTAATTATTAAAGTTCCATTCTGTAGTACTGCTGAATGCCGATTGCGCCATGACCGGCTCGGTAACCACTGCACATTTTGTGCGGTATTACATTGTGTTGGCATTTAAATGACGCTTTGGTGGTTTTTAGTATACAGTGAAGAGTATTGTTTCTTGCATGCTGTACAAACAATGCATACCATACATACGGATGGAAGGAGAGACTGCAGAATATAATGTTACAGTTATAGCAAGGTGTAGAGAAAAGATCAACTTAATATGAGGTAGGTCCATTCAAAAATCTGATGGCAGTAGGGAAGAAGCTGTTCTTGAGTCGGTTGGTACGTGACCTCAAACTTTGGTCTCTTTTTCCTGACAGAAGAAGGTGGAAGAGAGTATGTCCGGGGTGCGTGGGGTCCTTAATTATGCTGGCTGCCTTTCTGAGGCAGTGGGAATTATAGATAGAGTCAATGGATGGGAGGCTGGTTTGCGTGATGGACTGGGCTACATTCACAACCTTTTGTAGTTTCCTGCAGTCTTGGGCAGAGCAAGCTCCTTACCAAGCTGTTATACAACCAGAAATAATGCTTTCTCTGGTGCATCTGTAGAAGTTGGTGAGGGTCGTAGCTGACATGCCAAATTTCTTTAGTCTTCTGAGAAAGTAGAGTCGTTGGTGGGCTTTCTTAACTATAGTGTCGGCATGGGGGGGACCAGGACAGGCTGTACACCTGTGATCTGTACACCTAAAAACTTGAAGCTCTCGACCCTTCCTACTTCATTCCCATTGATGTAGACAGGAGCATGTTCTCCACTACGCTTCCTGAAGTCGATGACAATCTCCTTCATTTTGTTGACACTGAGAGAGAGATTATTGTTGTCGCACCAGTTCACCAGATTCTTTCTCATTCCTATACTCTGTCTCATCATTGTTTGAAATCAATGAACACAGTTCCCGTGTTACCAAATAAACTTACTAATCTAATTTACTGGAAACAGTGTAAATAGAGCATTTCAGTTGGAAAGGATATCAAGTAGAAATATTGCATTTATAATAATAATATAATAATAATAATAATTGCTTATTGTCACAAGTAAGTTTCAATGAAGTTACTCTGAAAAGCCCCTAGTCGTCACATTCCGGCTCCTGTTCCGGGAGGCTGATACGGGAATTGAACCCGCGCTGCTGGCCTTCTTCTGCATTACAAGCCAGCTGTTTATCCCACTGTGCTAAACCAGCCCCTGATCCTAAATGATTTATCCTACATTATTACATAACATTCATACGGAAAGTCATTTTTGATCTTTGGTAATAGGGTAAAATGGGTCGTCCCCACTAAACATCTCAATTGATTTTTGTTTCTATTGAAGTCAATCAGGAGAGGTGATAAGTTTGTTGCCAAGCTGGTATGTGTTTTGGGCAATTGCCTGATGCCTAAATGACCAGATCTGCTGTAAGCCTTTGTAGGTCTGCCTCACTTGCACTGTTTGCGTTTTTCTTTGCTTCACGGTTTTGCTGAGGAAGTGGGTAATGGGTAAAATAATTATGTATTTCATTTTTTCAGGGTGCGAGCATTGCTGACGAGACCAACATTTGATTCCCATCGCTAATTGCCTTTGAGAAGGTGGTGGCATGCTGCCTTCTTGAACCGCTGCAGTCCATGTGATATAGGTACACCCAATGTGCTATTCGGGAGGGAGTTCCAGGATTTTCCCTCAGTGAAGGAATAGCGATATAATTCCAAGTCAGGATGGTGAGTGGCTTGGAGGGGAACTTCCAGGTGGTTGAGTTTCCGTGTCTCTGCTACTCCTGTCCTTCTACATGGTAGTGGTTGTGGGTTTGGAAGGTGCTGCCTAAGGAGCCTTGGTACCATCTTATGGATGGTACACACTACTGCTACTGGGCGTCGATGGTGGAGGGAGTGAATGTTTGTGGAAAGGATGACAATAATGTAGGCTGCTTTTTCCTGGATGGTGCTGAACTTCTTGAGTGTTGTTGGAGCTGCACTCATCATGGCAATTGGGGAATATTCCATCACACACCTGACTTGTGTTTTATATGTGGGGGTTAGGTTTTTGGGAGTCAGTAGGTGAGTTACTCACTGCAGGATTCCTAGCCTTGACCTGCTCTTCTAGCCACAGTATTTATATGGCTTGTCCAGTCCCATTTCTGGTCAATGCTAACTGCCAAGATGGTGATAATGCCATTGAATGTCAAGGGGCAATTGTTTGATTCTCTCTTATTGGAGACGTTCATTGTCTGGTACTTGCGTGGTGTGAATGTTACTTGCCACTTGTCAGCCCAAGACTGGTGTTTTTCATTTTGGAGGGGAATGGGAGACAGAAACAAAGAGATCAGAAACTACACCACGACATACACATCGGGATGCAGACATTCAAAGTAGGTGACACCCATGAATGTGCATAACTTTGGAAGTGGACCATGCTGGACTCCAGGATCCACCATTTCAGAAACAGGTGATTTTGAGTTGAAGTTGAGAACAAAGTAGTGTGCAGACATGTGGATCACATCTGAGCAAGAGATACATCCCCAAGAATGAAGGGTCAACCTGGGATTGATGTTTCGCAGTCAACCTCTGGCGTGTGTGCTCCCCTGCCGCTGTTGTTCCTGGTACACCCAGTGAGCTGTCAGGTGCAGAGCCACCCAGTCTAGTGGCACATCTTTTACTGCACCTCAAGACCCCATGATTCCTGCTTCAGAAACTCTCCCCGGTTCCATTGCTTTGGATCTCCCTGCAGAGCACCTCAGTGGTTTTATTTGTAGAAGAGAAGTTAAAGCTGAGAGTCATTGCTATTGTTGCGTGGTTTGTATGAGGGACTTAAGGGGGAGATGAAATGTGGTCATGAGTATGTTTGCCCCTCCCTCCTGCTAATTACGAGTGGGTGATACCAGTCCTGTGCTCCAGGTAGTAAGATGGTGCCGAGCCTATAAATATTTCAATGTGTGTTCTCAACAAACTGGCGCTTGCCTCAGGTTGTCACACCAACCTTAATTGTCATTGAGAAGGTGGTGGTGAGCTGCATTTTTGAACCACTGCAGTCCATGTGGTGTAGATACACTTAAGTGCTGTTAGAATGGGAGCTCCAGAATTTAGACCCAGCAACAGTAAAGGAACGGTGATATAGTTGCAGTTTGGATGGTATATGACCAGATGGCAGTGTTCACTTTTCCTTCTCAGTAGTAGGTGGCGGGTTTGAAAGTTCCCACAGAAGAAGCATTAGCGAGTTGCTGCAGTGCATCTTATGGATGTGTCACTGTGCACTGGTAGTACAGCAAATACCAAACAATCAGGTTGTTTTGTCCTGAATGATGTTGAGTTTCTTGAGTGTTGTTGGAACTGCACTCGCGCAGGCAAGTGGAGAGCATTAAATCACACGTGTGCCTTAGCAAATGGTGACCAGCTTTAAAGAGTCAGGAGGTGAATTACTTGCTGCAGAATTCCTAGTCTATGACCTGCTGTTTGGGGGAGCGATATAAAATGATGCAACTGGTGACAGTAAGGGATTTGAAGCAGAGGAAGAAGAACAGCACGGTAGCATTGTGGATAGCACAATTGCTTCACAGCTCCAGGGTCCCAGGTTCGATTCCGGCTTGGGTCACTGTCTGTGCGGAGTCTGCACATCCTCCCCGTGTGTGCGTGGGTTTCCTCCGGTAAAAGTTTCTTTAAATACATTAAAAACAAACGGGAGGCAAAAGTAGACATTGGGCCGCTCCAAAATGACGCTGGTAATCTAGTGATGGGAGACAAGGAAATAGCTGAGGAACTTAATAAGTACTTTGCGTCAGTCTTCACAGTAGAAGACATGAGTAATATCCCAACAATTCAGGAAAGTCAGGGGGCAGAGTTGAATATGGTTGCCATCACAAAGGAGAAGGTGCTACAGAAACTAAAAGGTCTGAAAATTGATAAATCTCCGGGCCCAGATGGGCTACATCCTAGAGTTCTAAAGGAGATAGCTGAAGAAATAGTGGAGGCGTTAGTTATGATCTTTCAAAAGTCACTGGAATCAGGGAAAGTCCCAGAGGATTGGAAAATCGCTGTTGTAACCCCCCTGTTCAAGAAGGGAACAAGAAAAAAGATGGAAAATTATAGGCCAATTAGCCTAACCTCGGTTGTTGGCAAAATTCTAGAATCCATCGTTAAGGATGAGATTTCTAAATTCTTGGAAGTGCAGGGTCGGATTAGGACAAGTCAGCATGGATTTATTAAGGGGAGGTCGTGCCTGACAAACCTGTTAGAGTTCTTTGAAGAGATAACAAATAGGTTAGACCAAGGAGAGCCAATGGATGTTATCTATCTTGACTTCCAAAAGGCCTTTGATAAGGTGCCTCACGGGAGACTGCTGAGTAAAATAAGGGCCCATGGTATTCGAGGCAAGGTACTAACATGGATTGACGATTGGCTGTCAGACAGAAGGCAGAGAGTTGGGATAAAAGGTTCTTTTTCGGAATGGCAACCGGTGACAAGTGGTGTCCCGCAGGGTTCAGTGTTGGGGCCACAGCTGTTCTCTTTATATATTAACGATCTAGATGACGGGACTGGGGGCATTCTGGCCAAGTTTGCCGATGATACAAAGATAGGTGGAGGGGCAGGTAGTATTGAGGAGGTGGGGAGGCTGCAGAAAGATTTAGACAGTTTAGGAGAATGGTCCAAGAAGTGGCTGATGAAATTCAACGTGGGCAAGTGCGAGGTCTTGCACTTTGGAAAAAAGAATAGAGGCATGGACTATTTTCTAAACGGTGACAAAATTCATAATGCTAAAGTGCAAAGGGACTTGGGAGTCCTAGTCCAGGATTCTCTAAAGGTAAACTTGCAGGTTGAGTCCGTAATTAAGAAAGCAAATGTAATGTTGTCATTTATCTCAAGAGGCTTGGAATATAAAAGCAGGGATGTACTTCTGAGGCTTTATAAAGCACTAGTTAGGCCCCATTTAGAATACTGTGAGCAATTTTGGGCCCCATACCTCAGGAAGGACATACTGGCACTGGAGCGGGTCCAGCGGAGATTCACACGGATGATCCCAGGAATGGTAGGCCTAACATACGATGAACGTCTGAGGATCGTGGGACTATATTCATTGGAGTTTAGGAGGTTGAGGGGAGATCTAAAAGAAACGTACAAGATAATGAATGGCTTGGATAGGATGGACGTAGGGAAGTTGTTTCCATTAGCAGGGGAGACTAGGACGCGGGGGCACAGCCTTAGAATAAAAGGGAGTCACTTTAGAACAGAGATGAGGAGAAATTTCTTCAGCCAGAGAGTGGTAGGTCTGTGGAATTCATTGCCACAGAGGGCGGTGGAGGCCGGGACATTGAGTGTCTTTAAGACAGAAATTGATAAATTCTTGATTTCTCAAGGAATTAAGGGCTATGGGGAGAGAGCGGGTAAATGGAGTTGAAATCAACCATGATTGAATGGTGGAGTGGACTCGATGGGCCGAATGGCCTTACTTCCACTCCTATGTCTTATGGTCTTATGGTCTTATGGGTGCTCCGGTTTCCTCCCACAGTCCAAAGATGTGCAGGTTAGGTGGATTGACCAAGATAAATTGCCCTTAGTGTTGGGTGTGGTCACTGGGTTATGGGGATAGGGTGGAGGTGTTGACCTCGGGTAAGGTGCTCTTTCCAAGAGCCGGTGCAGACTCGATGGGCTGAGTGGCCTCCTTCTGCACTGTAAATTCTATGATCTATAACAGGATCATTCCTTGGAGATTAAGTTCCAGGTATTATTTGAACTTCAATTCTAAACATGTTCATTTGAGACTTTAACCATTTAGGCAACAAGAGACAGTTTGGTGAAGTAACTCAGGAAATCTACCTGTTAAATATAGGACGGGACTTGACCAGCTTACCACAGCTCTTGCTTTCAGGTTCAGACTTGGACGCAGGTTGACACTCAATCTCTGTTCTCTTTCTGTAACTTTTATTTCCCTCTGGACAGCAATCATTTGCTGAGCAACTTGCTCAGTGAAATCTTCTGCTTCTCACCTCATTGTAAACCACAACCCACAGTGTGATCAATTATGTTATTGGATTCTAATTGGCCTGAATGAGGTGAGGCTTATTCTGAATTGGCTTAATGAATACGTGATCAATGTGTAATTGGTCTAGGCGAGCATGATCAGTTTCTAATTGGTTTCTTGAGGGTGATGGTCATCTATTGATGCCATTTCCCATAGTCCCCAAGATGTCAATTACTTGTGGGACCATTCCGTTCATCAAAGTTTGCTCCTGGTACTTCTTGCCAAGATAAAGAGACTCCCTCCAAACATCACAAGTCAGGCTGCACTAATGTAATGCACAAGGCTGAATGTTTTAAGATTTGCTTTTCTTTTCACAATCAGACTTTGAATTTGGAGAACGGAGCTGATAATTTTAATTGTGAGGGAGGTGGATAGTTCTGTATCAGTAATTGGTCAATCTTGATATCTTCCATCACTGCCTTAAGGCCATATGTTCTTTGGCCCTTGTCAAGTTTGAGCGTGATGTTAAGAACTAGTCATGTGATCAGCTTATGTCTCAGAATTCAGTATGAAGCGAGATTAGGTTGACATACTTCAATTGTATGTAAACTAAACTAAAACTAATCATGAAACATAGATTTACCCACAGGGACCTCTGTGATAACATTTACTCCCTGCTGTTGGTCCTCTTCTTCATCTCCTACCTTATGTTGCTTTAATAGATGTGCAGAAAAAGAGAGTGCAAGCTCAAGGTAGGCGAATATGACACCCTTGCAATTAAAGAGAAAAGAAGCAGTTCGAAGCTTATGGTCATCTGGAGCTTCAAAGTTATGCAATAGTTACAGTTTTCAGATATTCTTCTTCTTAGGCAGTGCCTTGGGATCGAGGATGTCTCTGAGATGGCTGATCAGTCCGATGCGTGATCTGCAGTCTCTGCCACATGAGGGGCAGGAGTGCGTGGAGGGTCAGGGAGATGAATTGTTTGGAAGTTTGCGTGCTCTCACCGATGCCTTAACTTAGCACTGCGTTTTCTCAACAGAATAACTCAATATGTTTGCTACCTTCCTGAATCTTTCCCATTTTGGTTGGTCACATGCCAGAGACTCTCATGTATTCAGGGAACCTTCAGTATATTCCTGACACTGCTATCTGCTAAAGAAAGAGAAGAATGCCTCTCCTTGGCTTGTTCTTGAAAAGGCATGAGGTGTTTCTGAATTGGGGCTACTGGAGCAGTATTAGAGTCATAGGCTCATAGATGTTTACAGAATGTAAACAGGTCCTTTGGCACAGCTTGTCCATGTCGCCCAGTTTCTATCACTAAGCCATTCCCACTTGCCCGTATTTGGCCCGTATCCCTCTATACCAGGGGTGGGCAAACTTTTCCGTGCAAGGGCCACATTCAGAAATTCACAATTTTAAAGGGCCGCATAGTATATTAAGTAAAATAATTACTTCACCCGGTTATGATTCTGGGCGCCTCATATAGAACAATATAGCACAAAACAGGCCCTTCGGCCCTCGATGTTGTGCCGAGCAATGATCACCTTACTCAAGTCAACGTATCCACCCTATACCAGTAAGTAACCCAACAGTCAGCCACCCCCCCCCCCCCCCCCCCCCCCCCATTAACCTTAAAAAAAAAAAATTTTAAATTTCTTTTAAAACTTTTTTTTTTTAAATGCCTTGGTGGGCCGCATAAAGACCTTTGGCGGGCCGCATGCGGCCCGTGGGCCGTAGTTTGCCCACCCCTGCTCTATACCCACCCTGCCCATGTAACTGTCTAACTTTTTTAAAGGAAAAAAATTGTACCTGCCTCTACCACTGCTTTTGGCAGCTCGTTCCAGATGCTCACTACCCTCTGTGTGAAGAAATTTCCCCTCTGGTCTCTTTTGTATCTCTCCCCTCTCACCTTAAACCTATCCTTTAGTTCTAGACTCCTCGACCTTTGGGAAACGATATTGACTATCCATCTTATCAATGCCCCTCATTATTTTATAGACCTCTATCAGATCACCCCTAAGCCTCCTACACTCCATGGAAAAAGTCCCAGCCTATCCAGCCTCTCCTTATAGCTCAGACCATCAAATCCTGGTAGCATCCTTGTAAATCTCTTCTGCACTCTTTCCAGTTTAACAATATCCTTCCTATAATAGGGTGACCAGAACTGAAAACAGTATTCCATGTGTGGTCTTCCTAATGTCTTGTATAACTTCAACAAGACGTCCCAACCCCTGTATTCAATATTCTGACCAATAAAACCTCGCATGCTGAATGCCTTCTTCACCACCCTGTCCACCTGCGATTCCACCTTCAAGGAATTCTGTAACTCTCCCCAACTCCCTACCATTAACTGAGTAGGTCCTAACCTGATTTGATCTACCACAATGCACCACTTCACATTTATCCAAATTAAACCCCATCAGCCATTTATTGGCCCACTGGCCCAATTGGTCAAAATCCTGTTGCAATCTTATATAACCTTCCTCACTATCCACTATGCCGCCAATCTTGGTGTCAACCGCAAACTTACTAATAATAATAATCTTTTTATTGTCACAAGCAGGCTTACATGAACATTGCAATGAAGTTACTGTGAAAAGCCCCTCGTCGCTACATTCCAGCGCCTGTTTGGGTACATTCAGCATTCTGAGCTGGAACGGGAATTGAACCCGCCTTGTTCTGCATCACAAACCAGCTGTCTAGCCCACTGAGCTAAGCCAGCCCTCTAACCATGCCTCCTACATTCTCATCCAAATCATTATATATATATATCGCAAATAACAGCGGAACCAGTACTGATCCCTGAGGCACACCGCTGGTCACAGGCCTCCAATTTGAAAAACAACCCTCCACAACCACCCTTTGGCTTCGGTCGCCAAGCCAATTTTGTATCCAATTGGCTATGTCACCGTGAATTCCGTGAGATTTAACCTTTTGCAATAACCTATCGTGCGATACCTTGTCAAAGGCCTAGCTAAATCCCATGAAGACAACGTCGACTGCACTGCCCTCATCTACTTTCTTGGTTACCCCTTCAAAAAACTCAATCAAATTGGTGAGACATGACTTTCCCCTTACAAAGCCATGCTGGCTTTCCCTAATTAGCTCTTACCTGTCTAAGTCCCTCAGAATATCTCCTAACAATTTATCCACTACAGAAGTAAGGCTAACCGGCCTGTAGTTCCCAGGCTTATCCCTACAGCCCATCTTAAACAAGAGCACAACATTTGCTACCATCTTCAGGCACCTCTCCTATCGCTGTCGATGATTTACATTTCATTTCATGGGATACATTTCATCAGGTCCCAGGGATTTATGTATCTTGATGTGCTTTAAAAGCTCCAGCACCTCCTTCTCTGTAATATGTACACTCCTCAAGACATCACTATTTATTTCCCCAATTTCCCTAACATTCATGCCTTTCTCACACTAAATACTGATGAGAAATATTCATTTAGGACCTCTCCCATCCCATGTGGATCTGCACATTGACGACCTTGTTTATCCTTAAGAGGCCCTACCCTCTCGCTAGTCACCCTTTTACCCTTTATGTATCTGTAAAAGCTCTTGCCTTATCTGCCAAGACAATCTCATGTCCCCTTTTTGCCCTCCTGATTTCTCTCTTACTACTACTCCGCCAAGCCTTATACTCCTCAAGGAATCCATTTGATCCCAGCTGCCTATGCATGTCATATGCCTCCTTCTTCCTTTTGACCATGGCCTCAATATCCCGAGTCATTTACGGGCCTTACCCTTCACTCTAAGATGAATGTGCTCACCCTGAACCCTAGTTAACATATTTTTGAAAGATTCCCATTTTCCAGCTGCCCCCTTGCCTGTAAATAGGCACCCCAATCAACTTTTGAAAGTTCCCGCCTAAAACCCTCGAAATTGGCCTTGCCCAATTCAAAATGTTAACTTTTGGGCCAGAACTATCATTCTCCATAGCTATCTTAAAACTAATGGAATTATGGTCACTGGTCCCAAAATAATCCCTCACGAACACTTACGCCGCCTGCCCTTCCTTATTCCCCAAAAAGAAAGAACCTTTGTGTGCAATTTCCTCCTGTAATAGATTGACAGACAAATTTTTACAATGGCAGGAGGACTCTGCAGACCTTTAAAATGGCATATATAGAATCTCAGATGTAGAAATCCCACAACCATTTCCAACAAATTCCATTTTTTCCAGTAGAGGAAAGGTGTGATTGAGACCGGAGAAAACCTGAACTCAGCAGGGCCATTTGACTTTGAGTTCAACCATAATCCATTTTGACTGTTGCAAAGACCAAAACCCGTATTGTGGGGGTCACAAATTTGTTGAGTCGACATAAATGTTCTTGAAGAACATAAAATATCTACCTATCTGACATGATCGGAAGTTTTTTGAAAAATCTCCCATTCTCCTTTACTGCAAAAAAACGGATTACAACTGTCAGTGATTGTTTTTTAAAAAAACCTCTGCTGGACTGCTTTGATTGACAGGGCAACTGGTGTAACATTTGTTCAATCAGTATCAATAATGTTCTTTGTAGATATTCTCTGAAATACGATTCGTTGTGAATGCTTGGCTGAATGTAAAGCTATAATTATCTCAGCAGGGTTTCTGAGTTCATGGTTTCATTAACAGCTTAAATACGCTATTGAATTATTATGTGTAAGAAGAGTGTTTTGATTTTATAATAGATCCACTATTTGAGGGTAAAAGCCCTGGTATTATTTTTAAACTATCAAATCTACTGTGGCACAATGGATAGCATTGCTGCCTCACAAGGACACACCTCTTGCTGATCTTCTGCATCCCTTCCACCTCAACAACCTTTACCCAGATTTGACAGTTGCTTTCTCATTTACATATGCCATAGCAGACTACACTTTTACATGGATGTTCCAAAAATCATCATTTCAATGAATATGCAAATAAACTGACCTAGCAACTCTTGTGTAGACAACTCCCCATACCTCACTGGATACCATTTCTAGGCCTATTGTGACGAATGCAGGATTATAGATATGTTGGATTATAAACATTTGCCTATTTAAGGTTTAACAGCCTGGGTTAGAGTGTGTTTGACTGCAGTCATCATGTTTTTTAAAAGAATCTTGCTTTGCAAGACCAGACACTTTTAGGAGCTAGAGATTGACCAGGGCAAAAACAACCTGGGCTAATGTAATGTGGATTGACTAGGGGAAGCCTCTGGGAGTTAATGTGTTTTTGGCCTGCAGAGTTAATTTGTTTTCAACTTGGGGAGATTATGTCATTGCTGGCTGGAGCCAAGGTATTCAGACATTTTTCAGAAAGCTTTCTCAGTTGAGTTCTGATCTGACGAATCCTTTAGACTACGGGTAAGGTATTTTGCTCGGACATGAGGTTAGTTAAAAAAGGAGTAATAGTACTTAAAGCAGTGCAGACTTGTCTGAGAACAAGGGGAAAGTTGAAACAAACCAGTTTAAACAGCTTTTTGGAGGTATCCAGCCAGAGTCTGCAGAGGTTCTAGCAGGAGCCAAATCTGTTCTGGAAAGCAGGTATTAATAACAAAGAACAATACAGCATAGGAACAGGCCCTTCGGCCCGCCAAACCTGTACTGGTCATGATACCAATCTTGGCCAAAACTCTCGGCACACCTCTTAGCATTCAATGAATTGTTGAAGCCTTGTCTGCACACAACACATTCTTAATGTTTTCTTCAAGCTGTATAACTGATGAAATGAAATGAAATGAAAATCGCTTATTGTCACGAGTAGACTTCAATGAAGTTACTGTGAAAAGCCCCTAGTCGCCACATTCCGGCGCCTGTTCGGGAAGGCTGTTCTTTCCACATTCAGTGCACTGGAACACGATCATTTAGATGCGTGAGTGTCTGACAATTAAAGACTCATGAATAGAGCAGATTTGCAGCTGATCTTTAGAACATAGAACATAGAACAGTACAGCACAGAACAGGCCCTTCGGCCCTCAATGTTGTGCCGAGCCATGATCACCCTACTCTAACCCACATATCCACCCTATACCCGTAACCCAACAACCCCCCCCTTAACCTTACATTTATTAGGACACTACGGGCAATTTAGCATGGCCAATCCACCTAACCCGCACATCTTTGGACTGTGGGAGGAAACCGGAGCACCCGGAGGAAACCCACGCACACAGGGGGAGGACGTGCAGACTCCACACAGACAGTGACCCAGCAGGGAATCGAACCTGGGACCCTGGAGCTGTGAAGCATTTATGTATTGTGTGAGGTTTCTGTCTGAAAATCTTCTCCTTCTGATATCCTGAATCAGCCAAGAGGAATCACTCTGCTCCTCGTGATGTCTCCGGGTTCCAATGCGCAGGTCTGGCGTGCCGGACATGGGAGCCCCGCCCCCACCCTTTGATTCCTCCTTCCCCCAACACCTCCTCGAGACAAGGTTTCCAGGCAACTGGCTAACGTCTCTGGCCAGAGCGAGAAGTTGCTCGATGGCCACCCCATCCCCTCCACGCCCAGGCCTGCCATTGGGATGTAGGATGGATTGAGAGCTGAATGTTTCCCTTTCTTGTTGTTTAATTGGTAATAGAAATAGTAATTAATGGTATTGTATTTACTGTATTGAGTAGTATTCTTTAAGGGTAATTGTAAGCTATTTTTTGGTATGTTGTTAAAATACCCAAACATTGTATTAATAATAAAGTCTTGTTTGAAAATACCAAATCTCTATTTCATTGTGCAATTACTCCTGGAGTGTCTTACAAAATGAAATATTGGGGTCACGGTCCAGTATCCTAGCCACTGTTGGACATCTGGGGCGGGATTCTCCCCTACCCGGCGTGACGGGGGGTCCCGGCGTAGTGGAGTGGCACCAACCACTCCGGGATCGGGCCTCCCCAAAGGTGGGGAATTCTCCGCACCTTTGGGGGCTAGCCCCGCGCCGGAGCGGTTGGCACCAGAAGACTGGCGCAGAAAACCGGCGCCCCCGGCAGCGGGGCTGGCCGAAAGGCTTTCGCCGGTCGGCGCATGCGCCGGCGGTGACGTCAGCGGCCAGCTGCCGCTGACATCACCACTGGCGCATGCGCGATGTGGGTTTCTCTTCCGCTTCCGCCATGGCGGAGGCCGTGGCGGCCGCGGAAGAGAAATAGTGCACCCAGGGCACAGGCCCGGAGTCTGAGCGGGGGGCCCCGATCGCGGGCCTGGCCACCTTGGGGGCACCCCCCCCCCCCCGGGTCCGATCGCCCCCCGCCCCCCCCAGGACCCCGGGGGCCCGCTCGCGCCGCTGATCCCGCCGTTACCAGAGGTGGTTCAAACCTCGGCGGCGGGAGAGGCCTCCCAGCGGCGGGACTTCAGCCCATCGCGGGCCGGCGAATCACCGCAGGGGCCTCGCCGATCGGAGTGGCATGATTCCTGCCGCCGCCACTTCCCGGGTGGCGGAGAATCTCTGCCACGGCGGGGGTCGGATTTTCGGCGGCCCCAGGCGATTCTCTGACTCTGCTGGGGGTTGGGGAATTTCGCCCGTAATACCTTTTTGCATAAAAATGTTGTGTATTCCTTGAGTTTAAAAGGCGGATGGGTGATATATTCAAAGTGTTTAAAATATAAATTTGATTCGGTAGGCTAGATACAGAGAAGCTATTTTCTATGGTTGGGGAATTATGACCAAAGGAACATTATCTTAAAATTAGAGTTGGACTGCTCAGGAAGGAAATCAGGAAGTACTTTTTTTAATAATGGCAAGTAGAAATCTGGAATTCTATACCCCGATGGTTTATGAGTGCTAGCATAATTGGAGCATTCAGGACTGAGAATGTTTTTTGTTAGGGAGATGAAGTTAAGGCGGTAAATGGAGTTGAGATTATGGATTCACAGGACAGAGATTTATGGGCCGATAGGACTGCAGGTAGGGGTAAACCTATGAATTACCTGGATGGCCTTCCCTCCCCTAATCTATCCAGCCCCAACCTGTCTGCAGTTTTACAGGATGGGAGGGAGAGCAGAGGGTGGCCCACCCATCCTCACCCCAATTGAGGCCCTTTAGTGGCCAATTCATGGTCACATAAAGGTCCTTTCCTGCCTACCCTCAATTTTGAAGTAAGGTGGAGAAGTACAGGGACAGACTCAGGCCTCAGGCGGAAAAGTGGGGGTGAGGCACTTCCATCACTGATCCTCTTTCCAGATTGGGCAAACCCACACCCACCAAGGACTGCCCCCTCATTGTGCTCCCTCCTCACATGATCTTCCGGTCATGCCATCAGGACCCCCTCTTCCTATCCCCTTCACCTTCCGGGCCTCCCCTCCTAACCCCAACATGAGACCATGCACCTCCTACACCTGTAGACTCTGACACTTAAGACTGGTGAGACTGCCTGTAGCCTCAACAATGGTCAGTGTTCCTGTGGTGTTTCTTGGACACCTACAGGGCTGTTAGGAAGGGAGTTCCAGGATGTGTGACAGTGAAGGAACGGCGATATATTTCCAATTCAGGGTGGTGAGTGACGTGGAGCGGAACCTCCAGGTGCTGGGGATCCCAGGTATCTACTGCTCTTGTCCTTCTAGATGGTAGTAGTGTGGGTTTGGTAGGTGCTGCGTAAGGAACAGCCTTGAGCAGCTGATTGGCCTGCCTCTACATATATAGAAACCTCTTGTCCCGTCCATGATAGGTTTGGCGATGTGCGGGAGTGGCAAATGTAATGGGAGCCAAAAAGTAAAAAAACCTGATGGCATAAAATCACACCAGAATAAGGGCAGGCAGGTTTGTCTACCTGGTGTCTGGTCTCTTATGGTTATCTTATGAATACTCATTAAAACTGTTGCCCGTCAGCATCCTGGAAGGCCTCCCAATTTTGAATCACCCCTGAGCAAAATTATGGCTGTCTAAAACTCAATTGCTAAAGTGGCGTGCACATAGCAGTCCTCAGTTTGCTAGAGACCTCAAGGTGAATGCAAAGAAAGCCTTTCTGCCATAGCAGCCTGTGCTGATCCTGATGTGCTGGACACCATTCTGCAGGGGCAGACCAGTTTCTGCCTTCAATATCCACTCTGGGCTGTTCTTCATGGACAGTAACATTCTGCTGGACACATGGACCCTCCATTGTCATCATCTCGGGTCAGTACTGTGCCTGGGGTTGGCAAGCACAGGGGTCACATTCCTCCTGGTATCACGCACCAGTGTCTATTCTGGACAGCGCTGTGAAGGATTCATGCAGCTACCTCAAGAAAGATCCAAAGTTTGACCGAGGGTGGAGTACGAGATGAGGTTGGCGGGTGGGAGGCGGACTGATAAAGACAAGGGGGTAATGTGGAAGGAGGACTATGCAAGAAGGAGGGTGCAGGGTGAAGGGTCACAATGGTAGGCAGAGGAGCCGGGAGATGGATGAAGAAGGTGAACAATGGAAGGCAGAGGGAAGACAGAGAGGAGGGAAACTGGATCCTGACAAAGCTGCATGAAAAGCTCACAAACAAGGGGGTCAAAGGGATGCCACATTGTTTCCTGGAAGGGGCTGCACGAAGACTCCAGATGCGGTGGGTAAAGGTCCAAATGAGGCATGGGCACCTCACAGGTATTTTCTGTGCATTTGTATGGGACATAGACATCGCAGGCTGGGCCAGCATTTATTCCCATCCCTAGTTGCCCTTGAGGAGTTGGTGATGAGCTGCCTTCTTGAACCGCTGCAGTCCCTGAGGTGTAGGTACACCCACAGTGCTGTTCAGGGGGTAGATTTTGACCCAGCGACAGCGATGGAATGCCGATATATTTCCATGTCAGGATGGTGAATGACATGGAGGAAACGCCCAGATAGTGATCTCAGGTATCTGCAGCTCTTGTCCTTCTAAATCGTAGTGGTCTTAGGTTTGGAAGGTGTTGTCTAAGGAGCTTTGGTGAGATCCTGTAATGCATCTTCAAGATGGTATACATCGCTACCAATGTTCGTCGGTGGTGGAAGGAGTGAAAGTTTGTGGGAGGAGTGCCAATCAAATGGGCTACTTTGTCCTGGATGGTGTTGAGCTTCTTGAGTGTTGTTGGAGCTGCACTCATGCAGACAAGTGGGGAATATTCCATTACACTCCTGACTTGGGCCTTGTAGGTGGTGAACAAGCTTTGGAGAGCCAGGAGGTTAGTTACATGCCACAGGATTGCCAACCTCTAACTTGCTCTTGTTTCTTTCAATTATTTTGTGGGATGAGGACATCACTAGCAAGGCCAGCATTTATTGCCCATTCCTAATTGTCCTTGATATGAGTGGCTAGCTGTGCCATTCAGAGGACATTTAAGAATCAACCACATTGCTGAGGGTCTGAAGTCAATTGTAGGCCAGACCAGGTAAGTACGGCAGATTTCCTTCTAAAAGGGCATTGGTGAACAAGATGGATTTTTACAACAATCAACAGTCATCATTAGATTCTTAATTCCAGACTTTTTATTTTGAATTCAAATATCACCATATGCTATGTTGGGATTCAAACCCGGTACAAGGATTTATAATCCAGTGACCATTTCCCGACACCACTACCTCCTCTAGCCGCAGTAGTTATATGGCTGGTCCAGTTCAGTTTCTGGTCAATTTCACCCTCTGGGATGTTTATAGTGGGAGATTCAGTCAATGGTAATGTCATTGAATGTCAAGAGGCGATGCTTAAATTCTTTCTTGTTGGAGATGGTCATTGTCTGACACTTGTGTAATGCAAATGTTACTTGCCACTTGTTGGCCCAAGACTGGATATTGTCCAGCTTTTATTGTATTTAGATCTGAGGAGTTGTGAATGGTGCTGAAAATTGTGTCATCAATAATGAACTGCCCCACTTCAGACTTTATGCTGGAAGGAAGGTAATTGATGAAACTGTTGAAGATTGTTGGGCCTTGGACATTATCCTGAGCAACTGCTGCAGTGATATCCTGGAGCTGAGCTGATTAACCTCCAACCACCACGACCATTGTCTTTTGTACCAGGTGTGACTTCAACCAGCTGAGAGTTTCCCCCCTGATTTCCATTGAATTCAGGTTTGTGATGACTCCTTGATGCCAAACTTGGTCAAATGCTGCCTTGATGTTTATAGACTCGGGGGTTGGGCAGTTGAATCAGGGAACAGACTTCTTCTTGAGGCTGCTAGCCTTTTCCCTCTTGATTGCCTTCATGTTGCACTTTCACATACTTCATTTGTGAATACAGAAAGGATTTATTAATAAGAAAACAGCAGCCTCATGTATCCCGCCTAGGACAACTCCACCCCCTTGGGTGATTGCCCAGTCTGAGTCCCAATTGGTCCTCCAAGCCAGGTGACCCTTACTCTGCTGTGTTGCCCACAAGAGACAATCACCACAAATCACCACAGTTGCTGACATCCTGCACAACCTGGTGAAGACTGGTGGGTGGAGGGAGTGATATGAGTGTGCTGAATTCAGGAGGAGAAACCATGGGAATATAATTGGCTTTCTTTTTCTTTTCTTACGTACTTTTGACAGTTTGATGTGTGATGCCTCAAATGTGATGGGTGCACTAGACAGGATAGTTTTGCACAGAAATTAATTATTCTGAAGCCATTTTGTGGCTACAATCACATTTCAGGGTTAAGATGGCAATTATAAAGCACTTTGGCCTGTTAGGTTATGATCTGTTCTGAATTGCATGATCAAATTATCATCCAGTCTCACAGAAGGTCACCTCAAACAGATTCCTACAGTGAAAAAAAAAGACAATGGCCCAACTTGCTGTTTAATTCCAGTGAAGGTTTGATAATATTCATTGCCTGATACCAATCTCCCATCTCCCACATGCTCGAGACGTGTGTGCCATGTGAAATCACCTCCCGGGAAGTAAGAATGATAAAAATGAAGGATAAAATTGTTATTTCAAGTTTTTAAATTGGATTTCAATACCATGATTCTGTGGGATAAACATTTATGGTTTGAGAATTCATGTTCTCTTTTTTTAAATAGAGTGTCTGAGCTCAGGTTCAGTAACACAAAGTGATATTCTCCTCAACAGTACATTGACGAGCTAAGCTCCGTTCTCTCCAACGCCCGGATTCCCCGCCAGATTGCTGGCAGAGCTGCAGAAATTAGATGTCAGTATAAATTATGGTACAAGATGAGCCACAGGCTTGGGCTATGAACAGTAGACACACAAAACAAACTGTTTGTGAAGGTAATTGCTTCTGATCTTAAGGTTCTTAAATGACAGAAATTGGTGCTGATGTGGCATTTGCGTCACAAACCCTCTGTTAATTGAGAACGACTTGATCTGCTTTCTTGTGTTCGCAATTCACCTTCTCACTGTGATGTGCAGCAGTGAGTCAGAAAGTAATTCCCCTCTACATGAAAACAATATTGACTCTGGTGGTGCTTTGGAGGGTGATATATGCCATAAGAATTATGCTGAGCACAAATTAAACAAGTGCTGTAGGGAGAAACGACTTGATAGTAGGTCTCCCCCCACACAGTGATATTGCAAAGACAACAATATCAGGTCCTGGGCCCTGCATTTTTAATAGTTTCAAAAGAATGGATTGTTTTTGCCAAACATTCTTCAGGGAAGTAAGTACTGTAAAATTGTTAACATTTTTGTATATATTTAATAAGATAGTATATGAAACCTGCCATGAAATTGTCTTGCCTGTTAAAATGCCTTTTGACAACAGCCTGTCATTTCACTGCTCCAGTGAACTTTTGCTATTCTATTCACGCAAGAGAAATCAGCAAAAATGCCCAGAATAGAAAATATTGACAGTGTGCCCAAGAATAAGACCTAAACAGGTAAGATATTTGAGCCGACACAGAGCGAGAGATGCCCTTTATCGCACCCCTATTACACTATTAGAAGAATTTGGGGATTTTGGGATCTTGCCACCGTTATTTGGGCCTACCGCCATTTTGTTTTGAACATCGGATGGCACGGTAGCACAGTGGTTAGCACTGTTGCTTCAGAGCGCCAGGGTCCCAGGTTCGATTCCCGACTTGGGCCGCTGTCTGTGCGGAGTCTGCACGTCCTCCCCGTGTCTGTGTGGGTTTCCTCCGGGTGCTCCGGTCCCTTCCCACAAGTCCCAAAAGACATGCTTTTAGGTGAACTGGACATTCTGAATTCTCCCTCTGTGAACCCAAACAGGCGCCGGACTGTGGTGACTGGAGGATTTTCACAGTAACTTCATTATGGTGTTAATGTAAGCCTACTTGAGACAATAATAAAGATTATTATTATCAACCAAATCAGCATGGATTTATATATGGTGGGTGGGGAAAGAGGTGGTCCCAACAGCTGGGGGAAGGGAAACTGATCTTCAGGACATGGAATGCCGGTCGGCTTTAGTGTTTGACCGTGCCCCCTATTCTGCATAAAACCTTTATTTTTGTCGCATGTGAACATTGTCAGCAAGGCGAGCCCATCCATAATTGCCCATAAACTGTGTACTTTGCTATGGTCAATTCAGAGGGCAGTTAATAGTCAATCACATTCTGTGGGTCTGGAATCACATGTAGGCCAGACCTGGTAAGGGTGGCAGATTTCACTTACAAGTGAACCAGATGGGTTTTTAACAATAATCAGTGGTCACCATTATGGAGACTAGTTTTCTATTTCAGATTTATTAATTAATTGAATTGAAATTCCTCCAGATATCAAGGCAGGATTGGAACACATAGCGCAAGAGCCTCTGGGCCTCTGCATTACAGTCCAATAACACGACCACTATGCCACCATCTCCCATATGCATTCCCTACAATAGAACTATACTTCAAAAACACTTCAATGGCTGTAAAGTGCTCTGGGATACCCTGAGACTGTGGAAGGTGTTATATAAATGTTCATATTTCTTTTAAGCTTGTTTTAATATGGTTCATCCAGTCATTATTACCCACTGGTGAAACCATTTTGGGAATTCTAACTCCATCCAGCCAGCAGAAACCTAGCCAGGGAGGTGCATTAAAATCTTAAGAGTGAAATGCTCACTCCAATGGACTGCAATTTTATAATGTCTGAATTTTCAGGTTTTTGAAGATGTACTGTACAGAATTGATATAAGGTTCTGTAATGGCAGTGCTCAGTCGACATCATTATTTTTTTCAACAAAGCTTTTACTGTACTTACTCCTCGTTTAGCCACCCAAATAGCTTGTGGGAGGCTAGTGTAGTTGTTGTGTGGATAAATACATACTCTTCTGTGAACTTCTTAAAAGCGAGGCCACTGTCTGAAATGACTCAATCTGGAATGCCACGTGTAACGATCCTCCTGATACTCCTAAGAGTGGAGCTCTTAGCTGATAGTCTGTGCTGAATGGTGCTGGCCATTCTGTAATGTTCTGCCAGGTGGAAGAAGGCTTCATCTGTTTTTTAGTTTTGGTTTGATCAAGAAGCTGGAGGACCACAAGCCCAGATCTCTCTCTCTCTCTCTCTCTTACCTGATCAACTCTGTTCAAAGGTTCAAAGCAAAGGCCTTTCTCTCTCTGAAGTCAGATTGAACATCAGGGAAGTTCAGTCCAGCAACATCTGCAGGCAGGACCGGATGTTTAAAAGAACCCTCTTTAAAATCTTCTGAGGAGGGTTCTGTTTTTCCTCAGTAAAGCTAGGGGAAATTCTGGTGGATTTGGAAACAAATAAGAAATTACACGGCCCGAGGCGGATCTTCAGAGTGAAGGCCAAGGTTGATAAAAATGAAAGTGACTCCTCAGAGAGAATCCCACAGTCTGGGGGTTCAGACTGAGTATTCCAGCCAGAAGATTCTCATTAGCCATCCAACCAGTGGTTCTCAATCACTCCACGTCCTGGAAGTCATCTAAAAAAAATCCAAAACAAGGGTACTCACCTTCTACCTCACATTAATCCTTTGTTTTGCCCCTCCCCCTGACTCTGCATGTATATACTTTGTGTGTGTTTAGATAGAGGATAGGATGGCAAAAGGGTGGAGCCGTAGATTAGCTGGCCATTATTCTGCTATCATTATTGCATGCCTTATCTCTATAAATAAGCAGTTGTTGTGTTTCACTTATAAATCTGGTGCCTGTAAGTCATTAGAGAAGTCAAGGGCCAAAGTCCTCGAAACCTTTACACAAATTATTGGTCACTTTACTTGTGGTGGGACTGTGGGGCCTGTAAGGCTGGAGTTGACCGCATACCAGCCCAGAGTGTTGTAACACATGTGTGACGAAAATGTAGTTTGATCTCTTAATGACTGCTTCTGAGGCCAGACCATGAATACATATGACTTCAGGCCATCTGGAATAATAATCAGCAGCTTTTGAGGATTGTCTTCCCTTCAGCTCAAGAAGATCCATCCTGAGACATTCACATGGTCTGGATTGAAGTGAGGATGCCAGCAATAATTCTCTTTGGTCCTGGGGTTGGATTGTGCACATGATGCAGCTCAAAATCATTCCTCTATTGATTTTGTCATCCCAGGCAACTGACTGAATTCACATTCTGGCACAACTCTTTGGAATTCCCCAGGTGGCCCTGGCATATCCTTAGAAACATCTCAAGCCTGAGCACGCTTGGTATGAAAAACCTCTGATCTGAAATTAGCAAGTCATCGTTACTGGAAATATTGTTTCAGGGTGAGTTGCTTGGAACATATTCTCACATTTCTGCACACTGGCATTGTGGCATATTCTATTCTATGATTCACCTGCATTATGAGCCTGTAATATTTCATCCAGTCTTTGTGTTGTTGCTGGAAGGCGCTTGGGGGTCAACGAGGTATGGGCGCGATTCTCCCAGAGGGGGAGAAATCGTAAGGCTGGCGTCAAATCCGGGCGGGTTTGACGCCAGCCCCCCCCTCCCCGACCGGGAACCGATTCTGGTCCCCGGTCGGGGCTAGCATGCCGCCGCCGTAAACTCCAGCATCGCGGGCTTAACAAATTCGTTAAGCCCGCTTGCCACAGTTTGCGCCGGCTGACGCGTCATATGACGTCAGCCGCGCATGCGCGGATTGGAAGACTCCAACCCGCGCATGCGCGGATGACGTCATCGCGCATTTGCGCGAAACCCGCGCATGCGCGGGCTGGGATGCCCCTCAGCCGCCCCGCGAAGTGATACAGCGAGGCGGCGGAGGGACAAAGAGTGCGCGGGCATCGGACCCACTGCCCGCGATCGGTGGGCACCGATCACGGGCCCATGGCACCCTTGGCACGGCCGTGGTACTGCCGTGCCAATCGGTGCCATGGTTTTAAAAATCGGGACTTTACGGCCGTTTTTACGAACGGCCAGACCAGGTGTGTTTGCCGTTCGTAAAAACAGCCGTAAAGGGCTTGGAACTCGGCCCATCGGACAGCTGAGAATCGCTGCTGGCCGTAAAAAAACGGCGGCAGCGATTCGTATCGGGAGTCGGGCGTGGGGGGGGGGGGGGGGGGGGGAATAGCGGGAGGGCGTCGGACTAGCGTGGCCTTAAAATTTTACGAGCCACGCTATTCTCCGCACCGTCGTGAGTGCGGAGAATTGCGCCCATTCCACATCCTCAACAAAATTTATATCATCCTGTTCAGGCTTTTCAACAGGAATGCCTGGCAATGCATCTAATGTTGTTTGTTGTTTTCTTTGGAGAAGATTGTCTATTGATTTCTCGCTTGATGCTAGCGGCTCTTCTATGTAATGGACATGTGGTTCCTTCGCCACCTGATCATGGGAACTCTTGTGACTGTTTTTGTTTTAGAGACTTTCACATGGTTCTATTCAGTTCTGGTGCTCCTGATTCACAGCACTTGTTTCAGTCTTCTCAGGACCTCCCAATAATTTTGGGAATTGTTTCAATTTTTCTTAGCTTCCAGTTTCCCTAATTATATCTGCGCAAACATTTTGACGTAACAATGAACACTCTTGGTTGTGGAGGTCATACAAAGTTTCTGTGATTTCTCTTCCTATATACTGAAGTTTAGCTGTCAGCTATCCCTTAACTTGGAGCTGAATGTTGCGTGGACTTGCACTTTCGATGACTGAATGAAGTCTTGCTTTAGACTCTGTTCTGTGTCAATAAAAAATTGATTCTACAGCTCCAGTGTATTATTTTAAGCTTACTTTATGTCCATTGACTATAATGTCTGTGCTCCAATAGTTCCTACTTGATCCTGGAATTTCACCCAAGAATGGCACTTAATTATCTTTTTCCTTTTCAATAACTTGAATACCACGTGATTTTAGTTGCTTCTCCTTTAAGTTTTGAGACAGGAGTTTATTTGCTCTGACATACCAATTCAATATGTCCTCTCTTCTCGCAGGAATGGCACTCCACATTTTTGGCGGGACACTATGCACTGCAATATAGCCTTTTCCAGCAACAATGAATAACAGCAGCTACCATGCCATCTTCACCCCTTCTCTATTTTGGACGAGATGCGCTGCAACTTCTGTGAACTACAAACTGCACTCTGTCAGCCATTTTTCTCCATGAGATCTTTGTCACCTCAAATAAAAATCTGATTTTGTTTTCTCACTTCTGGCTGACTTGTTAACTGGACACCCTTCGAGAGGGTCAAATCTTCTGTCAACTGTAGAAAATATGATCAAGGCCGCTCTATGACTGTGAACCTGAGTTAATTTATCTTTCAGGGCTTTAAAATCACGACTGTCACTAGTTGACGTAACTCAAGGAATATACATTCTTTCCCCATTTTGGGTACATTTATTAAACTTCTCCTTTCTATAATGGTGTTTCTTTCAAGACTAAAATGAGTGTCAAAGTCTTCAATAACTGCTGTGTATGTTGCCATCTCATTATTCATGCCCTATCTGACCATTATGTCATCTGCACTACTGCCTATTGCATAGAGAAGGGTATTGACCTGTTCCTTGATTATCTTTTTTGCTTGCCTTGAAGCAATTCTGTCCGAGGTGAACCTATAAAACCAGTTCTACCACTTCTCGGCTTGATCTGGGCTGTCCACATGGTTGAAGCACTCTGGTAAAGGTAGGATTTTCTCCATGGCTTTTCTTCATTTCACTGCCCTTACTCGAATTCTATTGGTGATTTTCCCATGCTATCCTTGTCTCACAGTTTTATTCTCTTTCTGTTTCTTCTAATCCCGGGGCTCATTACTTGAGTTTGCTGCTGTTATCATTGTCGTGGGATTTAGAGGGGGTTGTTATGGGCTGGACTTACAGATAATCACAGAATAATACAAGGCAGAAAAGGCCCTTTGGCCCATTGAGTCTGCACTGACGCATGAAAGACACCTGACCTGCTGACCTAATCCCATTTTCCAGCACTTGGCCCATAGCCTTGGATGTTATGACATGCCAAGTGCTCATCTAGGCACCTTTTAAAGGATGTGAGGCAGACCACCTCTCCCACACTCCCAGGCAGTCCGTTCCAGACCATCACCACCCTCTGGGTAAAAATGAATTTTCCTCAAATCCACCAAAACCCCTGCCCCTGACCTGGAATCTGTGCCCCCTCGTAAATGACCTTTTAACTGAGGGGAACAGCTTCTCCCTATCCACCCTGTCCATGCCCCTCATAATCTTCATTACTCACGTGATGAAGAAGCCATGCTCCGAAAGCTAGTGATTATAAATAAACCTTTTGGATTTTAACCTGGTGTTGTAAGACTTCTAACTGTGCCCACACCAGTCCAATGGCGGCATCTCCACCTCAGATTCTTGTACACCTCGATCTCCCCAAGTTGTATATAGAACATAGAACATAGAACATAGAACACTACAGCGCAGTACGGGCCCTTCGGCCCTCGATGTTGCGCCGACCTGTGAAACCATCTGAAGCCTATCTGACCTACACTATTCAATTTTCATCCATATGTCTATCCAGTGACCACTTAAATGCCCTTAAAGTTGGCGAGTCCACTACTATTGCAGGCAGGGCGTTCCACACCCCTACTACTCTCTGAGTAAAGAAACTGCATCTGACATCTGTCCTATATCTACCACCCCTCAATTTAAAGCTATGTCCCTTCGTGTTGGTCATCACCATCCGAGGAAAAAGACTCTCACTGTCCACCCTATCTAACCCTCTGACTATCTTATATGTCTCTATTAAGTCACCTCTCAGCCTTCTCCTCTCTAACGAAAACAACCTCAATTCCCTGAGCCTTTCCTCGTAAGACTTTCCCTCCATACCAGGCAACATCCTAGTAAATCTCCTCTGAACCCTTTCCAAAGCTTCCGCATCCTTCCTATAATGTGGTGATGAGAACTGCACGCAGTACTCCAGGTGCGGCCGCACCAGAGTTATGTACAGCTGCAGCATGACCTTGTGGTTCCGAAACTCAATCCCCCTGCTTATAAAGGCTAGCACACCATATGCCTTCTTAACAGCCCTATTAACCTGGGTGGCAACTTTCAGGGATTTATGTACCTGGATGCCGAGATCTCTCTGTTCATCTACACTACCAAGAATCTTGCCATTAGCCCAGTACTCTGCATTCCTGTTACTCCTTCCAAAGTGAACCACCTCACACTTTTCTGCATTAAACTCCATCTGCCACCTCTCAGCCCAGCTCTGCAGCTTATCTATGTCCCTCTGTATCCTATAACATCCTTCAGCACTATCCACAACTCCACTGACCTTCGTGTCATCTGCAAATTTACTAACCCATCCTTCTACACCCTCTTGCAGGTCATTTATAAAAATGACAAACAGCAGTGGCCCCAAAACAGATCCTTGCGGTACACCACTAGTAACTGAACTCCAGGATGAACATTTGCCATCAACCACCACCCTCTGTCTTCTTCCAGCTGGCCAATTACTGATCCAAACCGCTAAATCAATAGGCTTTCTGCAATAGCCTACCGTGGGGAACATTATCAAACGCCTTACTGAAATCCATATACACCACATCAACAGCTTTACCCTGATCCACCTGTTTGGTCACCTTCTCAAAAAACTCAATAAGGTTTGTGAGACATGACCTACCCTTCACAAAACCGTGTTGACTATCGCTAATCAACTTGTTCTTTTCAATTTGATTATAAACCCTATCTCTTATAACCTTTTCCAACATTTTACCCACAACCGAAGTAAGGCTCACAGGTCTATAATTACCAGGGTTGTCTCTACTCCCCTTCTTGAACAAGGGGACAACATTTGCTATCCTCCAGTCTTCCGGCACTATTCCTGTCGACAAAGACGACATAAAGATCAAGGAAAAAGGCTCTGCAATCTCCTCCCTGGCTTCCCAGAGAATCCTAGGATAAATCCCATCTGGCCCAGGGGACTTATCTATTTTGACATTTTCCAAAATTGCTAACACCTCCTCCTTTTGAACCTCAATTCCATCTAGCCTGGTCGACTGAACCTGAGTGTTCTCCTTGACAACATTGTCTTTCTCCAGTGTAAACACTGACGAAAAATATCCATTTAATGGTTCCCCTATCTCCTCTGATTCCACACACAACTTTCCACTACTATCCTTGATTGGCCCTAATCTTACTCTAGTCATTCTTTTGTTCCTGATATACCTATAGAAAGCCTTAGGGTTTTCCTTGATCCTATCCGCCAACGACTTTTCGTGTCCTCTCCTCGCTCTTCTTAACTCTCCCTTTAGGTCCTTCCTGGCTAACTTGTAACTCTCAAGTGCCCTAACTGAGCCTTCATGTCTCATCCTAACATAAGCCTTCTTCTTCCTCTTGACAAGTGCTTCAACTTCCTTAGTAAACCACGGTTCCCTTGCTCGACAACTTCCTCCCTGCCTGACAGGTACATACTTATCAAGGACACGCAGTAGCTGTTCCTTGAAAAAGCTCCACATTTCGATTGTACCCATCCCCTGCAGTTTCCTTCCCCATCCTATACATCCTAAATCTTGCCGAATAGCATCATAATTGCCTTTCCCCCAGCTATAATTCTTGCCTTGCGGTATATACCTATCCCTGCCCATTGCTAAAGTAAACATAACCGAGTTGTGATCACTATCACCAAAGTGCTCACCTACATCTAAATCTAACACCTGGCCGGGTTCATTACCCAGTACCAAATCCAATGTGGCCTCGCTCCTTGTTGGCCTGTCTACATACTGTGTCAGAAAACCCTCCTGCACACACTGCACAAAAACTGACCCATCTATAGTACTCGAACTATAGTATTTCCAGTCAATATTTGGAAAGTTAAAGTCCCCCATAACAACTACCCTGTTACTCTCACTCCTATCAAGAATCATCTTTGCAATCCTTTCCTCTACATCTCTGGAACTATTCGGAGGTCTATAGACAACTCCCAACAGGGTGACCTCTCCTCTACTGTTCCTAACCTTGGCCCATACTGCCTCAGTAGATGAGTTCTCAAGCGTCCTTTCTACCGCCGTAATACTTTCCTTGATTAACAATGCCACACCCCCCCCTCTTTTACCATCTTCTCTGTTCTTACTGAAACATCTAAATCCTGGAACCTGCAACAACCATTCCTGTCCCTGCTCTACCCATGTCTCCGAAATCGCCACAACATCGAGATCCCAGGTACCAACCCATGCTGCAAGCTCACCCACCTTATTCCGGATGCTCCTGGCGTTGAAGTAGACACACTTCAAACCAGCGTCCTGCTTGCCGGTGCCCTCTTTTGAACTTTTAACCCTATCCCTGACCTCACTACTCTCAACATCCTGTACACTGGGACTACAATTTAGGTTCCCATCCCCCTGCTGAATTAGTTTAAACCCCCCCGAAGAGCACTAGCAAATCTCCCCCCCAGGATATTGGTACCCCTCTGGATCAGGTGAAGACCATCCTGTTTGTAGAGGTCCCACCTACCCCAGAATGAGCCCCAATTATCCAGGAAACCAAAACCCTCCCTCCTGCACCATCCCTATAGCCACGTGTTCAACTCCTCTCTCTCCTTGTTTCTCACTTCGCTAGCACGTGGCACGGGTAACAACCCAGTGATAACAACTCTGTTTGTTCTAGCTCTCAGCTTCCACCCTAGCTCCCTGAATTTCTGTCTCAAATCCCCATCTCTCTTCCTACCTATGTCGTTGGTACCTATGTGGACCACGACTTGGGGCTGCTCCCCCTCCCCCTTAAGGATCCCAAAAACACGATCAGAGACATCACGAACCCTGGCACCTGGGAGGCAACACACCAACCGTGAGTCTCTTTCGTTCCCACAGAACCTCCTGTCTGTTCCTCTAACTATGGAGTCCCCAATGACAAGTGCTCTGTTCCTCTTCTCCCTTCCCTTCTGAGCAACAGGGACAGACTCTGTGCCAGAGACCTGCGCCCTATTGCTTACCCCTGGTAAGTCGTCCCCCGCAACAGTATCCAAAACGGTATACTTGTTATAGAGGGGAGCGACCACAGGGGATCCCTGCACTGCCTGCCGGTTCCCTCTCCCTCCCCTGACGGTAACCCATCTACTTTCTTCTTTTACCTGAGGTGTGACTACCTCCCTATAACTCCTCTCAATAACCTCCTCCACCTCCCGAATGATCCGAAGTTCATCCAGCTCCAGCTCCAGGTCCCTAATGCGGCTCTCGAGGAGCTGGAGTTGGGTGCACTTCTCGCAGATGTAGTCAGAAGGGACACTAGAGGTGACCCTTTCCTCCCACATTCTGCAGGAGGAACATTCAACTGCCCTAGCCTTCATTCCCACTGAACTATCTTCCCAACTACTGAAAAATAAAAATAAAAAACTTGTTAGTTTAGCAATCCAACGGACAGAACTTTTTTTTAGTTAGAGGAGGAGGATGGGTGGGAGACACTACGTAAGTAGTGTTTCGGGTAAAGCTGTCACTCGAGAACAGCCCCTTCACAAACCACCTTCAACTTACGCTGACCGCACTGCACGTATGCAAATCTCCCCGGAACAGCCAATCAGAAGCTCTGCTCTGCTGCCCTCTGCTGGATGCTCGCCTTCCGTCGAACTCCTCAGGTCACTGATGCAGGTGCACCTTCAACTTACGCTGACCGCACTGCACGTATGCAAATCTCCCCGGAGCAGCCAATCAGAAGCTCTGCTCTGCTGCCCTCTGCTGGATCAAACTCTTTCCAAACTACCTTGGCCAGATCCTGCCTTCTTTTACTAAAATCCCCCCATCCACTAATTCACAACCTTTTTTTGCAACTTGTGCATTTCTTTGTCTATAACAAACTTAAATTGCGCCATGTTGTAGTCGCTGTCACTAAAATGCCCCCCACCATCACATCAACCACCTGTCAGGCTTCATTCCCCAGAATTAGGTCCAGCACTGCACCATCCCTTGTTGGACCCAGTACATATTGATCTACAAAGTTCTCCTGTATAGATTTTAAGAACTCCACTCCATCTAAGCCCATAAAATAATCACTATCCCAATTAATGTTGGGAAAGTTGAAATTGCCTAATATAATTTTTACATAACTCTGCGAATTGCGCACGTATTTGCTCCTCAATTTCCTGCTGACTATCTGAGGGTGTATAATAAACACCTGAGGCGTGATTCTCCGCAAATGCGGCGAGTCGTAAAGGCTGCCGTGAAACTGGCCGTGTTTCACGGCAGCCTCCGCGCCCCCTCCCGGGACCCGATTCTCCCCCCCGGACGGGGCTAGCAGCCCGGCCCCGTGAAGCATGGCATTGTGGGCTTAGCGACCGTCGCTAAGCGTGCACGCCAAGCGTCACGGCGGCTGACGCGCACGCTGACGTCAGCCGCGCATGCGCGGGTTGGACTGCTCCAACCCGCGCATGCGCGGATGACGTCATCACGCATATGCGTCAAACCCGCGCATGCGTGGGCCGTCATGCCCCTCAGCCGCCCCGCGGACTGATCCTGCGGGGCGGCGGAGGAACAAATAGTGCGCGGGTATCGGACCCGCTGCCCGCGATCGGCGCCCACCGATCGCAGGACCATGCCACCCTTGGCACGGCCGTGGTGCGGTGGTGCGGCCGTGCCAATCGGTGCCATGGTTGTCCGGGACGGCACTTTGCGGCCGTTTTCACGAAAGGTGAGAGCAGGTGTGTTTGCGTTTGTAAAAACGGCCGTAAAGGCCTGGGAACTCGGCCCATCGGCCTGGGGAGAATCGCTGTTCGCCGTAAAAAACGGCGAGCAGCGATTCATGTCGTGGGGCGGCCGTGGGGGGTGGGGGGGGGTGGGGGGAAGAGCGGGAGGTCGGGAAAAATGTCAGGAAGGCCCTCCCGCTATTCTCCGACCCGTCGTGGGCAGCGGAGAATCACGCATTATGGCTGTCCCGTTTTCATTCCTAAGCTCTACACACAAGTCTTTATTTAATGTCCCCTCCAATATATCATCTCTCTTTACCGCAACAACTGACTCCTTAACTAATAATGCAATGCCTCCTCCTCTTCTACCCCTCCTCTCTCTCACTAGAAGATTCTATATCCCAGGATGATGAGCTACCAATCTTGTCCCTTCCTCAACCACGTCTCCGTGATGCCTACTATATCACAGTTTCACGTGTAAAACCTTGCCCTTAACTCATCCTTTTTACCTGTAACACTCCTGGCATTAAAATAGAAGCCATCAAGCCTTGTCTTCCTCCCTCTGACTTGATTGCTTTTCTGTATTATGCTTTGTGCCTATTCTGCTAACAGTCTGCATCCCCTCCTGCTGCCAAATTAGTTTAAACTCCACCCAACAGCACTAGCAAACCCGCCAGCAAGGATGTCAGTCCCGCTCTGGTTCCTATGTATACCGACCCACTTGTACAGATCCCACCTTCCCCTGAAACGGTCCCAGTAGACCAGGAATCTAAAACCCTCCCTCCAGCACCAACTCTTAAGGCGGCAAGGCTGTTGGTAGACTTTACCTTTTTATTGAACAGTATAATAACTATTTTCAGTCCAAGCTTAGCCTGAGACTCTATATAGAACTATCTCTCAGCATTCTTTGTTGTCATGTGATGTTAGATCTCTGATAAATTAGAATCTGTATTTACATATTTAACATTCATTATTTATTTGAAATATCATTTATACTAAATAGGTCAGGTTTGCATTCCAAATCCTTTACTGCTGAGGTTCTTTTCCATTGCATAGGTGAGGTACCAGGACAAAATGTGGCCTGAGTAGACAGCTCACTAATTGGAAGGGTAAAAACAATCTGTTGGGGGCGGATGATCCTGATGGTGGTCAAAATCATCTGAAAAGAGAAGAGTGGAAGGTTCGGATTGAAGTGGAGCAGCAGTTTTATGCTGGAGGAAAATGTTTTGCAGCACATACAAGGAGAAGGGCGGCACGGTAGCACAGTGGTTAGCACTGTTTCTTCACAGCTTCTGGGTCCAAGGTTCGATTCCAGGCTTGGGTCAATGTCTATGTGGAGTCTACACGTTCTCCTCGTGTGTTCGTGGGTTTCCTCTGGGCGCTCCGGTTTCCTCCCACAGTCCAAAGATGTGCAGGTTAGGTGGATTGGCCATGCTAAATTGCCCTCAGTGTCCAAAGGGGTTGGGTGGGGTAGCTGGCTTCCGGGTACTTCAAGGAGCTGGTCGGGGGTCTTCATGGTGGATAGTCACAAATTGCACTAGCTCGAAGTTAATTTATTATAGTTACTAGATTTTGATAATATTCCTATGGTTACCTTACCCACGCAATTGTTCAACAATAAATTTTAATTAGTCTAGAACTAAACGTTCTTTAGTGCATTTATTCCAACCGGCCAAGCACCAGGACGTAACACCCACATCCCATGAAAGAATTTAAAAAGCAGGGCTGACGTTCAGTCCTTTGTGTCCATCCTGCTAGTGAGTCATGGAAATAGTACTTCAGGCTGAGATAGATTTTCTCCATAGCAACATGTGAGGTCACCCAGGTCTTTCTAAGATTGGCAGAAAAGTGTCACATTCACTGAACATCTGTTGTATGAACACGATTATTCCTTTTCAGTAAACATTTCATTCTGAAGGTTTCGTCTGTGCCAAATTCATGATAACATTGTAAATCCATTGAGTAGGGACAGTTTGCGACTCTGCCACATGCAAGCAAACCCTTCCCCATCAGTAAAAGTGTAAGCTTAAGCTGGCTGTAATATGTCACAATATTTTACCACAGGGCAGCACGGTGGTGCAGTGGTTAGCACAGCTGCCTCACGGCGCCGAGTTCCCAGATTCGATCGCGGCTCTGGGTCAATGGCCATGTGGACTATGCACAATCGCCCAATGTTTGCGTGGATTTCGCCCCCATATCCCAAAGATGTGCAAGGTAGGTGGATTGAACATGCTAAATTGCCCCTTAATTGGAAAAAATGAATTGGGTACTCTAAATTAAAAATAATAAATAAATAACATTTTACCATGAGATATACTTGCTTTAATTGCCCAAAAATATTCTGCAAAACATTCATGTTACATTTTCGGGTAGCCCTGGTTCTAATTTTGTTTCCAGTGAACCTCTTGCTGTATGGTGCTTCTGCTTTTATGTAACAATATATTGAGGCCAAAGCATTAATTAATTATTCAGAATCACTGTATCATTGTTTTACTGATGATGAAATAAATGAGGTTTCCTTCAGTTTTGTCTATGCTCCAGAAAAATCAATGGTCCAGTTTCAGGCATGCAGCCTGATTAGTGACGGCAGCACTCTACAATTCCAAACATCAGGCAAGTAATTGGACAACTAAATAGCTCTTGCGTGCCTCAACCTAAAAATTGAATATGCGAATAGAAACCATATGAAACAGAGTGACAAAAACAATCGAAAAATATATAATGTAAGATTGTGGGCTAAGAAGAAATCTGGGAATTACGTACTTGACAATAGATGGGAGCAGTTTTTAAAGCTTTCACACTGGTCTGGGTTTTACCAGCATTATGGAGATGGGCGGAGAGGTAAAATGGTAGCAGAAGTTGACATAAGCTCAAATTCATCCCCCCCCCCCCCCCCCCCCCCCCCCACTCTTGCCACAACATGTTCCCAGAAGGGGGAATAGCAGTGGCATGAACCCACAACTCCAGCTGGTATGTCTCTGCCACCTTCCATGACAGGGATTGAGTGACTGTTTCTTCTCTGTGAAAAGGGGAGTGGCTGCTGGAGGCTGGAACTGTGGTGAAGTAATAATCTTTATTATTATTGTCACAAGTAAGCTTACATTAACACTGCCATGAAGTTACTGTGAAAAGCCCCTAGTCGCCACACTCTGACGCCTGTTCGGGAACACAGAGGGAGAATTCAGAATGTCCAATTAACCTAATAAGCACATCTTTCGGGACTTGTGGGAGGAAACTGGAGGAAACTCATGCAGGCACGGGGAGAACGTGTAGACGCCGCAACAATGCTAACCACTGTTCTATTGTGCCGACAAGTATGCTCCACCCACCTTTTATATTCATTCACATAATGTGGTCATCAAGCATTTATTCACTTCTTCCAATTGTGACAATTGGGGGATTTTAGGTATATTGGCTTCTAAATGTAGAGACAAGTTAAGAATTAAAAGCGTGGGGGTATAATGTGCGGCTGCAGTGATTATGGTTTTAAAAAGGATTTTGTTTTGCGTCTAAGGAATAGCAGGTGAAATTGATGAAGGAATGTATTTTCAGTCTAGCTAATGGACTGTGGTTTGACTGGGGAGGCCCCTGCGGAGTTAATATGCTTTTGCAGCCTGTAGAAATAATTTGTTTTTTTGCTTGGGGAGACGAGGTGAGAAAAGTAACGAGGCAACGGGCGGGATTCTCTGTCCAGTGATGCCGGAATCGCGATTGGGTAGAGAATCACACATCAGCCAAAAATCGAGGCCAGCGCTGGGCATCCAACAGAATGCCATGCTCCGACTCCTTGACAGCAGCGTGAATGCGTTCCACACCACATGCCAAGGGGGAGTAGCGTGGGGCCGACCAAGCAATGGGCCATGAGGTCAGGGTGTCCCGCCGGAAGCGGCATGTCCAGGCACAAACGGCCATCGCCGCAGGCTGCATGGCGGCCTTCTACTGCGCATCTCACTGACCACCCACCTTGGTTGTGCAGAGCGTTACCAGCCTTCCTCACCCTCCCATAACTGGGCACCACCCTACTGTCGGGGCATAATGTGGTCCACCCAAGTAGACTCCACCGGAGGGCGCAGGACAGGCGCCGGCGAACAATGCCACTGGTCAATGATCTTGACGCCTACAGTCATGGCCCATTGTGATTGGGCCACACTCTGGCTGCAATGATCAGGTGGCTCAGCAGCCGCTTGCACAGAGTGCCCCAGGCCTTGGACATCCTAACCCATGTCCAATAGCGTCACATCCAATGCCTCCACCGCCGACACCACCCATGCGGTGTTGGTTTGGGTGGCACACACGATTGGCACATCCACTGCAGGTGCTTGAACTCCTCCAACTGCGCCTGCAGGTGCTGGATGATTGCTGAGACCCCTCATGTAGTAGTCGACTCTGCGCCTGGATCTCTGACATTGATGGGACCACACTTTCCAAAAGCCTGAGACCCATGAGGACGGCAGCTAGTCCAGAGGGTGCTGGTGACAGCAGTGTCAGGAAGTCGGTGTCGCCCTTGGACGGGTGTCGTGGGGTTATGGCTGAGGGTGCAGTTCAAAATCAGGCCATGAGTAATGGGGTTGCATCTGGGGATGAGGACGCAAGATGGACCCGCCTCGTCATCAAGTGATCCTGCAGGACAAAAGACAAGACGCATGGTTAGATCGTGGGTGGGGGTTATGGGGGTGTGCCACACATGCCATAGATTCAGCGCTATTCTTTGGGGCTCACTTGGATCTCTGACGTCGACCTCTGCCTCGGTGACTGTCTGCTCTCCAACCCCACTGACTAAGTCCAGTGCCCTCTGCTCTGCAACAGTGAGGGGTCACAGTTCCGGTGAGCCCCCTCCAATCTTCTCCTGCTCATGGCCATTGGGAGCCACATTTTGATCAAGGGTGTAACATTTGTAATTCTCCTGTCCTCTGGCACCACCCCTGTTTCTAAAGGGCAACGGAAAATTATGGCTGGTGCCTCCAAAATTCCATCTGATCATAACCTTATGATAGAGGGAAAGACTTTGACGAATCATCGAAAGGTGATTGACTCTAAATTCTGGGATAGATTTGACGAAACGCTGGAATAATTTGAGTCAATAGATCTTCCACTTGGTTTCTCTTGTCCTGGCACAATAGCAAAACCTCGTAAATCTCAGCATCGGGCTGGCAGTGACGCGAGCAAGAACCTTTGAGGGAAAAAGGAGATAAATGCAAAGCTAGATAGGGAAAAGAATATAAATAAGAGAGGAATACCTCGCTGCGACTTGGACACTCTCTTGAAATCATATGACAGATGCATGCTGTTTTTGGCTAGGTTGTATGCATTTGGCATCACCTTAAGTGTGATGTGAATATTGGTAAATCTCATCTCTAGCATTTGATCAATGTTGACAGCTCTGCTGCTGATGGTTCCTAATTCTGCACAAATTTCTTCGACAAGACATTGGACATTGGAGCAGAATTAGGTCACTCGCCCCATCAAGTCTGCTCTGCCATTCAATCATAGATGACAATTTTCTCATTCCCATTCTCCTGCCTTCTCCCCATAACCTCTGATCCCCTTATTAATCAAGAACCTATCTATCTCTGTCTTAAAGACACTCAGTGATTTGGCCTCCACAGACTTCTGCGGCAAAGAGTTCCACAGATTCACAACCCTCTGGCAGAAGAAATTCCTCCTCATCTCTGTTTTAAAGGATCGTTCCTTTAGTCTGAGATTGTGTCCTCTGGTTCTAGTTTTTCCTACAAGTGGAAACATGCTCTCCATGTCCACTCTATCCAGGCCACGAAGTATCCTGTAAGTTTCAATAAGATCCCCCCTCATCTTTCTAAACTCCAATGAGTACAGACCCAGAGACCTCAACCGTTCATCATACGACAAGTTCTTCATTCCAGGGATCATTCTTGTGAACCTCCTCTGGACCCTTTCCAAGGCCAGCACATCCTTCCTTAGATATGGGGCCCAAAACTGCTCACTGTATTCCAAATGGAGTCTGTCCAGAACCTTATACAGCCTCGGAAGTAATTCCCTGGTCTTGTATTCTAGAAGTCTTGACATTAATGCTAACATTACATTTGCCTTCCTAACTGCCGACTGAACCTGCACGTTAACCTTCAGAGAATCGTGAACAAGGACTCCTTTGTGCTTCTGATTCCTTAAGCATTTCCCTATTTAGAAAACAGTCTATGCCTCCATTCCTCCTTCCAAACTGCATAACCTCACACTTCTACACATTGTATTTCATCTGCCACTTCATTGCCCACTCTCCTAGCCTGTCCAAATCCTTTTGCAGCCCCTGATTCCTCAATACCTGTCCCTCTACAGATCTTTGTATCATCTGCAAACTTAGCAACAGTACCTTCAGTTCCTTCTTCCAGATCAGTAATGTGTATTGTGAAAGGTTGTGGTCCCAGTACAGAGGACGACCAACACATTGGAAAGGGGTGGAAGGCTGCTGCCCCTCAATTACTTCCATATGTGATCATCAGACATCACTAGTGGCGAGAGGATGACCACGCACCCTGACCCCCATCCCCATCCACTCAAACTTTCGACCCCATAAATCAGTCAACAACTGAAAAATGACCTACCCAGCGACAGCCATTGAGGTGTGCGACAACCCAAAGAGAAACACGGGGGTGGAAACCTGAGGTTCCTTTCTCTGCCGTCATTTCTGATCAGCACAATCGGACAAAAAAACTTTCATTGCAGGGGCTGGTGCTGATGGCAGCAAGCTGGAAGCTGATAGCGAGGGTGAGAGAATAAAAACACACAGGAAGCTGAACTGTGGGTGAAATTATCTGGACCATCAGGAAAGCAGTGTCAGAAAAACAGCCAAAAGCCCTGACATCAGGCATTCCATTCCGGCAGCACTTCCTTCAATAATTAAAAAGTTTTAGTATGTAGTTTCATCTTCCACCCACATCTATCAAAGCCCACTTTCTTGACATGTGTACTAGAAGCAATATGTTACGCATAGCTTATTTCTGGAATTGTATTACTTAGTGTAATAGAGTCCTGTCATGTTCCTGTATTGCATAGGATATACCTGCCATGGCTGCAGCAGTTTATTCAATCTCTGGTTTCATATCCTATCAAGCATGCATGAGTTGAGTTTATAGCACGTACGTGCAAGCAGCATTGTGCCTGGGGGGGGGGATGGCGGTGGAAGGCAGGCTTCTCTCCTCTACTAAGCAGCTTTACCGCTTGTTGCTTGTGTTGAAATTAGCTCTGAAATACTCAAATCGAACTTTCTGCTCAAGCGTTTCATTTTATCCAGCTTTCCATAAAGGGGAATTGGGGAATTAAACCTATCCTACTATTAATCCAAGCCTCACAAATTGCATTCAGACCGTGGGGACAAAAGACTTCTGAGTGTTAGACGGTCATTGCTAATACTAAGCAATTGTTTTTCCACTCAACCACCAAGGTTATGGTGGGCAAGCAGGGGAAAGTCCATGGAAACTTGTCTGCAGCATATTTTTCTTCAAACCAGGCCTGTCCTTTGGGTATTGTGAGGAAGAGGCGGTTTTGTGGCACGGTGGGTTGAGCCCTGCTTCTGAGCTGGTCGCTCTGGGTTCAAGTCTCACTCCAGGTCTGGATGACCAACGAAGATGCGTTCATAATGTGGGCAAACAGGTTGTGCCTCAAATGATAAAACCTTCCCACATACGTCAATGGCAGTCAGTAATAGTAGGGGAGTTCCTGGTCAGCCATGTGTGAGAAATACATTGGAGCCTCTTCCATCACTATCAGTCCAAAGGTGTGCAGGTTAGGTGGATTAACCATGCTACCTGTCCCTGAGTGTCCAAAGATGTGCAGGTTAGGTGGATTAACCATGCTACCTGTCCCTGAGTGTCCAAAGATGTGCAGGTTAGGTGGGGTGATGGAATTAGGGCGAGGGAATGGGCCTAGATAGAGTGCGCTTTGAGGGTCAATGGACTAAATGGTCTCCTTCAGCACTGTACGAATTCTATGGTCCTTTTTGTAGTTCCAGACTACAACATGCATGCAAAGTGTTGCCACAGCAAGTCGGACACCATGGGGGGGGGGGGGGGGGGGGGGGGGCTGTTGGCTAAACAGACAGTGTGGATCAGATCAGTGTCAACAGCACAGGGTTAATCCCTGCCCTGACGAGGTTGGATTCAGGACTTGTTTTCCTTTTCCTACCTGGTGTCGCTGTGTAAGGAACTTGCTAAAATCATTGTCGTTTCGTGTTTCTCGTTTAATCCCTATCCTGTTGGCCGGTTTTAAAATCACTGACTGTTGGTTTTAAACTGACACCCTCATCCCCACCCCACACCCACTGAAAGCTCCTATGTAGGATGATCCAGCTGATCCCCGCTGATTCAATATGCTCTGTGGCACAGCCTATGGTGCCATGCTGATGGACTTGGCAAGCAGCCATAGACCTCATTTGCAATCCGGGCCTTGGACCAATTCTCGTTTGGGATAGGTGGCGCTTTTCAGAAACTTCTGGAACAGGAGAAGCAAGCCCCATTTTGTGCAGTTCTATGAAAAGGATCAGGCAGGAAGGAGCTTGAAGGCACTCGCTCTCTGCTCTCTCTCTCTGTCAGGCGATTTAAGAGGCTCCCAGACAGACCTGCGGAAGGCACTTCTATTTGAAAAACTGCAGGTGTTAGCCAGACATGTGAAAGGAACTAATGATTTGAAAGGCTGCCGGTCCTCCCAACAAGTCTGTAACAGTTTAATTATATGTCTGAATGGCCGGGAAAAGCCCAGTTTGTGGGCTCTCTTCACAATACAGCCAGAGATTAGACCAGCAGGAATATGTGGTCATTATCACATTGTTGTTTGTGAGAGTATGCTGTGGATAGGTTGACTGCCACATTTCCTATATTACAGCAGGAACTACACTTCAAAAATACTTAATCAGTTGTAAAGCACTTCAGAATGCCCTGAAATTATGAAAGGCATCAATGAAACAAAAATTATTTCTTTCCAGAATTTCTGAAAAATTCATTTGCTGTAGGGTGCTTCCAACCCAGCACAAGAAAATGTCTGCTGCATCAGTCAGTACCTTAGGGCAGCTTGGTAGCTCAAGTGGATAGCACTGTGGCTTCACAGCGCCAGGGTCCCAGGTTTGATTCCCCGCTGGGTCACTGTGTGGAGTCTGCACGTTCTCCCCGTGTCTGCGTGGGTTTCCTCTGGGTGCTCTAGTTTACTCCCATAGTCCAAAGACGCGCAGGTTAGGTGGATTGGCCATGATAAATTGCCCTTAGTGACCAAAAAGGTAGGGAGAGGTTATTGGGTTACGGGGATATGGTGGAAGTGAGGGCTTAAGTGGGTCGGTGCAGACTCAATGAGCCTCCTTCTGCACTGTATGTTCTATGTACCCTATGCATAAATGTATCATTGATACTTTACTTCATACAATGCACAACTTACCTATTACATCTGCCCCCTATCCTAATGTTCTGGTGTAGTTCACAAATGGAAGGAGCAAGGGCTGACTGCAGATCTTCATATGACAACTCACGTTAAAACAGATTTTTACATCATTGGAAAATTGCTGCAATTCTGATGCCATGAAACCTGCATGGTTATGAATATAAAGAACTCTCTCTGGGAGTCATGCTGGACCTGTCACTGTGAATTCCTTCCGGCACTCAACCTGCCCTTGTGTTGATCCAGGAGTGCCACCAATAACAGAGCCAATCAAATGATCTGAGACAATGCTCTCTGCTTGGTCACATGTATCTGAGAATACAAAAGTGAGCATTTATGAGGTCAGAAAATAATTGCCTCAGGTTTCCAAAACCATTCCAAGTTATATTACGGCAATCTAATAAAATGTTTTATAAGTTGGTCCCAATAGCCTTATAACTGCGATAGCATTCAGGAAGTCACTGTTGTGCTGAATCCAATGTATTTAGTCAAGGTGAGCATGGCACCGAGATGCCCATCTGTTATATTATTGGACAAAACAACAATACATGAGGCTACTAGCCCCCAACTTTGAGATGGCATCCAACTTTGGGACCACCTATTCGATCAACTTCAACCTAACTTCAAATATGTGACAAGATCCCATATTCTCATAGTTCTATTTAAGCACAAAGTTGGAAGAGGAGAACGGCGCCCTTCTCTTCAATATGTATTTTCTGTCCAAACTGGAACAGTGCCTGAAACATTCGTGGGTGTCATATGTAGACCATGGGTGATTTTAATCTGCACATAGATTGGCCAAATCAAATTAGCCACAGTACCGTAGAGGAGAAATTCTTTGAGGATATACGGATGGTTTTCTTGACCAATATGTGGTGGAACCAGCCAGAGAGCAGGCCATCTTAAACTGTGTACTATGTAATCATAGGATCATAGAATTTACAGTGCAGAAGGAGGCCATTTGGCCCACTGAGTCTGCACCGGCCCTTCGAAAGAGCACCCGACCCAAGTCCACACCCCACCCCATCCCTGTAACCCAGCGACCCCACCCAACCTTTTTTGGACACTAAGGGCAATTTATCATGGCCAATCTACCTAACCTGCACATCTTTTGACTGTGGGAGGAAACTGGAGCACCCGGAGGAAACCCACCCAGACACGGGGAGGATGTGCAAACTCCACACAGACAGTGACCGAAGCCGGGAATCGAACCTGGGACCCTGGAGCTGTGAAGCAACAGTGCTAACCACTGTGCTACCGAATCATTGCCTATCTGGCTGTACGAAATCCCTTGGGGATGAACGGCCATAACATGGAGAGTGAAGTAGATGATTCGGAGACTAGGGTGCTGAATCTTTATAAAAAGAATGATAAAGATGAGGGGCGGGATTCTCCCCTACCCAGCAGGGCGGGCGGTCCTGGTGCCAAGGTGTGGCGTGAACCACTCCAGCGTCGGGCTGCCCCGAAGGTGCAGAATCCTCCACACCTTCAGGGGCTAGGCCCGATCCGGAGTGGTTTGTGCTGCGCCAGTCGGCACGGAAGGAGCTTGGTGCCACGCCAACCAGTGCCGAAGGACCTCCGCCGGCCAGCGCGAGTTGGCGCATGCGCCGGAGCGCCAGCGTGTGCTGTAGTCATCCCAGCGCATGCGCAGGGGGGTTCGTCTCTGCATCAACCATGGTGGAGGGCCACAGTAGCCGGTGCAGAGGGAAAGAGTGCCCCCACGGCAAAGGCCCGCCCATGGATCGGTGGGCCCCGATCGCGGGCAAGACCACCGTGGGGGCACCCCCCAGACCAGACCTCCCCCGCGACCCCCGAAGACCCCGGAGACTACCCGCAGAGCCAGGTCCCGCCGGTAAGTACCAGGTCTAAATTACGCCGAAAATTGACTCACCGACTGAAAATGGGTGGCCGCTCGGCCCATTGTGGGCTGGAGAATCACCGGGGGGGCCGCTGCCAGCGGCCGCCAACCGGCGCGGCACGATTCTTGCCCATGCCAAAACCTCGGCGCCGGAGAATTCGGCAGCCGGCGAGGGCAGGATTCACGCCGCCCCCGGCGAGTCTCCGACCCGGCGGGGAATCAGATAATCCCGCCCGGGGGTGCCCCCACGATGGCCTGGCCCAATGATCCGTGGGCAGGCCTGTGCCATGAGGGTACTCTTTTCCTCCACACCGGCTGCTGTAAACCTCCGCCGTGGCCGGTGCGGAGAAGAACCACCCAGCGCATGCGCTGGGATGATGCCAGCACACGCTGGCTCTCCCACGCATGTGCCAACTCGCGGCGGCTGGCAGAGGCCCTTCGTCGCCTGTTGGCGTGGGGCCAAGCACTTCGGCACCGGCCTAGTCCCGAAGGTGCGGAGGATTCTGCATCTTCGGGGCGGACAGACACCGGAGTGGTTCACGCCACTCCTCAGCGCCGGAGTGGCCCGCTCCGCCGGTTCGCGGAGAATCCCGCCCATGATGCGTGAGTTGGCCTTGATAGATTGGGGAGAGTTACTTAAAGGGATGACAGTGCAAAGACAATGGCAAACATTCAAGGAACGCATGGGGGAACTGCAACTGTTCATTCCTGTCTGGGACAAAGGAGAAATGGGTAAGAGGGTCAATCCATGGCTTACAAAGGAAATTAGAAATATCATCCAATCCACGGAAGAAGCATACAGATTGGCCAAGAAAAATAATAGGTCTCTAGAATTGGGAGCAGTTTAGAATTCAGCAAAGAAGGACTAAGGGATTGATTAAGAAGAGGAAAATACAGTATGAAAGTAAGGGAACATAAAGAATTTCTGCAGATACGTGAAGCCCCCTTCACATACATTCACATACATAGGCCCCCTTCAGACAGAAACAGGGGAATGTATAATAAAGGATAGCTGAGCAATTGATTACATACTTTGGTTCTGTCTTCACAAAAGAGGGCACAAATCAGATACCAGAAATGTTGGAGAATGAAAGGTTTAGTGAGAGGGAAGAACTGAGGGAGATCAATAATAGTAGAGAAATGGTGCCTGGAAAATTGATGGGAATTAAGGCGGATAAAGCTCCAGGGCCAGATAATCTGTATCCCAAAATGCTCAAGGAGGTGGCTCTGGAAATAGTGCATGCATTGGTGATCATCTTCCAGGATTCTATAGACTCTGGAACAGCCCCTGAAGATTGGAGGGTAGCTAATGTCGCTCCAATGTTCATAGAGGGAGGATGAGAGAAAACAGATAATTATAGACCAGTAAGCCTAACATCGGTTATGGAGAAAATTCTTGAATCCATTAACAAAGACTCTGTAGCGGAACATTTAGAAAGCAGTGGCAGGATCAGTCAGAGTCAGCATGGATTTATGAAGGGGAAATCATGCTTTACAAATCTGTTGGAAGGCTTTGAAGATGTAACTTGTACAGTTGACAAGGGGGAACCAGTCGATGTGGTATATTTAGACTTTCAGAAGGCATTTGACAAAGTCCTACGTAAGAGATTGTTGTGCAAGATTAAAGCGCATGGGATTGGGGGAAATGTATTGAGGTGGTTAGAACAAAGAGTATGAATTAATGGGTCATTTTATAATGGACAGGCAGTAATTGGTTGGGTGCCACAGGGATCGATGCTGGGACCCCAGCTATTCACAATATATATTAATGATTTGAATGAGGGAATGATGGAAAGTTTGCAGATGATACCAAGTTGGGTGGGAGGGTGAACTGTGAATAAAGTACAGAGATCCTACAACATGATCTGGATAGGTTGGTGAGTGGGCAAATCAATGGCAGATGCAGTATAATTTGGATAAGTGTGAGATTAGTCACTTTGGAATCAACAACAGGAAGGCAGATTACTATCTGAATGGTTGTAAATTGGGAGAGGGGAATGTGCAGCAGGACCTGGGTGTCCTTGTGCACCAGTCGCTGAAGGTAAGCATGCAGGTGTAGCAGGCGGTAAAGAAGGCTAATGGTATGTTGGCCTTCATTGCGAGAGGTTTTGAATACAGGAGCAGGGATGTGTTGTTGCAATTATACAGGGCCTTGGTGAGGCCACACCTCGAACATTGTGTACAATTTTAGTCTCCTTTTCTGAGGAAGGATGTTCTTGCTCTCGAGGGAGTGCAGCAAAGATTTATCAGACTGATTTCAGGGATGGCGGGACTGTCATATGAGGAGAGATTGACAAGGTGAGGATTGTTCTCGCTGGAGTTCAGAAGATTGAGGGGGGGATCTCATAGAAACTTATAGAATTCTAACAGAACTAGACAGGATAGATGCAGAGAAGATGTTCCCGATAGTGGGTGTGTCCAGAACCAGGGGTCACAGCCTGAGGACTCAGGGTAAATCATTTCAGACAGAGATGAGGAGACATTTCTTCACCCAAAGAGTGGTGAGCCTGTGGAATTCATTACCACAGGAAGATGCTAAAACAATGAATATATTCAAGAGGTGGCTGGATATAACACTTGGGGTGAATGGGAACACAGGTTATGGGGAGAAAGCAGGATTAGGCTATTCAGTTAGATGATCAGCCATGATCGTGGTAAATGTCGAAGCAGCCTTGAAGGGCCAAAAGGCCTTCTCCTGCTCCTATCTTCTATGTATGTATGTATCCAGTACCTTATTGTCAAATCTTTTGCATGGAAATATCCAGCCACGATAAAGTGTTGCTCTTTCATGTGCTGGAAGCTACTTATATGCCAGTTAAATCTCCTTTAAGCCAATTTGCAACTCTACTGCAATTGGGGGCACTATTGTGAGTATCAATGCGAGTGGTCAAAAAATGTAGATTAGCACATGTTAAAAACAGCAACATCCCGCCCTCAGCTGTATACTTACCACTGTTTCCAAATCAAAACATAGCCAACATTAATTTCTATTTAACGCTCAAATGAGTGAAAATGATAAATAAAAAGTCATTTGGGAAAATGGTGACAATAAGATGAAAAATTAAATGAAATGAAAATCGCTTATTGTCACGAGTAGGCTTCAATGAAGTTACTGTGAAAAGCCCCTAGTCGCCACATTCCGGCGCCTGTCCGGGGAGGCTGGTACGGGAATCGAACTTGCTGCTGGCCTGCTTGGTCTGCTTTAAAAGCCAGCGATTTAGCCCAGTGAGCTAAACCAATACCACTGAACTAGCAATCCAAGGGCCCAGGCTAATCCTCTGTGGGCATGGGTTCCAATCCCACCACAGCAGCTGATAGAACTTCAATTCATTTTGTAAAATTTGGAATTGAAAGCTAATCTAAGTAATGGTGACCATGAACCTATCTTCAATTGTCACAAAAACAATCTGGTTCACTAATGTCCTTTTAGGAAAAGAAATCTGCCATCCTTATCTGGTATGGCCGACACGTGACTGTACACTCACAGAAGTGTGGTTGACTCTCAAATACCCTCTGAAATGGCTCAGCAAGCCACTCAAGAACAAGATTCAAAAACATATTTTCCCCGCTGTTACCAGCCTTCTAAATGACCGTCTTATGGACTTACCTGATTAATACTACGCTCCTGTATGCTTCATCCGATGCTGATGTCTATTTATTTACATTGTATACCTTGTGTTGCCCTATTATGTATACGGCGCCCAATATGTGGGGAACAGTGCAAAGAGATGAATTCAAATCCAACAGCCATTTGGGAAATCAATGGCAGGTGTACTCAATGTTCAAGGAGTGCAAAATATCTAATATAGAAGCCAAAGATGGAGTGTGTACTAAGTGGAACAGTAGACCAATATGCTGATCATGAAAGAAATTTAAAGTTAATATTGGATAAATCAATGGAACTGTCAGGAAAGTGTTTGACTCTGGTAAATCAAGTGCAGGAAAGGATTACCATTGCTGTTGTATAAGGTACTGGTACGATCTCGTCTGGAGTGCTTGCTTGGTGCAGCTTTGCTTACTTAATCATAGGAAGGGCATCAATACCCTTGAGAAAGTGCTGAAATAAGCAACAGAGCAGGTATCCAGAATTTAAGTTATGCGTAAATCTTAATGAATTTGGGCTTACTTTCCTCAGAAAAGGAATTTCAAGGTAACCCATGTGTTCAAGGCAATGCTTCAACTTACTGATAAATCCTCCAGAGATAAATCCTCCTAGATTTTATCAGTTAAGGGGCTATCTTCGCGCCTCTTAAACTGATTTTATTTGTGCACGGGCCTGCCCTTGGCTTGGTGTGGAAACCTTTAAGCATAGAAATGTGTATGAGTGGAAGTAAAAGTTCCCAAATGGCGTGCCAAGAATTTATATTGAATGGGCTGGACATAATTCAGTTCGGATTGTCTGTATTTTGATTCAACCACCTCCATCACTGATTGTTCCTCAACCAGCTCTGTTTATTTTAGATACAGTTTCACTCCACTTGACCACAAACTAACGGCAACACGATGATTAAATCCAATGGAATAGCAACATGCTCTGAGTCACATCAATCAGTTTGAATAGTAAGACTACATGATGAAAGACAACTGGAATTTAAACAATTGATCACATTCTATGCAGTATAATGCTGACTTAAAATTATTTCTCACGGAATTTAATCCTCTGAAAATTGTGGCTTTGCTGACAGTCAATCCAATCTGAGAAATAATGCAGCTTCTGAAATAAAACTACTTTAAATTGATTTGTGTTCCAGATGAAACTTTTCAAAAACAAAAATCTGCTTTTAGTTTAGCTGTTAACCCAGAAACGACTGTGGCATTAACAAATAATTATGTGGAGAAATTAACCAATTGATTGTAAACAAGGATATGTCATGCCGATGCATGAAACTGTCAAACATTGATATTTCAAATAATTCCCGGGCCACAAAGAGTGAGAGACGGAGAACAATGTGGCAATGAACTTTGGTCTTACAAATGAGTAGATAGAGAATCAGCAATCCATTTTACACATTACTCTGATTTAATTCCTATTGACTTCACTGGAGAAGGCGTAAAGCAGGCTCCTTTTCTAAGACCATTTCTATGGTATCACCAAAGACAAATTTCACCCTCTATTCTCAAAATTAGCCGTACATATGTAGATCTTTAAGCCTATTCATCGTTATTCATGAAGGCCTCGCCTTCTCAAAATTGCCCCTGGCCTAAGTTTTGGTGATCCTCAGGTTAAATCACCACCAGTCAGCTCTCCCCCTCAAAGGGGAAAGCAGCCTATGGTCATCTGGGCGACTTTACCTTACCTTTATTAAACCTATAGCACTGGGGCTATTTGGATTATCAATCCTACAGATATTTAATTCAAAATTGTGGTGATATGATTTGCATACCTGTCTGCCATTGGGGCAGAACACCGGCTTACCATTGGCCCTGGTCGGGCATGTGCCTCTCGACCAATTGGTCGAGAGGCTGAGTTAACCATGCCTCCTGGCCGAGGTATAAATAGTCAAACGCCCGGCGGTCGTCCATTTAATTGTAGACAACCGCAGGGCTAAGTTCTAGTTTATCAAAGCCTAACTTTTGTAAAGCAACTCGACTCTCGTGCAATTGATGGTACATCAAAAATCTTCAAAGATCAGCAGTGGTTGCCATTGTTATGACTGAGATGGAGTAATTTGCAGTTTATCCAGTCCCACTACTCCTCACATCATAACATAAATTAAAACGTTTCATTCACTCACCGAATGGCCAATTATTTACATTCGCTGAAGTTAGACTCAGAATAAAAGAGACTTTATTCAAGTTTATTTCAATAAACTATTATGAAACAAAATTTATCTTGTTAAAACAAGTTGCAGGAATATGTACACACACAACTATACTCTGGAAATGTAGCCATCTATTCCTGTTTAAAAACACCGTACACATACACAATCATCATAGAATCATAGAATTTACAGTGCAGAAGGAGGCCATTTGGCCCATCGAGTCTGCACAAGCCCTTGGAAAGAGCTCCCCACTCAAGCACACATCTCCTCCACCCCACTCCCTTAACCCAGTAACCCCAATTAACCTTTTTGAACACTAAGGGCAATTTAGCATAGCCAATCCACCTAACCCGCACATCTTTGGACTGTGGGAGGAAACCGGAGCACCCGAAGGAAACCCACAGACACACACATACGGGGAGAACGTGCAGACTCCACACAGACAGTGACCCAAGCCAGGAATCGAACCTGGGACCCTGGAGCTGTGAAGCAAATGTGTTAACCACTATGCTACCTAAACAAAGAACTTACATGTAGCGTATCCACAGAGATGGGTTTAGGATGACATGTTTTATAATCTGAAGAATAATGTTAGCAGGGCTTAATTGCTGTCGATCTGGAGACGACTCATACCTTATATATGGCTGGAGGTTCTCACCAACTGTGCTTTGGGGTGGAAAAAGTATAGATCTGAGTCAATTCTTCTCATCTCATGTGTTCAGATTTCCAAATGCAGATAAGTAGTTATACTCAGGTGAGTATTCTCTGGCAGTAGGTTGATAACCACACATGAAATTTCATGTACGGCAGGGAAAGAGCAAGAGACCGAAAGAGCCTTGCTTCTCAGCTTATTCCTGAAAACTCACAGATTTTTAAAAACATAGGTCCAAAACTTAAAGCTTGTCTCTGAAATGTGATCTCCAGTAAATCACCAGCCTCTGCCAGTTATTTTCCCCATCAATCAAAGTGATTGCAGCTCAAGCAATCAGACAGTTCATTCCTCCTCAAGCACCTCGTTGATCAAGTGATTTCTTGGAAAAAGGCAGGCTTGCTCCCAGTCCAGAACTTACAACCTTCTTTAAAAAAAATTCAGGTCAGTATCCAAGTGCCCAGATTAAAATATGGGGCAGAATTTCCCTTAAAAAATGGCCAAGTGCCATATTCAGCGAAAATCGGTTCGATTCCCATCAGCGCTGGCAGTGCGATCTGGATCGTAATCCTCAGGTACTTTGAAAAAAACGTTTTTTCTCCATATGAAAAATGCAGTGCCTGAGGTGCAAAGCATCTGATTTTCCTGCCCCAGGGGTCATCTGGGCACTTCAATTAAATAAAGATGCATTTCAATGAAGCTGCATTTAAATGGCTACACAACACTGAATCTCATTCAAGCCAGGAGGATGGCTGCTTGCAGACCAGCTCCAAGACTCAGAGGGGGTGTTGACAGGAGGTGGGTAGACAACAATCTAAGAACGTGCTGGTAGAAAGCCCCCGAGCAATGTGACAAATCCCCCCTGGGAGGAACCAGTGGTCAGTGCCAGCTGCATGATCAGAAGAACGGGGAATTCAATGTTGAAAAAAGATGATTGACCTCCTTAGCTGCGAGGGTGAATTGCCTCTGTCTCCCCTTGTCATTCTATCCCTCAGTCACCCTTGGATTGTCATCGTTAAACCTCGGCCACCCCTCAAGTTCTCAGCACTCAACCTCCAAGCATCATCCTCAAACCCTCCCAACATTTCTCTTCGCCCAGCTGCAGTGCTCACAAGTGCCAGTCATTCAGTCATTGGGGCTGTTTAGCACACTGGGCTAAATCGCTGGCTTTTAAAGCAGACCAAGCAGGCCAGCAGCACGGTTCAATTCCCGTACCAGCCTCCCCGGACAGGCGCCGGAATGTGGCGACTAGGGGCTTTTCACAGTAACTTCATTGAAGCCTACTCGTGCCAATAATCTACTTTCATTTCATTTCATTTAATTTTTCATTTTTATTTCATTTCATTTCATCCTCAACCTCCGACCTGCCAGGCAGTGTACCATTTGGTTTCCTGCAGGAGAAGATAGCCCACAACAGGCATGAGAGGGAGAAAATGGGCGGAGGAATGCCTGAGCTGTGCTTTTTGACTTCCTTCAAGGAATAAGAAACGGAACTCAAAGGGGAGGACCTGCCCTGACTGTGAGTTTGACCTGCAGCAGAAAAGTGAGGAGCCACTGCACCTTCATCCAGATGACATGTCTCAAGTGAGTTGGCAAGTGCCCAAATCCTTGACCTTGTCATTTACTGAAACATATCCCTTGCTTTGCAAGAACATCAGTTGATGAGCCCGAGTCTTTCCCAGGCACAGCCCCTACTTCCACCCTCGACAGCACCTTGAAGGAGGTTTCCAAAGAGAATTAAAGCTATCAATTTCATCACTCACCGTCGCAAGGAGAATCACCTCAGTGGGCAATCTTCACAGACAGGCTTCTGGGCAACTCTCTGATGAACATCTACTGCCTCTGATGCACATCAGGTAGAAACATCGCAGGGATCGGCAGTTGGACATCTGCTGAATCCCAGGTCACAATTGTGCCCCATCCAGTTGCCATGCCTTTGGACAATTTCCTCTGTCATCTGTGAGATGCAAAGGCAGAACCGTGAAAACCAAGAAGGGGTGGCAGCAACATTCCTGCAACTGCAAGGTTGAATGGAAGACTCCCAAGGCGTTCAGTCGCAGGAGATGTTTCCAGAGATGCATTGCACCTCGGTTAACACTGCAAGGTTGGCGGCCGCAATGGAAAGCCTGGGAAAGAATGCTCAAGGCATGGTTAATTCTTGAGGACCATGACTGAGGGGTTTTGAGAGATTAGTTCAAACTCAGACAATATTGTTGAGGGGCTCCAGACTGTGGTTCAGAAACAGAGGATCATTACTGTGGGGTCCAACACCATGGCACAGATGCTGGTGGGCCTCCAGGACTGGCAGCGCCAGGTGATATATTTTTAAAAATAAAGTTAGAGTACCCAATTAATTTTTTCCAATTAAGGGGCAATTTAGCGTGGCCAATCCACCTACCCTGCACATCTTTTTGGGTTGTGGGGCGAAACCCACGCACACACAGGGAGAATGTGCAAACTCCACACAGGCAGTGACCCAGAGCCGGGATCGAACCTGGGACCTCGGCGCTGTGCGCTAGGTGATATTGAGGTTTCTAAAGTTTGTTCCAGCTGCTCCTCCATCCCATTGAGCAACCCTGAACCCATGAGCACCCCAAGAGAGGAGGAAACACTGGAGCCTATCCTGAGGCCTCCCGCCAAGGAGTCTCTGGCAGTGTCCAGCCCACCTGATTCACGCCTTCCTGACTCCAGCAGATCTCAGAGGCAGAGAGCATAAACAGTCACACGGCAACACCAATGGCACCCGAAAGTCGACTGTATCCTTCCAAGTCCAGACTCTCCAGAGGACACCCACCAAGGGCATCTCAGGCTGTAGGCAGCAGCCCACTTCTGATATGCGTCCTGGGAACAAAGCTAGATGTAGTGGTATGCCTCATAAAATTCTGGATTTCTAGGGACACACAGTGACCTGGGAGGGATGAGAGTAAGAGAAGAAGACCATCCCATTGCCCTCAAACACTCTCAACACCTCTTGTCCTTCTGGTCCTGGAAGTAGTTAATCCTGCACTATCCCTGGCAGCCAGTGCCAATTCAAATGTCTGATGCCCATCAAGCATCATTGCTGACCAACCATGGTCACTGCACTCATTCCTTCAGAGTCACCTATGGGCTGGCATCTGGTTGTTCCCTCCCTTAATATCACCATCATGTGCAGGGTCAACTGAATGCCCACACAAAACATGACGGCAGGATATCCAGGTGGTCGTAGCTACAAGATTCAACACATTCCCTTCTGATGCCCTGCACCCAACCTTCATCCCTTGACTCAACCCTTATCCTTAACTTTGAGACTTTGGACAGCTGGCATGGGTGAGTGTTGAATGATGATGGCCAATTCGTGGACAAGCTAGACTCTCAGGAATGTTAAAGGGCATAACTACTCTCTGAGGCAGAGAATAGCAACACTAATAGGCACCGTTCATACTCAGGCTTTGTCATCCAGTGATGTAATTGCAGTAACACCTTTACACTTAGATTCCTTGGCAGCCATTGCATTATCTCTGAATAAATGCACAGTGATAAAGATTTTCAGACAAGAAGTCTTTCTCTCTAATCTTTCAGAACAGTCAGCAGCTGGGAACACAAAAAGCCATTTCATTCACTCTGGGCTGTGAAGTGCTTTGAAAACAGGCAGGCTGAGGAATAGCTCTGGGCTGTGAAGGGGTTTTAAAACAGACACAACTCCTATTGCAACCCCACACTTTTTACTCTTCCCCTGTCCAACAGAGCCAACCGGAGTGCAATATATTTGGCTGTTGCTGCTTTCTCCTGAGAAGTTATTCCTCTCAATAGTATCCAAAACGGTATATCCTTTTTTCCGGGGAATGGCCATAGGAGATTTCTGCACTGCCTGTCTAGTCTTCTTGCTCACCCATTCCTTTCCTGCCTGTGGAGCCTTAATCTTGTGGTGTGACCACCTCTCTATATGCGCTTTCCATTATTCTTTCTGCCTTGCAGATGCTCCACAGTGTCTCCGACCGCTGTTCCAGCTTCAGAATCTGGGTTTTCAGGAACTACAGATGGGGACACGTGCTGCTTACATGCTGACCCCAGGCACTGGAAATGTTCCTGGCTCCCCGCAGAGAGCAGGAAGAGCATACCACCACATGCTTCTCTCCTGCCATGACTTATCCCTTTAAATTAAAACTTTTGGAAGATACTTCAAATCAAAAAATTCTCTTGGGCACTTAATCCCTGGTCCTTCTTACTACAGAATATAGGGAGGGATTCTCCGACCCCCCGCCGGGTGGGAGAATCACCGGGGATCGGCGTGAATCCCGCCCCCGCCGTCCTCCTAATTCTCCCCCCCCACAAAAAAAAATTGCCCCGGCGTGAGTCGCGCCGCCCGCCTCGGAGAATGGCGAATTCTCCGGCCCGCGATGGGCCAAAGTCCCGCCCGGTCTTTGCCGGTCCCGCCAGTGATTAGAGTAAGTCCCTTACCGGCGGGACCTGGCGGCGCGGGCGGGCTCTGGGATTCCTGGGGGTCGCAGGGTGATCTGCCCCGAGAGGTGCCCCCACGGTGGCCTGGCCCGCGGTCGGGGCCCACCGATCTGCGGATGCGCCTGTGCCGTGGGGGCACTCCATTGTTCCGCACCGGAGGCCGTGGACCTCCGCCATTCCCGGTGCGGAAGCGATTCCATCTGCGCATGTGTGGGGATGACGCCAGCACGCGCGCATGCACCGACTCGTGCCAGCCAGCGGAGGCCCTTCGGCGCCCATTAGCGTGGCACCAGGCCCCTTTCCCGCCGGCCGGCAGGTCGCCAACCACTCCGGGGCAGGCCTCGCCCCTGAAGGTGCGGAGGATTCCGCACCTTTTGGGGCGGCCCAATGCCAGAGTGGTTCACGCCACTCTGTCGTGCCGGGACCCTCCGCCCTGCCAGGCCGGGGAGAATCCCGCCCATAGTCTTTACAAACGATAAGCCAAAAACAGACGTACAAACTCTGAACAATAAATGTAATAAAAGTAGTAAATACTTACCCAACCGTGCTCACCTAATCAGCTGTTTCCACCTCCCCCGCATCACCTTTTAATTCTGAGGTCACCTCAGGAGCTTCTATCAAGCACTGCACTCTCAGTCCTGCTCTTCCTCGCACTATTTAATCTCCCAGTTCTTCCTCTCACACTGCTGACCATGATGCTGACTGCAGGAAATGTTTAGGCTACATCATCCTGAGATCTTCTTGATGTCAGGCCTTTACATTTAAGACACCTGGAGAGCCTTTCCATTTATTTTAAATGCTTCCCCATCTACCGAGAGGGAATGCATCAGCATAATTGTCAGACCCCGATGCCTGCAATAGAGGATCTATTAATCCTCAAGGTATGTGTCCAGTTGACCCTGCCCATGAGGAATAAGCTACCATTGAATCAGCCTGTAAGAACCTACAGTGATGGATATATTATGGGAGGGGAGAACCATACGGGAGACGACAGGTGACTTTGAAGTGTTGAGAGCATTGATCGGGGCTGGTCAAGCGATTAAGTTGGAATGTGAGTGAGCACTAGCTGTCGAATAAGATGTAGGAATCATTGTTTCCTGAATCGGGAAGGCAAAGGTTGAGGAGACAGTCTGAAGGTTGGGACACCAACCTAACTGTCTCTCACTCTCTCTCTGTATCCCTCATTCCTTGCAGCCTTCTGAGAGATCTCGGGATGGAGCCAGTGAGGCTGACAGTTCTGCTCATAACAGCGCTGGAGGAGCACAGACCCCAGCAGGAATGAGCAGCTGCTCCCAGGCAGAACACAACGCAAGGAAGCGAGGGGGCCACAGGACTGGCTCAAGGGCTGGAGGCAGCACAAACCAAACAAAGGGCTCAAAGGTGAAGAAGGAAACCAAACGTTTACAAGACCCGAATGTTCTTCATGGAGTTGTTGGACAGCATGTGCCTCAGGGAGACAGTGCAGCAGCTGTGTGATATTCTTGCCAAATTTGCACCATGTGGAGGAGGAGGGCATCTGCTGCCAGTGACCAAGTAGGTCACGACAGCCCTAAACATTCAAGCCAAGGGATTATTCCACGGGTTACCCATGTGGCATCTCATAGTTATCCACCCACAAATGCCCATGTATACATTCTATGCCAGGACACCAGACCAGACTACCTTTGACCTGGACCAGGTCCATCAGGACAAGAAGGCTGCAGGATTCGGAACCATAGCTGGTCTGCCACAGGTGCAGGAGCCATTGATGGCACTGTTGCATCTCTATATGCCCATGGCGTCAGGGAGTCCCGTTTATAAACAGAAAGAGGTTCCAATCCCTTAAAAACCAGATGATCTGTGATGACCAGCTGGAGATCATGCAAGTGTGTTTTCCAGGGAAACATGATACCTACATCTTTGGGGGATCTCAAATCTCTGAGATATTCGAGAGTTCCCCCAGACTGCAGGAAGGGTTCTTTGTGGACAAGGGCTACACCGCTGAGGTATTGGCTGATGATGCCAGTGAAATTAAATGAAATGAAATGAAAAAATGAAATGAAAATCGCTTATTGTCACAAGTAGGCTTCAAATGAAGTTACTGTGAAAAGCCCCTAGATGCCACATTCCGGCGCCTGTTCAGGAAGGCTGATACAGGAATTGAACCATGCTGCTGGCCTGCCTTGGTCTGCTTTCAAAGCCAGTAATTTAGCCTTGTGCTAAACCAGCCCCTTGTGCTCAGTCAGTGCGGAGGTCTGAGACCGATGCAGAGGCCCGGTACAATGAATCTCACAGTGCCACCGTCTGTGATTGAGCGGTGCTAAAGATGATCTGTGTTGCTATAGATGTACTTCCAGTGCCTCAACAGGCCCAGTGTGGTCCTGCAGTACATTCCCTAGAGGGCCTTGTGCATTGTGGTGGTCTGCTGTGCCCTACATAACTTGGCACAGCAGCCAGATGGCATTCTTGATGACGACGACCAGGAGGAGTGGAACATCTCCTCAGATGAGGAGGAAGTCCAGGAGTGTCTCGAGGGAGATGACAAAGAGGAGCCAGAGCATGGAGGCCAGGCAGGGGCGAGGTTTTGCATGGGCAGAAGGACGAGGGATTCCCTTATCACTCCCTGCTTCACACAATAATATTATCATGTTGTCCAACAGTGACCAACTACTGCACCCTACACCCCCGACCCCCACCGCCCCAAGAGTCTGTGACCGCTCTGTGACCAAAAGGAGAAGATCCACATGAAAACCAAGTCTTCAGGGTGCTGGGCCTGTGGAGTCATTGGGCGAAATTCTCCGACCCCCACGACGGGTGGGAGAATAGCGGGAGGGCCTTCCCGACATTTTTCCCGCCCTCCCGCTATTCTCCTCCATCCCCCGCCCAACTCCCGACCCGAATCGCTGCCGCCGTTTTTTTACGGCCGGCAGTGATTCACAGCTGTTCGATGGGCCGAAGTCCCAGCCCTTTACGCCGTTTTTACGAACGGCAAACACACCTGGTCTGGCCGTTCGTAAAAACGGCGTCACAAACTCGCTTTTCATAACCATGGCACCGATTGGCACGGCAGTACCACGGCCGTGCCAAGGGTGCCATGGGCCCGCGATCGGTGGGCACCGATCGCGGGCAGCGGGCCCGATGCCTGCGCACACTTTCTCCTTCCGCCGCCCCGCAGTATCCATTCGCGGGGTGGCTGAGGGGCAACCCGGCCCGCGCATGCGCGGGTTTCGCGCAAATACGCGATGACGTCATCCGCGCATGCGCGGGTTGGAGTCTTCCAATCCGCGCATGCGCGGCTGACGTCATATGACGCGTCAGCCGGCGCTAACTCCGGCAAGCGGGCTTAACGATATTCGTTAAGCCCGTCATGCCGGAGCCTACGGCGTCGGGCTGCTAGCCCCGACCGGGGACCAGAATCGGTTCCCGGTCGGGAAGGGGCGCGCTGGCGTCAAACCCGCCTGGGTTTGACGCCAGCTTTACGATTTCTCCCGTTTTGGGAGAATCGCGCCCATAGTGCCTGCTGAGCCTATCAATGCAGGAGGGTGATGATGACTCGCAGTAAGGAAAGCTGTGATGCTCCTCAGCTTTTGCTTTTGTCTGACTCCAGTCTGTCTGCTGCGAGCACGCTGACTCCCCAGCTCATGTGTGAGTGAGGATCGGGCCTAGAGGGGGATTAGGGGTGATGCTCTAAGGTTCATGATTAATGCCCGAATACTTCCAGGATGTATGTTACTCTTGGTTTAAGCCTAACCGCTTCCCCTACATTGAGGGCCTGTGAAAAAAATATGTGTCCGGATAGAGTGAAGACTTACCAAGTGGGAGGAGAGGCCTTAAGGTTGTGAACATGAGGTCTTAATCAGGTGACAATTGCAATTGCAACATTTCACTATGACCCCCAAATATCTTTGCCTAACTTCACCCATGTCCACTCTGTCGACAACTTGAGAGCTCTCTAACTACATCTCCGTGGTTCCCAGGATGCACATCGAAAGTGGAGATGGCCTGCTGCCTTCCATGGCCTATTGCCTGAGTTTCCCTTTGTGGACGTTGTCTGGAGAGGCGGGACATGAAAAGGCCTACTTTTGGGTGGCTCTGGTAATGTCGCATCAACCTGTTTTGCCTGTTGCCCCTGAGACGTGTTGGTATCTGGAAGGGGGGGATTCATAAGGGCTGGTTACACCCAGAGTCCCCCGGGTGAAAGTTCCCAGATGCTGCTCTGGTGCTTCCTTCTCCCTCTGGGTGCTCGTGTGTCCTTGAGATACTCCATGGGATGGAGGGGCAGCTGGAGTGAGCTCTATAAGCCTCAACATCACCTGTTGTTGTCTGTCCTGGAGGCCCACCATTGTCTGCACCATACAGTTGAAACACTCAGCCATGGCTCTCCGGCACTAGGCTATGCTTCAGGTTCTCCAGTCATGACTCAGACATATTGCCCCATATTGCTTTCCACTGTGGATGCCAGCCTTGCAGTGATGGCCTGGGTGTCCCGCACCACAGGCAACATCTCCTGTGACTGAAGGCTTTGGGACGCCTCTAATTCAGGCTTGCAGCCACAGAAAGTTTGCTGACAAACCCTCTTGGTATTCCCGGCTCTGCCTTTGCATCTCCAGCAGCTGAGGGACGAATATATCCAGAGGCAATGCACCTGACTGGGGCACAGCTGAGACCTGGGATCCAGCAGACCTTTCACCGTCTAATCCCTAGGATGTACCTGGCTCCACCTGATGTGCATCAGAAGCAGTGTGGTGCTCACCAGCTCGTGACCCAGAAGCCTGCCTGCTAAATTCACCCACTGAGGTGTGTGTCTGCGATAGTGGATGGTGCAGGTGATAGCTGTGATGCGTCATTCGTGTCCTACTTGGATATGTCCTCCAAAGCGGTGTTGAGGGTGGCCAGTGGAGGCACTCCTGGGTAACAGCCAAGGCTCATCAGTTGATGGTCCTACAAGGCAAAGGACATGGTTTTAGCTTTGCGTGGTCAAGGATATGGATAACAAAACGTTCACTTAAAACTGAATATCTGGAAGATGTACAATTGCTCCTTACTATTCTATCACAGGCCAAACTGAGTGTCTGTGTCGGCCCACTCCTGCTCTTGCCTGTGAGCTTCATGGCCCTCTCCTCAAAGTCAAGCCCCTTAGTCAGAGCATTCCATCACCCGTCATCTCTCTCTCCCTGTCGTTGTGGGCAATCATCACCTGCAGGGACATAAATGGGGATACTGTGAGCTGGGGTTAGGTACGTTTTGGCGCAGCCATTTGGGCGCGGCCGTTGTGGCGCGGCCGTTTTGGCGCCAGCCGTTTTGACGCCGGCTGTTTTGGCGCCAGCCGTTTTGACGCCGGCTGTTTTGGCCATAATAACATTTCTTTATTTGTAAATTAGCCTCAGTTGAGTTGGCTGCTGGTGCGGGTCCGCTGTCACAAGTGTTTCGTTCTATCACCATCTTTTTATATATTGAATGAGATGGATAGAAAACTGTTCAGAAAAGTAGGAATTGACGGCTCTTCTCCAAATTGCAGGCAGTGTTTAGAGAGGTACCGCACGGATCGGTGCTGGGACCCCAGCTAGTTAGAATGTATATCAACGATGTGGATGAGGGAACAAAATGTCACCCGTCCAAATGTACAGATGACACAAATGTGGGTGGGACGGTGAGCTGTGAGGAAGATGAAAATATCCTTCAGTGTGATTTGGGCAAGTTGAGTAAGTGGGCAAGTGAATGGCAGATGCAATTTATTTTGGATAATTGCGAGGTTTTCCACGTTGGTAGCAAAACAAAAAGGCTGTCTATTACCTGAATGGTGATACATTAGTAGAAGGAAAAATGCTACGAGACCTGTATGTCCGCGTACATCAGTCACTGAAGGTAAGCATGCAGGTGCAGCAAACGTTAAAGAAGGCAAATGGTATGCTGGCCTCATTGCGAGAGTATTAGAGTACAGGAGCAGGGATGTCTTGCTGCAATTCTACAGGACGTTGGTGAGCCCACACCTAAAATAGTGTTGGCCATAATAACATTTCTTTATTTGTAAATTAGCCTCAGTTGAGTTCGCTGCTGGTGTGGGTCCGCTGTCACAAGTGTTGCGCTTTTGCCCAACAAGCACCGCACCACATATGCGAGAATGTTCGCATTATTGAAAGAAATCGAACGCAACTTGAAACCCAGTTCAATCGTCTGTGATTATGAACAAGCTGCGCACAGTGCTATGAAAGACATATTCCCTGATGTTCAAATAAAAGGATGTTTTTTTCATTTAGCTCAAAATATGCAAAAACATCTAGCTAGTATGGGGTTCCGTAGTTTCTATAACACTGATCCAGATTTCGCGTTAAAAGCTAAAATGATTATTGTCATTGTCTTTGTACCTTTGAACAAAATCGATGAATATCTGGATGCTTTAGCGACCCAACTGCCGCAAGAACTTCAAGATTTACTCAACTGGTTTGAAGATACATATGTTGGTCGTCTGAACAGACGAGGAAATGGTAGACGAACACCTTTATTTCGCCCTGAGATTTGGAACCTTTATCAGAGAACATTAAACGGGGAATACCGCACAAACAATAATGCGGAGGCAGCCCACCGTCGATTGAAATACAAACTTGGCATGCATCATCCCACCATATGGAAACTAATTGATGGGTTGCGTAAAGTACAGAAAGGTAGAGATGCAGATTTTGAAAGGTTACTGGCCGGCCATGAACCGCCACAAAAACTAAAAAAGTATAGAGATGCAGATAAAAGAATACATGAAACTGTTCTTAAATTTGAAAACATGGATGCTATCGAGTACTTGAGGAGCCTTGCTCATAATTACCAAATGAACTAAACTAAATGAACTAATTTAAGGTTTTTAACTTAATTAACTAATTTAACGTTTTTAATTTACAATAAAGTTAGTTTAAAAACTTTTTAAAGCTCATCTTTTAATTTACAGTTTTAAGCTTGCTTTTAAGTCCTTCCTTCGAATGATACTGAATCTTGCAACAATTTACTTGCAACAATTTACTAGCCACAAAAACTAAAAAAAATTCTGTCGTCTGCGCCCAAACGGCCGCGCCAAATATGCTGCGCCCAATTGTCCCATGGCGCCCAAACGGCTGCGTCCAAACGGCCGTGCCAAAACGGCCGCGCCCAATTGCCCCATACCGTGTGAGCTGAGCATTTGGCGAGTCAGAGGTAGAGGGAAACTGGCATGTGTGGACACTGCGCCTAAGCAGGGAGAGATCCTGATGAGTAGTGCAGGGAAGGGCGTGGTTTGTGGATGATGCTGGGAGGTTGGGTGCGAGGTGGTAGCATGTGGGTTCAGGGTGACATTCCAAAGGTTGATGGAGTGCCAAAGGGAGCCAGGGGCACTTACCCTTGCAGATCGCAGTACGCTATTAATTTTTTACCCGCATTGAACCTCTTGGTCAGGCATTGACCAGTACTGCCACCATCCCCCAGGCAGGATTGGTGACCTTGCTGGAGGGACTCCTGCCAACCTGTGGGCAAATTGTGGCACGCCTCACCCCATGGCATCCAGGATGAGGGCCCATTCCGAAAATCTTGGAGCTGGCCTTCCAGTTGCCATCCTTCTGCTTCTACCTCACGGTAGCATGGTGGTTAGCATCAATGCTTCACAGCTCCAGGGTCCCAGGTTCGATTCCCGGCTGGGTCACTGTCTGTGTGGAGTCTGCACGTCCTCCCCGTGTGTGCGTGGGTTTCCTCCGGGTGCTCCGGTTTCCTCCCACAGTCCAAAGATGTGCGGGTTAGGTGGATTGGCCATGCTAAATTGCCCGTAGTGTAAGGTTAATGGGGGGATTGTTGGGTTACGGGTATACAGGTTACGTGGGTTTAAGTAGGGTGATCATTGCTCGGCACAACATCGAGGGCCGAAGGGCCTGTTCTGTGCTGTACTGTTCTATGTTCTAAGTGCTGTGGAGTTATTTAAATTGACTGAAGTGCTCGGATGAACCCCCAGAACAGACAAATCAGACTCTTTTCACCTCAGGCAGGTGCTTTTCATGTGAGACCAAAAACCTTTTCCAAGCACCGAAGAATTGTAATCTGGATCGTGCCGCAATGGTCAACGGAAATTGTACTAATTTTCAGACCGAGAATTACACTTTGCCATTTTTTCAGACGATTCCGCCCAAGGTGGCTGGTGAACTGGAAAGTAAATGATCCACAATTATTAGCCAGAGTTGGATATAAATGAATTATTCAGGGTCAGGGTACAGCAGAGTATTTGTCCCAGGTCTAGTTAGAATCATAGAATGAGACGTTACAGAAGGTAGGCGTTTGGCTCATCATGCTGTGCCTTTGATAGAGCCAGCCAATTAATTCACCCCAGATTTACCTCCATACTTTTTTCCCCATCAAGCATGTACACAATTCTCTTTTGAATTTTACAAGTGTATCTGCTTCCAGCTCCCTTTCATCGACTGTATTTCAGATCACAACAGCTCGCTGTCTATGTGCCACACATATTTCACCTTTGCTCCTTTTTCCAATCTCCTTAAATCCCACAATTTGCCCACAGGTCTTCTCTTTACCCATCCATCTGTCAATGCAAACAGTTTCTCTTCATTTACGCTATCAATAGTCTTCATTATTTTGAACTCCCTCTCCTCCCAAACATCTAAGAACAATTCGAACTTCTCCAGTCTCAACACGTAATTCATTTGCAGCCGCACCAGGCCTTTGCCGTTCTTCTTAAAGAGTGGTGCCCAGAACTGAACACATAAACACGTGAGACCTAAACAGTGGTTTAGTAAAGCATAACTGCCTGGCTTTTATTATTCTATTTTTCTATTGATAAAGCCGAGGATGCCATATGCTTTTTCACAAATTTGTCCTGCCACCTTCAGAAATTTGTGCACCAACGCTTTTAGTCCTGCACCCCCTTTAAAATGGTATAATTTAGCTCATATTGCTTCTCCTCACGCTTCACACTAAAATGTATTAATTCAAACATGCCACCCGGGAATTGGCGGGGACGGGAATCATGCCCCGCCGATCAGCGTGACGTCCGCGCCGATTGGCAAGGCCCCTGCGGCGATTCTCCGGCCCGCGATGGGCCTAAGTCCCGCCACTGGGAGGCCTCTCCCGCCGCCGAGGTTTGAACAGCACTGGTGGCGGTGGGATCGGCGGCACGACCGGGTCCCCGGGGTCCTGGGGGGGGGGGGGGGGGCGCGGGGAGATTGGAAACCGGGGGGTGCCCCCACGGTGGCCAGGCCCACGATCGGGGACCACCGATCATCGGGCGGGCCAGTGCCGTGGGGGCACTCTTTCTCCTCCGACGCCGCCACGCCCTCCGCCATGGCGGAAGCGGAAGAGAATCCCCCGGCGCACATGCGCCGGTGGTGACGTCAGCGGCAGCGGCCGCTGATGTCACCACTGGCACATGCGCGAACCGTCGAAGGCCTTTCGGCCAGCCCCGGGCGGCGGGCCTGAAAGGCCGCTGGTGCCGGTTTTGGCGCCAGTTGGCATGGTGCCAACCGCTCCGGAGCGGGCCTAGCCCCCAAAGGTGCGGAGGATGACATCTGGGCAATAGTAAGCGATGACATCGGTGCTAAGGAGGATAAGGTTGAATCCATTTGGGTGGAAATCAGGAATAGGAAGGCGAAAAGGTCACTGATAGGAGCAGTCTCTGGGCCACCAAATAGTAACATTATGGTGGGGCAGGCAATAAACAAAGAAATAACGGATGCATGTAGAAATGGTACAGCAGTTATCATGGGGGATTTTAATCTACATGTCGATTGGTTTAACCAGGTCGGTCAAGGCAGGCTTGAGGAGGAGTTTATAGAATGTATCCGCGATAGTTTCCTAGAACAGTATGTAATGGAACTTATGAGGGAACAAGTGGTCCTAGATCTGGTCCTGTGTAATGAGACAGGATTGATTAATAATCTCTTAGTTGGGGATCCTCTCGGAAGGAGCGATCACAAAATGGTGAAATTTAAAATACAGATGGAGGGTGAGAAGGTAAAATCAAACACTAGTGTTTTGTGCTTCAACAAAGGAGATTACAATGGGATGAGAGAAGAACTAGCTAAGGTAGACTGGGAGCAAAACTTTATGGTGAAACAGTTGAGGAACAGTGGAGAACCTTCCAAACGATTTTTCACAATGCTCAGCAAAGGTTTATACCAACAAAAAGGAAGGATGGTAGAAAGAGGGAAAATCGACCATGGATATTTGAGGAAATGAGGGAGAGTATCAAATTGAAGAAAAAAGCATACAAAGTGGCAAAGATTAGTGGGAGACTAGAGGACTGGGAAATCTTTAGGGGGCAATAGAAAGCTACTAAAAAAGCTATAAAGAAGAGTAAGACAGATTATGAGAGTAAACTTGCTCAGAATATAAAAACAGATAGTAAAAGTTTCTACAAATATATAAAACAAAAAAGAGTGGCTAAGGTAAATATTGGTCCTTTAGAGGATGAGAAGAGAGATTTGATAATGGGAGATGAGGAAATGGCTGAGGAACTGAACAGGTTTTTTGGGTCGGTCTTCAAAGTGGAAGACACAAATAACATACCAGTGACTGATAGAAATTAGGCTATGACAGGTGAGGACCTTGAGATTATTGTTATCACTAAGGAGATAGTGATGGGCAAGCTAATGGGGCTAAAGGTAGACAAGTCTCCTGGCCCTGATGGAATGCATCCCAGAGTGCTAAAAGAGATGGCTCGGGAAATTGCACACTAGTGATAATTTACCAAAATTCACGAGACTCTGGGGTGGTCCCGGAGGATTGGAAATTAGCAAACATGACACCACTGTTTAAAAAAGGAGGTAGGCAGAAAGCGGGTAATTATAGGCCAGTGAGCTTACCTTTGGTAGGAGGGAAGATGCTGGAATCTATCATCAAAGAAGAAATAGCGAGGCATCTGGATGGCAATTGTCCCATTGGGCAGATGCAGCATGGGTTCATAAAGGGCAGGTCGTGCCTAACTAATTTAGTGGAATTTTTGAGGACATTACCAGTGCAGTAGATAATGGGGAGCCAATGGATGTGGTATATCTGGATTTCCAGAAAGCCTTTGACAAGGTGCCACACAAAAGGTTGCTGCATAAGATAAAGATGCATGGCATTAAGGGTAAAGTAGTGGCATGGATAGAGGATTGGGGATCAAGTGCAATGTGTCCAAGTTTGCAGACGACACTAAGACGAGTGGTAAAGCAAAAAGTGCAGAGGATACTGGAATTCTGCAGAGGGATTTGGATAGGTTAAGTGAATGGGCTCGGGTCTGGCAGATGGAATACAATGTTGACAAATGTGAGGTTATCCATTTTGGTAGGAATAACAGCAAAAGGGATAATTATTTAAATGGCAAAATACTAAAACATGCTTCTGTGCAGAGAGACCTGGATGTGCTAGTGCATGAGTCACAAAATGTTGGTTTACAGGTGCAACAGGTGATTAAGAAGGCAAATGGAATTTTGTCCTTCATTGCTGGAGGGAGTTTACGATTCGGGAGGTTATGCTGCAATTGTATAAGGTTTTAGTGAGGCCACACCTGGAGTTTTGGTCTCCTTACCTGAGAAAGGACGTACTGGCACTGGAGGGTGTGCAGAGGAGATTCACTAGGTTAATCCCAGAGCTGAAGGGGTTGGATTACGAGGAGAGGTTGAGTAAACTGGGACTATACTTGTTGGAATTTAGAAGGATGAGGGGGTATCTTATAGAAACATATAAAATTATGAAGGGAATAGGTAGGATAGATGCAGGCAGGTTGTTTCCACTGGCGGGTGACAGCAGAACTAGGGGACATAGCCTCAAAATAAGGGGAAGTAGATTTAGGACTGAGTTTAGGAGGAACTTCTTCACCCAAAGGATTGTGAATCTATGGAATTCCTTGCCCAGTGAAGCAGTTGAGGCTCCTTCATTAAATGTTTTTAAGATAAAGATAGATAGTTTTTTGAGGAATAGAGGGATTAAGGGTTATGGTGTTCGGGCCGGAAAGTGAAGCTGAGTCCACAAAAGATCAGCCATGATCTCATTGAATGGCGGAGCAGGCTCGAGGGGCCAGATGGCCTACTCCTGCTCCTAGTTCTTATGTTCTTATAACAAATTTGTGATCGCTTCAAATTATTAACCCAGATTTTTTAAATGCCAGTTAATTTTGTCCCATAATTTTATCTCTAAAACCTCCCTCACCACCAATGCTGGGGTGACTAGTCTGCAGTTGTTGCATTTCTCTGCTTCCCTTTTATAAAAGTCATATGACACCACCTCAATAACCAAGGAGGACTTTTTTTTGTTTGACCATGGGATATGGGTGTTGCTGGCTGGGCCTTCATTTATTGCCCATCCCTAATTAGCCAGAACTGTGTGGCTATTTCAGAGAGCATTTAAGCATCAACCAGGTTGTTGTGGTTTAGGAATCAAAGAACAAAGAATAATTAAAGAACAAAGAGCAAAGAGAGATAGAGGAACAGATTGGGCCGCAGATCTTGGAAAGTGACAGAGTTGTCATGGGCCACTTCAATTTCCCTACTATTGGCTGGAACCTCCTTACTGCAAATGGTTTGGATGGTGCAGATTTTGTCAGGTGTGTACAGGAAGGTTTCCTGACTCAATATGTAGATAGGCAAACTAGGGGGAGGCCATATTGGACGTTGTGCTCGGCAACGAACCAGGCCAGGTGTCGGATGTCTTGGTGGGAGAGTATTTCGGTGACAGTGACCACAACTCCTTGACCTTTACCATAGTCATGGAGAGGGATAGAAACAGACAGTATAGGAAGGTATTTAATTTCCCTCCCCCAATTAAATACCTTCCAATATTGTCTGTAATGTTGGGGTTGTTTAAGGAGCACGTGCTGCGAGTGCTGGATAGTTTTGTCCCACTGAGACAAGGAAGGAATGGTAAGGTGAAGGAGCCTTGGATGACAAGAGAAGTGGATCTTCTAGTCAAGAGAAAGAAGGAAGCTTACGTAAGGTTGAGGAAGCAAGGATCTGGCACGACTCTAGAGGGTTACAAGGTAGCCAGGAAGGAACTCAAAAATGGACTTAGGAGAGCTAGAAAGGGGCACGAAAAAGCCCTGGTGGGAAGGATTAGGTAAAACCCCAAGGCGTTCTACACTTATGTGAGAAATAAGAAGCTGATCAGGGATAGGGGAGGGAACTTGTCCCTAGAGTCTGAGGAGATGGGGGAGGCCCTAAATGAATATTTTGCTTCAGTATTCACTGGCGAGGGGGACCTTGTTACTCATGAAAACAGAGAGAACCAGGTTAATAGACTCAAACAGGTTGATATTAAGGAGGAGGATGTACTGGAAATTTTGAAAAGCTTCAGGATAGATAAATCTCCAGGGCCTGACGGGATATACCCAAGGTTACTACGGGAAGCAAGGGAGGAGATTGCTGCGCCGTTGGCGATGATCTTTGCATCCCCACTCTCCACTGGAGTAGTATTGGATGATTGGAGGGAGGCAAATGTTGGTCCCCTGTTCAAAAAAGGGAATAGGGAAATCCCTGGGAATTTCAGACCCATCAGTCTTACGTCTGTGGTGAGCAAAATATTGGAAAGGATTCTGAGAGATGGGGCCGGGATTCTCCCCTACCCAGCGGGGCGGGGGGTCCCAGTGTGATGGAGTGGCGTGAACCACTCTGGCCGCCCCAGGCCTGCGCTGGAGTGGTTCCTGTCCCGCCGGCTGGCTGAAGTCCGCGCTTGCGCCGGAGTGTCAGCGGCGGCTGACATCATCCCCGCGCATGCACAGGGGAGGGGGGTCACTTTCGCCTCCGCCATGGTGAAGACCATGGAGAAAGCGGAAGGAAAAGAGTGCTCCCACGGCACAGGCCCGCCCGCCGATCGGTGAGCCCTGATCGCGGGCCAGGCCACCGTGGGGGCACCCCCCCGGGGTCAGATCGCCCCGCACCCCCCCTCCCCCCCAGGACCCTGGAGCCCGCCCGCACCGCCTGCTCCCGCCGGTAAGGTAAGTGGTTTGATCCACGCCGGCAGGAGAGGGTTGACAGCGGTGGGACTTCGGCCCATCGCGGGCCGGAGAATCGCCGGGGGGGACCCGCTGACCGGATTCCCGCCCCCGCCAAATCTCTGGTGGCGGAGAATTCGGGACACAGCGGGGGCGGGATTGACGCCGGCATCCGGCGATTCTCCGACCTGGCGGGGGGTCGGAGAATCCCGCCCAGGATTTCTGATTATTTAGAAAAACATTGTTTGAATAAAGATAGTCAGCATGGCTTTGTGAGGGGCAAGTCATGCCTCACAAGCATCATTGAATTCTTTGAGGATGTGACGAGACACATTGATGAAGGTCGGGCAGTGGATGTGGTGTATATGGATTTCAGTAAGGCATTTGTTAAGGTTTCCCATTCAGAAAGTTAGGGGACATGGGATACAGGGAAATTTGGCTGTCTGGATACAGAATTGGTTGGCCGAAAAAAGACAGCGAGTGGTAGTGAATGGAAAGGATTCTGCCTGGAGGTCGGTGACCAATGGTGCCCACAGGGATCTGTTCTGGGTCTCTGCTCTTTGTGGTTTTTATAAATGACTTCGATGAGGAAGTGGAAGGGTGGGTTATTAAGTTTGCTGATGACATGAAAGTTGGGGGACTTGTAGATAGTGTTGAGGGCTGTTGCAGGTTACCACAGAAGGGGCTGGTTTAGCTGAAGGGGCTGGCTTAGCACAGGGCTAAATCACTGGCTTTGAAAGCAGATCAAGGCAGGTCAGCAGCACGGTTCAATTCCTGTACCAGCCTCCCCGAACAGGCGCCGGAATGTGGTGACGAGGGGCTTTTCACAGTAACTTAAATTGAAGCCTACTTGTGACAATAAGCGATTTTCATTTCATTTTCACAGGGCATTGACAGGATGCAGAGCTGGGTTGAGAAGTGGCAGATGGAGTTCAACCTAGATAAACGTGAAGTGATTCATTTCAGAAGGTCAAATTTGAATGCTGAATACAGGGTTAAATGCAGGATTCTTGGAAGTGTGCAGGAACAGAGGGATCTTGGGGTTCACATACATAGGTCCTTCAAAGTTGCCACCCAGGTTGATAGGGTTGTTAAGAAGGTGTGTGATGTGTTGGCTTTCATTAACAGGTGTTTGAATTTAAGAGCCATGAGGTTTTGCTGCAGCTTTATAAAACCCTAGTTTATCATAGATTATCATAGAATTTACAGGGCAGAAGGAGGCCATTCAGCCCATCGAGTCTGTACCGGCGCTTGGAAGGAGCACCCTTCCCAAGGTCAACATCTCCACCCCATCCCCATAACCCAGTAACCCCACCCAACACTAAGGGCAATTTATCGTGGCCAATCCACCTAACCAGCACATCTTTGGACTGTGGGAGGAAACCGGAGCACCCGGAGGAAACCCACGCACACACGGAGTTAGACCAGTAGTCAGACCACACTTGGACTATTGCATCCAGTTCTGGGCACCTCATTTTAGGAAGGATGTGGATGCTTTGTAGAGGGTACAGAGGAGATTTACCAGGATGCTGCCTGGACTGGAGGGCATATCGTATGAAGAAAGGTTGAGGGAGCTAGGGCTTTTCTCACTGGAGCAAAGAAGGAAGAGAGATGACTTGAGAGAGGTGTACAAGGTGATGAGAGGCATGGGTAGAGTGGATAGACAGAGACTTTACCCCAGGGTGGAAATGGTTATCACGAGGGGACATAGTTTTAAGGTGATTGGAGGAAGGTACAGGAGAGATGTCAGAGGTAGGTTCTTTACACAGAGTGGTAGGTGTGTGGATTGCACTGTGAGCAGAAGTGGTGGAGTCTGTGTCTTTAGGGACATTTAAGCGACTCGTGGACAGACACATGGACAGCAGTAAATTGAAGGAGTATAGGTTAGGTTGACCATAGATTAGAATAACAGGTCAGCACGACATCGTGGGCCGAAGGGCTTGTACTTTGCTGTTCTGTTCTGTGTCTATGTTCTAATACGTCCAAGCCTGTACCTTTGGCCAAAATCCTCAGCATTTCCTTGTGAAAGAACATGTAGGCCTGACCAGGTAAGGATGGCAGATTTCCTTCCATAAAGGACATTTGTGAACCAGATGAGATTTTACGACAATCATCAATAGACTTAATTCTAGATTTTTATTGAGTTCAAATTTCAACATCTGCCATGGTGGGATTCGGACCCTGGGTCTCCAGATCACTAAAGGAGTGACAATATCACTGTGCCATTGCCTCTCCAAGATTGGGAGATTGCAGCCAGAGCCTCTGGAGTTTCTACCCTTATTTCCCAACATAACCCTAGATGCATCATTCTTGAGTTTTTTACTCTCGATTTATAATCAATAAACACTGATTGTTGCCAGTATTGAATTGCTTAACACAGTTTTGAGCCATCTAATGGCAAATATTTCCTGTCAAGAATCAAGTTAGTTTATCAAGCTACTGCTATGCGAAGTGCCAATTGACTCACTTTTTACATGTCAAGAAATGATGCATTACTATCACATTACTGCCACGTTGTCGAAGGGGAAGATTTTGTTCTCTTTTCTAATTGAGTTTTTACACATTGACAGGATGTGGCATCGCTGGCACGGCCAACATGAATTTCCCGTCCCAAGTTGCTCTCAGGAAGGTATTGTTGAGCTGCCTTCTTGAACCATTGCAGTCCGCAGGGTGAAGGTAACTCTTAACACGTTATTGGTGTTCCAGAATTTTGACCCAGAGATGTTGAGGGAATGATGATGTGCCCAAATCAGGATGGGGTGTGACTTGATGAGGAACTTGGAGGAGGTCGTGTTTCAATTCACCTGCTGCCGTAACCTTCTAAATGGTGGAAGTTTGGGGAATTCTGCCACAGAAGCCTTGACGATTTGTTCCAGAACATCCTGTGCCTAGTATAAAACCAAGTTACTGCAGATGCTGGAATCTGAAACGAAAGAGAAAATGCTGGAAAATCTCAGCAAAAGAGCTCTTTTCTCTCCCTACAGATGCTGCCAGATCTGCTGAGATTTTCTAGCATTTCCTCTTTCAATCCTGTACCTAGTGCACACTGTAGTCATGGGGTGCAGTGCAGAGAGATTTGCTATTTAAGCTGGTGAATGAAATGCTGGCCAAGTGAAATGTTTTGGCTTGAATGATGTTTAATTTCAGAGTGTTAATGCAGCTGCAGTCATCCAGACAAGTGGAATGCATTCAATCATGCTCCTGAGTCCAGCTTTGTGATGTTGGAAAGTCTTAGTTGTGGAGTCAGGAGGCCACCTGCAGAAGAATACCCAACCTTTGACCTGCTCTCGTAGCCCCAGCATTTCTGTGGTCCAGTTAAATCTCTGGTCAATGACACCCGTGGATTTTGGTATTGGAAGATTTGACAGTGCCAGTACAATTCAATGTCATGGGGAGATGATTAGTCTCTCTCTTTTGTTGGAAATAGTCATTGCCTGGCTCTTGTGTGGCACAAACATCACATGCCACTTGCCAACCTGAACCTGGATGTTGTCCAGGTCCTGTTGCATTCCAGGATGGACTGATTCATGATCTGAGTAATTGTGAATGGAACTGAACCATGCAATCATCAGGGAACATCTGCACTTATGATGGATGGAAAGTCATTAATGATGGTTGGGCCCGGGAACTGTCGGCAAAGTCCAAGAGCTGAGATGTTTTGCGTCCCTAACTCACCTCACCTCTTCACCCTTAATACTTGTGCACAAATAGCCTGATGTGTCAACATGTTGTCATCGAGTTGATTCACAGCAGAATTCACAACTTCTATTCACTTTCACAGGAGGGGTGATGTACCACCGGTGGGCCTTTTATGGTATTCATCCTGATATTAGCCTTCAGACCCTTTATTCGTTTATTTTAATAAATTTAGAGTAGCCAATTAATTTTTTCCCAGACCCTTCATGAGATTAAATCTTGAAGCTCCTAGAAGTCAATATTAGGCAACGAGATCGGAATGGGCCAGCGACTGCACCAAATTTATCTGAACTATCTGCAGGATCTTAAAATTAGATCCAGACCATTCAGTCGTAAAATTAGAAAACATTGTTTAATTCCAAGTGAAGTGGATATTTGGAACTCGCTCATCCAATTAAAATGTTGAGGCTAAGGCTTATCACAACATATTTCAACAACCAAATTGACTGCATTTTAACATAAAGTTTAGAATGTGTATTCCTCTGGCATTTCTGAATTGCGAGCCAAATTCTGGCCGAAAATGTCCTAATCCACGAAAGAAATTGGGCTGAATTTTATAATAATAATAATATTCTTTATTGTCACAAGTAGGCTTACATTAACACTGCAGTAAAGTTACTATGAAAAGCCTCTAGTCGCCACATTCCGGCACCTTTTTGGATACACAGAGGGAGAATGCGGGACTGTCCAATTCACCTAATAGGCACGTCTTTCGGGTCTTGTGGGAGGAAACCGGAGCACCCGGAGGAAACCCACACAGACACGGGGAGAACGGGCAGACTCCGGACCGACAGTGGCTCAAGCCGGGAATCAAACCTGGGACCCTGACACTGCGAAGCAACAATGCTAGCCACTGTGCTACTGTGCTGCCCATGAGGAATAATATCAAAGGGCTTGTCCGGGATTTCAACCTGGGACCTCTCACAAATTCATCCCCAGTGGGCAGGAATCATGGCGCGTCAGTGAGAGGAAGAGTGGGAATGCATTTGAACAGCTGTGACCCATATGGGGATAGTTCCTTGATGCAGTCCTGCTATTGTGGACGTTTCCCAGCAATGGTCTGTGAGGCAGATCTGTCAACTACTCCAAGGAAGGAGGCAGCCAATATGTATAGTCAAAGGCTCTATTACAGTTACAGAGCTGCTGGATTTTTGCTGATGGAACGGAAGCCCCTGCCACATGTGGAGACCTCTAGCTTCATGGAGGCAGCCCGCCTGCAGCAGTTCTGGAAGCCATGAGAGCCTGTCGCTCTGAATATCCACCTTTGGGGTTCACAGGCAGGAAAGGCAGCACCTAGGGCAGCACCGTGGCCTAGTGGTTAGCACAACCGCCTCACGGCGCTGAGGTCCCAGGTTCGATCCCGGCTCTGGGTCACTGTCTGTGTGGAGTTTGCACATTCTCCCCGTGTCTGCGTGGGTTCGCCCCCACAACCCAAAAATGTGCAGAGTAGGTGGATTGGCCACGCTAAATTGCCCCTTAATTAGAAAAAATAATTGGCTAATCTAAATTTAAAAAAAAAAGGAAAGGCAGCACCTGCGGCCCCAGAGATCACCTCCCCGCAAACCCCTCTGTCATAACCTGGAGGGCCATGAACTGTGAGTGGCTCCTTATAGTGGCGTATCTGCTCTGTACTCATTTCATTTCATTTCATTTCGGTACTCTTGTTCTGTTGCATTAAACCTTTATCCTTTTGATTTAACCTGTTTGGCTCCGGACCTTATAATACCCTCCCCAACCCCCTCCCACAAACCCTCCCATCCCTCCGCCAAACCCCCCCAACCCCCCCCCCCCCAAAACTCTCCCCAAAACCCCCCCAAACTCCACCCTAACCCCAAACCCCTGGCAGGATTGGCCTTGCAATCAGTGAGCCCTTCCTGAATTTTAATTTCTACTTATCTTAAGGAGAGCAAGTTTGGATGTGTTCCCCTGAGATTTCCGACCTACCTCAGCAGTGCCCAGCTTTTCCAATAGGGCTGCTGGTTCTAACTGGGCTGGCAGCATTGGAAGCTCATCTGCCCTCCTTAACTGGATGGAAGGCCTGGATCGAAGGCCTGCAGGCAGCCTACAGGGGCCCACATCGAGTAAACCCGCTGATACGGTCCTGCAGCCAATTGGTGGGTAAAGATTTCAGTTGATTGCGACTATAAGTGCCTATTTGCAGCTGCTTTTATTGTTGTAATGATTTAAAGAATCAATGGAAGTCAATTGTTTAGTCACAAAATAAGTTGACACAAATGATAGACTGTCATTTCTTGGTTGAAATATTAAATGGATTTCCCCTCCAACCACCACCTTGTTTCACCTTCTAAAAGAGGTTCTTCAATTGAAAAGTATTCAGACAATGGAATACTTGAAAGGAAAAGGTGCAATCTAGAGTAAAAATATTTAATTGGCCTCCCTCCTATTTCAATGAGTTAAGAGCGGACCTCTCACAGGTAAATTGAAATGAAAGATTTGCAGGCAAATCTGTAACAGAAGAATTGGCTGCTTTTAAAGTGTCGCTGTGAATGAATTACCCAGAAAGTTTTTTTCTTTATTGGTTCACAGGTTAAATCCATTCAAAATATTAGATGAAAGAAAGTTTACGTGCCCCAATTTGATCAAAATGATAAAGAACCTGGTTACAAAAAAAACCCATGTAGATTTTTTGATTTGTCAGAATTCTGTTTTATTGTGTCAATCTCGGTGTGAATTGGGAGCTAAAATGTATGAGAAAGATGCTCGGTTTGCATTACTGGACCAGCTCCACCTGCAAAAGTATATTTCGTCCTCGTTTGTAATGATTATTATCCTTTTCAGTACTTTCAAATATAATAATGATCTTTATTGTCACAAGTAGGCTTACAATAACACTGCAATGAAGTTACTGTGAAAATCCCCTAGTCGCCACATTCCGGTGCCTGTTGGGTACACAAATGGAGAATTCAGAATGTCCAATTCACCGAACAGGACTCCTTTTGGGACTTGTGGGAGGAAACCGGAGCACCTGGAGTAAACCCACGCAGACTCAGGGAGAAGGTGCAGGCTCCGCACTGACAGTGACCCAAGCCGGGATTCGAAACTAGCACCCTGGCACTGTGAAGCAACAGTGCTAACCACTGTGCTACCAGGACTCACAAGTTGGAGTTTGTAGAAACTTTCCAGGAATCTGCGAAATAGAATGAAATAAATAGAATGAAATACAAGTCGGGAGACGGCAATCGAATGCATCTTCCACATGTGCAGCACTGAATGGGGTTGGCTGTCTCATTCAGAAAGGGAGCACACAGTATGGACAAATGAGGCAGTGTGAAGAAGGCACAGTGACCCCTGGAAATAAATATCAATTTTCTTAAAAGCATTGCATGATAATAATAATCTTTATCAATGTCACAAGTAGGCTTACATTAACATTGCAATGAAGTTATTGTGAAAATACCCTAGTCGCCACATTCGGGTGCCTGTTCGGGTACACGGAGGGAGAATTCAGAATGTTCAATTCACCTAACAGCACGTCTTTCGGGACTTGTGGGAGGAAACCGGAACACCCGGAGGAAACTCACGCAGATACGGGGAGAACATGCAGACTCCGCACAGGCAATGATCCAAGCCAGGTATTAAACCCGGGTCCCTGGCGCTGTGAAGCAGCAGTACTAACCATTGGCACTTTCGTATTATGAATATTGCACAGCATTATGATTTGGTAGAGTGGGGGAAACCATGCTTTAATCCATTTGAATTTCCCTCATTACAGCAGTAACTACTTTTCAAACTTACCTCATTGGCTGTAAAACGCTTGGCTGTAAAACATGTCTGGTAATTGCAAAGGGCACCATGAAGATTTGTTTTCGTTGTTTCAGTCTGAGAAAATAATAGACAGCTGCTTATTCAAAAGGAGTCGGGCGCAATCTAGGGTAAAAATACTTAATTTCACCGGGCCAAGAACAAGTCTATCCTGGGTAAGTTGGAATGAAAGTTTGCAGACGAATCTGAACAGAGCAACGGGAAGCCTTTAGAGAGGAGATGATTTGGGTGCAGTTGAGGTACATTTCCATGAGGAGAAAAGGAAGGACAATCAAAGTCAAAGCTCCCTGGGTGATGAAAGAGACAGGAGCAAAAGTAGAAAAAAGGTGCATAAGGGTTGATAATTTAAGTGAGAAACTGGAAAATCTGGAAAGTTCGGGGTGCAGTGAGAAGGGAAATAAAGGAGACAATGAGAGAGTAAGAGAAGAGACTGGCAAATAACATTAAAGGGAATCTAAGCTCTTCTATAGGAAGACAGGTAGTAAAAATGTATTAAGAGGATACTAAAGCCATACTTTATATGTGTCTTTACTAAGGAAGATGATGCTGCAAATGCTGTAAACCTGGCTAGGTTTAAAATAATGAAAAGAAGTTTTAAAAAGGCTGGCTTTAATTAAAGTTCATAAGTTACCAGGATCAAATGTGATGGATCCGAGGAAGGGTGGCACAGTAGCACACTGGTTAGCTCTGTTGCTTTACAATGTCAGGAACCCCGGTTCCATTCCGGCTTGCGTCACTGTCTGTGCGGAGACTATACGTTCTCCCCGTGTCTGCGTGGGTTTCCTCCGGGTGCTTGTTAGGTGAAATGGACATTCTGAATTCTCCCTCAGTGTACCTGAACAGGTGCCAGAGTGTGGCGACTAGGAGACTTTCACAGTAACTTTATAATAATAATCTTTCATTGTCACAAGTATGAAGTTACTGTGAAAAGCCCCTAGTCGCCACATTCGCCGGTTTGGGTAAGCTGGTAGGGGGATTGAACCCGTACTGCTGGCCTTGTCCTGCATCACAAACCAGCTGTCTAGCCCACTGAGCTAAACCAGCCCTATTGCAGTGCTCATTGCAGTGTTAATGTAAGCCTACTTGCGACATAAATGAAGATTATTATAATGCTGAGGAAAGTAAATGGGGAAATTGCAAAGCCATTAGACGGGTTTCTCTGGTCCCCCAGCTGCTTGTTTCCTTGTGGTGTTCCGTTCGCTGGTGATGGGATTCTCTATTCCTGCCACTTGTCAATGGGATTTCCCATTGAAGCCACTCCAAACCGCCGGGAAACCCATAGATGGGGGTGTACTGATGGCAGGAAAGAGAATCCCAATGGCTAGAGAATTCTGGCCATTATCTTCCACAGATACAGAGGTGGTGCAGTGCAAGAGGGCAGGAGAATTGCAAATCTTGTTCAAAAAAAGGGTGTAAGAATAAACCCAGCACCTACAGCCCAGCCAGCTTAACCACAGTGGTGGAAAAGCTTTTCGACAGAATCTGAGACAAAATTAGCAATCACTTACTTGGACAAGTGGGGCTTAATTAAGGAAAACAAGCATGCATTTTTTAATGGCAAATCACATTTAGATAACATCACTGATTTTTTAAATGAAATAGCAGAAAGATTGGTGAGGGCAATGTGGTTGAAATGGTGCATACATGGACTTTGAAACTGTCTTAAATCTGAAATAAAACGGATAGCAGCAGCAAGGGTAGAACGTTGCTAGGTGACAGGCGATGGACAATAATAGTGACTGGTTACTTTTTGGGTTGGAGGAAAGTATAGAGTGGAGTTCCTAGGGTTTGGTATTGGGACCAATGATTTTTATTGATCTGTATTAGTGACTTAGACCTGGGTGTACAGGACACAATTTCAAAATGTGTAGCTACCACAAACATTGATATCTGGTTCAAGACTAGTTATTTAATGTTGAATAAACTGTGGGTCGACTAAACTATTACTAACCAATAGTGGAGCTTTTAACCATGCTACTAACAGCTCCTGTAACTCTGATCAAGACTGACTCTGTCCAGTTCCAGTGTCCTGTTCCTCTTGCATGACACCTAGTGGTCGGAGGCTATATACACTTGCGAAATGCACTGTTACTGCATATCATTACACTGTGAAGATAGTGATGAACTTCAAGAAGACACAGATAGTCTGTTGCAATGGGCAGACATGTGGCAGATTAAATATAGTGCAGAGAAATATGCAAAAAATGAGGACATGCTATATAAACTAAACGGTACAATTTTAAAGGATGTGCAAGAACATTGGCACCTATGGGTATAAGTACACAAATCATTGATAATAGCAGGGCAGAGTGAAAAAGCAGTTAATACAGAATCCTGAGTTCACAAATAGAGGCATAGAGTACAAAATCCATGACGATCTGATGAACATTTATAAAGTATTGGTTCAACCTTAACAAGTAGTGTATATAATTCTGGGCACCACACCTTAGAAAGGATGAGAAGGTATTAGACAGGGTACAGAAAATATTCACACAAATCGTTCCGGGAATGAGGGACATGGATAGATTGGAGAAACTGCTTTTGTTCTCCATAGAGAAGTTTGAGAGCAGATTTGATTGATTTTGTTCACATTACCTTTCCTCGCTCTTCCTGGCAAAATGTATCACGTCATACTTCCCGCACTAAACTTCATCACGTTTCTGCCTATTCCACCATCATATCTGTTGACTGAATCAAAATCAGGAGAGATCAGGGCAGTGTTGATAAAAGGAAACATAGCATCATGGAATTGTTACAGCCTAGAAGAAGACTATTCAGTCTATTGAGAATGCACCAGCTCTCCCAATGAGCAATTTAAGTAATGCTTTACTCCTGCCTTCTCCCCGTAACCCTACATAGTCTTTCTTTTCAGATAATTCAATTCTCTCTTGAATGCCTCAATTGAACCTTCCTCTAACACACTCTGAGGCAGTGCATTCCAGATCCTGACCACTGACTATGAGGAAAACATTTTCCCCATGTCTCGATTGCTTCTTTTCCAATTACTTTAAATGTGTGCTCCCTTGATTTCACTCATTCCACCAATGGGAAGAGTCTCTCCCTATCTACTACGTCAAGACCCCTCATGATTTTGAATGCTTCTTTCAAATCTCCTCGCAACCTTCTCAAGGAAACCAGGCCCAGCTTCTTCAAACTATCTACATAACTGAAGTTCCTCACCCCTGGAATTATTGTGGGAATCACTCCTGCATGCTATCTAACGACTTTGTATCTTTCCTAAAGTGTGGTGCCCAGAAAAGGACACAATATTCCAGCTGAGGTTAATCTAGGCCGAAGTTCTCCAGCTGTTTGCTGGCGGTGGGTGCTGTGCACTCCTACCCATGGGTTCCACAGCAGCTTAAGTGTCCCATTGTGTCCCTGTGAATAAAGCCTTGTGTACTGTGTGGTTTATCATCTGTTCTACCACCTTCAATGACTAATGCACATATACACCCAATTCCGTCTGCTCCTGAATCTCCTTTAGAATTCTCATCTTTATTCTATATTGTCTCTCTGTGTTCTTCCTACCAAATTGAATCACTCCATTTTGTTGTTCCCATTGGTGGAAGGGTTGAGAACAATTGAATTAAGATCCAAGGTTAAATAATCATTCTATGATTCTACAAATTGGCACCTGAGGTATGGTTCTCAGAGGTGTAGCACCTTTAGATGTTCTAGACTGTTCTGTATTCGGTGAGATGTAGTGCCTGAAGTTTTAAGATTCAGTAACTTTAAAGCCACACTTTTACGTGTGGCACCTTTATTTGGTGTGATCAGATAAAAATAAATGAGGCACAAAGATTGTTAGTTAAATATTGTTTATGCCCATCTCTTTTTTACTCCCCCTTTTGTTCTCAACTGGTAGTTCTTTTCAATGCATCAATATTAAATAGTAAAGCCTGTGGAATTGGGAGGAACAGCTAACTTTGAATATAACAAGGTGGTCTTCCACCAATAGGGACATTTCATGAGTACCCTTCAAACTCCAAAACTGCATAAAGCATGCCTGTTCCAAGGGGCACACAACCTTGAAATATTCTTATATTGTGCCCTCTCTAAAGAAAATATCTACAGTTATTGAAACTTTTTGATCCAGACTTGGTATCTTGCTTCTATTCAGCACTCCTCTTACACCACTCCTTTCCTGGAACCCTCTCTTCCAAACAGTACTGTAGACATTCATATGGCACATGAACAACAGCAGGTCAAGAAGGCAGTTCACCATGACCTTCTCAGGCACAACTAGGGGCAGATAATGAATGCTAGCTCAGCCAGTGATGCCCGCACACCATGAACAAATTTTAAAAAAGCATCCCCCTGAAGAATGCAGGAGCCGGTTGCTTAAACTGCACCCTTACCCCTATCTCCTCTTGCAGTGCTAACCTACTCTACGGTGGACAGTATTACAGGCCAGGGTTCAGAGAACCGCAAAGTGTATCGGGAGTTCACCTGACCCATAACTTTTAACAGATTTTGGTTACAGGAAGCACAAGGGCCTACATTACAGGTGTGATGCAACAGAGATATAAAGTACTTTTAGAACAGAACCATGTTTATTTATGAATCCAGTTAACACTTTATAAACCAACAGTAAACATCTTAACAACTATCAACACCAATAATCCCCACAGATACAATATTCTATCAGTCACCCTTCATAACTTTCCTAACAGCATCCAGAAGTTCAATAGACCCTTTTTACAGAAAGACAGCAGGTTTAAATTCTCTACAGAAACCGGTATTACTTTGAAATCCTCAAATGAGCTGAAGACAGTCTGTGCCTTGTAGAGAGAGATCATTATACAGCTGCTTGCTTTGCCTGCAGCTATCCAGCTCTGAAAATAAAACTCAATCACACTGTAGCTGCCTTCTCAAAAAATAGAGTGAAAGACAGACAGCCCAGCTCCACCCACACCCTGACATCACTGCAGCTATTTGATAAACACCCATTTCTTAAAGGTACATCCACTACAACTATTTGATAAACATCCATTTCTCAAAGGTACTCTTACATGACAACAGAGGCTCCATCCCAATAAACCAGTTGGAATTCCTGGGAAGGATCAGGCCCTATTCGGGTTGGAACATTCATCCACTGCAAATAAGGGGCGGCATAGTGGCACAGTGTTCAGAACTGCTGTCTCACAGTGTCAGGGACCTAGGTTTGATTTTGGCCTTGGCTGACTGTCTGTGTGGAGTTTGCACATTCTCCCCGGGTCTGCTTGGGTTTCCTCTGGGTGCTTCGGTTTCCTCCCATAGTCCAAAGTATGCAGTTTAAGTGGATTGGCCATGTTAAATTACCCCTTTGTGCCCAAAGATTAGGTGGGGCTACAGGGATAGGGCGGGAATTGGGCCTCAGTGGGGTGTTCTTTCAAAGGGTTGGTGCAGACTCGATGGGTCAAATGGCCTCCTTCAGAACTGTAGGAATTCTATGATCCTGTGAGAGGGATCATGGCTGGGAGTGAAGGGAATATCACAGTGGATCTATTATTCTGTGAGCCAATATAATTAGAACGACTTTGAAATCCAAATCTGGACACTGTGTTGTCCTATGTAGTTTTTGGCTCCATTATCAGAAATCTTCTTTCCAGGTTGGTATATCATTTGGGCTGAGGGTCGGGGTGCATGTGGCTAATCAGCTGTTACATTTTCCAATAACCCCCAAACCTACCATGCAATGTCTGGTAGATGTAAACGTTGTGCCCATGATGGTGTGTGGATCTCTCCTAAACCTGTTCAGTCTGTTACGTTCAACAGCAGAGTAAGATGTCTTACAACACCAGGTTAAAGTCCAACAGGTCTGTTTCAAACACGAGCTTTCGGAGCACTGATGTTGTCTACCTCATACGCTGCAGGAAAGGATGTCCCGAAGCGTGGTACATTGGCGAGACCATGCAGACACAGCGACAACGAATGAACGGGCATCGCGCGACAATCACCAGGTAGGAATGTTCCCTTCCAGTCGGGGAACACTTCAGCAGTCAAGGGCATTCAGCCTCTTACCTCCGGGTAAGCGTTCTACAAGGCAGCCTTCAGGACACGCGACTACGCAGAATTGCTGAGCAGAAACTTATAGCCAAGTTCCGCACGCATGAGTGCGGCCTCAACCGGGATCTTAGATTCATGTCGCATTACATTCACTCCCCACCATCTGGCCTAGACTTGCAAAATCCTACCAACTGTCCTGGCTTGAGACAATTCACACCTCTTTAACCTGGGTTTACCCCTATCTCTGGATCTGTAAAGATTTGATTACCCGCAAATGCTCGCATTCCAAGCATTGTCTGGCATTTTTGACTTTGTCTATATATATGTTTCTGGAACATATCTCTTCATTCACCTGAGGAAGGAGCAGTGCTCCAAAAGCTCGTGTTTGAAACAAACCTGTTGGACTTTAACCTGGTGTTGTAAGGTATCTTACTGTGCTCACCCCAGTTCAACGCCGGCATCTCCACATCATGTTCAACAACAGAGTATTCTAGCTAGTGCATCCTATTAGACCAGGGATATTTGTCCCATAGGTCTTTGGTTTCTTGGACCTTATGTTGTCATCATGCAAATCTTGGTGCCAATGTTTGGCAGGGTATTCAGGGTTTGTTGATGCAGCGTGGAAAAATAAATGTTGGCAGATAGGCAATCACAGACAAATATAGGACCGAACAGCATCCAGAGCAACTTACAACTGTTGATACCCATTGTACTGCTGCTTTTGGCAAATGGCCAAAGTAGGTGGACACAAATTCTAAATGACAGATTCAGTATACATCAGTAAATTTGCATTGACTTCTGATCTTCACCAGTCAAATCTTGCATGAAATCGACTGAGCTGTTGTTGAGGCATATTGGTTTTTGCACAATTGCCTCTTTCCTTTCCTTTGAGCTGTGCATTTGACCTGAACTTTCCCGGACTGAGGTCCCTTGTGCTTTAGTTTATTGACGTGCATTTTCCTCTTCGACCTTTTGTTTTCAGTTGACTAATTCAAGCTGTGAATAATGAAGTCTATCTCTTGTGCTCGGCTGTTTATTCCCTATGCTGCTGATTGTATTCATTTCACCAGTCAGTCTGAGGCGCCCACGTGCCAACACACAGACACTGCCAGGTCCTAAATTCTTCCAAATACTTGACTAAATCAATTCATTAAATCCCTTTCCTCAGTAGTTAAAGTACAATCTTAAATTGTTAAAATAACAGCTTGTGTTTATTGTGCAGGTAGAGCTGAAACGTGACATCTGGCATTTGCACAAATTACAACCAAGTTTTGCTGCTTAAGCAGTCAATAATTGTGTACCCAGTCCAGCCACATGCAAACCTCGTTATATTTTCCTTTTGACTGCATTTAAGATACTTTCTTCTGTTACAATGGGTATGCAATTGTGCATAATTTGTAATAATTCATCAGTGATTATGTACCAAAATCCTTAGTGGGCATTTTTCACAGATTTGTTAACCATCTCAATTTAAGTGGGTTGATGAAATCATTAAAATAGCACATGGAAATTTTTCATACAAATATACCAATGTGTTCTTTTTTTAAAAATTACCTCAGGATCAATAGGTTCTAGGAAACTTCTTCAACCATGATAAAGAGATATTCATGTCAATATTTGTTGTTTAATCAATGAGGAGCAGGGGCACTTGTGGTGAAGACGGATCTCAATGAAAGGATTATGGTCTAATTCACTTGATACACAGTTTACGAAGAAACCATTGTTTGCTTTCTCCCTCTTCGATAGTTCTTCCATGATGTACGCATGCTGCCACCAAGAGGACAGTAGGTGGCCTGTTCCAAGCCTCTTCTCATTTCATTCCCAAAATAGCTGGTAGAAAATAGACAAGGATAAAGTGGATTGAAACATCCTGCGATATCTGTCTCTGTCACTCTGAGCAAATGCCTAACCTCCACTTAACACTTCACCGCAGTCATGATGGCTCATGATATAAAGAATCATAAGAGGCACTCCAGATCTTTTGCCTCCATGAAAGGGACGCTATTGCTTCAAGTTATTATACTAACTGTAATGTTTCACATTTAGCTGGATTGTAGGTAAAAGGTTTTTTCTGACAATAGCCAGTAGGGAACTGATGTTGCAGTCAGTTGAAATATCCCCCTATTTCTATTGCCAATTTAAAGAATCTATTCCTGTGCCTTAAGAAACAGGATTCCAAGAAAGCAAGGGAAATGCCATTTGAAGAAACGGTTGCTTCCTCAGACTCTGTACACTTCCGGCAAGGTTTGGAGATCAGACTGATCACATTGGAAGCAAAAGGTTATCACACGCGATTCCAAATTTAAGTGAGGCAAAACCTATCAAGTTACTTCTGCCAGATATTGTGCTTGGGAATATTACATTGATTGGGTAAAGGACATATAAGAAAGTTGCATAAAAAGGATTGCCTGATGATAATGGAGCCTGTCCAACTTTCCATTCATTTCAACGACTGGTTTCCTTATGAGTTTGTGATCTGCATCATTGGACTGGTTTAGCTCACCAGGCTAAATCGCTGGCTTTTAAAGCAGACCAAGCAGGCCAGCAGCATGGTTCGATTCCTGTACCAGCCTCCCCGGACAGGTGCTGGAATGTGGCGACTAGGGGCTTTTCACAGTAACTTAATTGAAGCCTACTCGTGACAATAAGTGATTTTCATTTCATTTTCATTTTCAGATGCTGCCCCCAGGCAATTTGGTGTGATGAGATACTATAAGAGGAAATTCTACTCTCTGGTGTCTGGTCGTCTTAAACAATGTCTTCTGGTACCTCAAGATAAAAATTGATGGACTGAATAGAGAAAATAGAGAGTTTTATGTTTGGACCATCAAGAAGAAATGCTCCACTGTCTGTCAGGAGAAAGTTTACTCTTATGTAAAATATATTTAGATTAAGCTACATCTTTGCTGCCTGTGTATTAAGCATTGCATGTTCAAACAGGAAAATCTGGTGTTGGTGTTGGTGGTGGTGGTGTGGGGGGTGGGGGTGGGGGGGGGGTGGGGGGGGGCAGGATTCACAAGTTAAAACAGTGCTTTATAAACTATTTTCCAATGCAACACGATGTTAACAATGTGACGTCAGACATCAAAAACAAAGCAGAAATAAATTGCTTAGTAACATTCAGTATGTAACAAAGTTTGCACACTATAGTATTGTAAGAGTCCTTTGTTCCCATTTATTTTATTTTATTTTTATTATTTTGGTCTGTGGACCCATAATCAGGTCGCGTCTTTCAGCAGAAACCTTAAGGTTGAAACAGCATGCTTCCCAGGACGCTATGTTCCCACGTTTTGTATTTTGGAAAGGGGGAAGCAGGCTTATCAGCACTGAGTGGATCTTAGGATCCAGCTTTGGAGGGAGTTGGTTCGATTGATTAACTGGCAACAGGTGGGTTGGCCATGGACAGTGTTCTGCCTGACAATGGCCAGTAATTGGTTCCTGGGTGATGCTTTCTGAGAGAACTTGGCAGACGTATTTAGACATTGGAAGAGAATGAAACAGTCTCTCTCTCTCCCTCCTGCTTGCTGAGGTGAAAGAACTGTTCTACTATTTTGAAAGCAGTGTTTGCCTGGCACATCCTTTGCTGTAAACATGAAATGATGCTGAGTCTGCAGAGAAAGTAGACAACCTTTCCATAGAAAACCATCTCAAGCCTAGAAGGAAGAAGTATCAAAATGAAAGTCTGAACTTCAGAAAGACATTGACTGGAAGTCATCTGAGTAAATCAAAGAACCTTATCCTTTCATATTTATTAATATTGTCTTCCCCTTTCCACCACCCTTTCTCCTCTGTACTGTTTGTCTTTGTGGGCAGAGAGAGTGAGGCGAGGTCGGAGGGAGGGTTAGCGGTTGGTGAGTAGGTAGTAGATAGTTACATTTTCTGTCCATTTAATTATAATACTGTAGATAAAAGGTTACTTGTGTTTTACAGTTACAAACCTAGTGACTGTGGTTTATTGGGCTCACCCAAGGGTATTTTAAATTAAATCTAATTTCACCTATGTTGTGACTCTGGGTCAAGTGGGGCTGGAATTGACAACGCACTAGCCCAGAGTGTGGTGGCAACAGATCAAATTATAAATACACAAATCTGTGATGAAAAACCTAGGCCCTGAACTGGACCATGAACTCTTCTCTTCCAAGCTCCAAGCAATCCAGCAATGTGACCACCTCTGCACACATCACTGTACCTTTCCCCTACCCCTCCCACAGCACCCAGACCGGTAAGTCGCATCCCCTCTCCCCCCACACACACACACACAACATGCCACCTCAAGACGTGCTGCCACCAAAACCTTACAGGGGAACCAGCAATGCACCATTCATGTAAAGATGTATAGAAATAGGTGCAGACATAGACCCCACTGCCCATTGAGCCTGCTCCACCATTCAATATGACTCATGGCTGGCACATACTTCTGGACTGTTTTGTTGGAGACTACACCGAGCAGTAATTGGCTGGAAACAGCTAAGTTTAAACCAAATCTGATTCAGATTCAAATGCTGGAAACTACTGGCCGTGAATGGCTGCTTTTCAATCTTCTGTCAATTTCAAAATGCTCGTCAATTTCAGTGCAAAAGGAACCATCCAAACAAAAGAAAGGTTAATATTATTTTGCATGTTTCCGTCATCTATTAAAGAAATATTCACAACCCCATTCGCTGTGTCTGTGACTTCCCAATTGGATTGGATTGGATTTGTTTATTGTCACATGCACCGAGGTACAGTGGAAAGTATTTTCCTGCGAGCAGCTCAACAGCTCATTAAGTACATGGGAAGAAAAGGGAATAAAAGAAAATACATAATATGGCAACACAAGGTACACAATGTAACTACATAAGCACCGGCATTGAATGAAGCATACAGGGTGTAATGTTAATGAGGTCAGTCCATAAGAGGGTCATTTAGGAGTCTGGTAACAGCGGGGAAGAAGCTGTTTTTGAGTCTGTTCGTGCGTGTTCTCAGACTTCTGTTTCTCCTGCCCGATAGAAGAAGTTGGAAGAGTGAGTAAGCCGGGTGGGAGGGGTCTTTGATTATGCTGCCCGCTTTCCCCAGGCAGCAGGAGGTGTAGATGGAGTCCATGGATGGGAGGCAGGTTCGTGTGATGGACTGGGCGGTGTTCACGACCCTCTGAAGTTTCTTGCAATCCTGGGCCGAGCAGTTGCCATACCAGGCTGTGATGCAACCAGATAGGATGCTTTCTATGGTGCATCTGTAAAAGTTGGTAAGGGTTAATATGGACATGCCAAATTTCCTTAGTTTCCTGAGGAAGTATAGGCGCTGTTGTGCTTTCTTGGTGGTAGCGTCGACGTGGGTGAACCAGGACAGATTTTTGGAGATGTGCACCCCTAGGAATTTGAAACTGCTAACCGTCTCCACCTCGGCCCGGTTGATGCTGACAGGGATGTGTACAGTACTTTGCTTCCTGAAATCAATGACCAGCTCTTTAGTTTTGCTGGCATTGAGGGAGAGATTGTTGTCATTGCACCACTCCACTAGGTTCTCTATCTCCCTCCTATATTCTGACTCGTCATTATTCGAGATCCGGCCCACTATGGTCGTATCATCAGCAAACTTCTTGTAGATGGAGTTCGACCCAAATTTTGCCACGCAGTCGTGTGTGTACAGGGAGCAGAGTAGGAGGCTAAGTACGCAGCATTGTGGGGCCCCGGTATTGAGGACTATTGTGGAGGAGGTGTAGTTCATTCTTACTGATTGTGGTCTGTAGGTCAGAAAATCGAGGATCCAGTTGCAGAGTGGGGAGCCAAGTCCTAGGTTTTGGAGCTTTGATATGAGCTTGGCTGGGATTATGGTGTTGAAGGCGGAGCTGTAGTCAATAAATAGGAGTCTGATGTAGCAGAATGTTGTGGTCAAAGCCCATAGTTTGGGAACTGCTGCTTTAACAGAACTCACCTGATTTTCCTTCTGAATGAAATTAACTTAGGTGCAAGTTGCAATAGTTTCGATCTACTTGCCTTTCTCAAAGATACTTCATGATCAGGCAGCAAAGAAACAAAATCTGCCCCATAAGGTATGTGATACAATACTTATTTTTTGGAGCATTCTCTGATGAAACGACAAACGAAAGTTGCATTATTTTTTCAACCTGGGGTGTGGGCTTTTCTTGCCCATTCCTAATTGCTCTTGAACTGAGTGGCTTGCTGACTATTCCAGAGGGCATTTAAGAGTCAACCACATTGCTGTGCTTCTGGAGTCACATGTTAGTCAGACTGGGTGTGGACGGCAGATTTCCTTCCCTCAAGGACATTAGTGTACCAGATAGTCGTTACATAAAACGGCATTTGTTGCCATGGTCACGATAACTCAGACTAAATTTTTATCTTCTAGATTTTATTAATTAAATTTAACTTCCACCAGCTCCCGTGCTGGGCCTTGAACCTGTCTCCCCAGAGCATTAGCTCGGGCCTCTGGAATAATCGTCCAGTGCACATTTAATAGAATAAATACAAGATTTTTATGCCGTACAAAATCATGTTTTACACCAGGTTAAAAATTATGCTGGCATGAGTAATGGGTATATCAATAGGTTGTCATCCAGCTAAAATTAATCAAAATTCATATACCCCGAAGCAAGAACAAAATCATTGCAATGTGCACTCCCTTTGCAGATAATACTATTTCCCAAAGCTTAAAGTCCGATCTAGTAGCCTTAAAACTGATTACTCTGTCCAATACTCAGGCCGAATGGGCAGCATGGTGGCACAGTGGTTAGCACTGCTGCCTCACAGCACCAGCAGTTCAGTTCTGGCCTTGGGTGACTGTGTGTGTGGAGTTTGCACTTTCTCCCCATATCTGCGTCGGTTTACTCCGGGTGCTCCGGTTTCCTCCCAGGATCCAAAGAGTGCAGGTTAGGGTGGATTAGCCATGCTAAATTGTCCCTGTGTGTCCAAAAACGTGCAGGTTAGGTGGGGTTACGGGGATAAGGCTGGGGAGTGGGCCTACGTAGGACTTCTTCAGACTGTGGGAGGAAACAGGAGCACCCGGAGGAAGCCCACGCAGACAAGGGAAGAATGTGCGCATGGTAGCACGGGGCAGTACGGTTGTACAGTGGTTAGCACAGTTGCTTCACAACTCCTGAGTCCCAGGTTCGATTCCTTGTTTGGGTCACCGTCTGTGTGGAGACTGCACGTTCTCCCAGTGTCTGCTTGGGTTTCCTCCCGGTGCTCCGGTTTCCTCACACAGTCCAAAAATGTGCACGTTAGGTGGATAAGCCATGCTAAATTGTCCTGAGTCCAAAGAAAGGTGAGGTTGGGTGGGGTTACTGGTTACGGGCATGGGGTGGAGGTGTGGGCTTGGGTGGGGTGCTCTTTCCAGAGGCTGGTGCAGACTCTTTTAAAAAAATATATATTTTTATTAAGGTATTTGAACATTTTTATGAAAATAACATCGACATGGTATAATAAACATTTCCCCCCCCCCCATCTCAATCTTCACACACCCCAACCATACAACAACAATCTGGCCCTCCCCCCACCACCCCATTGGAATACTGCATCTGCTGACATTTTAGTTTTCCCCGAGAAAGTCAACGAACGGCTGCCACCTCCGGGTGAACCCGAGCATTGACCCTCTTAAGGCGAACTTTATTTTCTCGAGACTGAGAAACCCAGCCATGTCACTAACCCAGGTCTCTACCCTCGGGGGCTTCAAGTCACTCCACATTAACAAGTTCTGTCTCTGGGCACGAGGGAGGCCATGAGACCATAAACATAGGAGCAGAATTAGGCCACTCGGCCCATCGACTCTGCTCTGCCATTCAATCTTGGCTGATATTTTCTCATCCCCATTCTTCTGCCTTCTCACCACAACCCCTGATCCCCTAATTAATCAAGAACCTATCTATCGCTGTCTGAAAGACACTCAGTGATTTGGCCTCCACAGCCTTCTGCGGCAAGATTTCCACAGATTCACCATTCTCTGGCTGCAGAAATTCCTCCTCATCTCTGTTTTAAAGGAGGGGAGGAGGACTCCATTCTCAATTGCTTCGTTAAATGTCCTCACAAGCAGTGGGCTCAATATCTCTGAAAACGTCTTATAGAATTCCACCAGGTAGCCTCAGGCCCTGGGGCCTTGCCCAACTGCATGCCCTCCAGCCCCTTGATTATTTCCTCATTCTCCACCAGATCCTCATCTACCCTCGGGAACCACAACTGATCCAAAAACTGCCTCATCCCCTCCACCCCAGCTGGGGCTCTGACTCATATAATTTACTATAGAAGTCCTTAAACACCTCGTTCACCCCCATTGGGTCCAGGACAGTATTCCCGCCTCTACTCTTGAGCTGGTATAGAACATAGAACATAGAACAGTACAGCACAGAACAGGCCCTTCGGCCCTCGATGTTGTGCCGAGCAATGATCACCCTACTTAAACCCACGTAACCCGTATACGCGTAACCCAACAATCCCCCCATTAACCTTACACTACGGGCAATTTAGCATGGCCAATCCACCTAACCTGCACATCTTTGGACTGTGGGAGGAAACCGGAGCACCCGGAGGAAACCCACGCACACACGGGGAGGACGTGCAGACTCCACACAGACAGTGACCCAGCCGGGAATCGAACCTGGGACCCTGGAGCTGTGAAGCATTGATGCTAACCATCATGCTACCTTTTCTTGAGCTGGTATGCCAACATTCTGCTTGCCTTTTCCCCGTAGTCATAAATCACCCCCCTTGCCTTCCTCAACTGTTCCACCACTTTCCCTATGGTCAACAGCCCAAACTCTGCCTGTAACCTCCGCCGCTCCCTCGGTAGCCCCACGTCCGGGGTCTCCGAGTATCTCCTGTCCACCTGGAGTATCTCCTCCACTAATCATAGAATTTACAGTGCAGAAGGGGACCATTTGGCCCTTCGAGTCGGCACCGGCCCTTACAAAGAGCACCCTACTGAAGCCCACGTATCTACCCTATCCCCATAACCCAGCAATCTCCACTTAACATTTTTTGGAGACCAAGGGCAATTTAGCATGGCCAATCCACATCTTTGGACTGTGGGAGGAAACCGGAGCACCCGGAGGAAACCCACTTAGACACGGGGAGAACGTGCAGACTCCGCACAGACAGTAAGCCAGCCAGGAATCGAACCTGGACCTGGATCTGTGACGCAACTGTGCTAACCACTATGCTAATCTATCCTATGCTAATCTATCCCTCTCAGCCCGTTCCGCCTTTTCTCCGTGGGCCCATATCGAGATTAATTCCCCTCTAACCACTGCTTTCAGACATTGCCAAAGCGTCACTGCGGAGACTTGGACGCTGGTTTAGGGGTTGGTTAAGTACACTGGGTTGGCTTAGCGCGCTGGTTTAGAGGCTGGTTTAGCACACTGGGCTAAATCGCTGGCTTTTAAAGCAGACCAAAGCAGGCCAGCAGCACAGTTCAATTCCCATACCAGCCTCCCCAAACAGGCGCCGGAATGTGACGACTAGGGCTTTTCACAGTAACTTGATTCGTGACAATATGCGATTTTCATTTCACCTCCCCAGTATCATTTGTTTCCAGGTAGTTCTGGATGGATTTGTTAACCCACCCACAGATCGCTTCGTCCGCTAGCAACCCCACGTCCAGTCTCCACAGCGGGCATTGCCCCCTCTCCACACTAACCTGTAGATCCACCCAATGCGGGGCATGATCCGACACTGCAATTGCTGAGTACTCAGTATCCACCACCTCCGGTATTAGTGCCCTGCTCTGAACAAAAAAGTAAATGCGGGAGTATACCTCGTGGACATGTGAGAAAAAGGAAAACTCCTTCGCCCTTGGCCATGCAAACCTCCATGGGGCTACCCCCCCCCCCCCCCCCCCCCCACCCCCCTCTTCCCTGTCCTGGATTTTGACCGGTTCAATTCTGGATCAATGACTGTGTTAAAGTCTCCTCGCATGACCAGGTTATGTGACTCTAAGTCTGGGATCTTACCTAAAACCCACCTCATAAATTTCACATCGTCCCAATTCGGTGCCCAATTCACGATTACCACCCGCACCCCCTCCAACTTCCCACTCACCAATTTGTACCTACCTCCCTTGTCTGAATGATTCTCCCTGCCTAGAATGCCACGCGTTTGCTGATCAAGATTGCTACCCCCCTGGTCTTTGAGTCCAGCCCTGAAAGGAATACTTGGCTGACCCACCCCTTTCTCAATCTTGTCTGATCTGTAACCTTTAGGTGTGTCTCTTGTAGCATTGCCACATCTGCCTTCAGCCCCCTCAAATACGCAAACACGTGAGCCCTCTTTATCGGCCCATTCAGCCCTCTGACGTTCGATGTAAGCAGCCTGGTCAGGGGGCTAGCCATCCCCCTTTTTAGGCCAGCCTCTAGCTCATGCCCTCTGCCTCTTCAACCCCCCTTGGGCAGTCGCTGTTCCCGATCTCCCATTTTTCCCCAAGTAACAGTTCCTCCCCTGTCAGAAAAGCAACTCCCCCCCCCCCCCAGCAACAACACTAGAAACCTAACCCCTCAAGTCAAGCTCCAGCTTAATACCTGCTCACCCCCCACTGCGCTTCCGAGAGTCAGCTGACCCATGCTGACTTGATAGCGCCTGCCCTGGCACCAAGCAGCTGTCTCCCCATTGTTAACAAACAGCAGAAAAAACAGTGAAGAAACAGCCACTTTAGAAAAATACTCACCTAAAAAACAGAACCCACCCCAAGCCTTTCCCCCCTCTAACCAGCTCCCTGCAAAACAAAGTTACCTTTAGCCATCCAAACAGCCCCTTATTACACATAAGGGGCATGCTACCCAGGGGCAGCAGGGTAGCATGGTGGTTAGCATAAATGCTTCACAGCTCCAGGGTCCCAGGTTCAATTCCCGGCTGGGTCACTGTCTGTGTGGAGTCTGCACGTCCTCCCCCTGTGTGCGTGGGTTTCCTCCGGGTGCTCCGGTTTCCTCCCACAGTCCAAAGATGTGCGGGTTAGGTGGATTGGCCATGCTAAATTGCCCGTAGTGTCCTAATAAAAGTAAGGTTAAGGGGGGGGTTGTTGGGTTACGGGTATAGGGTGGATATGTGGGTTTGAGTAGTGATCATGGCTCGGCACAACATTGAGGGCCGAAGGGCCTGTTCTGTGCTGTACTGTTCTATGTTCTATGTTCTATAACACTACTTATATTTATACAACCCAGCACAACAAATCGCCGCCACAGTACTTCTCCAAGGCTTCAGTGTCCTTTAATTTGCCTCCAGTCTCTTTTCTTTAATAAAGGTCCATACTTCATCTGGTGTTTCAAAGTAGAAGTCCCGTTCCTCATGTGTGACCCACAGATGGGCTGAGTACAGCATCCCAAACTTCACCCCATTCTTAAAGAGGGCCGCTTTTGCTCGATTAAACCCAGCTCGTCTCTTGGCCAGATCCGCGCCCAGGTCCTGATAAATGTGCAGCTCACAGTTCTCCCATATACTGCTCCATTCCTTCTTGGCCCACCGCAGAACGTGTTCCTTGTCCAGGAGTCGGTGAAAGCGTACTACCACCATGGCCCTCGGCGGATCGTTCACTCGGGGCTTCTTCGCAAGGGCTCTGCGCTCTATCCACTTCCAGGAGCTGAGGGAACGCCTCAGCCCCCATCAACTTCTCCAGCATGTCCGTCACATAAGTCCTCGTATCCGATCCCTCAGTGCCTTCTGGGAGGTCGACAATTCTAAGATTCTGCCCCCTGGACCTGTTCTCCAGGTCCTCCAGCTTCTCCTGCATTCTTTTCTGGCAGTCGTTCATCATCTCCACCTTGGTCTCCAGCACGGTTAGGTATTCCTCGTACTCGGACACCTTTTTCTCCACCTCCTGGATCGCTCTCCCGTGGGTCTCTTGATACTGCACAACTTGATCAATCGAAGCCTTAATCGGGTCCAACATGTCCTTCTTCAGCTTGGCGAAGTAATCTTCGAAAAACTTCACCAGCTGCTCCATCGACCACTGTGCCATCTCCCCGCGGCCCTGCTTCTCCGCCATGCTTTCCCGCGTTACCAGCTCTGCTCGTGTCTTCCTTATAGGACTTAATCTTCTCATACGGCCCCTTCTGGTCCAATTCTCCATGCACCAGAGGGGGATTTCTCCTTACTGTTTCACTCTTCACCAATTTATCCCATAAAATCCGGAAAAAACGGGGAATAAGTCCAAAGGTCCATCACAGGCGGGAGCTATCAAATGTGCGACCTACTCCTCCATGGCCGCCACCGGAAGTCCCGGGACGGTGCAGACTCGATGGGCTGAATGGCTTCCATCTGTACTGTAAATTCTATGATTCCACAGTCACTCAAGGTCAGAATTGCACCTGGGTTCCTGGCGTTGTGAGGCAGCAGTGCTAATCACTGTGCCACTGAGCTGTCCCAAGTTTCTCTGGTGTTTTTGGAGCTGCGCACTTCCAGACAAGTATGGGGTATTCCACACCTGGATGTGACTTGTAGATGTGGACAGGCTTTGGAATCAGTAGATGAGTTACTGACTGCAGAATTCCCAACCTCTGACCTGCTCTTATAGCCACAGTATTTATATCACTGGTCCAGTTCAGTTTCTGGTCAATGGCAAACTCCAGGATGTTGATGCTGGGAAATTCAGAAGCGGCAGTCAAAGGATGATGGTTAGATTGACTTTTGTTGTATATGATCGTTATCTGGCACTTGTGGGTCACAAATGTTACTTGTCACTATTAGCCCTCGCCTGAATGTTGTCCAGTCCTTGCATTCAGGCACGGACTGCTTCAGTGACTGAGAAATTGTAAAAAGCACTGAACAGTATTGAACATTAATCAATCATCAGCGTACATCCCCACTTCTAACCTTAGGATGGAGGGGAGGTCATTGATGAAGCAGCTGAAAATGTTTGTGTCTGAGCATCTCCATCAGTGATGTCCTGGGGATCAGATATTTGGCAACAAACAACCACAGCCATCTTCCTCACTATGAGGTATGACTCAAACCAGCAGAGACTTCCTCCCTGATTCCCATTGACTCCAGAACTCAGGCTCCTTGATGTCATACTCGATCAAATGCTGGCTTGACATCAAGGACAGTCACTCTCACCCCACCACCGGAATTCAGCTCTTTTGTCCATGTTTGAACCAATGTTCTAAAGAGCTCTGGAGCTGAGTGTTGATGAGCAGGTTTTTGCTGAGTAAGTGCCACTCGACTTGTTAGCACTGGTTGACCATGTTTCTGATGTTTGAAAGTAGACTGGTAGATTGGTATTTGGTTGAATTGTATTTTTGTGGACAGGATTGCTCTCCTTTGACTATAATGGGCTGATTGACATTGCAATACAAAATATTCTCTGCAATTTCTACATGGTGAAGAAGTGCTGACAAAAATAGTTTACCAGAAGGCAAAAGCAAGGAAAACAGGATGACTATATGGAAGTTTTGTATCTTCTGACTATTGTTGATAAAAGCACATTGTTTAATAAATTCTATGAAAGTCAGTCAACAGAATCCTCACTTTAGTCTCAGATCTAAATTTGGCTCAGTGACCATAATGTTCAAAGTTGACGTATATATGTTGAATTTGATTCGGTTTATACAAGGCATTTTTCCTTTGATACCACAGGGTTAATTTGATGGATAGTTCTCAAACACGTTAATCACATAAGCAGAGATATATGCCGTAACGCAGCTGAAGTAAAAATAGGAAGCTTTCTCTTAGGTTTAGTACTATGACAGGAAAGATTTACTTCATACCTCAGTGGCTCAATAGAATTGTCTATATTAAAGTATAAATCTGGCATAGTTTGAGCATTGAAGAAAGATCTGTACTGCATCATTGCCTGTGTAAATATACTGCTGTTAGATCACTGTGAAGCTTCACTCCAGGAGCTGTGGATTCAGAAGTGGTCTGATGCCAATAGTGTGCTTGTCAAAATAACTTCCTGAGGCAGTGTTTAAAGAGAAATCCCAGCAGTCTTTGCTGTTTCTTTCAGAGCTCTGATTAAGGTGTGAGCCGATCATGAGACACATTTTTGCTTGGTTGATTTATACTTAGATACGACAAAACAACAAGATGTATTTTACGGAACCTATCCCAAATTATCAAATTATATCGGAATTCCTTTTAAAAGGTATTCTCAGCCATCTCAGTTTCTTGTATTACTATTGCATCCAGACAGCTGTGCAACTTAGCAATGAGTGAAAAATTTCATTAAGGAGCTTGTAATTTCCATTAATTATTTACACATTGCAAATATATTACAGCTGCTGGACTTTTTTTATTCGTTCAGGGAGCGTTGCTGTGCTGGGCCAGCATTCTTCCCCATTCCTAATTGCCCTTGAGATGGTGGTGCTGAGCTGCCTTTTTGAACTTTGCGGTACATGTGGTGTAAGTGCACCCACAGTTCCGTTAGGAAGGGAGTCGCAGGATTTTGACCCAGTAACTGTGAAGGAACAGCAATACTGTTACAAGTCAGGATGGTGTGTGGCCTGTAGGGGATCTTGCAGGTGGTGCTGTTCCCATGCATCTGCTGCCCTGGTCCTCCTCAGGGGTAGAGCTTGTGTATTTGGAAAGTGCTCTCAAAGGTTCCTTGGTGAGTTGCTGCAGTGCATCCTGTAGATTGTACACACTGCTGCCACTGTACATTGGTGGTGGAGGGAGTGAATGCTGAAGGTTGTGTATGGACTATTTAGTCCTGGATGGCATTGAGATTCATGAATGCATTTTAGAGCTGCACTCATTTAGGCAAATGGAGAGTATTCCATCACACTCTTGACTTGTGCCTTGTAGATAGTGGACAGACTTTGGGGAGTCAGTAGGTGGGTTACTTGCCACAGGATTCCCAGTCTCTGGCCTGCTCTTCTGCCCACAGTATTTGTGTGGCTAGTCCAGTTGAAATGAAATGAAATGAAAATGGCTTATTGTCACGAGTAGGCTTCAAATGAAGTTACTGTGAAAAGCCCCTAGTCGCCACATTCCGGTGCCTGTTCGGGGAGGCTGTTACGGGAATCGAACCATGCTGCTGGCCTGCTTGGTCTGCTTTCAAAGCCAGCAATTTAGCGTTGTGCTAAACAGCCCCTAGGACAGTTAAGTTCCTGGATGTCGATAGTGGGGCCTCAGCAATGGTAATGCCATTGTACGTCATGGGGAGATGGTTGATTCTCTCTTGATAAGACTGTCATTGCCTGTCATTTGCCTGGCACTTGCGGACAGGAATGTTACTTGCCCAAGTCTGACTATTAGACAGTGCAGATCCAAAGGTTAGATCCAAGCCAAAGCATAGTCTGACTTGGGATTTGAAAAATGGGTTGCTGCTATTTGGATTCCATCAATTTTGTTTTCTGGGTTGCTATTTTATGGTAGGGAAAGTGAAGGCCAAGGCTTCCAGCCACCTCTTATATCAAAGGGGTGAACCTGAGGAAAATCTTAGGATATAGCTCAGGAAACTGTTCCCAGCACTTTTACAGTGACACCATTTCCAGCTGAGAAATGGTATGAGTCCCATGAAAAGCCACAAAATGTATCTGAACTAAAGTCACCGAAGTTACAGGAGATTGATTGCCGTCTGATGAAATAAAGCTACCTTTTTGGAGCTGCAGACTGCCCTCAGCCACCCACTGGAAGCACCTCAGAAGGTCTGAGGGAAATTCCATCCTGTAAGTTGATTGGTGCCAATGTCATTGAAACATTCTTGCTGGCATTGGAGGCCCTCTCTCCATGCAGCTGAACACTTCCTTTAATGTGGGAGGTAGCCAGTGCCAGTTAGACCTCAGCTGGCATATTGTGTACAATACTGGGCGCCACAGGTATCGGAAGCATGTGAACGCACAGTTATAGGAAGCATGAGAGAGTGCAGAAGAGGATTACAGGGATGAGAAACTTCAGTTATGAGGATAGATTGGGGAAGTTGGGACTGCTCTCCTTGGAAAGGACAAGGTGAAGAGGAGATTTGATAGAGATGTTCAAAATCATGATGAGGCTGGACAGAGTAGATAGGGATAAACCCCTCGTAAAAGGCTCAACAATAAGTAGGGATAGATTTAAGGTGACTTGCAAAAGAAGCAAATGCCTTGTGAGTGAAAGCTTTTTCGCAAACGAGTGGTTAGGAATCTGGAAAGCACTGTCAGCAAGTGTGCTGGAGGCAAGTTCAGTTGAAGCATTCAGGAGGGCATCAGATGATTATTTGAATAAAAACAATATTCAGGGGTAGGGGGAAAAGGTAGGGGAATGGCACTAAGTCGTGACAATCATTTGGAGAACCGGTGTCAACATGGTGGGCCAAATGGCCTCCTTCAGCATCGTAACAATATATGTGAGTAGATAGCGAGTTCTGCTCTGTAACCTTTCCACCAATGAAAGTGACAAACGCGAACGTTTGCGCAAACGTGTTTTCAGCTAAAATGAAGAGAAGAGTGAGAAAGCAAATGCAGCATATAGTTTGGACTTTCTTTTAATGATAAGTATTTTGTTTGAATTCTAATCATTTCCATATACAGATACGTATATGATGAAACTTCCAAAGCACCCGTGAGCACAATCCATTGACTGCAGGGTCACATCCTCCTTCAGTGAATTCAAATTCTAATTTTAAATGAGCTGAGGTGAACGAAGCTCTTGCCGATACTGACATTTGAAAGCATGCTGTTAATTAAAGGTGAGAAGAAACTGCAAAGGCTGATTCCCACAACAACACAAAACTTGTGCGCAAAGTTCTGTGTCAAGAAACTAAACGGACATTCTGGCCTCCTTATTTCTCAGAAGGTGTCCAGGAAAACCCAAAATCTTTGAAGGCACCATGGCCATTGAGAGAGATTTAGCATGATGTAATTCCATTATAGCATTTTAACGATTTTGCATGCCAGGCAGCCAGACAAAAGATGGGATGTCTGGTGCTTCCCGTTGGCAAAATTTTCCAGTCCCGCCAAAGGTGCTCTCACCCCAGCCACCCCTCTCCCCCCCCAGCGTCACCCCCCGGCGACATGACGGGCGAGCCATGCAAACCGCCATAGATATCGGCAGGACCGGAAGTTCCCGCTGGTGGCCAATGGCAATCTGCCTCTGCCGCAGGAAAACATGCCACAAGGGGGGCAGGAAAATCTCGGTCACTGAGAGACCGGTGTGGTTGTCAGGTAGGAAAACCTACAGTCCAATGGCTCTAGATGGGTTCCACTAGGGACAACACTGGGATGTGATTGGGGTTTTGCTGAGGAAGGGCTGGGAGTGTAGCAAACAGGAGGAATGGAAGGAAAGAAGAGATGGAGCAGTAGAGATGGTCGTGGAAAAGAGATCATGAGGCAGGTGGAATATCTGTGGGTAATATGGGAGGGGGAGTCAGCGGATGGTGGTGGGAGGAAGAGGCTGCAGGTGAACGTTTTCTCAATGGATCAGGGTGAAGCAGTTCTGCTCCTCCTGACCCAAAATTAGTACGAGATGAACAATTTGCTGCTGGAGCTGGAATCTCGGACTCTCTTCAGATGTCACATTTCCCAACACCTTGGAAAATCTGGCTTGCAGCAGTCAAACTCGAGAGTGGCCAGCCAAATCTGAGGACCAAAACTACATTATAATTATCTAATTAATGAGCGGCCTGCTCCGCGTGGTTTACCCCCCCAAATGGATTTATGCTCTTACCAACATTAGCAAAATCCTCTCCAAACTTCTCTCCTGATCGTGGAAGGAGTGGAAGTTAAGGTTCTCCCATTTACTGTGTCCGAGATTAAGAAACACACTTGTTACATGTTGAGATTTTTGCTCTTCAGCCTGCAATTAGCCTGGTTTAGCTCACCAGGCTAAATCGCTGGCTTTTAAAGCAGACCAAGCAGGCCAGCAGCACGGTTTGATTCCTGTACCAGCCTCCCTGGACAGATGCTGGAATGTGGCGACTAGGGGCTTTTCACAGTAACTTCATTGAAGCCTACTCGTGACAATAAGCGATTTTCATTTCAAGAGATTTAAGAAACAAAATTTGCCTTGGTTGGTAATGGCAAAAGCAAATCAGTTTGACGCATTTGTAAAATGAGCTGCTAATTTGCTTTTTCCCACTTTGTCAAGTCACTCAAAGTAAATCACCCCCTTTGGGTTTTATCTGTATTAAGTTATTGCCATTTAGCTAAATGCAGCCAAGGAGTTAACTCACAACAATACAGAATCTGTCTGGCAATACTGATTAGAACCATTGACTGGGACCCAGTGAAGGAGCTGATAGAATTGTGTTTCTCCCACTGCATACCAATTACTATCAATGGAGTGGAGACGTATATGATAGAGACATTTGCACACAATGAGGGCAGCAAGAATTCTATCTGGCCAGATAATATGTTGCGGTGACCTCACACCCAGGAGACGAGGTGCAGCGAGTTTTGATTTTTGGCTTAATGAGCCAATGCCAAGCACAGTAAGTGTGTTTTGGGAAAATAACATAAATTAAGCTGTTCAAATGTTTTTTTCGCTCTCAGTCAGGGAAAAAGCCCATTTGAATTTGAAACAGTCAGTGAGGTGCAGAACTGCTGTTCTGAAGCAAATGGCAGTCAGTTTCGCAACTATAACTGGCAAAGAGAAGATACGTTATAGGCTAAGTTTGTATAATTTATACTTTTGATGTTATGAGGAGTGGAAGAAACAAATTGATTTTCAGTTAATACTGTATTCTGTTCAGTTATGCATTTTGTGTTGTAGAAACCAGTTTGGTTTATAATTGGCCAAGTCTCACTCCAGTGTTTATCAGTGCACATCCCAGTATTTAAAAAAAACGCGCAGAGGGTTCGTGAAAGATTACCAGACCCAGCACAGACAGCAGAAGATTCCATTATTGTGGCTTAAGGTCATTCTATCATCTTGTTAAATATTGGGTAATATTATACAGGGTGGAGGTCCACTTATGTGGCTAATTGGCAATGCAAATTAGGGACGAGGGCAGATCTGACATTTTTAACACCTTTACGCCTCGATGTTACCAAGTGCAAAACATTTCTTTCCTACATTAAAACACCGACTACACTTCAGGGAAAAGCAATTAATCGGCTGTTGAAGATGTTGAGGTTTTGAATGGCAATGTATAAATTGAGTGGGTACAGACACCGCCGTGTTATTGTGATTGGTTGGAGGCAGAGTGAAAGTTGTGGTTTTAGTTTATTCATCAACTAGAGCAGAGTCTTTTTGCTGATAAACTACTGCAAGCAGACTCTCCCGACGTACAGCTGGATCATTTCACCAGCAAAATGCAGTGAGTGGATCCTCATTCCAATTATGTGTATAAAATTATTATGGTAGTGTGGCTTCTAGGCATGATTGAAAGGAAAATTAACCAACCTCCTCCATTCTGGCCAGAACTAATGTTATCACTCCATGCTAACTGCTCTTCCTTTTCTTTTTATATGTCAGGTTGTTGCTCTTCGTCCTTTGGATGACATGGCTCAATAATTGACCCCTTTAGTTAACATGCAGTACAGTAGCTCCCAGGAGATTTCCAAATATGTTCAAGGATTAATCGTACAATTCTCAGTTCAGTTGCCTGCACCGAAAACATGTTTTTCCTGTTGGGAGACAATTTTTGTTTTATATAAATATGAAGTACCCATTTCTTTTTTTTTCAATTAAGGGGCAATTTAGTGTGGCCAATCCACCTACCTGCACATCCTTGGGTTGTGGGGGGTGAGACCCACGCAAACACGGGGTGAATGTGCAAACTCCACACGGACAGTGACCCGGGGCCAGGATCGAATTTACTGTAAACCTGAATTCGGGCAAATAAGATCTAAATGGATTAGATGAAGCACCGTGAGGCAGAAGTGTTAACGACTGCGCCACCGTGCCGCATCCTGTTGGGCAACAAATAAGTATTTAATGAGCAAATGGTTCCCGATGTCAATCGCCAAATGCTTAAACTCAGCCCCTGCTATTTACCCAATGATATGCATTCTGTTTTATATTTTACTGTTCTTCTTGGAAGGGAATTTTTTTCCAATTGCTCTTGCTGATCTGTTGTTGCATCCAGTCAACTCCTTCCACATTTCGATGTCTTGAGATGCTAAATTAATTATCTTCGTCAATGTTTCGTCCTGCAGATTATCAGAATCTTATGGGTTTGCTGAATGGAAAGTGCTTTCAATAATTTCCCTCCTCATCACGCGAAGAGCTAACCGGTGGCATTTATGGTGGCAGAAGGGGTTCATCTGCCGGCTATGCATCTTGTTGGTGGAGCCAATCAAGTGGCTGCAGCCGAGACTCCTTTGTCTCTATCAAGGATGTGTGCCCTTCCCTAAGAACTGCTGGTCACCCAGAGGGCTGATCACACAGAATCCTCAGTGGTGCTACTGCTAGTGGTGGCCACTGCTGGGACTCACCTGCAGGACAAGGAAGCATCGTTGGGCGTGCGCCCTCAAAGTCAAGAATGTGGGGTCTTGGGGTATTAAGACCAGTCAGGGATGCCTTGGTTGGATGTGGTTGGGGGGGGGGGGGGGGGGGGGCAGTCGAGGGATGGTAGTGATGGTCAATGAGGGCAAGAGGCGCCATTGCCAAAGAGTACCCAGTCTCATCAAGTGGTGGTGAGCCGTCAAGCATTGGTAAAATGCCTGAGGAGGTGGGAAGAGGCCCTTCATTGGCTACATAAGTGGGTGAATTGGACTCCAGGCAGATGGGCTGTGCTCCACCCTTCCCACCGCCATCTAGGGGATGTGGTGGTGGGAGATAATGGGTATGGTACGCACCATGTTTCCTCTGCATTTTGCCAGCCTTCTCGCCTCCCAGCCAGTTCTCAAAGAGCTGACTATATCCAACCAGTGATCTCAGAAGTAGCTAAGAAAATGGCTTTGTATTTGAGAGATACATATTTATTTTTCTACATTCAGTAACAACTCAGAAAGGTTTGCCATTTCTGTCCAAAATTGCGAATTGAAAATTTTCGCTGGAGGAGTGTTCAGATCCTTAAAACAGAACTGCAGCGAAACCTGACTCCATAGTGCCCATTTTGCCTCCAAAATGCCATCGGTGGAGCCCATGCACAATTCTGGTGCTCGTCTCACCAGATACCATTTTGGTGAGTATTGTAGTGAAGCACACTGGGAAGCGTGTCCTGCAGTCAGCATCACAGTGAAGCAGACTGGGCAGAGTGTCCTGCAGTCAGCATCACAGTGGAGCAGACTGGGCAGAGTGTCCTGCAGTCAGCATCACAGTGGAGCAGACTGGGCAGAGTGTCTTGGAGTCAGCATTGTACTGGAGCAGACTGGGCAGAGTGTCCTGCAGTCAGCATCACAGTGAAGCAGACTGGGCAGAGTGTCCTGCAGTCAGCATCACAGTGGAGCAGACTGGGCAGAGTGTCCTGGAGTCAGCATTGTACTGGAGCAGACTGGGCAGAGTGTCCTGCAGTCAGCATCACAGTGAAGCAGACTGGGCAGAGTGTCCTGCAGTCAGCATCACAGTGGAGCAGACTGGGCAGAGTGTCTTGGAGTCAGCATTGTACTGGAGCAGACTGGGCAGAGTGTCCTGCAGTCAAGATCACAGTGAAGCAGACTGGGCAGAGTGTCCTGCAGTCGGCATCACAGTGGAGCAGACTGGGCAGAGTGTCCTGGAGTCAGCATTGTACTGGAGCAGACTGGGCAGAGTGTCCTGCAGTCAGCATCACAGTGAAGCAGACTGGGCAGAGTGTCCTGCAGTCAGCATCACAGTGGAGCAGACTGGGCAGAGTGTCCTGGAGTCAGCATCACAGTGGAGCAGACTGGGCAGAGTGTCCTGGAGTCAGCATTGTACTGGAGCAGACTGGGGAGAGTGTCCTGCAGTCATCATCACAGTGCAGCAGGCTGGGCAGAGTGTCCTGCAGTCCTGCTCACTGCAAATCCTTCCATTAACCAGGTGGCTGCAACTGGGGTAACGCCATGTAGGAAGACTGAGATAGGCAAAACATTTATAAAACAGGTACTAAGAGACTGCAGAAAGGTAATTCGTTGATGGCTTGATTTATAAATTTCATCTGAAATGTTTACTTTGTGCTAGTTTATATTTTATCATTGCGGCCAAGCAATGCTGCGATGGTAAGTGACAGAGGAGGGTAAAGGGTGGGACTATTGGTTGAAGTTGGGAAGTTGGGGTTGCATTTGCTGGTATCAACGTTGGATGAGTTGACCTAGAAGCCAGTTAGAAAGAGGTTGTTTTGGTTGACATTAAATCAGTGTTAAAAGCCTATTGATGTCACAACCTGCCAATGCTGAATACCTTCTCGGCCTTTTGGCTAAGATCAAGTGTAGCGCACTTGATCGGGGGAGGCTAAGGATTTCGATTTCGATGTTGATCGTGGATTGGACAACACGGAGAGACTGGAGATTTTGAAGAAACGTTTGAGCTCGGCTGCTATTGGTGGATCTTCATGCTGGTCTAAACCTTTGGTTTAGGCCTAACGCCGGTACAGTCAAGAGTCAACGTCGGAGCTATGACCACTGCTGCATCCCGACCACCAGGCTGTGGTGTGCGAAACACTGTCCGAGTCACAGTGAGGAAGTCAGAAGGGAAGTCGCCTGTGGATCGAATCTTCTTCGTGAAGCGGGTACTGATCGACTGCTGCGGGTTTCAAGCAACAGATATCTTCGCCTTGCAAGATTTCCCCAACAACGGTTACTTCGATGTCACCTTCAGGAATGTTGCTGATTGCATCAAGTTCTTGGATGTGTGTAAAGGAAAAGGCAACCAGAGCCCCCTGTCTATCCTGACTGCGGAGCCTCTGTTCACGCTACCGTCGCAGAGAAACCGGGTTGTTACGCTGCACACGTACAACCCCCACGTCCCCGTGTCTGATGTGCTTACGTTCCTCGCCAGGTACGTCGACTTGAAAAGTGACAGCATGCAACTAAAGGACACCTTTGGCATCTGGACAAGCGAGCACCAGGTCAAGGTCACCCTGAGAATGAACGCCAATAGAACCATCTTGCACCCACCCTCCAGTTTCGCCATTGGAGGAAACCGAGGCTACCTCTACTATGGGGGGCAGTCACGAGTATGTCACACCTGTGGCAAAGCGGGGCACATGGCCGCCAACTGCAACGTCACCTTCTGCAAAAACTGCAAGCAGGAGGGGCACATGACAAAGGACTGTAAGGAAGACAAGTATTGCAACCTGTGTGGGGAGGCCGGCCATCGTTACAAGGCCTGCCCAAAACGTGGGGCAACCTATGCGCAAATCATCAGCGGTGGAGTCAAAAAGGCAACCACACAGGAGGTTCAGGCACCCTCCATCGACAAAGACACCACACCACAGAATGCCGAAACTCTACAGCAAGGCCCTCAACAGAATGTGGAGGCCCCAGCACAGCCTGACAAAACAACCCCACTCCCATCTGGCAAGGAACACGCGACAGCCGAGGATAGAACAAAGATTGAAGAGCGCTGGGAAATGGCGAACACAAAAAAAGGAAAGAGGAAACTGAAAAATGAAACAAAGAAACCCCTGACGGTGAATAGTAAAAAGCGGCAACTCAATAGTGCCGACAACTCCTGCGATGAAGGCGAACAATCTAAGAATAGGCCTCAATTAAAGAGGCAAAGCACCAATGTGGAAGGGGATGCACAGAACCCCCAGACCACAGACAGGAACGAAACAAAACTTGCCCAGAGCACCAACCTCTGGACGATGGGAACCGGCCTACAACCCCAACACCCGCTGCACATCTTTGGACTGTGGGAGGAAACCGGAGCACCCGAAGGAAACCCACGTAGAGATGGGGAGAACGTGCAGACTCCGCACAGACAGTGACCCAAGCAGGCAATCGAACCTGGGTCCCTGGCGCTGTGAAGCAACAGTGCTAACCACTGTGCTACCATCCTGCCCCCGAGGCCCTGACTGTAGAGCCTCTAATGTAGAATCATGATGTGGAATCTGTATAGTAGAGATAAGAAACACCAAAAGGCAGGAAACGTTGGGGGTTGTCTGCAGAAAGATTTAAAAGAAAAATTCAGAGTTGCATGCAATTGTAATCATGGGTGACTTTAAGTTACACACAGATTGGACAAATCAAACTAGCAATTATATAGTGGAAGGATTACTGGAGTGTGTACGTGATGGTTTTTTAGACATCAATATGTTGAGGAACCACCAGAGCACAGGTTATTCTGGACTAGGCATTGTGCAATGAGAAATAATTAATTAACAATCTTGTTGTGTGGGTACCCTGGTGAAGAGTGATAGAATGTGGTAGAATTCTTCATTAAGGTGAAGAGTGAAGTAGTCAAATCCAAAACCAGGGTCCTGAATCTAAATAAAGGGAACTATGAGGGTATGAGCTGCGAAGTGGCAAGGGTGGAGTAGGGAATCTTACTAAAGGCGTTGACTCAGGCAACGGTTCATATTTAAGGAATGTGTACGTGAATTACATCAATTATTCATTCCTGTCTGGTGCAAAACTAATAGTGGAATGGTGGATCAACCTGGCTGATAAAATAAATTGGGAGTAATATTAAATCCAAAGAGGAGACATATAAAATTGTCAGAAAAAGCAGCAAGCCTGAGGATTGGGAGCATTTTAAAATGCAGCAAAAGAGAAAGAGAACAAAAATTATGATCAAGAAGGGGAAAATTGCAGAGAATATAGAAAGTGGTCAAAAAAGCTTTTATAAATACGTGAAGAGAAAAATGACTAGTAAAAGTCAAATGTAGGTCTTTTATAATGAGAAGCCATTATAATGGGGAACAAAGAAATAAAAGGATTGAACACCTACTTTGTTCTATCTTCACAAAAGAGGGCACAAGTAACCTCCCAGAAATGTTAGGGAACAAAGGACCTAGTGAGAGGGCAGAACTGAAGGAAATTTGTATTAGTAAGAAAATGGTGTTGGGAAAATAATGTGGTTAAAGGCTGACAAATCAGCAGGACCTGATAATCGACATCCAGAGTATGAAAGGAAGTGGCCCTGGAGATGTTGGATGCACTGGTGGTAATCTTCCAAAATTCTATAGATGCTGGGGCAGTTCCTGCAAATGCAGATAGAAAGTCAATTACAAAAGACATGACAGCAGAGCATTTGGGAATCATTAATGGGATTGGACAAAGCCAGCATAGGTTTATGAAAGGCAAATCATGTTCATCAAATCTGTTTGTGATTCTGTTTTTAAATTATGGGGCAATTTAGGGTGGCCAATCCACCTAACCTACACGGGCAGGATTCTCTCAGCCTGGGGGGCAATCGGAGAATCCCTGCGACCAGCGCGAATCGCTCCACACCGCCCCGACGCCGGCACACGATTCTCCGCAGAGCGGCGAATCGGCGCCATTGGAGCCAGCGTGGTTGGCGCTGCATTGGTAAGGGGCCGCTATACGCGGCCGGCCCGCCGATTCTTGGCCCGCCGAGCGGTTGTCGCAACGCCGAGTCCCACCAGCGCCGTCCATACCTGATCTCAGCCAGCAGGAACTCGGCATGGAAGGGTCAGGAGGTGGCCTGTGGTGGGGGAGGGGAGGTCCGACCCCGTGGGGGGGTCTCTGATGTGGCCCTGGCAGGCTGGCCTCTCTGGCTGGGAGCCTCCTATCTTCTGCGCCGGCCCCTGGAGTCCTGCGCCATGTTGCATCAGGGCCGGCGCGTTTAAGGAAACCACTGCGTATGCGTCCGTTGGTGCTAGTGCCACTGCGTATGCGCGGATACCACGGCGCCCAGTTGATGCCAGGATCAGCAGCTTGAGCGGCGTGAATCGCTCCAGTGCCGCGCTGGCCCCCTGTAGGGGCCAGAATAGCTGATCCTGAGGCTGTGCTGACGCCGTCGAGAAACGCAATGGTGTTTCCAACGGCGTCAACATTTAGCCTCAGGATCACAGAACCCCGCCCCACATCTTTAGGGGTGAAACCCACACAGACATGGTGCGAATGTGTAAACTCCTCACGGACAGTGACCCAGGGGCGGGATTCGAACCCAGGTTCTCAGCAGCACAGTCCCAATGCTAACCACTGCACCACATGTTGGTGATTTCTGAGGCTGTAACAAGTAGAATAGATCAGGGAGAACCAGTGGATATGACCGGCCACATTTCTGCCTCACCCCGCTGACAGGATGCTCCGTTACGGCGGCCGGTCAATGGGGTTTCTCATTGTGGGCAGCCCCACGCCGTCGGGATCCCCCGGACTACCGGAAAAACGGAGCATCTTGCCGGCGGAGAATCCCACCTGGTGTATTTGAATTTTCAGAAGGCTTTTGATAAGGTCCTTCATAAGAGATGTTGGGCAAAAGTAAAGCACAGGAGGTAATGTATTTGCATGGATCAAGAATTGGCAGACAGGAAACAGAGAGTAGAAATAAATGGGTCCTTTTCAGAGTGGCAGGCAGTGACTAGTGGGATACCGTCTGGGCCCCAGCTGTTCACAATATGTGTAAATCACCTGGATGAGGGAAGTGTAACTTTTCCAAGTTTACTGACAACATAAAATTGGGAGTCGTGCGAATGCAAGGAGGCTTCAAGGTGATTGAGACAAGTGGGCAAACATATGACAGATGCAGTACAAGGTGGCTAAATGTGAAGCTGTACACTTTGGTATGAAAGACAGAAAGGAAGAGAATAATTTAAATGGTAATATATTGGGAGGAGTGAAATTACTGAGGGATCTGAGTTTCCTTGTACACCAGCCATCGAAAATGGAGAGGCAGGTGCAGCAAGCAATTAGAAAGGCCAATGGGGCTGGTTTAGCACAGGGCCAAATCGCTGGCTTTGAAAGCAGACCAAGGCAAGCCAGCAGCACAGTTCAATTCCCGTACCAGCCTCCCCAAACAGGCACCGGAATGTGGCAACTAGGGGCTTTTCACAGTAACTTCACTTGAAGCCTACTTGGGACAATAAGCGATTTTCATTTCATTTCATTTCAATGGTATGTTGGCCTTCATTGCATGAGGATTTGAGTTCAGAAGTTGAGATGCCTTGCTGGAGTTATACAAGGCATTGGTGAGCCCACACCTGGAGTGCTGCGGCAGTTTTGACCTCCCGACATAAGAAAGGATATACCGTATATACTCGCGTATCATGCGACTTTTGAAGACCTAAATTGTAACCTAAATTTGGGGGGTCGCATGATACGCGAGATACAAAATTCGCGGGTGTTTTACTTGCTGTTTTTTCTGATGGGAAGATGTTCAGCCACTTGACGTTTCCATTCATAAAAACATGAATGGAAACATCAAGTGGCTGAACATCTTCCCATCAGAATGCTGTGGTCAAAATCTGAAGAGTAGTATTCCTGATCATATGGGTAGTTTATTCAATACATGGCCGTCTTTTTCCGATACAGAATTCGCGGGTGTTTACTTGCCGTTTTTATGAATGGAAACGTCAAGTGGCAGAACGACGCTAGTAAAGCCAGCTGGAAAGCTGTTCGATTCGCGAACAGCTTTCACAGCAGAATCCACTCTGCAGAATCCACAGACAATGATACCATTTGGAAGTTTTAGTTTGTGCATTAATTTCCAAAAAAGTGACTTGCATGATACATGAGATATAGCATAAAATCATGTTTTGGGGACGAAAATTTAGGGGTCGCATGATACGCGAGATCGCATGATACGCGAGTATATACGGTACTTGTCATAGAGGAGGTGCAGCGGAGGTACACTAGGTTGATACCACGGTTGGTGGGACTGTTCTGTGAGGAGAGATTGGTTTGACTGGGCTTGTATTCACTAGAGTTTAGAAGGATGCAAGGAGATCTGATTGAAACATATAGAATTCTAACAGGGCGTGACAGATTAGATGCAGGAAGAATGCTTTCCCTGGTTGGAGAATCTAAAACCAGGGGACACAGTCTCAGAATACAAGGTAGACCAATGAGGATCGAGATGAGGAAGGATTTCTTCACTTAAAGAGTGGAACCTGTGGAATTCTGTACCTCAGAAGGCTGTGGAGGCCAAGTCACTGAATGTGTTCAAGAAAGAGATAGATAACTTTTACATTCTAATGACGTCAGGAGGTATGGAAAGAAAATGGCACTGAGATCAAGGATCAGCCTTGATCACCATGAATGGTGGAGCAGGCTAGAAGGGCAGAATGGCGTACTCCTGCTCTTAGTTTCTATGTTTCTCTATCACCTTTTACGGTCCAGTTGCTACTGGGAGTTAGAAGGGGACTTTTGAAACATATCAAGAGACTTTCCGGGACACTTAGTCAAGGCTTCACCAACATTTTAATCAACATGTTCTGCGAGTTATCTGAGGAATTCACCTAAAAACGCAGGAGGCAGTGGGTGTAGTGGTATTGTCATTGGACTAGTAATCCTGAAACCCAGAGTAATGCTCTGGGGATACAGGTTCAAATCCCAACACTGCAGATGGTGAAATTTGAATTCAATACAAAATCTGGAATTAAATGTAAAGTGATGACCACAAAACCACTGTCGATTGTCGTAAAACCCATCTGGTTCACTAATGTCCTTTAGGGAAGGAAATCTACCATCCTTACTTGGTCTGGCCAACATGTGACTCCAGATCCCCCTCAGTCTCCCCACTCCCCCCCTCAGTCTTCCCCACTCCCCCCTCAGTCTCCCCCACTCCCCCCTCCGTCTCCCCCACTCCCCTCCTCCGTCACCCCCACTCCCCCCTCAGTCTCCCCCACTCCCCCCTCAGTCTCCCCCACTCCCCCCTCAGTCTCCCCCACAGTCTCCCCCACTCCCCCCTCAGTCTCCCCCACACCCCCTCCGTCTCCCCCACTCCCCCTCAGTCTCCCCCACTCCCCCCTCAGTCTCCCCCACTCCCCCTCAGTCTCCCCCACACCTCCACTCCCCCCCTCAGTCTCCCCCACTCCCTCAGTCTCCCCCACTCCCCCCTCCGTCTTCCCCACTCCCCCCTCAGTCTCCCCCACTCCCCCCTCAGTCTCCCCCACTACCCCCTCCGTCTTCCCCACTCCCCCCTCAGTCTCCCCCACTCCCCCCTCAGTCTCCCCCACTCCCCCCTCAGTCTCCCCCACTCCCCCCTCCGTCACCCCCACTCCCCCCTCAATCTCCCCCACTCCCCCTCCTCAGTCTCCCCCACTCCCCCCCGCTCTGGACCCCCTCCCGTTCTCGGGGATGCCTTCCCCATTGTAGCCAGACTCCAGCAGTGCGCTGAGCGGTGCGCTGAGCGGTGCGCTCACCTACTCGAAGCTCTCGTCAGCCAGCACGACTGGTTGACGAACTTGAAAAGCAGGTATGTTGGCCGGCGTGAAAACATTGCGTGATGACGTTGGGACTTCGGCCCATCCGAGCCGGAGAATAGCGGGGTGTCGGACTGACGTCGCTGCGAAAATATGCGCGGCCCGCTATTCTCCAAACCGGCGTGAGTGCGGAGAATCGCGCCCATTATCTTTCAAACCATATTCTGTCATGCTGCTCACTTCATAACATGCTCTGCACTGCATGTGGTTTAAAAGTAGAACGAAACATGTTATCAGGTAAAAATTGAACTCACGTTGGGGTTTTTCCTTCCTTCTTCATAAAACTCTAATTTGAAGAAATTGATTCAAGTGTCATATTGAATTGTATTTCCTTTATTATTTAGATTGTGCTTTATTAAATTCAAAAGAACAATATGAAAGAAATTTCTGAGTCTGAAAGAGACTGATTTTCAAGTGGATTGTATGATTACTGCCCTATTTTTCAGAGGTTATTGTTTTCCACGTGGCGAAGCTAAACAGTTGCTGATATGTCTTCCCGAATCGGCAAAGCTTTACCAGTCCAGATCATTTTTAGAATAATAATAACCTTTTATTGTCACAAGTATGAAGCTACTGTGAAAAGCCCCTAGTCGCCACATTCCAGCGCCTGTTCGGGTACACAGAGGGAGAATTCAGAATCCTCAGCTGGTACAGGAATTGAACCCGCGCTGCTGGCCTTGTTCTGCATTGCAAACCAGCTGTCTAGCCCACTGAGCTAAACCAGCCCCCTGGATGAATACTGGAGATGAGTTGGCAGTAGCTGCCCCAAGTGTCCAATTTCAGATCTCAAAACTACCCTAACACCAGTCAGGTGATTGTTTTCTTTGACAAATACTTGCTTTTGTTTCTCACTCAAGCAATTTTGGACAATGGTCACAAAAGTTTGCTCGTGACTTGAGTAAATGTTTCTGCCTTATATATCACTGCTGGACATTGGATTTACTTTAGAAAGATGTTTTTGTGTCAGATTAAATCCAGTCCCTGTATACTATTTAATTAGAGTTTTTTTTTAAACTGTGTATCTGACAAATTAAAAATAGTTATTTAATTGAAATTTAAAAAGTTAATTAAATCAACTTAAAATAGTAATTTAAATCAACCCAAAATAGTTATTTAAGTCAAATTAAAAAAATTAAAAAATAGTAATTCAAATCGACTTAAAAATAGTAATCTAAGTCAAATCAAAACTAGTATTTAAATCTGTAACTCCAGATATTCAAATTTAGCCCAGTCTGCCTTTCAGCCAATCAGGTCACAGTTTCGTGTGACGTCACTTTACTGGGTTTTTTTTCCATTTTGAAACAGACATTGTAGCATTAAGGACTAAATAAATATTGATAGTGGCATAACAGTAAGATAGCAGAATGTGTTAATAGTAGATCAGAGGTCAGTGCAAGCAGTAGAAGAACGAGTGACAGATGGCCCTGTGGGTGTCCCATTTGCATTGGGACAAACCAAAGAAACAAAAAAGAAAAAGGAGGTCAAGGTGGAGGGGAACGTTCACAGTCAAAAGTTGTTGAACTCATTGCTCAGTCCAGAAGGCTGTAACATGCCTAATAGTCTAGGGTACACACCAGTGAACCTGTTCATTGTTGTGAAGGGTAAATCGTCAAATGTCTGGAAGTATTATTTTGATGCAGAGGATGACCAAAAGCTGGATCTGATTACCAGAAACTGTGGTTGATATTATCTAGGTTATTTTAAGAGCCAGCTGGACATTCGAATGGGGCGTTGGTTTCGCTGCTAAGTTGCTGAAGAAACTGACCATGTCTGCTGTGGTCATGCTTAATCAAATTCAGGAAGGGGATCTAAAATGGATGTTTGGCCTTCTATTTACATGTAGAGTGTGCCTTCCTTGGATACCGAACGAGGAATTTCAGTCTATATGGCAGGTAGCCACACTCAGCACAAAACAAACAACTCACCTTCCCAGTTGGATCCTCACTTGTCTGTTTTACTCTAATGAAACAGATGCAACGTCATCCAATTTCTAGACCAGTTAGATTAGTATTCCATAAATTGAGAGTAATAAGGTGAAAGGGCCTCCTTCAACTAAAGCTTGATGGAGATGCTTTGTGATGCTTTTTGGGCAAGTCAACTTTTACATCATCCATCAGATTCAGAAATGTAATTCTGTGAAATAAGATTTTCTTTCTAGATTTATCTTAAAACTTTTCACATTATGTAAGATGTGTGATTTTTGTATTCTGCAAACTTTGTCCACTGGCCCAAAGAGTTTTAAAGACGTAAAGAATTTGAATATTTAATGCTCACTTGAGTTGCAAACTTTGTAGATTACAAACAGAACCTAATTAATGACAAATAATTTATCTGCAACATTATTACCTTCCCTTATCAGAAGCAGGCATTTAGCATGAATTTGCAGTGAGACGTGTGCAATCCTGTCTTCTCTTATTTACTTGCTACTATGATTGAAGTGTTTCTCTCAGCCTGCTTGCTACAATGTGGACGAACAGGGAAGTGTTTATCTCACAGACCAAAAGAGAAAAGATGGAATGTCAAGGCTGATTTTAATGCAGTCAAGGCATATCATAAAATGGGGAACGTTTTTTAAAAAATCATGAACTTGGCAACAAAAATAATATAGCCAGCAGTAATGAAAGAAAGCAGAAGGAAGAAGAGATTAACACAAAATTAGTTAGTGTCTCCATTCGGAATTAATCCAGGTATTAATAAAGTAATGTTTATTTGAAGTACATAGCAATAAACCAGAAAAGCACCTCCAGGCATGCCATTGAATGTTTAAGGTGGACAAATATAGTAACAGCACAGGGCTACTGTCGTAACTATTCCATATATTTTAATTATCTTTCTCATGTGGGTGCACTCGAAAAATTGCCCAACAGCATCATCTAGTGGTCAATTACTAATTGCAGATGTGCAGCTTCTCCTGCTGCCGTTATCAAGCCCAGTCAGTCACTGTTTGTCTCCCATGTAAGCAGTAGATGCCATCCCGTGTGCTTGACCTGTTTCTATATAGCTCTCAGACTCCTTTTCTTCGACCACCTATCCTTAAATGTTGGTCTGGTCTCTACTCCAATCACTAACTCTTGTAGTGCACTCAACAAACTTGCAAAGTTTTTGCGTAAAAACTGTTCTTTCTCTAGCTCCCAAATGTCTTAAAATTAAATTTATATATCTCCTTAATCAAAACCTGTTTTTATTTAACATTTCTCTGTCCCATCCCTTCATCGCTTTAAAGGCTTCTATCAAATCAACCCTTCACTTAATCAATTCGCGACATATGAAATGGTACGTAACTCACTTCCTGATTCCCCAAAGCCTGTCCTCCAGTGGAGTGTAATGGAATACTCGCCACTTGCCTGAATGTGAGCAGCTCCATCAACACTGGAGAAGCTTGACACCATCCAGGACCAAGCAGCCCACTTGATTAGCACCTCAACCACCACCTTAAGCATTAATTTCCTCCACCACTGCCTCACAGTGGCAGTACTGTGTACCATATACAAGGGGCGGAATTCTCTGCAAGGCCCGACGCCGTTGTGAAACCCGGAGAGGTTCATGACGGCGTCGGAAGCCTCTCCCGGCCCCCTATTCTCCACTCCTCGGGGAAACTCGGCCGCCAGGCCTTGTCCCTGGCTTCAAGGCCCGGCGTGCCAAGAATGACGCCGTGGTGGCGCCTAATGATGTTAGCCGCGCATGCGTGGGTTGGACAGCTCGAACCTGCGCATGCGCGGTTGCCGTCTTTCCCCTTAGCCGCCCCGCAAGACGTGGCGGCTTGATCTTGTGGGGCGGCGGAGGGGAAAGAGTGCATCCCCTTGAGACGCCGGTCCGACGATCGGTGGGCACCGATCGCGGGCCCGTCCCCTCCCGAGCACGGTCGTTGTGCTCGATCCCCGATCCGCCCCCCACAGGCGCCATGTTCACGACGGCAGCAACCAGGTGTGGTTGCCGCCGTCGTGAACAGGTCGGGAACGGCAGGCCGCTCGGCCCATCCGGGCCAGAGAATCGCGGGCCGCCGTGAAAAACGGCGGCCCGCGTTTCTCCGAGTGGCGTGTCTCAAAACCAGACACGTCATTTTGGGGAGGGTGGGAGAATAGCGGGAGGTGCGGGAGCGGACTTCCCGCTATTCTCCCACCCATCGTGGTTGCGGAGAATCGCGCCGAAGATGCTCTGCAGAAATCTACCAAGGCTCTTTCAACAGTACCCGCCAAGCTTGAGGCCTCTACCACCTAGAAGAGCAAGGACAGTACATGCATAGAAACACTACCACCTGCAAGTTCCCCTCCAACTCACTGGCCATCTTGATTTGGAAAATGCTCTTCCTTCATTCTTGCTGGGTCAAAATCCTGGAATTTCCTTCCATATACCACATGGACGACGGTAGTTTAAGACAGCTCACCACCATCTTTTCAAGGACAAATACCAATGAGCAATAAATGTGGACGCAGACATGACATCCCCATCCCATGGAAGAATAATATACAGTTTCACAGTAATGAATCTCAAAACTGATCCGCTAATTATTCTCAACGGCCTTCCAATTCCTGGAAATATAATAGGCTCCCTGTAGGTTCGCTATTGCTCGAGATTGGAATAATAATAATAATAAGCACAGTGGCAAGAAATCATTTTGGATCAGAAGATCTAGAATCCATATTGGTGGAGGTAAGAAATAACAAAGAGAAGATGCTGGTAGGAGCAATCTATCCCCCCCCCCCCCCTCCCCCCTAACAGTAGATATTCTGTGGGATGGAGGATAAATCAGGGGATAATGTGGGCATGTAAAAAAGGCAGTACACTAATCATGGAACATAGAATCCATACAGTGCAGAATGAGGTCATTTGGCGCAGTAACATAGTAGTTAGCACTGTTGCTTCCCAGCTCCAGGGACCCGGGTTCGATTCCCAGCTTGGGTCACTGTCTGTGCGGAGTCTGCACGTTCTCCCGTGTCTGCGTGGATTTCTACCGGGTGATCCGGCTTCCTCCCACAAGTCCCAAAAGACGTACTTGTTAGGTCACTTGGACATTCCAAATTCTCCCTCCTCCTGAACAGGTGCCGTAGCGTGGCTACTGGGGGATTTTCACAGTTACTTCATTGCAGTGTTAATGTAAGCCTACTTGTGACATTAATAAAGATTATTATTATTATCAAGTCTGCACCGACCCTCCAAAAGAGCACTCTATCTAGGCCCAACCTCCGTAACCCCACTGAACCTGCACATCTTTGGACTAAGGAGCTATTTAGCATGGCCAATCCACCTAACCTGCATATCTTTGAACTGTAGAAGGAAACTGAGCACCCGGAGGAAACTCATGCAGACGCAGGGAGAAGGTGCAAACTCCAGACAGACAGTTACCCAAGGCCAGAATCGAACCTAGGCCCTGGCAGCAGTGATAACCACTGTGCCACCATGCCGCCCCCAATTGTCATGCAATCATGGGTGACTTCAACCTTCACGTGGTTTGGTAGAATCAAATTGGCAGAGGTAGCCATGAGGAAGAATTCATAGAATGTATTTGGGACAGTTTCCAGAACAATGGGCGGGTTTCTCTCAGCCCACGCTGGACCAGAGAATCAGCGGGATGGGCACGAAGCGCGCGGCGCCAGTGTGGTCGGCGTGCCGCCGGTCGGGGGCTGCTCTACGGGACCCGACCCCCCCCCCCCCGATTCTCTTCCCGGGATGGCCAAGCGGCCGTACAAAAACACCCGCGTCCCGCCCGTGCCGTTCACACCTGGTCTTACCTGGCGGGACCTCTGCGTAAATGGATCCGGAGGCGGCCTGGTGGGGAGGGGGGCGGGGTGGGAGGGTTTGACCCCGGGGGTGCTGTGGCTCAGCACACGATCGAGGCCACCGATCAGCGGGCTGGCTTCTCGGGCTGGGGGCCTCTTTTGTTCCGCGCCGGCACCTGTAGCCCTACGCCATGTTGCGTCAGGGCCTACGCGGAGAAGGGAGCCACCGCACATAAGCGGCAATCGTGCCAGTCCCACTGCGCATGCACACGTCGGCACCGGCCCCACTGCACAGCACAGACCCACAGCGCACATCTGACGCCGGGATCGGCAGCTGGGGCGGCGTGGGGCGCTCCAGTGCCATGCTGGCCCCCTGTAAGGGTCAGAATCGCTGCTCCTGAGGCCACGTTGACGTCATCGAGAAACGCAACAGCGTGTACGACGGCATCAACACTTTTCCTCAGGATCAGAGAATCCCCCCAATATGTTGTGAATCCAACCGGGGATCAGATTATTTTGAATCTGGTAATGTGTCATGCGACAGATTTAACAGGCTCAGGGTAACAGATCCCAAGGAAATAGTGAATTCAGCATTCAACTTGAGAGTGAGAAACTTGGGTTAGAAACAACTGAGCTGAACCTTAAGGGTAATTACAAAGGAATGAGGGCAGAGATGGTTGAAATGGGCTGAGAAAGGAGTTTAGTAGAAAAGACGGTTGATCAACGGCAGATGTTCATGAAAATAATACATGACTCACAACAAAGATATATCCCAGAGAGAAAGAAGGATTCTCGGAAGGGGATAAATCAACCATGATCAACCAAGGAAAGTAAGGACAGTGTTTAACAATGTGACAAAGCTTAGTATAAGATAGAGAATTGAGAAAGTTTTAAAAACCGACAAGAAATGACCAAAAAAAATAAAGGGGGAGAAGATAACCCGTGAGGATAAATTAGCAAGTAATATAAAATGGGCATTTAGAGTTTTTAAATATATAAATATAAAAAGGAAGGAGCAACAGAGATAGTGGATGAACTGGGGGTAATCTTTCAATAATCCTCAATTCTGGAAATGTTCTGTAAGATCTTTATTCAAGAACGGGGGAGACAAAAAACAGGTAACTATATACCAGTTAGCTTAACATCTGTCATTGGGAAAATGTTAAGAGTCCATTGTAAAGGATGTAATAACAGGGCATTTAGAAACACGTAATGTAATCAAGCAGAGTCAGTATTGATTCATGAAGGGGAAATCATGCCTGGCAAATTTATTAGAATTCATTGAGGTGGTAACAAGCAGGATAGATAAAAGGAGCAAGTAGATGTAGTATACTTTGATTTCCAAGAGGCGTTTGGTTAGGTACTGCACATAAGGTATTGAACATAAGGCTCCTTAAGAGTCTATGGTGTTAAGGGTAGTATATTAGGATGGATAGAGGATTGGCTAACTAATAGAAGACAGAGAGTTGGGATAAAAGGGGCATTTTCACGATGGCAACCTGAAACAGTGTAGTGCCATGGGGATCACAATTATTCACAACACATTTGATGACTTGGACAAGGGAAGTGAATATACTGTTGCCAAGTTTACAGACGACACAAAAATAGGGTAGTTGCTAAAAAGTTGTTTCCCCCTCTAGTAGAGACTCGGACCAGAAGGCAGAATCTCAGAGTAAGGGGTCACCAATTACAAAGACAGAGATGAGGAGGAATTTCTTCTCTCAGAGTGCATCTGTAGAATTTTTTTTGCAGAGTGCTGCAGAGGTTGGGTCGTTAAGTATGTTCATGGTAGAGATAGAGAGATTTTTAATCAGTAAGGGAATCAATTATTATGGGGCTAAGGCAGGAAAGTTTAGTTGAGGATCATCATATCAGATCAGTCATAATCTCATGGAATGGCAAAGCAGACATGATGGGCCGAGTGGTGTATTTCTTCTCCTGTGTCTTACTGTTGCTCTTATTGTTACAATTCAAATAGTTTTTGAGCAGCAAATGATTGAGTGCGACAGATTCCCTATCAGGTTACATGACATGACAATGTTGAGGTTGATAACTCATTTGCCCAAACGATGGGATGTCTACTGCATATATCATACACTTCTATTTCATAAGACCATAAGACATAGGAGCAGGATTAGGCTATTCGGCCCATCGAGTTTGTTCTGCCATTCAATCATGGATGATATGCTTCTCATCCCCATTCTCTTGCCTTCTTCCCTTAACCTTGATCCCCTTACTAATCAAGAACCTATCTATCTCTGTCTTAAAGACACTCAGTGATTTGGTCTCCACAGCCTCTGCGGCAATGAGTTCCATAGATTCACCATCCTATAGCTGAAGAAATCCTTCTTCATCTCTGTGCTTATTAAGGTTAGAGAAATTGAAAAGATGGACAGACAGAGATACAGCTTCCTCTCATAGAGGAGTCCAAAAGAATGGGTGGATAATCTTAAAATTAGAACTGTCAGTCAGGAGTGAGATCAGAAAGTAATTCTTCATGCATCTGGCAATGAAAATCTGGAACTCTCTCCACCAAAAGGCTATTGAGGGCAAGGTTGATCGAAAATTTAAAAACCAAGTTGCAGGTTTTTGTTAACAAACAATATTTATGATTACAGATTAAAGGTGGGTAGATGGAATTCAGATCAGCTATGACATAATTGAATGATGTAACAGGCTTGGGGACTGAATGGCCTACTTCTCCTTCCCTGTTCCTTTGGGCGAGATTCTCCGCAAACGCGGAGAATCGTAAAGGGTGCCGTGGGACAGGCCGTGACCCACGGGAGCCTTCATGGCCACTTCCGGGGCCGATTCTCCCCCCCGGGCGGGGCTAGGAGCGCGGCCCCGTGCGTCACGGCGGCGCGGCCTTGACGACGGAAGTCAAGGCCGCACGTCAAGCATCACGGTGGCTGACGCGGCCGATGACGTCAGCCGCGCATGCGCAGGTTGGACAACGCATCTTTCTCCTCAGCCGCCCGGCAAGACGTGGCGGCTTGATCTTGCTGGGCAGCGGAGGGGAAAGAGTGCGTCTGTTTTGGACGCTGGCCCGACGATCGGTGGGCACCGATCACGGGCCTGTCCCCTCCCAAGCACAGTCGTGGTGCTCCCGTGCCAATCGGGCCTTAGATGCCCCAAACGGGCATCTGGCGCCCGTTTCACGACGGAAGCGAGCAGGTGTGTTTGCTGCCGTGGTGAAACGGGCGTGAAGGGCCGGCCGCTCGGCCCATCGGCCCTGGAGAATCGCCGCTCGCCGTAAAAAACAGCGAGCGGCGATTCGTGGCGTGGGTCGGGCGTGGGAGAGGGGAGAATAGCGGGAGGGCGTGAAAAATGTCGGGAGGCCTTCCCGCTATTCTCCCACCCGGCGTGGGGGGCGGAGTATCGCGCCCAATATGCATTCAAATAATAAGCGACTGTAATACTGAGGCTGATAACCTTTCTCATCCCCATTCTCCTGCCTTCTCTCCATAACTCCTGATCCCCTTATTAATCAAGAATCATCCTTCCAAATTTCAATGAGTACAGATCCAGAGTCCTCAACCACTCTTCATTTGACAAATCCTTAATTCCAGGGATTATTCTTGTGAAGGCAGGAGAATGGGGATGAGAAACATTATCAGCCTCAGTATTACATTCTTGTGAACCTCATCTGGACCCTCTCGAAGGCCAGCACATCCTTCCTTAGATACGGGCCCAGAACTACTCATAATACTCCAAATAGGGTCTGACCAGAGCCTGATACAGCCTCAGAAGCACATCCCTGCTCTTGTATTCTCGCCCTCTCAATATATTACGCATTTGCCTGCTGTTATTACTAACCATCGTTTCTAGTCTTAACCTTAGTGCATTTAGGTTAGGCATAAGCAAGAGAAAAATACTTTGGGGAACTATGTCAATACGGGGATGGGGCTTAATTTTTCTTCCAAAGCATGATTGCAATCCCGTTAATACATGCAACAGCAACATATTCCAACCCTCGCCCCCCTCTCCTCCACCTTTAGTTCCTTGCAGGAACAAAGGGTTTTTTGCTCTGCCTGCTGGGTGGTGGTGGGGGGGCGGGGGGTAGGAGGTTGTGCAGTCAGCATTAAAATAAATAGACAAAGAAATTCTGTTGGGCTCATTGACCTCATTGCTTAAACCTCACATCAGCAATTTAAATTTGCAGAAACCTATCCCAGCATCATTTTGAGTAAAGTTGTTGGGCTTTTGCTTTGGGCCTGTTTATTTGCAATAAACTCTTTGCCCCATTCTTGTAAGTTAGAATTGAAACTTCAATGCCATGACAACTGAACAGCCAGCTCCTAATCAACCTTTGCTTTTCATGGTGCAAATATAGAGCTGGGCTCCCAAAGAAGTGAAAATGCTGCCACAGATGCTGAATCAAGCTGCTTGATTACTCTATTGCCGATCTGAAAATCTATTTGCAGAGTCGCTGACCACATGTGCACTATGGTGGCAAAAGTAAACTTGTCTATTAATTACTGCCATCACCGAGGTAGCGTCTGTCTTTAAATTATTTTATTAAAGCTGGGCTTCTAACTAGAAGATAATAATGGGGGTCTGCTATTTCTCTCAGTCTGGACTGTGGGCTATTGGACAGTATTCATTTAAAAAATCTGCATTTCAGACATTTCCTGACCTTCTCAATCGGGAGAAAATCCCTACACTTCGACAGTTCAAAGATACTTCCATTTTGGGATCGCTGAGATTATGAAAGGCACTATATAAATGGAAGATTTTTTTCGATAAAATGAGAAGCCAAGAATTAATAAACCTGATATAATATAATAAATTTCTGCATTTTTATATTTTTATAGATCTCGTTGACAAGGCCACCATTTGTTGCCCTGGAACTGAGTGGCTTACTCGGCCATTACAGAGGTTAGTTAAGAGCTAACCACATTGCTGTGTGTCTGGAGTCACAAGTAGGCCAGACCAGGTAAGGATGGCAGATTTCCTTCCCTTAAAGACATTAGTGTAGCAGATGGGTTTTTAGGACAAATGATGGTAGCTGTCACGGTCACCATTACTGTTCCTTATATTCCAGATTTATTAATTGAATTCAGGCACCATGGTGGGATTTGAACCTATGTGCCCAGAGAATTGCCATGATCCTCTGGTTTACTAGTCTAATGACATTACCACTGCACGATTATCGCCCCAAAGGTCATTTAAGAGCCACTTAGTACACTACCGCCGGCAGGTGTGGTGGGAGGAGAGTAGGAAGCACACTATGTAAGCAAACTTGTGTTGGGCATTCCTGAGGCCTGTTGAATGGAGGATGGTGGCCGGGGTGGGGGGGGGGGGGGGGGGGGGGGTCCTCCTTGGGCATCCTGAGCCCAGCAGAGGGACCCACGACCTAAAGATTTCACAAAGGAATCTGAGTGTTTCAAAAGCTCCTGGAGTGCAGTGTGGAGCTCCATCTGTTGCTATGGTTAAAAAATCATCCCGACAACGAAACATCAGTTGGAAAGAACAACTTGTTGCATGGCTACAAACCAGATTTCCATTTGTGTGAAGAGCTAAAGACAGATGAGGAGTTGGACTGCAAATATTTTACTCCGTCTATCAGGGGTTCGTGCAACATTCCTGTTAGATGGCACTACTTGATTTCAGCTCTGCATGCAAGAAAACCAGCTGCACACACAACCATGACTGGTTCAACATTCATGAGAAGCTATGTACACACGTATGTGTGGATGTTTGTGCACAGAATATAAAATGCAGTCAAAGATATGATCAACCTCCTCTTCTCTCTTGGCTGCTGTGTTTGGTCACATTAATATGGAAAGTTTGATGGGTGAGTGCAGAAATGTTGGAAATATTCATTTTTTAAAAATTAATTAATAGGATGTGGGTATCGCTGGCTAGTCCAGCATTTAGTGCCTGTCCTTAACTGCCCTTGAGAAGGTGGGGGTGAGTTGTCTTCTAGAACCACTGCAGTCCCTGAGGTATAGGTACACCCACTGTGCTGTTAGGAAGGGATTTCCCGGATTTTGACCCAGCAGCAGTGAAGGGACACGGAGACGTATTTTCAAGTCAGGGTGGTAAGTGACTTGAAGGGAATCATCCAGCAGGTGGTGTTTCCAGGTATCATGTCCTTCCAGATGGGTCATGGGTTTGGAAGGTACTGCCTAAGGAGGAACATAGGAACATAAGAATTAGGAGCAGAGTAGGCAATTCAGCCTTTCGAGCCTATTCTGCCATTCAATCAGATCATGGCTGATCTCTTCCTGGTCTCAAATCCACCTGCTCACCTGATCCCCATATCCGTTTAACCTGTTTTTTTTTAACATAAATGTATCTATCCCCTTCTTGAAGTCATTTAATGACTCAGTTCCTACGCACTATGGGGCAGTGAGTTCCATAAATTCACTATCCTCTGCGAGAGGTACATCCTCCCCCTCTCAGCACTAAATCTACCGCCTCTCAACCTATATCTGTGACCTCTCATTCTAGATTGCCCCATAAGGGGGAACATTTGGTCTACGTTTACTTCATCAATCTCTTTTAGTATTGTGTACACTGCGATCAGATCCCCTCTCATCCTTCTAAACTCCAGCGAGTTTCAGCCCAAACTGAGCCTTGGTGAGCTCCTGCAGTGCATCTTGTAGATGGTACACAAGGTTGCTGCAGTTCGTCGATGGTGGAGGGAGTGGATAATTGTGGAACTGGGGCCAATCAAGCAGGCTGCTTTGTCCTGGATGATGTCGAGCTTTTTGAGTGTTGTTGGGAGCTACACTCATCCAGGCACGTGGGGAGTATTCCATCACGCTCCTGACTTGTGCCTTGTAGGTGGTGGTCAGGCTTTGGGTAGTCAGGATGTGAGTTACTCACCGCAGGGTTCCTAGCCTCTGATCTACTGCCAAAGAAGCAGCACTTAAGTGGCTATTCCAATTCAGTTTCTGATCAGTGGTTGATGTGTTGGGTAAGCTGGGTCTATGTGGACTGTGTTTGATGCAATGTAGAGCGAGACAGGCTTCCAACACTTGATGAGATGCAACACAATTTTATTTAACATCAAACTATATTACATACTTAACTGTGGGTTGACACTATGCTGACTTGACTGAAGACCTGAGGCCAGCCTGACCAGACTTACTGACTACCACATGGTGTTTGTACTAGCTGCTGCTCACGAGCTCTGACTGTCTCAGAGGCTGGATCCCGAGAGAGCGGGAAAACCAGTGCCCTCTGGCTTTATAGTGGTCGTGTCCTGTCTGGTGATTGGCTGCTGTGTTCTGTGTGCTCACTGGTCATCCTGTGTGTCAATCACTGCCTGTCTGCACTCCATCATATACATGGATGTATATTATGACAGTGGAAACTCCCAGGATGTTGAGATTTCTGCCTCCTATTCTGATCTTGACCTTTCTCATCTTCCCTATGTAGCTTCTAATTGCAGTTTTCCAGGCATCATACTTTCTTATTTCTTCGGCCTCCTGAGCTACTCCAAGCGATATAAAATGTATGAACATTTTCTGTTTTTTCCTGGCTTCTCTGCAGGTTTCTTTAATCTTTCTAAACTTTATCCAGTTCTTCCATTTCTATGTGAATTTCACCCAGTCATACTGCCCTTTGTTCCCGTCTATTTTGCAGCTGCTTTATTCACCGGTTTGACAGCAATGACCTTTGTGTATCATCTAGCATGTTCAACATGGTTCATCTTTCTACAACATTGAAAATAATTTGTTCACATATTATTCCCTTTAGCTTCTTCTTTGTGATACACCGACTCATCTTTTCATTCCTGTTTTCCCATTTTCCGTTGTCAGTCAGTCCCATGTCAGTCAGTCAGAAGCAACTTACTGTGTCGGTGGGGGTGGAGTAGGGGTGAATTGGGGGGGGTCAATAAAGTGGGTGGAGGGCTTGAAGGGGGTGGGGGGGTGGAGATCGGGGCTGCCATTCAAAATGGCGCCCCGAATTGTGAACAACCATTTCTGCTGGAGCAAAAGAAATTCAGAGGAAGCTCCCAGTGTGCTTGCCCTTGTGTTCGTCCCAAAAGGAAGCATCGTATCAAATATGTTTTACGGAAGGATAGAAACCTGTGGTTTGCATAGAATTACATAGAGGGCACAATTCAGTGGACTTGAAACTAAATCCAATGTCGGTGCGTTAATCAGGGTATTTTTCTATGGCTACAGCACTGAGAAGCACTCCACTATTTAATAGCCTTTCTTTTGGCCTTGGCAAGTTTCTCTCCGCCGAGGCAATACTTAGATGCCATTTTGAAAGAAGCCCTGATCTTCATCCAGCCCGCCCCCATTTTAGGCCCCACCCCGCCACCCGCTTTATTGATGATCCCCCCCCTCCTCACACCCCCACAATCTTGGAGAGGCCCCTGGGAGCGCCTCCCCCCCCCCCCCCCCCCCCACCTCCACCTCCTTCTAATTGGCAAGAACCCCCTGGCCTGACCCCTAGCAGTGCAAACCTGGCATCCAGGCACCCTGGCAGTACCCCTCGAACCCTGGCAGTGTCACCTCTGAATCTTGGTGGTGCCGAGGTGACACTGCCAGGTTGGTTGGGTGGCACTGCCATGGTGCCAGGCTGACAGTGCCATGATGCCCAGGTGCCGGGGAGTGCCAGGGTACCACTCTGCCCTTTCCCTGAACAGTTGCAGAAGAGACCCCCCCTCAGGTGCCGTTACACCTCATCCACTCTGGTGTGGACCAGTATTAAACGTAACCCTGGCACTTCTCTCTCTCCAGCACCCAGCGAGGACAAGATCCAGATCATGCAGGGTGGAGCGAGTTGGGTGAGTTGCCCATCGCCCGGCACAGAGCCTGATTTGGGGCTCTCGCGCAGTTTGTCTGTTGTGCCAAGATCCACGCTGGGCACAACAGGGACGCTGAATCGCACCCAGAATATATAGCAGAGAAACAGGTAATTCAGCCCATCTGATTCTACAACACTCTTTATCCTCCTCACTATTCTCCTTCTACCTTTATTCATCTAACCCTGTCAGTTCATCCACCTGTTTCTTTCTCCCTCGTGTAATTAACTTGATTTCCCTTCTAGGCTATTTGCCATAGCTGTTCTTTCTCCAAACAGGTCCCACATTCTCTGAGTAAAGGGGTTCCTGCTGAATTTCTTACCACTCATTGGTTTCACAGCGATCTGCCTCAGTGCAAGTCCTCTGTTGCTTTCTCCCAGCCTTGAGGTCATGCATGTTCCTCTTCAGTTGCTTGTTGGAGCCTCCCACTTTCAATTTCAATGATCAATATTGATCATGAAAGAAGAAAATATGAGGTGGCTTCCCATTGTCTTCCTCATGTTTGCTTTCAAGATGCGGGCTGGGATTCTCCCCTACCCGGCGGGGTGGGGGGTCCCGGCGGGACGGAGTGGCGTGAACCACTCCGGCGTCGGGCCTCCCCAAAGGTGCGGAATTCTCCGCACCTTTAGGGGCCAAGCCCTCACATTGAGGGGCTAGGCCCGTGCCGGAGTGGCTCCCGCTCCGCCGGCCGGCACGAACGGCCTTTGGCGCCCCACCAGCTGGGGCCGAAAAGCCTTCGCCGGCCGGCGGAAGTCCGTGCATGCGCCGGTGCGACAGCGACTGCTGATGTCATACCAGCGCATGCGCAGGAGAGGGGGTCTCTTCCGCCCCCGCCATGGTGAAGGCCATGGCAGGGTGAAAGAAAAAGAGTGCCCCCACGGCGCAGGCCCACCCGCCGATCGGTGGGCCCCAATCGTGGGCCAGGTCACCGTGGGGGCACCCCCCAGGGTCAGATCGCCACGCCCCCCCCCCCCCCCCAGGACCCCGAAGCCCGCCCATGCCGCCAATCCCGCCGGTCAGGTAGGTGTTTTGATTCGCGCCAGTGGGAGAGGCCTGTCAGCGACGGGACTTCAGTCCATCGCGGGCCGGAGAATCGCCGTGGGGGGACTGGCGTGGCGCAATCCCCGCCCCCGCCGAATCTCGGGGGGTAGAGAATTCGGGACACGCGGGGGGCGGGATTGACGCCGGCCCTGGGCAATTCTCCGACCCCCCGGGGAGGGAGTTACTGGATGGAAGGCCGCACGTGAATGATTATCGGTGGTGAAAAGAGTGGAATAAACCAACATACGGAGCAGTGGCTGCAACCAGAGCTGCAGAGTTGCCACTGTGGTAAAATGAGGCGTGATTAGGAAGGGAAAGCAAAGGTAAAAACCATTAAATCAATTCACTGAGGGCAGGGGAATTGGCAAAGAAAGTTAACCTTTTTTGCTTACACTGTTGACAATCCTGATATGTGTTTCATGCATTTTCTTGGTTTGATTTCAGATTTTCAGCATTTGTCATTATTTATTTGTTTTCTTCTTCTTCTCTATTGATGAATGGATCTCTTTTTTGCAACAAAAAATTTAGATTAGGCCTTTTACCTCTGATGGAGTCAACATTTCAATATCTTGCCACATGTCATGCTGGACAGGTAGCAACATAGATGGAATTAGACAAGGGATAACCAGGCTTCTCATTTCGCTTAGCAGAATTAAAGAGAAAACCGGTCAGAGATAGGATGAAAATGCAGCGTGACCAACAAAGCTTGACGGAAAGCGATATTGCTGAAGATCATTGGAAACTATACTCAGCACAGATTGAGAACAAGGGCGAATGATTCAGCCACAGAAGATATTATGTTGTGGTGTGTACAAAGTGACATCAGATGCAATATCCCTCCTTCATGCCAGCACTCCTGAAGAAATGGTCTGTTCAAAGGTTTAGATGCAAAAGAAAAAGTCATTTGCCTTCAAAACCTGCAGACTAACATTCCCCCTTAAATGGCATTAGTAGTGCAAATGCATCAAGTAAATTGACTGAATGTTGCTGGAGAGAAAATGATAATATTTAAACCCACAGCGCAATCAGCTATTTGAAGTTTTAATTAAATTGCCAACCATTGTGGGCCTGGATATAAGTTCAACACAAATTAAGGATTCAAAGATTAGAGTCAGGAAAATACCCCGTCATGATATGCAAACATGCACATAATGATATACAGACAGGCAGCTAATGAACACAGAGAACAGGACATGACCAATGAGCAGGCAGGACACTCAGGGGTGGTATCTCACTATAAAAGGCATGAGGCATTCACACTCCGTCTCTTTCAACTGATGAACATCTACAGAGTGAGTCAGGATGTATCTACAGTAACACACCTCCAGCACGTGGCTAAGAGCTAGTCTGGTTCAGTCAGACAGAGTAACCACACTTAGGTTAGCAGAGTGTTAAACTCACAGAGAACTGTGCCAACTGTGCTACTGGTTCAATAAATCAGATTGAACTAACTTCAGGATCTGGAGTATCTTTGGTCAAAGCTGCATAAAGTTGCAGCCCGTGTTATCCCAGAGTACATAACACATCATACCTTTCTCATATTCATAGAATCCATACAGTGCCAAAAGAGGCCATTCGGCCCATCAAGTCTACGCCAACCCTCTGAAAGAGCACGCTAACCTATGCCCATTCCCACACGCTATTCCCGGAACCCCGGAACCCCAGCTAATGTTTGGACACCAAGGGGCAATTTAGCATGGCCAATCCACCTAACCTGAATTGAACGCAGATCCCTGATGCTCTGAGGCAGCAGTGCTAACCTATGTGCCACTGTGCCGCTTCAATAATTGATTTTATTTTTATATTCGTGTTCTCCATCTTGACAGGCTTTAAATCCATCTGATAATGTTATTGTACCGTTAAAACAGCTGAACAATGTGCATCTCTCCATTATTTTTAAAAAGCACCAACCTGTTCCAAGAAAATTGAATTTAATCTAAGTTCATAAAACATTCATATCCGTCTTTCAGATCAGATGTTACACTTAGCCCTCTCAGGTGATCGAAAAAGATCCCAAGTCACTACTTTGAAGAAAAGCAGGTGAATCCTTTGCGCTCTCTCTTATCGCTCAAACTAACATCACGAACAATAGATTCAGAGAACCATAGAATCCCTGCAGTGCAGAAGGAGGCCATTCCGCTCATGGAGTCTGCCCTGACCCTCTGAAGGAGCACCCTACCTGGGTCCACTCCTCAGCACCATCCCTATAACCCCACCTAACGTTTGGACACTAAGGGGCAATTTAGCAAGGATGATCCACCTAACCTGCACATCATTGAACTCTGGGAGGAAGCCAGAGCACCCGGAGGAAACCCATGCAAACACAAGGAGAACATGCAAACTCCATACAGTCACCCAAAGTCCCTGGCGCTGTGAGGTAACAGTGCTAACCATGTGTGCCACTGTCATTAGCCAGAATTGTCCAGCCATTCACGCCGGTGGGATCGCCCATCAACGGCACCTCCGTCACTGGTTTCCTGGCAGCTAGGGGTGCGTTCCATGGGAAACACCGCTGACAACGGTGGGACCAGAAGATCCTGCCCCCGGCCAAAGGCGAGCCTGTTTCACCGCCAGCGAAACACGCGACAGGTTGCATAGAAAATCTCGCCCATTATTTAACTTTTGGGACCTTGCTGTGCACAAATTGGTGACCACATTTCCTACATTACAATAGTAACTGCATTTTTTTTAAAAAGCTCATTTCCTTGAAAGCACTTTGGAATATTCTGCGATGATGAAAGGTGAAGAAAAGAATTTTGCACATGATTAACATCGCTGACAGTCATTTATATTAAAATATGTATGTTACAATTCCAAGCTTTCATTGGGAATTCAAGTGGCAAAACTAAAGGAAACAGAACAGGGACATTTGGACTGACCTTCCCTGTTACATTGCAGTGGAGGTCGCTCTATGTCACAGACCCTGCTGGATGAAGCAAAACACATTCTAGTCATGGCAAATGTACAGCTTGCAAACATGAAATTGCAGCGTCAAACCAGCCCCAATCAAAATTATGAATGGCATTCTCTGTAACTGTCCTTATCCTTAACCTCTCTGTGCCTTAAATGCACTTGACCCTCTTTCTCCAACTCATTCCTTCCATTATATCCCTTGTGCCTCACTTGGTTTAACTCTTGTCTGTGGTGCCTGACTTGGAGGGGGCCCTGGCAGTGGTGGTATTCCCATGCTTCTGCTTCTCTTGTCCTTCCAGGCAGTGGAGATTGTGAGTTAGTGAGGCGCTGTGATATTAGACTCAGAAATAATTATTTATCCATAAGCAAATAATAAGGAAAACTGCAAGAGATAGAAAGCTGAAGTAAAATCAGAAAACCCTGCAAATGCAACATCTGTAAAAAGAAAAAACAAATGGCATTAATTTGGGTTTTACCCTCCCTCAAATAGAAGGCTACAAAATAAATATACATTTTAGTTATGGGGAAGAAGGAAGTAGCAGGAGAAAAGCAACAGATATACCAGTCGCGGACAGAGAGTTCATCGGTTAATTGAATTGCCATATTTGTTTAACAATTTTTTGTTAGGCACAGTGTCTGACAAGATTACATACAGATGCTACATCATAGATCTATTACAAGTTTTATAAAATAATCCATTCTCGAAATGTCATGTGCACTAATCTGAGTTATTTCCATTATTATTAGGATCAAAGCCCTATCCTGGTAAAATACAGCATTCTACATCCGTCTGCTCAGTAGCTATTCCATGTTCCTAATCCTTCCTTGTCTTAGTGTCTGCTAAACTGCTTTTATATAGGTGTCTATAATTGGTCAACTTTACTACGATTACAAACCTAGAATATTTGCAAACGCATCAAAGAACGCATCCCGTACCAGCCTCCCCGAACAGGCGCCGGAATGTGGTGACTAGGGGCTTTTCACAGTAACTTCATTGAAGCCCACTCGTGACAATAAGCGATTTTCATTTCATTTCATTTCAAGAAACCTGTGACACAGCACATTCAATGAAGCTAACCTCAATGTCAGAAAATAAGGCAATCAAAATGAATGACTTCCAGTAGGGAGATGAAAGCACATCTTTTTAAATATATATTTCTATTAGATTTTTAAAGATTTTACGAATAACATAACAAGAAACATTTTCAATGCAAAACAACTCCAGTGAAGAACAAGATAGGATGATTTTGGAATAAGAAACTTTATGAACGGGTGCCTCCAGCTTTAATACTGGATCAATCCAAAAGAACCAATTAGTGAGAGAAAGGCCAAATAAATAAGATTCGATAACACCTCAGGCTGCAGATCTTTATGTATTACATGTTCAAGACTTACAACATGACTCAAGGGAAATGTTACAGGAGTAGGTCAGTCAAGGCTGAGCCTATAAATTTGAGATGCGGATCCCACACTTTACGGAATGCATCAGACTTGGAATACATTACTGATGTCAGGAATTTCACAGGAATACATTCCATGGCTAATTTATGCTATTTTAAATTGAAGGATATTTGTCACTGATCCAGGAGCAGAGGCTATTTTTAGGAGCTGCTAATGTTGTACAGCCTTTTTTCATTAATGTCAATAACTCTCCCATCTGGAAGACCCAGAATTAGGAACAAAGGATTAAGTTCTAAAGCTCTGACTAATATCCTCTCAATCTCCCTAAATACACAAGACCAATATTAACACAGGTCCATGTGCAGTGTATATAATCACCCTCGGCTACCAGGCATTTTAGGCACATCGGGGAGATAGCAGGATCAACCTCTGTCTTAGACTAGGTGTGATATGCAGATGGCACAGTATCTTAAACTGAGTCTCATTCATTCTGTTGGAAACCAAAATGCTATTGTCAGAATTGCAAATACTACCCCATGTCTCCTCCTCAATATTCATTGCCAAGTCTTCTTCCCAAGAATACAAGGGACCCAATGTACTAACATAGGATCTAGAGCACAAGCTATCTTGTTCAGGCTCCGCAAGTATCAGGATTTTTTTCCACCAAGGAAATAGAAGAATTAAGATGCAGAGTTTATCTTATTAAAGATGTGGAGATGCCGACGTTGGACTGGGGTGAGCACAGTAAGATGTCTGACAACACCAGGTTAAAGTCCAACAGGTTTGTTTCGAATTACTAGCTTTCGGAGCACTGCTCCTTCCTCAGGTGAATTCCTTCCATTCACCTGAGGAACGGGCAGCGCTCCAAAAGCTAGTGATTCAAAACAAACCTATTAAACTTTAACCTGGTGTTGTAAGTCTTCTTACTATCTTATTCAAGGTAAAGTCTCTGAATTGCAGATACTTAAATAAGTAGTGTCTTACGATGTCAAATTGTTGGCATTACTGCTCAAAGGATGACAAGGGGGCATCACTGAACATACCTCCCAGTTGACAAGAGACTCCATCTCTCCAAATGTCGAATCCATGGCCCATAAGACCAGGAGGGAGGTCCGGTTGCCCTGGATGGGAGAGAGTTAGTGGGCCATTCTCCACTCAAACAATAATAGGATTTTTGCATCTAGCAGAATCTGTCCTACTGTCCCCATAAAATAACAGGACCTGCAGAGAGTAAACTGACTTGTCTCCTTCATTACCGAGCCAAATTGATCCTTTGTATTCAAATCCCTTTTAAATCTAAGTTGAGAGGCCAGTTGATAGAGCCTAATAGTTGGGACACCCAAACCCCCTGGGAGGGCAGCACGATAGCATAGTGGTTAGCACAATTGCTTCACAGCTCCAGGGTACCTGGTTCGATTCCCAGCTTGGGTCGCTGTCTGTGCGGAGTTTGCACGTTCTCCCCGTGTGTGCGTGGGTTTCCTCCGGGTGCTCCGGTTTCCTCCCACAGTCCAAAGATGTGCAAGTTAGGTGGATTGGCCATGCTAAATTGCACTTAGTGTCCAAAATTGCCCCTAGTGTTGGGTGGGGTTCCTGGGTTATGGGGATAGGGTGGAGGTGTGGGCTTGGGTAGGGTGCTCTTTCCAAGAGCAGTTGCAGACTCGATGGGCCGAATGGCCTCCTTCTGCACTGTAAATTCTATGATTCTATGAGTTGCAGCTTGGTGAACTTTAGTCGAGCTTTTTCTTATTCCAAATAAACAAATTGATCATTCCATTCATCTCTTTTCAGGCTCCAGCTAACAACATGATTTACAACATCAGCAAGGAGTATAGCAATCTAGCAAAACATTAATTTTAATCAAGACAATCCTTCCCTGCCATGAAACCAAGCAAAAATTCAAGCAAAAATTCCAGGAAGTCGAGAGCATGGTGAGAGATTGCGGGTGTAATTCAGAAATCATGTTGCGCTCTGCGTGGAGCTAGGCATACCTGGTGAATCCCGAGAGAGCCTCAAATTGGGTTCCACACTGGGTGCTGGGAACCGGGCACAGGGCACTGCCATGATCAAGATGGCACTGCCAGGGTGTCAGGCTAGCAGTGCCAGGGAGCCTGGGTGCCCAGTTGGCAGTACCAGGGATTGGGCCCAGGGATGCCTTGCCAATTGGAGGGGGTTGCGGGGAGGTTCCCAGTGGCCTCGACAAGATTGGAGGGTAAGGGGTAGGTCCAGAAAGCAGGGGGGATGGAGGGTAAAGATCAGGGCTGCCGTTCAAAATTGCACTCCGATCTACAATCGGCTGTTCCTACTGGCGAGGAAATCTCCCTAAGTGCGGTCTCCGAATAAAGAAACTCCCCGAGTCCAAAAAAAAGGCAAAGTGCCGTTGAATAATGCAGCCGCCGAGAAACACCTCATCAAGATACGTCCAAAACGGACTAAAACGTTTGTCTGCTGAATCGCGCCCTACAACACTTCCCATAGAGCAAGAGGACACCAACTGTAGGTTAGTGCTAGATGGAAAAAATAGCCAATCTTAGTGTGAGATTGAAAAATCCTTAACTCTAGGTTGCTAGATCCTTTACACGTCCAGGTATCCCATTTCCTCACACGCTGAGGCCAATGCTCTCTAGCCTGCAGAGTGGGAGGACTTCTAGTCACTGGGAGCTTGTCCATTAAGTGGTTCAGATGATAATTAAAGTCACCACGCACATGTACTATGTAATAATCCTTTAACAATTGCATACCTGCCTCCCCTATCTTTAACAAATTCTCCATTTTGAAGGGAACATTCATGTTGACCAAAACTGCCATGCCCCTACTGCTCGCAATGAAGGAAGCAATACAATCCTGACCCAGAATGGATCGAACTTGTTCTTCTCTATGATAGTAAATGTGTCTATGCCTATGTAGGACATAATCAACAGTATGAAAACCCAACATAACAAAATACAATAAAATCACGACAGCAATAGTTCCATAATTCCACAAGACCATAAGACATAGGAGCAGAATTAGGCCACTCAGCCCATCGAGTCTGCTCTGCCATTCAATCATGGCTGATATGTTCTCATCACCATTCTTCTGCCTTCTCCCCATAACCCCTGATCCCCTTATTAATCAAGAACTTTTGTATCTCTGCCTTAAAGACACTCAGTGATTTGGCCTCCACAGCCTTCTGCGGCAAAGAGTTCCACAGATTCACCACACTCTGGCTGAAACAATTTCTCCTCATTTCTGTTTTAAAGGATCATCCCTTTAGTCTGAGATCTTGTCCTCTGGTTCTAGTTTCTCCTACAAGTGGAAACATCCTCTCTGCGTCCACTCAACTTTCCTCAACAAAGGTGAGGAGCCACAAGGCTAGCCTACGGTCATACTGTCATTGCTATCAGGAGACAACCTCCTCAACAAGGAGGAGGAGAAAAATGTCAAGAAGCGGATGGGAGCCAAATGCCCCTCCCACATTTTGAACTCACCCCCGAGACCTGTACCCTCCACCCACTTCTCGGCAATGACACCACTCGGTTCTCACGTGAATAAAGAGAGGATATAATAGGAAAAGATGGCAGATAATTAGTGGGGAGGCGGTGGTGCAGTTTCCAATTGTCGTAAAACCCATCTGGTTCACTAATGTCCTTTAGGGAAGGAAATCTGCCATCCTTACCTGGTCTAGCCTACATGTAACCACAGCAATTTGGTTGACGCTTAACTGCCCACTTCAAAGGCAATTAGGGATGGGCAATAAATACTGGCACAGCCTGCGATGCCCATGTCCCATGAACAAATAAAAAAAAACAGCACAGCTTCTACTAAAGACAATAAAAGTCCTTGGAACACTTAAGGACAAGAAAAAGACATTAATTACAGTGGTTAACACTTCCCGTTAAACAGAGTATATGATCATCAAATCAGACAAACAATAACATGATAGGAAGCAAGTCTGGATTTCAACTTTTCAGATCCGCAGAATATCAGTCCAACTCTCTGCCCTTTGTGGATTTAACGTAAGTCAAGGCACTAATTAGACCACCAAAAGAGAGTCGTGGACATCGATTTCAGGGTAGCAGGATAATACATGCCATAATTAATTCCAGCGGCCTTAAGTTGCCTTCAATCTTCGTCGAAGCCACAACGCTTCAGTGTCTTTGCCGCCAGAAAGTCCTGGAAAAAGGACTCTCACTACTCTCACTCGGCCTCACTACCTCCAGGATCCTCAGGCAATCTTTAAAATAATGGAAGCGAATGATTATTGGCCTGGGATGTTGATTGTCTGTTGGCCTCTGTGGTTGTCACCACTGTTGTATATATATCACATATGAGGTGTAATACGGTGTATACTACAGGTACGGGGGTAGATCCCTGCCTGCTGGCTTCACCCAGTAGGTGGAGTATAAATGTGTGGGCTCACCGAGCTGCAGCCATTTCGACAGCAGCTGCGGGAGGCTACACATCTCTGCTTAATAAAGCCTCGATTACACTCTACTCTCGTCTCGTCGTAATTGCTTGGCATCAGCCTCAAAGATAGGTGCGTCCTTTCCAACTTAAAACCTTCAGCCTTCACATTTTTTTTAAAAACGTGACAGCCAGTTCTCAAAGAACTTAACAGAAGCCACATCCTCAACTCCTTCTGGCAGATCGATGACCTAGGCTATTCTTTCTCCGGCCAGGGTTTGCCAAATCTTCCAGGATTTCTGACCTGCCACACAGCTGGTTTTCCAAGGATAAAATTTGAGCTTCAGCTGAGGAAGCAACACTTTCGACTTTCCGGATTCTTTCCTCCGTTTCCTCAGGCCTCGTGTTAGTATTCCGCAGCTCCGGCTCATGAGCACTTAAATTTCCCGTCGTCAAGCCAAGTCTCTGACCTATTACATGGATAATATTCAGCAGAAATAGTTTTCAGAGCCTTAACGAGCGCTGGGTCGCGTGACCGCTCAAGGATCAAGTGGCCATATTGAAAAGAAGGCTCCACTCCCACTGAATTCGAACGTGCTCTTTCATCGCCGGATTTCTTCTCATGTTTTGCCATTTTCTCTCTCATATTGATCCAAAAGTCTTCCACGGATGTACTACAAAATATTAACTTTCAGATTAGGCAGGCATGTGCTGAGCAAACAGGATAAAAGACGGATTATAAAGCGAATGGCATCTGAGCCTGCGGATAAGCTGCTATTCCCGCACCCACATCACGTGGTCCCCCCATAACAGCGCATTTGTATTTGAAAGGTTCAGTATAATGTCTCAATGAACAGTGAAAATATCTTACAGATTGCAGTAAATAGATAGAAACATAGCCATCGCAAAATGGATTAAAGCAACACGGAACAGGTAGGTGATTGGTTTTCAACCAAGTCGATATATTGGATCCCATTTGTTCTGCAGCTTAATGAGTTAGTCTATTCTGAGCTTTATTTACAAATTTCTCAGAGTTCAACAGAAGTTTGACTTTCAGTTGGTCTCTGCAGTGAGATTTCAAAACACGGGCGGTCAGATTTTCCATTCCTGAGAATAAGTGTTGTTGCCGGAGTAGGATTCCTGGAGTTCTACAACAGCAAAGCTAACATTGCACCCGGACCGATTCAACGACCATTAAGCAGCTAGCACCTGCACCACGTGGAACACAATCGATTCCAATGAGTAACGGTGCGGGATTCACCGGGTCCTGGATTAACACTGAGGATCTGATAAGGTGGGAGTCGCCTATACACACGACTCTCCACACACACCATTCCAGCCAACAAGATGACAGCAAGGCGCGGCGTAGCCCGAGATTCACTGACGCGTAACTGGAGACTCTGCTGGACACTGAGGAAGAGAGGTGGACAACCCTGTAGCTCGGGCTGGTAAGAAGGCTGCCAGCTGCTGCCATTCACTGGGCCTGGGCACAGGTGGCGGAGGTGGTCAGCGCCGTGAGCAACACCTGACAGACTGGCCAGCAGTGCCAGAAGAAACTGCACAACCTCCTCAACGTGCCCAAGGTGAGTAGGCAGCACTGTGCCCCTGGCAGCAACCCCAGTCCCACACATCCGCAACTCGACCTCCCCTCGCCCACCCAGAGAGCGGCCAAACTCCCACCCTGCACCACATGCTGGCACCCATACCAGCCCCCATGGCCAGGTGCCCTAGCCACTGAAGCCACCAGCTGCCCACCTCCTGGACTGCATGCATTGGATTGTCTAATACTGCGTTTTCTGTGCCCCGCCCTCAACTCCAGGAGAAGGATGCGCACAACCATGGGGAGCGAGAGATGACTGGAGGGGGGCTGCTGGACCTGCGGTCTCTCACCACAGCAAACCAGAGGGCACTGGACATGGCCAGCGGGCCAAAAGAACGTCAGTCGCAGGGGCCGAGGTCGACTTTGCGCTAGGAAGAGAGATCCTGCTGAGTTGCGGTTCCCCATGACACATGTAAAACTCCCCCCCCCAACACCACACCCCCACCAACACCACCCTCACGCCCACCGCCAACCTCACAGCCCCGCTGCACCACAATATCACGGGATATTGACGGTAGCCATCGACCCGCATCCCAGAATGCCGCGGAGCTCAAGTCCAGGGATGACACTGACTTCCCATCACAGCTGTTTCCAACACCCTCCCCCATCCCCAGAGACACTCACCTCGGCCGGGCAATTTAGTGAAGAGGCTTCTGGGGAACTCTCTGGTGCGCATCATGTGATAGCATGGTTGGGTTGTAATTCACGGACTAACCAGTAGGAATTTCAATTATATGTAAGTAAGAAGTCTCACAACACCAGGCTAAAGTCCAACAGGTTTGTTTGGAATTAGCTTTCAGAGCGCAGCTCCTTCATTCGGTGAGTCCACAATTTTCACAATTTGACTCAACTGATGAAGGAGCTGCACTCTGAAAGCAAGTGATTCCAAACAAACTTGTTGGAATTTAACCTGGTGTTGTAAAACTTCATACTGTATCCACCCCAGTCCAACACCGCCATCTTCACATCATAATATATAAGTGAATATTAGAGTCAGGTGATGTCCGACTAACTAGGAAGCTGGGTTTGTGCATATTCAAACTGTTTTTCATCTGTTGTTTTGTATATATTTGACCCACAGTTAATGTTAATAAATCATTTATAGCTTTAGCTACAAGTGTTCTTGTAATATAAACCAGTTCTCCGACAAGAAAAGTACATGGTACCTGGACTGGATGGTATTAAACATTGAGGAAAAAAACTATCACATCATTGAGTGAAGCAACAATGTCCACAGAGGTTTGAAGATTTTGTAGGCTGTAAGAATGAACCACATGCAGTCGTTGAAGCCACCAGTGAATCTCAAATTTCATGGTAATGTGGACAGCAACTGGTGTGTGTAGAAACAGCAATTTAATCTGTTTCTTACTGCAGTAAATTTAGGAGGTCAATCAGTAATTTGACGATTTGATGAACATTGCACTCCCAGAAAGAATTAAATTTATGAACGCTTTGTGTTTAGATCATGTTTACAGAATACAGAAGAGCACATAGATCATTTCATCACTGATTTAAAGTTAAAAGCTATAATTTTTCTGCAATCGAATATTTCATGATTTGAGACCAAAATGTGTTTGGTCGATTGAAAATAAACTGAGGGGACAGTTGCTGGGGGAATCGGAGCTGTCTTTGGAACAAACCATTAAGGATTTATCAGGCTCATGAACTAGCATCACAGCATTCTAAAATGTTTCTCAGTAATGGTGCTGTCTTCTTGGAGGAAAACACTCCGGTTGCAGCCCTTTTTCCAAAATGGCAGTAAACGTCCAAAAATAGGCGGGAAAGTTCCTGCAGCTTCTCGAACACCAAGAAACATGTTAAAGATCAGGACAAAGTATTTCTTTGTAAATGATGTGGTCAAAGACACAAATTAAGGCAGTGAACAGCATTTGGCAAGTTTTGTTCCAGTTGAAAAGGAAAAAAAATCACTTTGCCCAGAATTGTTACTCTAAGTTAAACCCCAGATCAGTCTGGAAGACAATGGAAGAGAGTCTCCAGGGATGAAACATCATTGTTTTTTGGAGTAATAACAGAGAAGAATAATTTTATGGAGACATCAAAAAATTCTCCAGCACTTAAAAAAATGCAAACTGATACTCCATTTAAAATAAATATGGCTGATGAGGACTCATGGCTGCTACACTTGAAGTGAACTGTACACTGGTCCAATTGAAGTTAGACACAAATGCCAAAGCCAATTTAATCAGCATGAATGATTCAAAAAATCTAAAAATTCAGCCGATTGTAAGAAATATTTCACTCTTAGTCAATATCTCCTGAACAGATTATCTGGTAATTTATCTCAACTTGCTGTCTGCAAGTTGTTTGCTATGCTTCCTGCCTTGCAACACTGAATACACTTCAAAAGTACTTCATGGAGGGGGCAGCACAATGGCACAGTGGTTAGCATTGCTGCCTCACGGCGCCGAGGTCCCAGGTTCGAATCCCGGCCCTGGGTCACTGTCCGTGTGGAGTTTGCACATTCTCCCCGAGTTTGCTTGGGTTTCACCCCCACAAGCGAAAGCTGTGGACTGGCCATGCTAAATTGCCCCTTAATTGGAAAAAATAAATTGGGTTCACTAAATTAATTTTAACAAAGTACTTCATGGAATGTCAAGTGCTTTGGAAAAGCTTATGCTTGTGGAAGGCACTATATAAATGCAAGTCTTTCTTTCATGTCCAAAAATGGATGGGAATATTATAATTTAAATACCCCTTTCCTTCCATTTTCACCTTAGCATCAAAATACGTAGAATATTGACGTGCATTCTTTCAATGGGCAGTACTGAGAAGCAGGGGTACAATTTTGACAGGATGCTTTGTCGAAAACAATTAATTGCAGAACAATTGCATTTGGAAAAGTAAGAATTTTGAAAACAAAAATATTCTTTACCTGTGACCAGCACTACCTGCCAAGATGCACAGTGCCAACTGATAAGTATCATACTAACAAGTGTCCATCTCATAGCAGGGGTGTGAATCTGTGGCGACATACAACCCCCCCCCCCCCCCCCCCCCCCCCCCCCCCCCCCGCAGCCATTAATGAATATGATAATTCTCCTGACCACAGACTACTTGTTTGGGATCTGAGGCACAGGCAGAAGTGCCACCCTTCACAGAACCCACTGTCACTATGGCCACCAGAAAAATCTGACTCACTTAATATCGCTTCAAGGAAAAGGTTTCTGGGATAGATTGGGAGCTGGGGATAGCTGGGAAAAATAAGAGTGCCTCGGAAGTTCTTGATTGGCAAAATCTTTAAAATTGTATCAGAAGGATCAGTCTTTCTGTGACAGCTGATTCTCTTATCCCATCAGCAGTTCTTCCTTGGCCCAGGCAGAAAATGCACGAAGCTGGCAGTCATTTTCAAATCCTCCCAGGCCATAGGTGAGGGGCCAGAGGACTGGAGGACTGCTCACATTGTCCCATTATTAAAAGAGGGAGGTAGGGATAGACCAGGAAATTATAGGCCAGTCTGCCTAACCTTGGTTGTGGGGAAGTTACTAGTAAGAATTATGAAGGACAGAATAGCATTTGGATTAATCAGGGGTAGTTAGGAGGGACTTATTAAGGGAAGGTCTTTGACAAATTTAATCAAATTTTTTGAGGAGGTAACCAGGAGTGTCGACAAGGGTAATGCATTTGATGGTCTATATGTACTTTAACAAAGCTGTTGACAAGGTCCCTCATGGCAGAGTGGTGAAGAAAGTAAGGCTAATGGGATCCAAGTCAAAGTGGCACATTGATCCTAAATTGTTTTTCTTTCTTTTTAATCATTTGCGGGATGTCCGTTGCTGATTGGGCCAGCATTTCATGCCCATCCCTAATGGCTCTTAAACTGAGTGGCTTTCCAGGCCATTTCAGAGGGCATTCTGGATTGGATTGGATTGGATTTGTTTATTGTCACGTGTACCGAGGTACAGTGAAAAGTATTTTTCTGCAAGCAGCTCAACAGATCATTAGAAAAGGGAATTAAACAACATTCAAGAAAATACATGAGAATACATAATAGGGCAACACAAGATATACAATGTAACTACATAAGCATTGGCATCGGTTGAAGCATACAGGGTGTAGTGTTAATGAGGTCAGTAAATAAGAGGGTCATTTAGGAGTCTGGTGACAGTGGGGAAGAAGCTGTTTTTGAGTCTGTTCGTGCGTGTTCTCAGACTTCTGAATCTCCTGCCCGATGGAAGAAGTTGGAAAAGTGAGTAAGCCAGGTGGGAGGGATCCTTGATTATGCTGCCCGCTTTCCCCCAGCAGCGGGAGGTGTAGATGGAATCAATGGATGGGAGGCAGGTTCGTGTGATGGACTGGGTGGTATTCACGACTCTCTGAAGTTCCTTGCTGTCCTGGGCCGAGCAGTTGCCATACCAGGCTGTGATGCAGCCCAATAGGATGCTTTCTATAGTGCATCTTGTAGCCATCTAAAATGGACACCAGTATACAAAATGGAGAACTGCAAAGACTGCAGGGAAAAACGGACATAGTCCAGGACAAACAGCTTGCAGAAGCTTTCAACAGTGAGACACTCGTAAAAACCGGTTTCCCCACAGCTGCAGAGTCCAGGCAGCGATGTTAATGGGAAAACGATCTGCATACTAATGAGGTGATACCGGGACAGTCCCAGATACAATAGATATATTTAAGTATCGATTGATACTTTTCTATAGCGAAGCAGACAGGATGGCGCCAACGAAACCAGGACAATAAGCCCTAAGAACCGCCCCAGCCATCAAGGAAACAACCCTAGGATAGGGGGGTTCGAATCATATCGATTGGGAAAGACCCAATCAATCCCCAGCAGGTGAGAGAGCCCGCCCCAAGGGGCACGGACCTCGGGGGAACTATAAAAGAAGGTCCCGCGCATGGTTCGGCCTGTTTTGTCTCCGGCTCCTGCTGTCTCCTGTTGCCTCCTGTCTCCGGCCTCCGACTCCAGCCTCCAGACTCCTGTCTTTCATCACCGGCCGTTGAGCAGCAGCCATCTATAAGTAAGTGCCAAAATAACGATCGCTACGTGACCCAGGCATTGCTTGTACTCTTGCCGACTATTAGCGAACAGAAGTTGCAGACCAGAAAGGAACAAAGGCCTTGTTCCCTGACCTTGCTTGTTCCTACTTAGATAAGTATTAGTCTTTTAGCGTGTGCATGAGTATTTATTATAATTGTTATAATAAACTCTAATTGTTTTGGACTTACTAATCGGTGTATGATTTTATTGACTTGAACTTGACCTTAGCACTTGTGACAGTGTCTCTTATGGCACCTGGCGACTCCAGAGCATAGAAATAAGAAACAGAACCAAACAAGTGTGAAGCACACTGCCTCTATTGGAGGAGTGTTAAACACACTAACTTAGAATGACTCGATTAGAAGTGGCACCCCCATTCCGAGAGAACCCAGAAATTTGAATTGGAAATCTAATTGGGAAAATGGAAAAATCACAAGAGTTGAAGGAGTTCAAATCAATAACGATAATTCGGAAGTGTGTTTTGTGCATGCGTAACTAACAGGGTTGTAAAGTTAATCTGAGAGATTTTTGTTGCGAAAAACTGTCCGGAGTTTTTATGCGGAACATAGCGAAAGCCTTACCCGTCTTTTAAAACATTACCTGAACATCCCCTGTTCCAAATTAAGACAGAAGGAGGAAATGGCCATGCAGGCAATGGAACGCCTCATGAACCCAGAGCAGTTCTTGGTCGCAGCGACCAGCAGTAGCAGAGTAGGTCAGTGTCCCGTGTGGGAGCTGGAACTCCGCAAGTATCTAAAAGGGAAAGGATGGCCCCTTTGGAATGAGTTCTGTATGAATGAGGAGACAGGTCCCGGGAGTATAGGACATACTTTGTGGTAGAACCTCTCTCAAATTCATAAAAAGAATCTTAGTAAATCACGCAAGCCGATGGCAATCGTGTCCTGTTTGGCACAGTTGCGAGGCACTGAGGAGGTCGTTCGGACACTCCGAGCAGAGTTAGAAGAACAAAATAGAATGAGTAAAGTGGATGTCAGGGACATCGAGAAGGAAAACCTGGAACTAAGAGGGAAGCTGCCAGAGAAGGGTAGAGAGGTGGATGATGCCAAGAGGGCACATCAGTCGTGTCTAGCCCATCTGAGCAGTTCCCAGACCCAATATGAAAAAGCCTATCAGGATGTGCAACGTGCAGTCCTGATACGAGAGGAATCAGAAAAGCAGGTAGAGGCATTGCAGAGGCAATGCTCTGACCTAAAAGCAGCTTTAAGAGCACTCCATGCTGCCACCACTGAGCAAAGACAGAGCACAGTGGACCACGCAAAATGTAGGAAGCAGATTGCGGAGCTGCAATCGCTGCTTTCAGTGCAGAATGGGTTCCAAAGCACCTTTGGAACACAGCTAGATGAGGAGAATGCCCCAGACGGGCAGGAACTGAGTGAGACAGCGCAGCGCTATGTTCAAGGAACATGTGCGCCAGCAGCGCAGCAGAAAAGGAAAGCACCCCAACCCCCCACAGATCAGATAGCATCCGCACCTATGAACCCAGTCACCACCCAAAGAAAGGCAACCACAGACGGCGCACCCGAGATCACCTACACCACCCCCTTAACTGTAACCCAACTCAGGGACGCGTGTGAGAAAATCACTCCGTTTCTCCACACCGCAGACCCCCACCACTTTTTCGCAAATGTTAAACAGCAGGCTACCATGTACGGCCTGGACAATAGAGAGCAGGTTAAGCTCACGGTTCTGAGCTTAGACCCATCGGTAGTTGCAGCCCTCCCCGACCCACAGAACGTTGGAGGAGGCACCCTCGAAGAGATGCATACATCCATTTTAGATGCTATTGGGTATAACAGAGGAGACCCAGTCGAAGGCCTAAATAGATGTAGGCAAACGAGGACAGAGCATCCCACAGCATTCGCAGGAAGGCTGTGGATCCATTTCACTGCAGTTTTTGGCGAATTAAACCGAGCGCATTTAAACCGAGACAATATGGTTAAATGGACCAGCACCATAATCTCCCATGCCACAGATGCAGGACAAAATGCTTGCAATAGTTACGACCCCTCAGAAGAGGCCCATAATGAGAAATGGGTTTTGAAAAGATTGTCCCGCGCTTGGGAACAATCTGTCCAGGGCAAAGTTAAGGTAAAGACCCCAGAGGAAGCTCAGGCTGCAGCGGATATTCAGGCAGTGAGAGCGCACCAAAACCTCGCATGGGTAAACGAAGGGAAGAACAGCCCCCCACAGAAGTCACAGGAATGCTACAACTGTGGCCAGTTAGGTCATTTTGCAAAAGAATGCAATGCCCCACAGAGATCACAGAGAGGCCAGCAGACAGGCACTCTGAACAGGAATAGAGCGAAGCCTATCCACGGTATAGGGATACAGTCAGGACAGACCAATGTGGACGGAACGGACTGACGGTGTTCGGGCTCCCCCACTTGGGTCTGTGACACCCTCTGGGACCAATCCGGAAGGCCGGTAGTCACAGCGAAGGTTAGAGGGAAGCCCATAGAATTACTTTGGGACACAGGAGGGTCCCGCACCACAATTAATTCCACCACCACAGCACAGGCAGACACGTGGCCGACCACATCCACAATTACACTCAGCGGATTTACAGGTCACTCACAGCAGGGACACATTACAGCCCCCGTAGCAATTCAGCTAGGGAACATCTCTACCAGACACCCCATTGTTTTAGTTAATCTACCCCGCACAGTAGAACACATACTGGGTATTGATTTTATGAATGCCCATAGCCTGTCGTTCGATCCAGTGAACCAGTGTTTTTGGAGAATGGCAAAATCAGACAGAGCACCCGCTACTCTCACAGTAGGAGAGTATGCGAATCGGATTAGCGCAGTAGGCGACTATTGTTTCGACTTGACCACGCTTAGTACAGACAGACAAGTTAAGGCAGTTTTAAACCGACACAGGACAGCATTTGCCAGTCACCGGCACGACTGCGGCAGAATGACTGGACAAGTTCAAGTTACCGGACCTGACCCAAGACCACAGAAACAGTACCGATTTCCCCTAGAAGCAGAGGGAGAAATTGGAAAGGTAATAGACAGCTTATTGGAGCAAGGGGTACTTAGGACAGTAGCCTCGACCAATAATGCACCTATTTGGCCAGTGAGAAAGCCCGACGGATCATGGCGTCTGACCATCGATTATCGGGAGCTCAACAAAGTAACCCCAGCAGTAGCCCCCACGGTAGCAACAAATCCCGAGACCATGCTCAAACAGGGACTCCACTCAAAATTCTTCACGGTTTTGGACATTAGCAATGGCTTCTGGTCAATCCCATTGGCAAAGGCATGCCAGTACAAATTTGCCTTCACATTTAAAGGACAGCAGTATACGTGGACATGCCTCCCACAAGGATTCCACAATTCACCCTCCATTTTCCACCGACAGCTGGCAAATGGTTTAGCAAAATTCTCCCGACCCGAATGTCTGGTACAGTATGTGGACGACCTATTACTGCAGACAGACACCAAGGCAGAGCACATTACGCTTCTGGCCGAGCTCCTGGAACTTCTGAACTCAATCGGATGTAAAGTTAACCCCAGAAAGGCCCAGATATTAGAGAATAAAGTGATGTATTTGGGTACAGTCATCACACACGGCAAATGCGAGATCGAATTCAAAAGGATTGATTCGATTGTCAAATTGCCCCTTCCCCAGAATGTTTCAGCCCTCCGGTCGTTTTTAGGACTGGTTGGTTACTGTCGGAACCATATCGATGGTTTTGCGACAAAGGCAGCCCCACTCTCAGACCTCCTTAAGAAAGGAGCCCCATTGGAATGGCTTCCGCAGCACACAGAGGCTGTGGAAGAGTTAAAGAAGGCCCTTAGCGCAGCACCCACGCTACAAGTCCCAGACCAACTCTCCCCCTATGCCATAGAGGTAGCGAGCACAAATCTGACCCTCTCGGCCGTGCTACTTCAGGAACGGCACGAGCAGCTACGACCCGTGGCTTATGCCTCCAGACTTTTAGACCCACGTATAGCAAGGATTTTCAGCCTGCGAGAGGCACCTCCTAGCAGTTTTCTGGGCAGTTCAGTACTTCGCGTACATTACCTGACTCAATTCCATCACCATTTTGACCGAGCACACCCCCACACAGTTACTCCTAGACGGTCGACTGAAGGACGGTTCAGTGAGCCAGATCAGAGCAGCTAGATGGACGTTACTGTTACAAGGACGGGACATAACAGTTAAACGGACCAGGACACACACATTTTTAGCAGACAACCTCCAGTATCCAGGACAGCCCCATGAATGTGAGATTGTAGCACCCCTACACAACACAGGACCTTTCATCGCAAAGACGCCCCCCAGAAAGATAGGAAATTCAAGCCAGAGCCCCCAGCACACAGACACGTGTGCCCACTGAAAATATACGTGGACGGTTCATCCACGGTTTTAGATGGAGAACGCATCACTGGATGCGGCATCTATGTTGAGGATGTGCAGGGTCGCGCACTAGAAGAAATAGCTTTAAAATTACCGGGTCACTTAGGCGCGCAGGCAGCCAAGCTCGCGGCCATCGCATATATAGTGGACCACCCAGATTAGTTTCCCAGCCCGGCAGACATATATTCGGACAGCTTATATATTTGCAACAGCTTGACCGATTTTCTACCCCTGTGGAGGACACGAGGATTTGTCTCCGCAGACGGTAAGCCCCTTCCATCAGCCCCATTACTCCGCCATATCCTAGAAAAGGCAAAGGATAGGACTTTTGGCATTATTAAAGTTAGGAGTCACCATAGGTCATCCCCCCCTGGAAATGTAAAAGCCGACGCACTGGCAAAAGCAGGTTCCAGGCGAGGTCACGTTTGGACACCCCCAGCTAGCGCACCAGCTAGCGCCCCTGTGAGTGCAGTTCAGGTCTCACAGACAGATATTAAAGATTTAGTTGAGGCACAGAAACAGGACGGAAATCTCCGGGAGATTTTTAAAGGAAACTTTGTGCCCCAATACGATAGGTTCGTATATGCCCCAATATGACCAGTAAATGATGTGGTATCCCTTTGACCTCCTTGCTTGTGAGCTTTTCATGCAGCCTTGTCGGAGTCTAGCTCCCCCCCCCCCCCAATTTGGTCTTCCTCTGACTTCCATTTTCTGTCTTCATCATCCACCTCCTTGCCCTTCTATTGTATATCTTGTGTTGCCCTATTATGTATTCTCATGTATTTTCTTGAATTTTGTTTAATTCCCTTTTCTAATGATCTGTTGAGCTGCTTGCAGAAAAATACTTTTCACTGTACCTTGGTACACGTGACAATAAACAAATCCAATTCAATCCAATCTTTGTCAGGTAACCTATCCCCACCTGCCTCATGATCAGTCTAACTTTGGACCTTTGCTGCAGTAGCTGCATGAATCCTGCATCAGAGTGCTGTCCAGATGGTCACTGAAGTGGAGACCAGGGGAAGGAGATCCCTGTAATCCCCAACCCCAGGCACTGATTCAAGATGGGAACACAGCAGGGCCCATAGCTCCAGCAGCATGGTGCTGTCATTGAAGACCAGCTCAGCTTGGAAATGTAGGGCAGGAACCGGTTTACCCCAGCAGGTCGGGTACAGTGCATCAGGAACAACGCAGCGCTGCAGTAGAAAGGTTTTGTTGCACTCACCTTGAATTCTCTGCAGAATTGAGGACCGAATTGTGTACGCCACTATCTAGTAATTGGGTTTTAGACCGGTGTAACTTCAATGATGCATGATTGAAAGGCCTGATGGGATGTCAGCGGGCAGATATTTTAATGAACGTTCATGAGATGCAAATGAATGCAAATGTGGTCAAACCACCAGCCAGCCAGAAGACTGACCTGCCATTAACCTGCCACTGGGACAATTGCACTGGCGGCTTTCTGACATTTTGGCTCCCATTAGATTCTCCACTCCCGCACCCCACCAAACCTTTCGTGAAAGGGATGGGAGAATTCTATCCATACAGGGCAGTGGCGAGGTGGCTGGACAATATACTAAAGAAACCATAATGAGAAAATAAAAATCAAGATTTTGCTGTATATTTAATCATTAAGAGATGCATGACAGATTGCTCAAATCACAAAATATTGTGAGCTTACAAAGCCCATGCTGTTGATGATTGGAAATATTGAGCTGGTAACCCAAACCTGCAATAATCTCAAGCAGTGAGGAAGAAACACAATATAAGTGTGGGCTCAGCAAGTGCACTTTAAATCTGTCATACAATTTGAAATGCCCCATCCCTTTATGCGCAGTGTATAAAGCAACTAAGTCCATTCGAATCGTTAGCTGCATTGCAGAGCATGTCTTTAAAATCTGATGAATCTCCTAAATAATTCACGTGATATATTGATTGATGTGCCTGTATCTACAAAAGATATATCTCGAGAAGGCTTCCATGGTAAGCTATGAGTAGCCTTCGACAGTGCTGTGGGCAGGGAGAGCAAATACTCACTGAGCTTCTCTTGTTCAGGGGCAGGTCTGAATGAAATGCGCAGCTGCAAGACTCTTTGAAGACCTGGCATTGGCAAAGCATAAATGTGGATTAGGCTGACTACTGCTGACATGGTAGAGTGGGATCTTGAGTCGTTGGATAGTTTACCGTGCCAAATTCCTGAAGATCTGCCATCTTCTCTGGTATCTGTTCCAATAGAATCAGCATTGAGCCTGGCCATGACTTCTTACTAGCAAAAGTGCAGTTCATGTCCCTGGGGATGCTGTGGTATACTAAACAGTGCAACTTTGCTTGCACTCACTTGAGTCTGCGGCTTATCTTTGCCCACCATCGAACAAGGAATTGCATCGCAGAATGATGCAGCAATGCTACTTGTTCACAATTCTGTTTTGTGTCTCCATATCAGGTTCACTCTGTCTTTGGTTTTTCCATTTCTTTGTCCCATCACATGGTCTTTGCAATTAAAAAAAATATATTTACCGTATTCCTACATGTAGCCCCAAAATGATCTTTAACATTTCAGCGGCAGTGCCTTTAAGATCTTAAATAATTTCTCACCCTCCACTTGGAGTAACATTTGATATCGTAAGCTAATGTGAGGATTTCCCTCCTCTGCTACCCTCAACTGGTAAACACGGCACTACCTAGTTTTAGCTCCATGGCTCTCAAGTCTCCTGTTATAAGCTGTACTTGCCTTTATGCTACATAACTAACATGGCAACTCTAACATGATCCTGGCTCTGTTACTCGTTATTAGGTTTGATTTACCATGGATCTCTATTGCTGTTCAATTGGGTGGCTGGTCCTCACTGAAAAATACACTCCACTGGATTTTCTATTTGAGTGCACATCCTGTGTTCATTGTGCATCATTGTGAGCAGGTACCATAATGACATGGAATTATAGAAATTACAACATGCAGACAGGTCGCTCGACTCAGACAATCCTTCATGGCTTTCGTCCGCAATATAAACTAATTGAGCATGCCTCAGGTATGCTAACAAGGTCCTTCTTTGTTAGAGGCAAGTGCCATTTTGAAGGAAATAATCTTTAATTTATGTTGAACAATATTTCTTATTGTTTATCTGGCGCTTTGTGCCATTATGTTTTTAACTTACTTTAATTGCAGAACTTTGTTACTGTAGAAAAGATCATCAGTTATTTCACGTAGAAATACCATTCTTCTTTTCAGCGAATATTTCCTGAATTCATAGATTGGTAGATATAGCACAGAAGGAGGCCATTCTCCACATCATATCCACACCAGTCAACGAAGATCTGAATAGGGGCACAGTAAGAAGTCTTACAACACCAGGTTAAAGTGGAACAGGTTTGTTTCAAACACGAGCTTTCGGAGCACTGCTCCGAAAGCTCGTGTTTGAAACAAACCTGTTGGACTTTAATCTGGTGTTGTAAGACTTCATACTGTGCTCACCCCAGTCCAACGCCGGCATTTCCACATCATGAATAGGGGTGGCAGTGGCACAGTGATTAGCACTGCTGCCTACGGCACTGAGGACCCAGGGTTCGATTCTCGTCCCTTGATCACTGTCCGTGTGGAGTTTGCATATTCTCCCCGTGTCTGCGTGGGTTTCACAGCCACAAGCCAAAGATGTGCAGGCTAGGTGGATTGGCCACGCGAAATTGCCCATGAATTGGAAAAAAAATAATCAGGTACTCTAAATTTAAAAGAATATGAAGATCTGCCGACACTTATTCCATTTTCCAGTGCTTGGCCCATAACCCTGGAGTGAATATCTAAATACTTACATGTTCCAAAAGTTTCGGACTCAACCACCTTTTCAGGCAGTGAGTTACAGGCTCCGACCATCCTCTGAGTGAACAGGTTTCTCCTCAACTCCCCGCTTATCCTTCTATTTCTCACCTTAAATCTGTGCCCCTGGTTATTGATCCCTCTACTGATTGAAAATATACCTTTCTATCCACCCTATCTGTACCCCTCATAATCTTATACACCTCTATGAGATCCCCTCTGAACCTTCGCTGCATCAAGGAAACAGCCCAAACTATTCAATCTTTCCTCATAGCTCAGACCCTACTGCCCAGGCAGCATCCTGGTAAATCTCCTCTGCACCCTCTCCAGTGTAATCACGTGTAGTGACCAGAACTGCATGCAGTACTCCAGTTCTGGCCTAACCAGCATTTTATGCAGTTCCAGCATGACATCCCTGTTCTTGTATTCTATGCCTCGGCTAAAAGAGGAATGTGTCCCAAATGCCTTTTCAACCACCTTATCTACCTGCCCTGCCACCTTCAAGGATCTGTGGATATGAACTCCAAGGCCCCTCTGATCTTCAGTTCTATCCAGGGCCTCACCATTCATAGTGTTAGTTCTTTGTTCGTCCTCCCCAAGTGCATTTCCTCACACTTTTCCGGGTTGAATTCTAGACCAGTCCATTGATATCCTCCTGCAGTCTGTGGCAATCCTCCTCACTATTTACCATGTAACCAATTTTCATGCCATCCATGAACTCCTTGATTATATCTCTTACATTTAGGTCCTAATCATTAATATACACCAGAAATATCAAGGGCCACAGACCCTGCAGAAGCTCACTGGAAACAGACTTCTAGTCACAGAAATATCCCTTGACCATCACCCTCTACTTCCTGCCTCTCGGCCTATTTTGGAGGAGGGGGTGGTGTACGGTATTGTCATTGGACTAGTAATCTGGAGACTCGGGGTAATTGGGCCGGAGACAGAATCCAAACATGACAATGGTTAAATTTGAATTCAAATAAAAAAATCTGACATTAAAAGTCAAACTATCATCATGAAACTATTGCCGATCATCGTAAAAATGGATCTAGTTCACTCATATCCTGTAGGGAAGGAAATCTGCCGTCCTTACCTGGTTCAACCTACATGTGACTACAGATCGGCTGAAAAGTGGTTGACTCTAGATGGCGCTGGAGCGAGGCGACTCTCTGCAAGCTCTCCCGAACAGATCCACTTTTAACTTAACTTATACTCTTCTAACCTTTTAAAAATTAATTCTAAAGCTAATATTATTACTAGCCTCTCTCTTTTATCTTCTCTTGCAGGCTTGAAGATCCTCTGAGGCCCTTGGAGACCTTTTGACCCGACCCGACCTGACCTCCGTGACCTGGAAGAAGATCGGGCCCAAACCGGAAGTGAAGCCCTGACCTCGATTTGGAGCCGACCCGGGCCTTGGAGCTCCAAACCTGGCCTAACCACCGACGCAAGCCCCCGGATTGCCCGGCCTAGTCCCCGGAGCTCCCGACCCGACCCCCGACGGCAAGACCCGGCCCAACGCGACCCCGAGAGACCCGCCCAGCGACCCGACCCGGAGAGGCCCGCCCAGCAACCCAACCTACCTGGTGATGGAAGAAAGAAAAATCCACATGGAGGCCCCACCGTGCCGACTTCAAGATCCAACCCGAGGAGCGCCCAGGGAGGGAACAGACCATGGGACCTAGTCTAATCTGCCCCAGGAAGCCCCTGCCCACGTCCAGAACCCCAGAAACAACAGAGACCGCGCGTGAGGACCCGAACACGCTGCAAGGTATTCCCGCGCCCCAGAACGCCGGGACCCATCCGGATCGCAAACTATCCCGCTTGACTGGGGGTGATACGCAATGTGGACATTTTGTTTGATGCCGAATATGGTCAGGACGTTCTTCATGCCCCGTCCTGTGAAGTGAGATCCCTGATCTGACTCTATACTTCTGGGGAGACCCCATCTCGTAAAGATGTGGTGGGTCAGGATTTTTACAGCTGTCTTAGCTGTGTTGGTTTGTGAAGGGAATGCCTCTACCCATTTGGTAAAGGTATCTATAACTACCAGAACATATTTATAGCCATTCCTGCAAGGGGGCAATGGTCCTATA